>NC_140415.1:76582500-77782500 GCF_965140295.1 Lepidochelys olivacea | reverse complement strand
GCGGAGGTTCTTCTGGCCAGGAGTACATGAAGATGTCCAGCAATACTGCACCTCTTGTCCAGAGTGTCAGTTACATAGCCCTCGCCTGCACTTGCGGGCTCCTTTGATACCTCTTCCAATAATAGAGGTTCCTTTCGAATGGATAGCCATGGATCTGGTAGGGCCCCTAGAGAAGACAGCTCGGGACCACCAACATGTGCTTGTTGTACTGGACTATGCAACCCGGTACCCGGAAGCTGTTCCCCTGCACAACACAGCTTCCAAGACAATAGCTAAGGAGCTAGTACAGATCTTTGCCCGGGTTGGGCTACCCAAGGAGATATTGACTGATCAAGGGACACCTTTCATGTTCAAGTTGATGAAAGATCTCTCTTCATTGCTCCATGTACAAGCCCTGCGGACCTCTGTATACCACCCGTAAACAGATGGCCTTCTGGAAAGGTTTAGTAGGACCCTCAAGGCCATGATCAGGAACGTGGTGAGCCAGGATGGGAAAGATTGGGATACCCTATTGCCTTACCTCATGTTCACCATCTGGGAGGTTCTGCAAGCCTCCATGGGTTTCTCTCCATTCGAACTACTATATTACCATTACCACCCTTGGGGCATATTGGATATAGCCAGAGGAGCCAAATCCTGGAAGGAACATAGTTGAGCATGTACTGCAGATGAGAGATCGGATAGCCCGATTTACGCCCATTGTACGAGAGCACTTGGAGAGAGCACAGGAGACCCAATGAACCCATTATAACTACCAAGTGAAGCTTCGACAGTTCCAACCAGGGGATCGGGTGATGGTACTGGTGCCCACAGCAGAAAGTAAACTGTTGGCCCAGTGGCAGGGACCCTACGAAATAATTGAAGCCGTGGGAGAGGTGAACTATAAGGTGCGGCAGTGAGGCCGCTGGAAATCGGAGCAAATTTACCACATCAATCTTCTAAAACCTTGGCACGATCGAGAGGCATGCTTAGTCAGGCAGGAGACCCTTCCCCAGGAGGATAACTTACACGAGCAAGTGAGGATATCATCCGACTTGATGCCGATCCAAAAGATTGAGGCAGCCGACATGATTAATCGCAAAGATGTGTTCTCTACAAAACCAGGGTGGACGACTGAGACCTATCACCATATCTGCACGATCCCCGGAGCCAAGGTAACATTGAGACCCTACCGAATCCCAGCAGCCAAAAAAGAAATCAAGGCCGAAGTAAAGAAAATGTTAGAATTAGGAATTATTGAAGAATCTTACAGTCAGTGGTCCAGTCCAGTTGTTCTAGTGCCTAAACCTGATGGTACCATGAGATTCTGTAATGACTTTTGCCGACTGAATGAAATATCCCAGTTTGATTCATACCCAATACTATGCGTCGACGAACTGGTTGACTGACTGGGTAGTGCCCGATTCTTGACTACACTGGATCTGACAAAAGGGTACTGGCAGATTCCTCTGACCAAAGAAGCTAAAGAAAAGACAGCATTCTCCACCCCGGATGGGCTATTCCAGTACACCATCCTCCCTTTTAGGCTACGTGGGGCCCAGCCACATTCTAGCGCCTCACGGATAAGCTGCTGTCAAATGGGCTATGGAGACACTGCGTTATTACCTCTTAGGCCGGCGATTTACTCTTGTGACGGACCATGCACCCCTCCAGTGGATGCAGTGGAATAAGGAAAAGAATACAAGGGTCACCAGGTGGTTCTTGTCCCTTCAACCATTCCAGTTCCGCATACGGCACAGGGCTGGATGCCACCATGGCAACACTGATAGTCTGTCACGAGCATAATGCCTGGCATCCCAAGTTGCCCAACTCTATGGTGTTGAGCGGGGGGGAGGATATGTGACGGGGCAAGGCCAGATGGCTATAGAAAAGTAGTGGGAGATAAATATATTAGCTCCAGGCTAAACAAATCCCTGGTACCAGGTTAAGTGAAATGGCAGCTGCTCCAGGTCAATTAAGACACCTGGGGCCAATTAAGAACTTTTCTGAAGGCAGGGAGAATGCTAGGTTGATTGGGACACCTGAAGCCAATCAGGGGCTGGCTGAAACTAGTTAAAAGCCTCCCAGTCAGTCAGGTGGGTGTGCATGTCAGGAGCTATGGAAGGAAGTTGCGCTGTCGGAGATGCTGAGTAGTACACACCATATCAGGCATAAGGAAGGAGGCGCTGAGGTAAGGGTGAAGTGGAGCTTGAGGAAGTGAGGGCTGCTGTGGGGGAAGTAGCCCAGGGAATTGTACATGTCATGTTTCTAAAAGGTCAGCTACCATAGCTGATACTATTAGTGTCCCTGGGCTGGAGCCTGGAGTAGAGGGTGGGCCCGGGCTCCCCCCCCTGCACCTTTGCCCACGATTAATCACTGAGACTGGGAGACAACAGAGACTGTGCAAGGAAGGATAATTTCTCCTCACCTCCCTTGCTGACTTATGATGAAAATGGCTCAGTAGGCTGTGACCCTTGTCTCTAGAGAGAGAAGGGTTACGTGGAGGGTCACAGTGACCCTCCAAGGCTAGCGAAATCTGCCAGGAAATGCGGGACCCACGGAGGCAAGGACAGAGTTTTGTCACACTAAGTACTTAATATTAGGTAATTAATTTTTTTTTTTTAGTGCTGAAAGCTATCTTAAAAAGAACTATTTTCCAATTATTGCAGAGTTTAACTAGATAAAACAAACAGAATTACTATTCTAGGCCTGGTGCTGTAATTGTTCTACATGTGGAACTTTTATTGAAGGATATCCCATACAAAGGGATTGCAGACTAGGGACTGTGAAGGTTTAATCAGTATATTGGTTTTGGAACTAGTGATATGTTAATGTGATGGAAAGTGGCTTAAATTCTTCTTTCATTAACATTGTGTACATCTGGAATAACTCCTCTGACGTCAGTGGACTTAGTGGATTTACAGCACATAAATGAGAGCAGAATTGTATTCCTTTTTTTCTTTGCTTTTATAGGGGTCAGCTCTTTAGTTGTGTCAGAGCTCTGTGTAAAGGGTGGTGTCATAAATATAAAGGGAAGGGTAAACCCCTTTAAAATCCCTCCTGGCCAGAGGAAAAATCCTCTCACCTGTAAAGGGTTAAGAAGCTAAAGGTAACCTCGCTGGCACCTGACCAAAATGACCAATGAGGAGACAAGATACTTTCAAAAGCTGGGAGGAGGGAGAGAAACAAAGGGTCTGTGTGTCTGTCTATATGCTGGTTTCTACCGGGGATAGACCAGGAATGGAGTCTTAGAACTTTTAGTAAGTAATCTAGCTAGGTAGGCGTTAGATTATGATTTCTTTAAACGGCTGAGAAAAGAATTGTGCTGAATAGAATGACTATTTCTGTCTGTGTGTCTTTTTTGTAACTTAAGGTTTTGCCTAGTGGGATTCTCTGTTTTGAATCTAATTACCCTGTAAGGTACCTACCATCCTGATTTTACAGGGGTGATTCCTTTACTCCTATTTACTTCTATTTCTATTAAAAGTCTTCTTGTAAGAAAACTGAATACTTTTTCATTGTTCTCAGATCCAAGGGTTTGGGTCTGTGGTCACCTATGCAAATTGGTGAGGATTTTTACCAAACCTTTCCCAGGAAGTGGGGTGCAAGGGTTGGGAGGATTTTGGGGGGAAAGACGTGTCCAAACTACGTTTCCCAGTAAATCCAGTTAGAGTTTGGTGGTGGCAGTGGTTATTCCAAGGACAAAGGATAAAATTAATTTGTACCTTGGGGAAGTTTTAACCTAAGCTGGTAAAAGTAAGCTTAGGTCCCCACATCTGTACCCTAGAGTTCAGAGTGCGGGAGGAACCTTGACAGGTGGCTTTAAGCCAACTCTGGTTATCTAGACTCCCAGGCATCTAGAAGCTGGTTCTGTCTGTGGTGTAGCTCTAGGTTGTCTTAAGTTACACCAGCTTGTAGTGGCTTCCACAAGGCCAGTGTGAAGCAGGAATTCACCAGCGCTCCCGCACTTCCTCTCTGCCAGGACATCAAAAAGTAGCTGAAATAGAATTTATGTCAGGGAACTATTCCCCACACCAGTGAAATTCTCAGCTGCAGATTTAGGTGTGTTGCAAAGGGGCCATATTTCAAGTCAAGATTTGTCCTTAATTGTTTGAATTAACTTCTCTAATTTCACCTAATTATATGAGAAACTTACGATGATGGCTAGCCACAATATTCGTATAGGCTAGATACCTTACTTAGCTTTCCCAGTGCATCCTAATCTTTATTGAAAAATCCCTTCTTTTACAATGGTAGTGTCTGCCATACCAAATTATAAAAATTGTGAGGTAAAAAGTTAACACCACAATTTTTCCTTTTGTGACATAAAACAAATTACCATTGAGCACTGAACACTGATGCAAGGCGTATGTGCAGAATTGGAACAAATATTACATCAGCGAAAATATCTGTACTGCAAAAATACTGCACCGTCATCCCTCAGGCTGACCATTTGCACTCTTCTGCAGATGAATCTCATATACATTTGCCTAGTTCCTAAAGAACTGGTGCATATGCTATTTCATACAACTATGGACAGTATAACCAATTATTTTGATGTATGTGTGTGAGCTGTTTCAAAATTAATTCAAGAGATATTGAAATGAACTCTTATGTTAGAGCAGTTTGCAAGCCCTTAGAGCAAATCTGAATGTCAATACTGTTGTAATACTCGGCATGAGATTTAACTGGCCCTAAGAAATTAGCCTCCATTTTTGATTTTTTTTTTGGAATGTGTAATTGGGGTGGTAACTGATTCCTAAATATTACTAATAATGAGTATCATACTTGTGTACTCTCTTTTTTTAATATTTCTACAGCTACCAAACAAAGGCAGCTTCTATTAAATACTCCATGATAAAGATATGGCTAGTAGGTATGGGTGGTTATTAGCTAAGGACACTTCCAAGCTAAGTGAATACAGTAAACTATGGTGTTTCTTAATATACTGGCTTAATTTAGCTCTGGTGGTGGTGTGTCCAGGACTGGTCGTATTAGGTTTATCTTTCAGGTCAAAAGGTGTAAAATAAACCTTTTTATTTAAGAGAACTTATTTCTAGTCCACTCTGAGTAGGTTTCATGTTTTTCTTTCTTCCTCTGCTTGTTTGTTTGTTTTGCAAAGCAATAAATTTTAGAAGTATTTTTTTAAAAAAAACAAGTTGAAATCTTGCCTCATCTAAGCCAATAGGAGTTTAGATATTGAATTTCTTGAGGCCAGGATTTCACCTTTGAAACCTTTTCAGATTCTCCTGCCTCTATTGTTAAATTAGCACAAGCTAATACTATTAGTTTTAGATTTCACTACACATCAAAAAGTGGGTACCTCCTTTTAATAACAAACATAATTAGAACAGAAAAAAGACACCACATGAATGTAGTCTCATGGCAATGATTATAATGAGAACAAGTGGCATAACATGAATACGTTCTTGTAGCAATAAAACAAAACAATATTTATAGAAAATGATACACTTACAGTTTTGTTTTTAAATGTATTCAGCTTCTCCCCCTGGCATACACTAGCTAGCATACAGGCTATTCTGAGGCAAGTTGGAAGTGGGTGATATAAATGCATGTGGTTTGTAGATAAAATAAGGGCCAATATATCAAATTAGGCTTATGTGATGCAAACAGGTTCCAGAGGTCTGACCCTGCTCCCACTAAAGTCAATGGCAAAGCTCCTGTTACTGTGGGAGTACAGAGAGGTAACTATGTATGAAGAACATGCACCTGCACATTCAGAACAGATGATTCCAAACATAAACATGATTGCAACTGCATATTTGTTCCCACAAACATCTGTGCTCTCACACACCTAATTTGCTTGCACAACTTGGGTGACTAGTACTGAAAATGTCATCCATGTGATAGGATACGAGTCACCTCAATTTTGGGATGATGTTGGCAATCATAGTTTGTACTAATGGGTCTTTGCATGACTCCATAGACCAATTTGGGAAGAGCAACAATTTACCATACTGGCCACAGAGTCATTTGCCTAGTTGTGCTGATTGAGCTGCACATTGTTTCTATGTCTGGAGCTGTGCTTCTAGCCACTTGATGCGATCATGGACCACCCACCCATACAATGTGGTGTCATACAATACAATCAATTGCCACTTGCTCAAAGGTAGTCAGAAATGTTCATTTTGTGCAGATTTTGCTTGAGGCATTTCATCTGCCCTCCATGCTTATGATTGCCAGAGCTTGATTTGGTATATACCTTGTTTTGATAAACCCATTCCAGGTATACAAATTACATGGCCAGTCCATCGTAACTAGGCACCAATCAAATGAGCCTGGATGCTGACCAAACCAGCTTTCACCAGGACTTCTGTGTTAGAAACATGCTTCTGCCATTTGATGCCCAGAAATCATCCTAGGTGTCACAAATGGAAACTGACAAGCTTTTTAATGTGCCAGTGATAACTGGTCCATGTTTTGCACCCATAGAGCAATGTCATGAGGACAACAACATTATAGACTTTGATTTTTGTCTGTAGACCAATTTCCTGTTTCCCTATTTGTGATCTAGGTGACCATGTGTGGTGCTGGCTTTTTCAATTCGCACATCCACTTTGCAGTCGATTTGTTACTTTCTTGCTCAACATGCTGCCAAGATAAGTAAATTGGTTTGATGGCTTAGAGTGTGATACCTTCCAAGCTTATTGAGGGACCTTGGTAAGGTTATTGAGGAGCTGGCTCATGTAACTTCAGTTTTTGTTTGACTGATGGTAAGGCCAAAATTATGAGCTGCTACAGAATAGCAGTTTGTAAGATCTTGTAGCGCTACTTCAGAGTGCATTTATCGTTGAACCAGTCTGCAAGATCACCTTTTGTACATGCAACACAATCCACAACAATTTTATAGATTTGTGTCACATAAGGATACCCATTTGGCAGTTACATTGTCACTGATTATTGGAAGAATTTCTAAAATAGTAGTTAGCTATGTTACAAATTGTTTGGTAATAGAAAAATCTTTCAGCCAGAGAATATTTACATGCTTAACTGATTGGTTTGTATGCATTTTCAGACAAATAGAAAGGGAAAGTTTTTGAGCAAGCATAATGGTGGTCAGTCCAATAATCAGCTCTGCAAAATACCTAAATTATGCACATAAGTCCTGCCTTCTGACCAACGCATAGCTGATCAGATGTCAGTGTCAGAGTGAGGGTACATTCAGGTTGTTTTATATTTGTCATGGAGTCAGAAGACAGTGTCTGTAATAACTAGATGGTCCTGGGCATGTGCCGTCAACTGAAGTGGGCCATTGCTGTGTTCATTTTACCATTTTTTTTTGCCAAGTACATTATACCATATAGAATCATCACGACCAACATGAGCATTAAAGTCACCAAATTAATCAAAATCCTGTCCATACCATGGCTGACTATAAACTAGTATAACAGCATTCCTTCATTGGTATTAATTGATCCATAAATCTTTCACTTAAATGATGCTGAATTATACCATAAAAGTGCATATGTCCAGGAATTTATTTAAAATAAAATTTTTAAATTGCTAGCTTTAATAGGAACCTTAAATAAATGAGATTTTAATTAAATATAATACACCCTAAAATTCTTGATTGTATCTAAACTTAAAAACATACTTTATTCCAGATTCAGCATGAGTTTAAACAGCAGCCAATGAATAACCCTCTGTCACTCCTTTGCAGAACCATAGATGATTTACCATTTGTTTTTCAGAGATGCACTGTCTCTCTGTTTTCCAAGTGGCACCGTGAGAGCAGCAGCCCCTTTGTATGCCAAAATCTCACCACCAGGTCAGGCAGGGGGACCACGCTGTGATATCCTAAAGGGATGGGTCTTTATTAAGCTCTGATAACATTTTAGCAGATGCTACCGAGCTTGCTCTGTTTTTCAATGGCTTGTAACTTTTTAACTTTTAAATTATTTCGCGCATCTGCCCCTAAAATATTCAAAGGTACTATTCCTCAGTTTGGTTTGTGGCTTAGATCTAACTCAAATACAAGTCAATGGACTTATGGGAGTTATTCTTTGAATACCTTTAAAACCATGGTAGTGGCTTTAATGGGAGTTGGATTATGCCTTACATCCATATCAAGTTTTAAACTTCAGCCATTTTCATCGTCCTCTCTGTAAAGTTCCTTCTCCTCCTCCTATAAACATAATGCTACTTGTAAAGGAGTACTTCTCCTACACCTTCTAACATTCCTTTTTTCAAAGTTTTTGTGTCTGCTCAAGGCACACAATTTTATGTTGGATAGATCCAAGTTCAAGCGTGTTGAGATCTTGGCATTTCTTTGTGAAGTTCAGATCTGGATCTAGATGGAAACTTTTCCAAAGTTCAGGGTGTATTGCTCTGTTTTTACATGGGCAAAATGGCATACCAGGCTTTGAAAAATGTTGCTTTAAACCTAAAAGTGGGGTACAAAGGTGTCTACTGTTGCTCTTCTGATCCTGTGGCTGTTCTGCACCAGACTCTCCCCTGGAGCTTAAAAGCTGCTCTAGTCTGTGCCAGTTGCCAAGGACCCCAAGCAGTCAGGAATCGTAGGACACATAGAAACCCTGGCCATGCGCTTCCTTGTAGTCACACTCCCTATGCTTTCATCCACAAATAGAAGGCACAGCAGGAACTATGGTGGCTCTACACCTCTGGAGGACCCTCTGTGCACAGTAGAGTTCTTCCGGTGGCCAGAACAGTTAGGTTTAAGACTGGTTTGCTTCAGTGGAAACTCAAAGTAGCTGAGCACAGCCCTGGCTCAGCACCTAGATCTTTTGAGGATTAATTCATATCTAGTGGCAGTAGCTGCATTACTGGAGTGTGCTTTATGGTGGTCAGCTCAGATAATAAGTCTCTTTCCTTTTTGGATAATAATGCTGAAATCTTTTATGTTTATCCATTCAGTAGAGGCAAAAGGTCATGCAATAATGGACACCTTAAGATAATTCAAAAAAGAGACCTGTCTACCATAATTGATTGAAAATGTAGACATCTGCTAAATCCAATAATCAGGAGACTTAGTAGATGATATAAAATCTGTCAAGCTTGCCCAGGAGAGTTGCAAAGCACATAATATAACTTCATTTCAGATTGAAAAAGACTAGACACTTTCTTAAGAAGCTGCAGAAGAATTAAAATGCTATTAGGCTTAAACATCATATTTGACATTCCTCTGAAAACACAGAATTGTAAGCGTTTTCTATAGTTATTGGATCAAGGTGGTTATGAAGAACTTTGACAACCAAGATATAGTGGGCTCATTTTGTGTTACTTGCAGCCAACTAGTAATTTTATTGTCTTCTCTGAAGTTTTGCATTTGTATTTTCAGTACCACATGCTCCTTATCTTGTGGACTTCATCATCATTCATAAGGTATCATTATCTAATAAGACACATAAAAGGAATAACATGGTTCAGAGTAACAGTGAGGCAACCACCAATAATTATTTCTAAGATACTGAGAAAATGGCACCATCTTTTCTATCACCCCCTCTGCTAAAGTTCTAGAGTTCTTCCATACTCTCATAATATGCTTGGAGTACCATATACAAAGTCATCCCCCCCCCCCTTTTTTTTTTTAATATTCGGCCACAGAAAATTAGGTTTAGTCTAAGGCATGCTTAATGTAGCCCCTACCTATTTTTAGGAAAGTTGAAAATTGCTACAATATAATCTTAGAGGGAAAACATTGTTAGGATAAATGAGAATATATGGCCCTCTAAAATAATGCAAATAAAACCAAAAAATTGTTTTAAACCCTATATAGATGCTAGAAACTCAAGAAATTCTTAGTTAGGTTCTGACACTATCTGAATTTAGCAGTAATCTCCCTATGGATTGGGAAGATTAGCCTGCTGGCATATTAAATTTATATTTGTTCTGTGGAATAAAATAGTTGTATGATGATATCACCTGCCCTCACCCTGCTACTCCATACTAGTTAGATAGCAACTGTGAAAAAACAGGATGGGGGTAGGGGGTAATAGGCACCTATATAAGAAAAAGTCACAAAAAACAGGACTGTCCCTTTAAAAACTGGACATCTGGTCACCCTAGTTATTGGGGTTTGAAGAGAAGGGTTTCTGTTAAGTATCATGGAACATTAGGGGCCAACCATGCATCATTGTCATTTGATGCTTTTATCATCCAAGACCCTCAGAAAGAGCTGATGGCCAAGCTGTGTGCATCTAGTAAATACCAGTATAAGTAAAAGGAGAGAAGAGAAATGTGTTTAATAGTTTCTCTTTTATCATAAAACCAAACATTGCCTCACCACATAGGGCAGTCGGGGGCAGATATAGAGTGAAATTCTGTTCTGTGCATCTTCAATCTAGGGCTGCTCTGAGGGCTGGAGAGGCCCCTGGCATAACTTAGATAACTGCGGGGACCTGTGTAAAACGTTTTGTGTCAATCTTCCTAGAATTTCCTATGTCAGCCTACCCCGAGTGCTGTGTGTGCCCTCTCTCCTGACACTTTTCTATGCCATGGCTTGTGAGGGGGTCCTCAGAAGACTTACTTTCTTGTGCTCTGGTTGGAACTGAGGCTTTCCTCTCCTTTGACCAGTGGAAAGGGAAAGATTTGGAGTGAGGGTGAGGAGCTCCCCCATAATCTTTTACCTCAGTACCATTTCTAAAGACTGCTGGTTATGCATTAGATTTTTATTCAGTGAAGTGCTTGTGTTTTTTCCCCTCTCATTTGACAAATAACAAAATGAAAAGAAAATGATCCTCCCTCTATTGGTCAGGGTCAGATTCTGATCTCATTTCTATGGGCTATATGTCTAGAGAAAGAGAATGGAATCACTCCAAATTTACATCGGCGTAACAATGTCAGAATCTGATTTTCACTTTCAACCCAGATAGATGTATTTTGTGAGAGATTTGAATATTCTGATTTAGAACGTATACATTCCAGTTAGCATAACCCTTACAGACATTAAGAAAACCAGTGGGTTGCCTTGAGGGAAGTAGAGTTTCTAGTGAACCTCAGAGTAATCCCTGCTAGTATCTATTACTGCTCCCTGATCTCGCTCTCAGTTCATGTCCTAATAATATAGGTCACCATCATGGTCTATGAAGAAGGTTGCCAAGCCTCCAGGATTGTCCTGGAGTCTCCAGGAATTAAAGATGAATCTTTAATTAAAGATTGTCATGTGATGACACCTCCAAGAATACATCCAATCCAAATGGGCAACCCTATCTATGGGCCATCGCTAAGCTAAAAAGAAGCAATAATTTAATGTTCCCCAGCATGTTCACCAAAACAGAAGTGAGATGGCTTAGCAATAAAAGATGTGGCCAAAGAAAAGTCAGCAGAATCTGGCTTATCGCCCCCCCCCTCGCAGTTGCTGGACCATGAAACCTACAGAGCTGGCACCTGTGAAATCCTATTTCTGCTGACTAGAGCTCTAAATTATCAATCATTTTTTCAAAATGGAGAGGGAAAGAAATTGCTTTGAGCTAAGGCAGTGATACTGGGAAACTCAGCTGTCTTGGGATCTCAATTAATGAAGCCACCACTGTCTTAACACTGCCAGATTGCACCTGAATAATTATTTTCAGTGTTTCTCATACTATTAGATGATATTACAAACAGCCTGCCTATTTTCCATAATGCTACATTAAGCTACATAAACCATATTGAATATACCACTGCATATGGTCAGTCCTTTAAGAGTGCACCCACCTTTTGCATAAAGAACTAAGAATTCAGATGTCATACTTGTGGGACTCACTTAATATTTTGGGGTGTTATCTGTGTGGGGGGTATATCTGCAGAGCCTTGATTATGCTGTCAGTAATACTATTTACATATTTGGAAAGTATGAAAGCTGTAAAAACTGGTAATTATATTGCAATACTGGCATGTACATTACCACAACAAGATGTAGTACTTTCATGCAACATGACTTCATGGGGCAGCTGGCAGAGCGTTCTCTGAGAGGGCTCCAAGACTCTAGAACTTGCTCCCTGCTTAGTCCAAAATACCCTTGATATGGTGACTTTCCTGACGCGCTGCAAAATAAATCTGTTTGCTTGCGTCTTTGGAGAAGGCTGGGGGTATGCTCCCTGGATTATGGGGGTAGGTAGCTAGCTGGATGGCCAAGTTCCTGTGGAGCTGATTTCAGTGCTGTTGAGGTTTAATTTAATTGTATTTATTGTGTGATTTTTTAAAATTATGTTACGGTGCCTGAGGCCAGAGTTTTAAAGGTATATTTAGGTTGTATTTTAAAGGTATAATGGGAATTAGGCACCTAAATACCTTTAAAAATCTGGCTCCTGGAACCTTGGATGAGCATTTTTATTTTTTAAAAAATACAAGAATAAATAAATAGTGACCTTAATCACAGCCTGACTAAGGGGTGGTGCATAAGCTGAAGCATTCAAGAGTAGCCGTAGGAGATACTGAGTCATAAAGACATCCCTTTAAAGCACAGTTCCCTCCCTGCTTTCTCCTTACTTGAGGGAGTTAGTATTTGCTTTGGGTCTGCACCAGCAGCAAACTGACACCCTGTCATTGGCTCAGCCGTAGTGCTTACTGCATTGCAGGGGCCAGAATTAAGGTTCTACTCATTCTCGGCCACTCTCTGGACATGTGTGTGCATGGCACCCCTTTACTCTTGTGACCGGGACCTAAGGTACAGGTAACCCAGACGGGCTCAAAGGGCAGATTCTTACTCCCCATTACTCCCCTGTGCAGGTGTGTAGTTCAAAGTCACAATCTGGCTCATGGTGAACAGATCTTATGATAATAATAATATAAATATCAACTATTTAGAATCAAGTTCAGCCTGACATAAGCAGGTGAAACCTGCTACTGCAGTCAATGGGAGTTGTACTTTCTTATTCCAGGGTTGAATTAGACTCTTAACTTCCCCTGTTTCTGCTATAATAAATCAAGTGGCTTTTCTTTCTGCATTAAAGGAAATGTAAAGTTTGGGATTCAAGCCACCAGAGTATTCCTGCCCTATTTCTGTTAGTGTGTTACTCAGTGGGGATTCTGTAATGATGACAAACTTTTTAGCGCCTTAAAAATGCTCTTTAAGTAGGGGATAATTTGTGCCTTGGCTCCACCACAACTATTTGCTGGCAAGCAAACTAAGCCATTGCTGAGGGGAATAATTTACTACTGGTATAGAACTTGTAGGAGTTAGGAGGAATCATAGATCTTAACGTCAGAAGGGACCATTGTGATCGTCTAGTCAGGGGAGGCATTATGACTTGGGCATTGTGTCATGGAGTCACCATTCTATCAGGGCTACTCTTCGGGTAGTACAAAGCTCTGCCTCAAGCCACGCGCTAGCCCCAATGGAAAAAACAAATGAACTGCTGCTCTTATTTTCTTTTAAGTATTGCCTATGGCCCCAGTCTTGCAGCCCTTACTTGGGCAGAATTGCCATTGGGTTTGCTAATGTGACCTGATCACTATCTTCTCACTAAATGTTAAAATAATTTCTTCCAACCTGTTGTCAAATATCTGATAGGAATTTGGCTTGAATTAAGACTGGGTTCACAGGAAGCAGTTAAGACTGTTTTAAACCACTAGAGGCAACAATAAGAAAGATATGTATTTATGCTTTTAGTGTATAGACAGTAATGTGCTCATTAAATGTCATCGTGTGCGAAGTACGGCAGCTACTATGAATTATCATAACACACAAAACTAAATTAACATAATTTCAAGTAAATTTTGCATCTGGAAAAAATGAAGATCTTTCCTATTCCCTAGTTGGACAGTAGGGTTTGATACTTGTTAATCTTGTTGGTTTGATAGGTGGATAGAGTCCATAAGTTATTGGTTTGCTTTGTAAAATTTCTTAACGTACAGGTACACAAGATGAAAGGATAAATGCATTATTTTCGAAATCTAAATGCTCTAATTAAAGGTGTGTGAGAGCAAAGCCAGCAGATCTGAGCCCTGTGTAAAATTATTTGATTTAACCTGCCTTGTTGGTCCTTTCCTGGGCTGAAGTTTGTCCTATAGTGTTGTGATTGGTAATAGTTTTCATGAAATAGTCTAGTTGTTCTTTGTTTTGTAACGCTTTGAGATAAAAATTCTCCTTTCTGATTCACTATGCAATACTGGGCCCCTATGGGAACTGGAAAGGAGAATTTTGCTCCTACTTCTCTAATCACTATAAATCCCTGAGATCTTTGGATCCTTGTATTATTTGGATCCATTCTTACACTATTCTTTTTCTTTAATACAGTAAAACATGTGAAGTACAGACAGACCAATAAAATCAGTTGTCTAACGCAAAATGTGTTAAAGAGGTTGATGCAATGTTTACTGGAAACTTGTAGGTGTTTCAAAAGATTGTATAAGCTAGTGAGCTGCCTAATGGAGGTGATGGTCTGAAGTGCAAGTTTCCAGCTTGTAATAAACAGATCAGAAGCATGCACAATGCTGAAAATGTGGCCTGACTGCTAGTCTCTCACTTGTCATTTATGCTGTAGTTAATGCTCCCTTAATTCCATACAAAGCGTTGTAATATTGGCTCTGGAGTCTCCTTTCACTTACACCTGCTTTTATACATGGTAAGATTGCATTGACTTCAGTGCAGTAATTAACCTCTGGATTGCGCTGTCAGATGTGAAAAGAGAATCGGGCTCATTGTTCTGAACTAAAATCATGGGCTTTAGTACCTGACAGAATGAGTAGTCCCAGCATGAGGAGTCCCAGTGAAATGAATGGGATTATTTGCAGAGAGAATTACTAACCAGTAGTGTTCAGGATGTCAAAACTGGGCTTCAAGTGATTAGAACTATTTTTTTTCCCCAGTAAAAAAATGTTTTATTTGATGCAATCTTGTTCACATAAATGCATTTCAAAACTCTTTACCCAGTTGTCAGTGAGTGAATTTTGTGATTCCAAATATAGTTCCTGATTATTAGAGCTGGTTGAATTTTTTTCAAATTTTAAAATCTCAATGCGCACAAATAAATAAATAAAAAGGAAAATATTTATTGACACCCCCCCCCTTTTTTCAACCAGTTGTCACTACTTCTAAGCACATTCTCACTTACCAGTTGCAAAAGATTATTCAGTACAAAAGAAAGTACTACCGAAGCTAAGGAACTGGGTAGAAGAATGTTAAGTGCCAAAATGTATTTTCAGAGGACTAGACTGATCCTTTAAGTTCAGCTCTGTGTAAGGAATGGTGTGTAGTTGTGCTTCCACAATAGGAGTTCTGGAAACTGTTCTGGGGGTGGGTGAAGACAAGTAAGTTACTGCAGCCCGTTATAGCGTGCACCTTACTTCCCCATGTTGTGCCAGTCCAGCTTTCCTGGATGGCATGAACTTGAATCAAATGTACGTCTCTGCCCTCCCTCTCCCCATATTCAGAGACAAGTTCCATGATGCTCAAAAATAGCCACACAGCATGTAGCTTATTATAAAGTTGCACAGCAACTTTAGGGTAGTCCTGATGTAGCTCAGAATTCATTGTTATACAGAATATTAAATCCAAAAATATCTGTTAAAAGAATGTTAAGGATGCGAAGTCAAATACTCGAAAGTTCGCAAATGCCAGCAAGACAATTCTTTGCAGTAGCTCTGCCTCTTGTGTATACCTAAATACAAAATTAGTAATTTCCTCATGTAAGTTTCTATAGTGCTTCACAAATATTAATTAATTTATCTACCTTCATAACGACCTTGCTCTGAAAACAGCATTCTTAATTTCCTTGTGGTGTTTTCTACAAATAAATTAATCTTCACAATACCCCTCTGAGGTGAGACAGAGTTATTATCCACATTCAACATTGGGGGAACTGAGGCATATAGAAATTAAGGCCAAAAAAGTCTAAAGTCTACTAATTTGGGTGTCCAGCTTGAGACACCAAGGACCTGATTTTTTTTCAGAGTAATTTGTATTTTTATAGGACTTTTGTAGTTCAAATCACAGCTCAGTTGACTTCAGTTGCAATTGTGATTAGCACTTCTGCAAATCTGGCCCCAGATGTTTCACATTGGAAATGTGAGACACATGAAAATGGGGAACACATCATTAATGACCACCTGTGAAAATTTTAGTTAAACGCATGCCTACTATCACACAGAACTCTGTGGAAGAGGCAGGGATAGAAACCAGTGCCCTGAGGCAGCATTCATAGATTGGGCCATCAGAAGGGACCATTTTGATAATCTAGTCTGACCTCCTGCACAACACAGGCCATAGAACTTCCCCCAAAATAGTTTCTGATTGAAATAGAGCATATTTTATAAAGGGGGGGGGGAATCAATAGGACTTCAATAGCTGTGAATTAGGCCAGTGTTGATCCCTCTTGAAAACCCTACCACATTGTTTTTAAAAGAACCTCATTGGTAGAGTCCTGCAAATCTGTGGATATCCATGGATCACGTTTGCAGATCACAGATTGGTTGAGGATACAAATTTTGTATCTGTGCAGGATTCTAATCACTGGAGTACTATATGTTCTGCTGCTGCCAGCTCCTGCATTCCTCTTTTGGAGGCTGCGGATATTCAAAATTAAAAACAATTTATTTTTAACTTCTATACCAGAAACCTACTGACCACTATACTTACCTACATGCCTCTAGCTTTCATCCAGACCACACCACATGATCCACTGTCTACAGCCAAGCTCTACGATACAACTGCATTTGTTCCAGCCCCTCAGACCGAGACAAACACCTACAAGATCTCTATCAAGCCTTCTAACAACTACAATACCCACCTGCTGAAGTGAAGAAACAGATTGACAGAGCCAGAAGTTATCTACTACAGGACAGGCCAAACAAAGAAAATAACAAAACGCCACTAGCCATCACCTTCTGCCCCCAACTAAAACCTCTCCAACGCATCATCAAGGATCTAAAACCTATCCTGAAGGACGACCCATCACTCTCACAGATCTTGGGAGGCAGGCCAGTCCTTGCTTACAGACAGCCCCTCAACCCGAAGCAAATACTCACCAGCAACCACACACCACACAACAGAACCACTAACCCAGGAACCTATCCTTGCAACAAAGCCCGTTGCCAACTGTGTCCACATATCTATTCAGGGGACACCATCATAGGGCCTAATCACATCAGCCACACTATCAGAGGCTCATTCACCTGCGCATTTACCAATGTGATATATGCCATTGTGTGCCAGCAATCCCCCTCTGCCATGTACATTGGGCAAACTGGACAGTCTCTACATAAAAGAATAAATGGACACAAATCAGACGTCCAGAATTATAACATTCAAACACCAGTCGGAGAACACTTCAACCTCTTTGGTCGCTCGATTACAGACCTAAAAGTGGCAATTCTTCAACAAAAAAACTTCAAAAACACACTCCAATGAGAGACTGCTGCATTGGAATTAATTTGCAAACTGGATACAATTAACTTAGGCTTGAATAGAGACTGGGAGTGGATGTGCCATTACACAAAGTAAACTTTTTCCCCTTGTTTATTTCCTCTCCTACTGTTCTTGTAAAATGCTGGAAATGGCCCACCTTGATTATCACTACAAAAGGTTCCTCCCTCCCCCCTTCCGCTCCCCGCCGCCCGGCTCTCCTGCTGGTAATAGCTCACCTTTCCTGGTCACTCTTGTTACAGTCTGTATGGTAACACCCATTGTTTCATGTTCTCTATGTATATAAAATCTCCCCACTGTATTTTCCACTGTATGTATCCGATGCAGTGAGCTGTAGCTCACGAAAGCTTATGCTCAAATAAATTGGTTAGTCTCTCAGATGCCACAAGTACTCCTTTTCTTTTTACGGACACAGACTAACACAGCTGCTACTCTGAAACATATTATATAAAGGTTGTAGCTTTTTGTTTTTTCTCCTGAGTGCTTTTATGTTTGTTTTTTCTTTGTGCTTTCTCACCTTTTTTTTTTTTTTTTGGTGTAGAAGAGCTGTTCTGTTTTTAAAAAATAGCCTCAAGTATACATTCCACTAAAATGTTTTGATTTCTTTTCATCTTCAGCGTTCATTATAAACCATACTACAGTATTCTACACCAATAGCCCTTAATGCTGTAGGATCACTATTGTCAGCTTTTCTGTTAAACCATTGCTATAAAAAGTGCTTTCTTTTTATAGTGATTATATTTTCATACTTTCAAGTGAGAAAATGTTACCTATTTAGTTTCTAGACTTTGTTCTTGTACAATCACAATAATTTTGTTTCAGACTAAATCTGTTGAAAGATTAATTTATAATGGTGTTTCTCATTTACCACCTTTGGTAGCCTAACAAAAAAATCTAACTTAGAATAGGCCACTGGATCTGGTTTTTAACTGAAGCCCATCTTGTTTTTCTTTCTTAACAGGGCCTTTCTCTCTCACCCACACACACACACACCCACACCCCCCCCCTATGCTGTTTCAGACATGTGGCATTAACTTTTAGTATTATTGGCTTTTCTTATTAAGACATTTTCTGCTCTATATTGCCTTTTCTATTTATTTTTTTTTAATTTTGCATGCAATAGGTAGCATGTGATTTTTAAGGGCTAGAAGGCCCGCTCATGAAATTACTTGGGCACCAACATTTCGACTGAAAATGATCCAAGTTTTGAGTGGGCAAGAAATGCACGATCTGGCCCTTATTTAGTAAGCTAAAGGGTAGCTGTTAAAGTTCATATGGCCAAGGTGTAAACCTATTTTTTTTTTTTATTTTTCCATTTGTAATAGCCTTTTTCTTTTTATCTATTTGTAAAGTCCTTCCAAATTTTAGGGCAAAGAGGGGGAGGGTCTCCAAAATCAGCTTCCTCAATGCTCTTTTATTATAAAATAACTGTATTTATAATCTGTCGACCCCGAAAAACCTTTGACATTCAGATTGTGGAATTTAATTTTCACACTAGTGGCAGGGCTGAGCTGCACTACCCATTAAGAGCACAGGCACCATTGTGTCTCAGGAAGGTGCAATGCCTCCTGGCTCACAGGTGTGAAGGAAGAACATGCAAGTTGCACGTATCCTTAGGGTGCAGCACATGGTCCTCTCTGTTGGTGGGCAGCTGTGCTGGGCCGAGCCGATAGGAAACAGGGTAATGCAGGGGTCGGAAACTGTGGCTGGCTCCTGAGCAGGAGGCCTCCCTCCCCCAGACATATCTGGTGTATTCAAGGAAGGGACGGCCAAAAATTGATCCTTAGTTTGTACTTCTGTAAAGGATATGCATAATCAAAATGTATTTAAAGGTTATTTAAATTGCCTGTAATGTCTGCAGAAGAATAACTTCCACAGAGACAGGTCACCTTTACAAAGACTTTTAGGCCACCAGTAAATAGTAGTTGGTAAACTTAGGTGTTCACTCTGTCTAAAACAGTTGATCCCTTTCCTTGATTAGTTACATTTGTGATACCTGACCTACTTTTCAATATTTTCTCCAAAGTAACATAAAAATCCTCTCAAACTTCCTAACCAGTGGCCACCAGTAACCAGTTCTTATTATTTAACAATGAATAGTGTTAAATCTTTCAGGCATGATTCCATATTCAGTTCCACTAACCTATTACTGTGGATTTATGCTAGTGTGACCGAGATCAGAATGTGGCCCACGTAGTCCATTTCTACATCTATCTACAACTATGGAGCTTCCATTGATGTCATGTATTCTTAAAGTATCTCGGAAAGCTGACCTGGGCTCAGTGGAAAAATACACATTGTACATTAGATCCTCTAAACTATCCTTCCTTCCTTCCCTCAGGTAGCGGGGCAGATATCCTGCTCCTGGGAGAAAAGGTAGGCTGATTGGGGAAGCGGCCACAGCAGGCCCTGATAAAAGGGCTAGGATAGGAGCTGGGTCAGAGACTCACTCCAGCCTTGGAGTGAGAAGGGCCGAGCTGCCTGGGAACAGAGGGTACCTGATGCAGATAAGTGCTGGGGAGCTCAAGCCTGGCAACTCCCCAGGCTGAGGCCTTGTTTGAGGCCTGAAAAGGTTCTGGGGCTGCAGAGGTGTAGCCTGGGGACAGGCAGAAGCAGCTGGTCCAACCACCTTGCCAGTGATGAGTGCCATTATGGACTGAAGTCTTTCCCTTGAGAAAGGGGCTAGATGATGACTGGCAGTAGCCACAGAGGCAAGGTGTGGGTATAGAGGGTTGGAGGCTCCCCTGGGAGGGGAGACCCAGAGCGTGGGAGTACTGCTGTGGGCAGAACCCCACGGGAAAGGGTCACCGGGGTCTGGGAGGGACACAGGGCCTGAGGCAGGCAAGACACTGGCCAGCAAAGGGTGCTCCGAGGCTGGAAAACAGCTAATTCCTAGATGACCAACAGTAAGCGCGGTGCCGGTGAGTATCAACCTGCTACACCTCCCCTTTACAGTAGATTTGCCTTTAATTTTATATTTCATTGTTTTTTCTTTATTGATAAGAAACTGAGTTGTTTTAGCTTGGTTTGTTTTACATCAAAAGTTCTGGGGTGGGGGGGAAGTGCCTGACCTCAGCTGTTTGAAGTCCCTAGTCAGGATGAGCACTGCTAGCAGTGTCCTCTATTGGAGAGTTTATTGCATCATCATGATTTGTGCCCCTTTCAAAATGACACAAACACTTCTCTTAGACTTTCTCATTGTTTCAGAAATATGTCTGAAATCTGTATCTGGCGCTCTGCTGCTTAGAATATGCTTTCTGGAATGAGAAAACCAGATGTCTGTGTTTTGTATGGCAAATGCTTTTAGTTTCTGTGCCTCGGGGTCAAAATAATCAGTGTAAAGGAAGCATCAGCTATTAACTGCATCCCATTTCCCCTCACCTTTACATCAGCTCCCTGAAGTTGTGATGGGGCAATGCAGCATATCAATAATTCTTCCTTCATTTAATAAAATGCTAATTTGAACAAGCAGGTTTCATTATCATTTGTTCTGGAGGTGAATTTATTTTAATTACGTGGAAAGAGAATGATGATTGTTTGGAGCTTCTGTATTGTACTGGTTCTGAAGTAGTCATACTGTTTGGGTATTAAAGCAAAGCAGATGTATCAAAGAGGAGGGGGGAGAGGAGGTGAAATTTAAATTAGTAGTTTTAGCTTTGCAATCACATAGCACCATTAAGGACTATTGGGAGATGTGGTGCATTGTCATTTATAGCATCTAAAGCACACCTCCCTTGCATATGATAGTAAGGTAAAAGAAGTATGTACAATAGGGAAGAGCCAGAATGAAAGCTCAAATACAAACCCCAGCAAGGTTCAGAGGGGGATGGGATCACATGTCATTCACCAGATCCTAACTTGCCACTAATGGTTGTTTTTTTTTTTCTGAATCATATCCAAAAGTAGATATTTATTGTATTTTGGTTCGCATTCTGATCTGGAAAAAAATCTCTCAAATACAATCGTGCAGATTTCAGTTTGAGATGGCAGATATCCCAAGAATAGTTGATTGCCTGAGATTTTCACCATGTTGATTTGAAATCTCTTGAGAAAAGCTTATGAGATTTTGGGGTGTTAAGTTGTAAATACTTTTTGATGCCCTTGCTTAGTGATTTGGTCTTGGACTAGAACACCAATCTAAATATAACTTGGTCCTTGTTATAAGCACCACTTCTTTAGATGTATAATGTATACTAAAATCAAAAGACAGTAGTTGCCTGTAATGAGAAAAAAAAAAAACTTTGTCATTTGCATAACCTATACATTAGATTACCTGCCATGGTCAACTCAAATGCTTTACACCCAAATTCACTACTTAAAAAGCATACACTAGAGATGCACTAAATACTATGCCATCATAATCCAGTGGCATTGCTACACAAGGAAGAAGAAAAACGCCGAGACATAAATTGTCTGCAAACTTATTTCCCTTTAGAATTTTCAGGCTTCAGTTCGGTTGCAGCTCAATCATTTTTCCAAAGAATACCATCTTTTTCCTTTATATGGAGTCTTTGCATAAATTGTATTGGCTCTTACTTTGCCTTTTCCGTGCAACTTATCTTAGTTTCTTCTGCATCCTTCTTATTTCTGTTACTTCTTACTTTTAAGGGAACAGAGGTATGGAGAGAGAAGAAGAAAATTAGGAGTCAGTTTCTGTTCTCTGTCACTCCAGTGCAAATCTAACATCTAACATTAAAATTATTTTGGATTGACATAACAGTAAATAAGAGCAGAATTTGGCCTGATGTTTCCAAAATGGCACATGGACAGTATTCAAAACATGGCCTTACTTGTTCAATTCTTTGTTGAATTATTCCGCTGTAAGATCTCCTGTAGCTGCTCTATGCTGATGGGGGAGAGCTCGCCCATCGACATAATTAAACCACCTCCAACAAGAAGCGGTAGCTAGATTGGTGGGAGAGCATCTCCCCCGACAGCGTTGTTCACACTGGTGCTTCCGTCGGTGTAACTTATTTCGCTCAGAGGGGTGTTTATTCACACCACTGAGCAACATACATTATACTGACAAAAGGGCTAGTGTAGACATAGTTTTAAGTCCAAAGTTTAGATCCTCAAAACCCCTGCGCAGCTGCCATTTAACCCTTCAGGTGCCTAAATTCCCATGACATTTAAGTTTCCAGTACTAAAGTTCCCTAGGTACCTTAAAGTCTGCCAGTGGCCATCTAAGTCCTGATGCCCAGTGCCTAACTCACTCCTAACCCCCGTGGGATCCTCAGACTAGTCATTCCCCTACCTATCTTACCTGCAGGGCCCAATCTGTAGGTATTCCCAGAAGAATCTGGGGTCAAATCTCTATCTGATTTGGAGGAAGGATTTGAACTCACATCTCCTACATCTCAGAAGAGCACCCTAGCCCCACTGGATGATGGGATATTCTAGGATGGGGCTTTCTCCTTGGCTCCTGTTGAAGCCATTCCACTTCATAAGATAAACAGTCATTAGGTCAGGGAATTAAACTTGGAGTCCTACATCCCAGGTGTATGCCCTAACACTCAGCTATAGACTCAGACACACACTTTTTCTGGCCCAATGAACATGAAAAATGTTACTTTTTTTTATTCCATTACAAATAAGAATTTTAGTTGCTATAAATACAGAAAAAGCCTAATTTCCCACTCACCCCAGTTACTCAGCCCCTCGCTAGGCATTTCTTTTGAATTTCACTTTGTATTTATAACTTTCATTTGGAATACATAAGCTGTTCATGTAAAAAAAATTCTCTTGCACCATTTTCAGTTTCATTGGTACTTTGGTGCAGTTAAAGAAGTTTTCCCATTCCAAATAAATATTTTGATCATTGAGCTGGTTTAGCTGGATACATAAATAGACAGGAATATTTCTCTATTAACAAGGAGGTGGAAATAAAAAAGCTCTATAAAAGTCATCTTTGTTGCTAAGCGAAACTTTGTCTTTAATACATACTGAGAAAAACTTCAGACTTCCTTATTTTCTTTTTTAAACCTACCATCAATTAATATGCCTGGCCTTGAATGCCCCATCTCACTATTTTGTTAAAGAAAGCAAGGAATGAAATAGAAATGCACAGGAATAATAAAAGAAATGCTGTATATGCTTTTTCAACGCTCTTTTTATCATGTTCTTGCTCTTTCTCTTGCCCCAAGGATTTCATGTTAATGAGGGTTGCTGTATACATTGGATTTTATTTTCCTCTTTCAGTAGTAGCAAGTAATTTATTTATTTATTTATTTTTTTAAAACAAAGTCAGGCATAATGGATTGCCAGAGTGTTAGTAGCACTATATTTGCTTTATGCATGGGTTGGTGATAAATGGCTGCACTGTTGCATTTAACATTTCTATTTAGCTTTTCTTGATCTGTTCATCATTGGTTTACTAGATCAAGAATTAGTTGTGTAATGTTATGTGATCAGATGTCCTTTCATAGCAGGGTCTGTCCGGGCTTTTAATGGATTGTTGTGGTAATCCAATAACTGATTAACCCTGTGATATGACTGAGGGGGAGGGAGTGGGACATACAGAAATAGCTACAATGACTGAAGATCATGAAAAGAGTGAATATCTAGTTCTGTGAGATTCTGTAGGAATTTATGGACATCTGCATTATAAAAATACCATATAGATCTAAGCCTGTTCCCATTGACGTTAACCAGGGTTATGCCATTGAGTTCAGGACTGGACCCTGTAATGTTTCCTAAAATTTCCTGCAGATTAGGATCTTAGTAAACTCTGAGGGAAAAGTGCATTATTGTGCAGTCACTTCTCTTCTAAATAAGAAAGGGGTCTAAAAAACAATATTCCATTTCCTGAATTCTCTTCTGAATATAAAATTCATTCTGGGATCATATCTCCTTTCTCAATATCAAACTGCAATTTGAGAACAAGGTTATGCCTCTGGCATAGAAGAGGTCTAATGAATACTACTACTGTACATCAATGGGAGAGAAGAGAGGCCATGGTTATTGGAGATCAATCTGTATGACTCTATTGAACTCTATGAAGATCACTATAGGAACAAGATGCATATTAAAAAGTCAAATGCAAGACATGGTTTTTACTTAAACCCAGTTGGGGCCTGATCATGTCATGTGTTATATGCTCCCAGTTCGCTTTGGTTTCAGTGGAAGGTAAGGGCCTGGGACACCTGTTCCATAGGGGATTTTGGGAATTCAAGAAAGAGGATTCTTCTTTTCACTGGCTGGCTTCTAGAGCCCTGCAGTGAGACTGGGATCCCACAAGTTCTCAGGAACTCACTGCCGTAATAGTGCGAGTGGGATCCAACAATAGTCCCATGCAGGGCTCTACTGGCTAGTTCTAGTTATCTGGTAGCATATTTTCTTTTGCTGATCTTAATTTGGACATTGCTTCCCACTAAGTACGTGAAGTGCTTGAGAGATGTTTGTGTGTCATTGTAAAAGTGTGAGAGATTTATGAAATAAACTCTGGTAAACCAGGTCATTTTAAAATAAAAAAAAAAAGAGAATTTTTACCAGGGCCACAAGGAAAAAATAAAAATGGCTGAAGAAGGCAGGGGAGCCATACAAGGCATTTGCTGGCTGGCATTACCAAGCCAGAGACTGAGGGCTGGAGAGGGCTGCAGGCAGGAGGAGCAGCAGCAGAGAGGAAAATACTTGCCAGCTTTAAGTCAGAGAGCTGGAATCAAGGGCCAGCGATGGCGGAAGGGGTAGCTGTGGAGGGCCTTACATACTGATGTCTCCTTGCTAGAGACCCAGAGAAACAGTGAGAGGGCCAGGACAGTGGGGGATGCTCCCCTGTCAAAGATAATCCCAACAGAGATTCTGTGGAGTTCCTGAGGGAAGAGCAGGGTTGGACCCCAGAAGGAAGGGCTGGCAGGGCTATCCTGGCAGAGGGACCAATAAGGAGCCTAGCTTTGATGGAAGCTATGCTGGGGTATGGTGAGAACAGGACTATATACATGGAGTGATATGGACTAGGTTCTGGGACTTCTGTGTTAGACTATTTGCATAAGGTTTTTGCAATAAAGTGGCCCCAGCAGGGAATCTCATTTAATTAGAGTCCTTTGGGTTACCCATGGGAGACCACTTGCAGGGCTACCACAAGGGGGCATCTGGGAGGAGGCCACTTGTTTCCAAGGGCCATTACTGAACTGGCACCTCACGTTTAAACAGGACTGGAAGCATGTTCCCCTTCAACCCTTTCTCCTTTTTTTAAATGCATAAGGGCAGATAATAATTAAAAAGTTTTCATGCCCTGTGTTTACTTCCTCAAATTCTCTGGCTTGAATGTCAGCTTATGTATACCTTGCCCTAAAAGCGAAAGTCTAGGTTGAACATTAGGTCATGGTGCTGTGACGCTATATTGTGTAGTCATCACTGGGCAGTTCCGTTGTTTACAACAGTTTTCATTTAGTTCTGTGATATGTTTTTTGCCAGATTATTTTAGGCTCACTCTTAATTGGGAGCCTAAAAATGAGAGAGCTCATGACTTTAAAAGTAACTCCAGGTCACTAGCCCTTTAATACATATGGGTGAGATAGTTTAATAAGGAGCATATGCCACTGTGCAATTCCTTATGACACACAACTACATGGCAGGCAGATTAGACTTTTAAGTCAGAATGCGTGTAACTTCTGTCACAGAGTCACAGTCTCAGTGCTCTGGAACCACTCTGAATGAAGTCAGGCAGGTCTCTAGAGCAGTATGACTGCCCTCAGGGCACCCTCTCACCTGCTCAGCTTCCATGCTTCTTGGGTCTGACCTTGGAGCATTCAGCACCCCTGTTCACACAGTGAGCCTCCTGCCGTGAGTCCATTTGGATGGGATACCTTGGGAAGCCTTAAATGCCCCAAAGGGGCCATGCAGCTCAACTACTCAGTCAGCAGTGACTCAACCAGCACTGTAAAACAGAAGGGTTTATTAGTCAATGGAAACACAATGTAGAACAGATCTTGTTAGCAGAGAAATCAGAAACATTCAGCAAAATCCAACCTAGGGTATCCATGGCCATGGGCCCTCCCTCCTGAGTCCCAAGCCAGGCGACTGACTTGCTTCCAGCAGCCCAGCCTCCGACATCCCTGTTGCTCCTCCTCCGTCCTTTGTCCCTTTCCCAGGCAAAAGGGTTCCTGATCTGCACCCTTCTTTTTTCTCCAGCATCTGCTGATTCTTGCAGGGGATGGGCCCCAGGTATCAGTTGCCAAGATACAGATGGTCAGCAATTCTCTGTGCCTGAGCAGTCAGCTGGCAGTCACACCTGCCCTCTACGGGTCTGCAATGATCAAACACCCTTTTCCCCCATCACCTAAATACCTGAGTAAGTAACACATAGGGAAAACTGAGGTACACACAGAGAAAATATTAAGAACATTCCCAACTTCATAGAAAAAATGTTTTAGTACCCAAAATAACTAAGGAAACAGAAATAATAACTGGAGAGACACCTATGGTACCACCATCAACAGAAAACACCACTGTGACATTTATTCACCTATTAAGCAGATGGATAGCGTATGTATTTTTGCAAGCAGTTGGGAGAGAAGCAACATAATTGAGATAAATTTAGTCTTTAACGATAATAGTAAACATTTGCATAATGACACATTTATTAACCACATTTTGAAAAGCATGCAAGCAACATGTGCCCTAAAATATCTTGGTAGTGACAAATAGCTGTACTGGGAAGCACGCAGTGAACTGGAAGAATAAGTATTTTTCAGTGGTCCATTTTCTTCTTTTCCTGAACAAAATTAAACACAATCATGAGTGGAATTTGGGCAAATTACTATATGTAAGACCCATTTCAACCAAAAATTTATAGAACTTGTGCATTTCAAAAGTCTGATGCATTTGTTTGCTGATTTAGGGTTCAAAAGCGTATATACGCAAACATACTTCTGGAAATTTAGAAAAATTAAGGACCCTAAATATGTTGTCATCCCTTTTATGTTTTTAGGTATTTGATAATAGAAGAGCCAGAAGAATATGTTGACTATTCAATAGCAATAACTAGTAGCATCAGGTGTACTTTCCTTGAACTCACAGACAAACACACATGCCAAAAATATTAATTTGTTAAACAATTTTAAATTACTGTGAAGAGCTTAAAAGGTCAATCTCAGAAGAACTCCATAGTGCTTAAGTTACTTGTGCAGCAGCCTTTTAATACATTGCACATTACTGGGAGCTTTTAATACATTTAGAATACATTTAAAAAAATAACAGATTTGTAATACTGATGTATATTTTTACAGCAACTTAATTCTTAGGAAGCTCAGACCAACTAACAAACAGCTAAGGGCAGGATGGGCACTGGAGAAGAAATCAAAAGGCCTCTTGTGCCCCATGTATGGTAGCTGGGCAAAATTCCAGGTCCTGCTCACTTCTAAGCATAGGAGCTACATGTGTCCGCATGTCCAGTTGCCAGACACCCACAAAGTGGGTAGGGAGAGGTAGTTAAAAGGTGTACCTATGCGCCCACTTAATTAGCTAGCACATTTGGCTGGGCACAGAGAAGTGAGCATGAACACTTACCCTAGGGTGTACTTCCAAGTCCTCCCACACCTACAGAATTTTGTTGTTGTTATGATAGCTGCCAGAGGTCCCCGTGAAGATCAAGACCCCATTATGCTGTACAAACGCAGAGTGAAAACAACCCCATACCAAAAATCTTGTAATCTAAATAGACAAGACAGATAAAAAAGATAAAGATCTCTGTACCTAATAGAAAAAGCCCAAGGAACATTGAAAATAACCTCATAGACCTGATTATCTCATCAGTGCATGTGCAGTTAATTGGGTATGGGGCTCAAGATTATAGGCTGTAGCATACCTTGAAAATACACTATGTGCAACTGTAAACACGGTAGCATGGTTTTGGTTTGGTTCTCCACTCTCTCCCATCCCCCCCCCTTCTTAAAAGATACTCAGCATGGCAAATTCTGTGTCTTAGGTTAAAATCTAATCTGATGATAGTCAACTAAATCTGACGGTTTTTATTGAATTTCAGAGGTTGGATTTTCCAAAGTATCTGGTATCAGCCCTAACATGGCTCCTGTTTGAAGCCAATGCCAAGCACTTTTGAAACTCCTGTTGCTAAAGTGCACAAGCTCTTCTGTTCTGTATTGTACTAGTATAACCATTGACTCCAGGTTATGCTTGGCTAAATCAATCCGATTGAATTCATATTCTGATGTGTTCTAGTCCTCCATCAGCAAGGGTTTCCCATAGCTTCAATAAGGATTGTGATAGGTTTCCAGGAAGGATAAGACAGCTGTATCTTTCGTAACATCTCTATTCACAAAAGATGTAAAACCAAACAACTCATCCATGTATTAATAGTTCAATCATATTAATTTATGTAAGGAAAAAAATTCATAACAATCCCCCCAAAAGAATAATAATCCATTAATGATTTTATTTAGTCTTTAGTAATTTTAAGAGATTCATGAGCTAATGTCTTTGCATTTCTCAGTAAGTTAATTCATTAATATTATTACTTTCCAGTGACGTTTTCTGTTCTGGTAAGTTTTTGCTTAATTGAATGTTTTAATTAAGTGTAATAGAGAAAGCATCAATGTTAAAAGAAGTAAAATATACAAAAAAGCCTTATGTCTTTGGAGTTGTATTTAAATTCCATTAAAGATAGCCAGTATGACTGATCCATTGTGATCTTGAAAATTAACTAATGGTATTGTTTATCAATATAAAATATTACAAAAATTACAAGCTATTTCATAATATGTTAATGCTAAACTCAATGAAATCTGTTACTGGTTATGACATTAATGGATTAAAATCTCACTAAAATAATAAACTTAATACAAATGTATGTTTTATTCTAATAAATAAAACCTACAAAACAAATTACTGTAATGCTTTGCTGCTCTTATCTTATTTCACCCCGAAACAGTGGTCTTCCACATTCCCATGAAAGTCTATCATTTTGCAACAATTGGTGTTATGTTTCATGACATACAAAAAGAGAAGTTCTTGCTGGAAGGTTGCAACATAACATTTCTCTGTTTCTCAGAATTTAGAATACCACACAAGAACAGAAAGAACAAAGCAAAATGTCCCCTTAAAACAGAGAGGCACAAGTCACCTCACCTTGATCTAGGTTGGCTCTTTGCAGGCTGACTCTGATTACACTCTTCCGTACAGAACTTCCTCGCCTGCAACCAGGACTAGGAAACCCCTTAAGGTTTAAAAAGAGAGCTTGAAATTGTATCAAAAACTGTTACACCACATCACCAATGGAGGTTTCTGTACTTGCTGCCGAGGAGGCATTGGCCACCGTCAGAAGACCAGATGCTGGGCTAGATGAATGGTTGGTCTGACCCAGTATGGCTGTTCTTATGTGCTTCCAGCCTATGGCACCATAGATCAGGAATTAAATAATCCCTTCCTTATCTTTTGTTTCATAAATACCCCAAATAAATGCAATTTGGAGGTGAATTGTCTTTCAGTACCATGCATGGGGGGTCTATGACATATGATAATACCCTAAGACATAAGTGAAAGCACTTGGATAAGTCTCTGTTCATTGTGGTGAAAAGATACATTGTTTCTTTGATTAAGAAAACAAAGGAGCTCTTTTCCTGCCGGCAACTTTGTGAGTGTCTTTGTTGGACAAGTGACTAGTATAGCAAATAGTGAACCATGCCTTTACTAATTCTTAACTATTTAAATATCATGCTAAGAGTTCTTACTTTTAATATCCTTGGATAGCAGCAGACTTTGGGCCTGTCAACTAAAGTAACTAGTGTATAACTGACATAAGAGAAAGGAAACCAGCCTGATTGTCTTCAGCTCCTGCATACTCCCACGTAGAAGCAATCCTTCTGCAGTAATAAGAGTTTCTTGTCACCCTGCTGCCTGCCAGTTTTTCTCTAACTACCTATGCCAAATTTGCTTTATTTTCTAAACACTATTATTTGATATTTGCCTTTAAAGTCTCTGTACTGTATGGGTGGTTATATTGCATTCATCACAAAATGTCATGTACTCTTCTAAATGGACTAAGTCTTATGTGTAAGCAAGTGTAGAGGATAATAAATTAAAGTTATCACATTGTAAATTGGTCAGTTTACAATTTATCCTATATTTAATACCTCACTGGTTGCTGTTGATCATGTAATTATTTTATTTGTACTGGGAAATGATCCTTTGTGAGCAAACACAATTATTTTCCTTCTTACCATTTTAAGTAGTGCCATCAGAAAACAAGTGTGCTACTTGTTCATACTGCTTCTATTAGGATTTCATAATAAATGATACATTAATCTGGATTCTGGCTCAAATCACAAGATTTAGCTTGTCTTCCATTAGGAAACCTCCAAAGCTTTAATACTGGATGCTAGAAAAACTGAATCTTAATTCTCAAAATATAGATACACTTGTTTTCAAATAATTATCTTCTCACCCTCCCCCTATACGTATTAATCATTTTGTAATTTAGGCTTTAATGTTAGTAATAGTATCACTTTTCACCTGATTTTCAGAGGTGATGAGCCCTTACAACTTCCACTGACTTCATTGGCAGATTAGCACTCTTAGCTGAATTTAGCACCTTGAAAATCAGGTCCTCTTTTTAAAATGTGGTAGTTGGGCTTTTCAAAACTGTCTAGGTGATTTAGGCTGTGTCTACACTGGACACCTGCCAGTGGCACAGCTGTACCAATGCAGCTGCCATGCCATAAGATCTCTCATGTTGCCACTCTATCGCAACAGGATAGAGCAATCCTGTCGACATAATTAAACCACCTCCAAGGAGCAGTGGTAGTTATATCAGTGGGAGAAGCTCTCCTGCCAACATAGCACTGTGTACACTGCCACTTACATTGGAGAAACTTATGTTTTTCTCATACCCTTGAGTGATATAAGATTTGTTGACATAAGTGGTGGTGTACACATAGCCTTAGACACACACCTTTAAAATAACATAAAAACAGTAAAACCCTAACATCCTCCTACAAGCTGTGAAAGAAGGAAGAGAGAAACAAAGATATTGTTACTATTTCTGATTTTAACTATTTTGGGTGTGCTCAAATGCTATGTAAATAGCTGGACGGACAGAATGGACATTAAGGTTGGCCTATCAAGAACATTTAAAGTTCAATAATTGCAGAAGATAATGGTGTTTCCACTCTGATAAGTTAGCAATCTTATAAATGTGTAGTATTTTCATTTTTGGGGGTTGCCTTAAATTTTAAATCGTTAATTAATTCTATTATGTGCTTATGGGTAACATAAAAATACTGAATGATTTAGAAATTCTTTGACTTAGTAACATTAAATTTTAATGTATACAGGTAGCATCAAAAGTACAAAATGTACATACAGCATAGTTGAGATACCAGTGAGTTATGGCAAATGAGGTAGCGGTCTTAATGTTTGTGTTAATACTAGTGTGTTGTATTTAGTTTTTAACTTGGTGATTCCAATATAGACCTTCAAAAATAGCAGCAGCAGCAATAATGAATAGAATAGTCCTATCACTTGTTTGCTGGACTCAAAGCATTTCCTTCCTTGCCTGCCATCCTCCCCATCAAGTTCAGATCAGTTCTGTAATCAGTCCAGTTACAAAACTTTTGGAGAGTAAGACAAAGATATGAGACAACAGGTGTTAAAATTCCATCCAGACTCATTGTGATTGGGGGGGGGGGAATACTTACAAAAATATCCTCAGTAGCTGCAATACATCAGTTTTGGTGTCCGTTTGTTTTTTGACACTCTTCAGATTGCAATGGAAAACAGACTGCTTTGAAAATGGAAAACAATACAAAATAACTCACCCTCAAGTTAGTTTTGACAATGAAATTTCTTCGCCTATAAAATTTTCCTTCTACCCTGTCAATGACTATAACTTGAGATGCTGGGAAATTTAATGAGTAGCTTTTCTGATAAAAATCAGTCTGGAGCTACATCCATCCCACTCTTCTGTGTCTGTGGGTCAATATGGGAGTGAGTAGTTTTAAGCAGATGGCAAGGAAAAGATAAGCTGTTCTGTTCTTTCTTAGCAGCATGTCACTGTTACAGTAATTTAGAAGTTGTGTGCATCTCAAACCACCTCTGGGGGTTTTGTAAACTATTCACTCATTTCCCCTTATTTAAGGAAATGAAAATGTAGCAAACATTTTAAATATTTATTTAAGGTATTCTTTTAAAAAGTTCTTTCTCTCTGTTTATAGTAACAAGGAAGAGGGATGGGAGAACCAGCTCAGACTGAACAAGAAGAGATCCAAGCCTTTACTCTTCCCCTAATCACTTTTAGGTTTGGAATAACTTTGCATAAGTTCAGATCCCGTCCTTCTCCACTGCAAGGTCATACAATCTGAGTGCCTCACTGCCGGGCCTATTTCTGCTCATTTACCTCTAGAGAGTTGCTCATTAGTAGCCCCAGGCATGCCCTTTCCCTTTGTCATAAATATACTTTCAAAGCTGGAGGGGGAGAAACAAAGGGTCTTCTCTGTGTGATGCTTTTGCCGGGACCAGAGCAGGAATGCAGGTCAGAACTCCTGTAAAGAGTTAGTAAGCAATCTAGTTAGTTATGCATTAGATTCTGTTTTGTTTAAATGGCTGATAAAATAAGTTGTGCTGAATGGGATGTATATTCCTGTTTGTGTCTTTTTGTAACTTAAGGTTTTGCCTAGAGGGATTCTCTATGTTTTGAATCTGATTACCCTGTAAGGTATTTACCGTCCTGATTTTACAGAGGTGATTCTTTTACTTTTTCTTTAATTAAAATTCTTCTTTTAAGAACCTGATTGCGTTTTCATTGTTCTTAAGATCCAAGGGTTTGGGTCTGTGTTCACCTGTGCAAATTGGTGAGGATTTTTATCAACCCTTCCCCAAGAAAGGGGGAGTAGTGCTTGGGGGGAGGATATTTTGGGGCGGGGGGGAGACGTTTCCAAGTGGGCACTTCCCCTGTTGTTTTCATTAGACACTTTGGTGGTGGCAGCATATGGTCGAAGGACAAAAGGTAAAAGTTTGTACCTTGGGGAAGTTTTAACCTAGGCTGGTAAGAATAAGCTTAGGGGGTCTTTCATGCAGGTCCCCACATCTGTACCCTAGAGTTCAGAGTGGAGGAAGGAACCTTTATATGGTGGCAGTGAGGTTATCTTAGCTTCTTAACCCTTTACAGGTGAAAGGGTTTTTCCTCTGGCCAGAAGTGATTTAAAGGTGTTTACCCTTCCCTTTATATTTATGACACCCTTAAAGTATTTGTTGTCCCAAGATGTGCCATGAACTTAACAGTGCCTCTAACAGGAAACCTCCAGAGCTGCATAAGAAGACATACTCCTCGTTGACCGTGGCTATGTCTATACTACACGCCGGATTGGCGGGCTGCTATCAATCCAGCGGGGGTCGATTTATTGTGTCTAGTCTAGACATGATAAATCGGCCCCCGAGCGCTCTCCCGTTGACTCCTGTACTCCTCCGCCTGAGAGGCACAGGCAGAGTGGACAGGGGAATGGCAGCAGTCGACTCACCGCATGAAGACATCACGGTAAGTCGATCTAAGTATGTCAACTTCAGCTACATTATTCACATAGCTGAAGTTGCGTAACTTAGACAGACATCCCCCTCCCCCAGTGTAGACCAGGCCAAGGAGGGTGCAGGACTCCACAATGCATTAGCTTCTGCCTGCTATTATTTGTGAGGATGTTACAGGTCCTTCCCATGATAGGAGTCTACTTTCTATTGCTAGGAAGAGGCTTGTGGAGCCCAGCTCTGCAGAGCTTGTAATTAATAAGGTGAGAGAGGAGGCTTAAAAGCTGCCCCTCAGAAAGGATCCTCTTGCTTGGAAAGACTTCAGGGTCACACTGTAATCTGATTCTGCTAGGTTAGTAAAGGGGCTTGTCTACACTTACATTTTATGGCACTCTAACTTGCTGGCTCAGGGGTGTGAAAAATCACCCCCCTGAGTGCAGCAAGTCTGAGAGCTTTAAATCACTAGTGTAGACAGGCTCTGAGCACTGGGAGCCATGCTCCTAGCACTTGGAGCTAATCCCCTCGTAGAGGTGGATTACTAGGAGTGCTGGGAGAGCTCTCTCCCAGCACTCACATGTGACCACACTCACACTTCAAAGTGCTGCCGTGGGAGAGTTCCCACGACAGCGCTTTGAAATTTCCAGTGTAGCCATGCCCTTACACTCTGCCTTAGCAAGCCAAGCTTCTCTCATCCTTCTGATACTATGCCTCACGCTGCTTCTCCTCTCCTCTCCTTTTACTCTCCCATTGCCTCTCTAGCTGCCACTCTTTCCCTCCGCTCAGTTGACTTTCATCTTCAGCAGGAGGAAATTGTGGGTCTCTTACAACACACACTTTTTATTTTTAGATGTATATATTTTTCTTTTGTGGGGAAAGAGATTTGTCATGTAAATACTGTGAACAGCAAATTGAGAAAAGTCACTGGGGGTTACCATGAAATTCATACTAAAATGTGTAGCTTTGAATACGTTTGAGTTGTTTTAGCCTTTGCCTCTTGAATTTTGAAGTACATTTGCCATACACTACCACCCCATCAATGCTGTCTTTTTGGAAAGAAACCACAAAATGAGTATATTGACTTGATAGTCAAAGTACATTTAAAAGGATCCTAACTTGATATCTTTTATAAGGTGTGCAGGTCAAAGCTGCTTAGTCTCAACCCTATTTCACATTGTGCTTATTAACAGAGGTAATCTGTGACTATTTTACTTTGCATTGCAAAAATAAATAAATAAATTGGGAGCGAGAAATAGAGGATGACTTATTGAGTTAATAAAATGAGTATTTACTATAGCAACCACTGAAACATGTGACAAATGCTATCTCTTGAGACTCAAAAGAAAGAGCATCCTGAAAGAACTACATTCTCTCAAATAAAATGTGATTCCCAATTTTCAGAATGTTTAAAGGGGAAAAATTACTCAAAATGTTAGGTGACAAATGCAAATTATCGATTTTAATATCACACCTCCATTTTGAAGATGCAACTTTTCGCCTTCTCTGTTGTCTGTTTGTCTCCATACTGGGTTGAAATTCCAAAGGCTGGTGGCAAAAGAATAAAAGAGGGTTGTTGACATTGTGTTCTCCCATCAAAATGGCATAGTTATTAACAATAGATTGGCTCCTGTGATAAATGAAGGGAGGGGGTAATCTCCCTTTTATGGACACCCAGCCAGCCAGTTAGCTATAAAATCCCTCTTAGTAGCTGTTCTCAACCCTTTACAGGTAAAGCAAGTAAAAAAGTCTCACTGCTATGCATAGGTAAAAGGAAGTGAGTGGGCACCTGACGAAAAGAAGGCTAGAACTTTTTAAAATTGACAAAAAAAATTTCCCCTTTGGTTGTCTGTGGTCATTCTCCTGGGAAGAGGGGACAGAGCAGCGATGGTGAAAAGCTTGGGCCAGGTATGAAAAAGTAATCAGTCTCATACCTAGAAATTACTCATTTAAAACCCCAGATATGTAAGTAGATTAGGAAATGTCTAGGAAGACGTGATTAGGTTTATCCCTTTTAGTTCTTTGTGGCTTGTGGCTTCTTCTGTGCTAACCCAGGTGCTTTTGTTTTACTTGTAACCTACCTGGACCTTAGTTATTTTTGGTGCTTAAGCCTTGTATTTGCTCTTCTAAAATCTAGCAATAGCCTGAGTTTCCAGATGTATTTTCTTTCTTTTTTTCCTTTTTAATAAAATTTAGCTTTTTTAAGAACAGGATTAGAGTTCTGTGTCTTAAGAGGCTTGTGCACATGTTGTTTTTTAATTAGCTGGTGGCAACAGCTGATTTCTTTTTCTTTTTCTTTCTCAGCTCTTCCCTGAAGGGGGGGGGTGAAAAGGCTTGAGGGTACCCCACAGGAAGGAATTCCCAAGTGAGTCTCTCAAAGGGGTTCTGCACTTGGGTGATGGCAGTATCTATAATCCCAGGTCAGAGAAAAACTGTAACCTTGGGATTTTAATACAAGTCTGGAGTGGCAAGTATTAACTTTTAGAGTCCTTGTGGGCCCCTACCTTTTGCACTTGAAGTGCCAGAGTGGGGATTCGGCCTTGACAGCTCCCAACCTGGAGAACTGGTTCAGCTGGAGAGAGATCACCTTGGCACCAGAATCACCTGTGATCACTTGAGGAAGCTTAACAGGATATCACCTGCCAAAGGAGGCAAAAAGTTATAAACCGGACAAGAACTGCTCTTTTGGGGTCTGTTTTTCTCCAAGCTCAGGAGGAGAGAGAAGCAACCCAATATGTTGGGGCCTGCATGAGGCAGGGGACGAACCTGGACACAGATGGTCTCCCCCAAGGACTCCCAAGTGAAGAATGAGCTAGTGAGGGGCTCTGAGGTTAGGAAGTTTGCTATGTTCTGGTGATGTGGATTCTCTTGTGTTTTATCTGTTGAGTGAAAGCAATAATGTATTAGACTTTGGGTAAAGTTTCTGTTGTGCCTTATAGACTTTACAAATACCTTGGATCTTCTGAGAGAGTTAAATGGTAAACCAGAAGGCTCACACTTGGGGTGCAGTTCTGGAAGAGTGTTTGTTCAATCTTCTGGAGATCTTGGGGGTCCGTACTGACGTTGGTGGCCTAAAACAGTGGTTCTTAACCAAGGGTATGTGTACACCTGGGGGTACAAAAAGGTCTTCTGGGAGTACATCAACACATCTAGATATTTGCCTAGTTTTACAACAGGCTACATAAAAAGCACTAACTAAGTCCGTACAAACTAAAATTTCATACAGACAATGAGATGTTTATGCTGTTCTATGTACTATACACTGAAATGTGAGTACAATATTTATATTCCAACTGATGTATTTTATAATTATATGGTAAAAATGAGAATGTAAGCAATTTTTCAGTAATAGTGTGCTGTGACCCCTTTGTATTTTTGTCTGATTTTGTAAGCAAGTAGTTGTCAAGTGAGGTGAAACTTGGGGGTATACAAGACCAGTCAGGCTCCTGAAAGGGCTACAGTAGTCTGGAAAGGCTGAGAAACACTGGCCTAAGGCAGATGGACTGAGGGGTGCTTAGGAAGAGAGAGGCAACAGAGTCAGTGCCCAGGAAATATGCCAGAGAAGCCAAGCGATGAAACAGTGCTGCAGCTTTCTAAGACCCAGTGCAGCTTAAAACATCTAGACCCAGTGGCTGGATCTCCTCACAGTAATCTGGATCTCTGACAAAACACAGGCTCTAAAAACCACCCCCACTCACAGCCCTTGTGTAGAGGCTGGGGACATGTAAGGCATATGGTCAGTGGAAAGGGAGTGTAGCCCTAGTGCCAGTGAGCTGCAGCTATTCCTGGCTGCTATGATGGCCCACTGGGGGCATAGGCAGCTGGCAGTGAGCATAAGTAAGGGCAGCCCTGAGACAAAATTAGAAAGACCAAGGCACAAAATGAGATTAAACTAGCTAGAGACCTAAAGGGTAACAAGAAAACATCCTACAAATAAATTAGCAGCAAGAGGAAGACCCAAGGACAGGGTAGGCCTATTACTTAATGGGGAGGGAACAATAACAGAACATGTGAAAATGGCAGAAGTGGTAAATGTCTTTTTTTTTGTTTGTTTTTCACCAAAAAGTTTAGTAGCGATTAGACATCTAACATGGTGAACACCAGGGAGAACCAGAGGCTAAAATACAGAAAGCAAGTTAAAAATTGCTTAGACAAGTTAGATGTCTTCAAGTCACTAGGGCCTGATTAAATGAATCCTAGAATACTCAAGGAGCTGACTGTGGAGATATCCCAGCCATTAGCAATTTATCTTTGAAAAGTCATGAAAGCTGGGAGAGATTCCAGAGGACTGGAAAACGGGCAAATATGGTGCCAATCTATCAAAAAGGGAATAAGGACAACACGGGGAATTACAGACCAGTCAGCTTAACTTCTGTACCCAGAAAGATAATAGAGTAAATAATCAAGCAATCAATTTACAATCACCTAGAAGGTAATAAGGTGATAATTAACAATCAGCATGGATTTGTCAAGAACAAATCATGTCAAACCAACCTAATAGCTTTCTTTGACAGGGTAATAAGCCTTGTGGATGGGGGGAAGCAATTGATGTGGTATATCTTGATGTTAGTAAGGCTTTTGATACTGTCTCACATGACCATTTCATAAACAAACTAGGGAAATATAACCTAGATTGAGCTACTATAAGGTGAGCGCATAACTGGTTGGAAACTGGTGGTTCACAGTCAAGCTGAAAGGGCACAGAGTGGTTTCCACAACGTTCGCTCCTGGGTCTGGTTCTGTTCAATATCTTCATCAATGATTCAGATAATGGCATAGAGAGTACACTTATAAAGTTTGCGAACAATACCAAACTGGGAGGGGTTGCAAGTGCTTTGGAGGATAGTATTAAAATTCAAAATGATCTGGATAAATTGGAGAAATGGTCTGAAGTAAATAGGAGAAATTAAATAAATACAAAATACTCCACTTAGGAAGGAACAATCAGTTGCACACATACAAAATGGAAAATGACTGCCTAGGAAGGAATACTGTGGAAAGAGATTAGCGGGTATAGCTGATCACAAGCTAAATATGAGTCAACACTGTAACACTGTGGGGAAAAAAAAAGTAAATATCATTGTGGGATATATTAGCAGGAATTTTGTAAGCAAGACATAAGAAGTAATTCTTCCACTTTACACCATGCTGATAAGGCCTCAGCTGGACTATTGTGTCCAGTTCTGGGCACCAGATTTCAGGAAAGATGTGGAAAAAATTGCAAAAGTCCAGAGAAAAGCAACAGAAATGATCAAAGGTCTAGAAAACATGGCCTGTGAGGGAAGATTGGGAAAGAAATGGGGTTTCTTTAGTCTGGAAAAAAGAAGACTGAGGGGGGGAACATACCAGTGTTCAAGTACATAAAAGGTGAACTACAAGGGGGGGGAGAAAAATTGTTCTTGTCAGCCTCTGAGGAAAGGGCAAGAAGCAATGGGCTTAAATTGGAGCAAGGAAGGCTTAGGCTGGACATTAGGAAAAACTTCCTAATTGTCAGGGTAGTTAAGCACTGGAATAAATTGCCTAGGGAGGGTGGAGATTTTTAAGAACAGGTTAGACAAACACCTGTCAGGAATGATCTAGTTATTACTTCGTCCTGCCTTGAAGGGGACTGTATGACCTATTAAGGTCTCTTCCAGTCTATACCTGTATGATCCGGTGTTTTGGAAGCACATTGTTGGTGTTTAACAATCCATCATAATTCCAAAGCATCTGTATAGGAAAGACTCACTATTCCACAAAACATTCAACCTTTTGGTATGCTTACTGGAGCTAAAGATATTTGAAAGCTACTTACTGCATCAAATTTATAAGTTATGTTGTTTTGTTAATGAATTACTTGAGTAGATAACTATAAAATAAGGTGGTGAGGTGCAGGAAGGAGCATCATGTGCCATGCACTTCAAAGATCACTCTGGTGCTTCAATTGCTTTTGCTGAACTAAAACTTCCTTCCAATTCTTCTGTCATAGTTAGGGTCATATTAATTGCACCATGCTATATTAACCATGTTCAGACAATGCCCCCATAAAACTATCATTTGAAGCATTAGGTAAGAGCACTGAGAAGGGTAAGAGAGATCCTTCTCTGGTTTACTTTTCTGAAAATTGTGCATTAGTAAATGGTTTATCCTGGATTTATTAATTTATGACTTTCCAACAGACATTCATAATAAAGACGAGGAAATTATAGAAAGCAGAAAGATTAGTTAGAATCCTAATTAAAGTTTTCAGCATCATTAAATCATTCTTGTTCATTGGGCTCGGCATAAACTAGCAGGAACAGCCAGAGATCTCTGAACTGGAGCTGTCACTTTTCCACTAAATTTACTGTTCTAAATGGCTTTTTAGCTCACACTGCCAGCACAACACATAATCACCACAGAAGAAAGCACTAAATAGGTTGCACAAAAATACAGGCTATACGTTCATGTTAGTCCAGTACAAGAGATGAAGATACAGACTGATGTGCTCGAATGCTGAGCAGTCACAGCTTCCACTGATTTCAACTGGAGTTGCAGGTACTCAGCAGTTCTACAAATCAGAATTACAGGGTGCTTCAAATTGGCCTCCCACATAGATGCATCCAATATCAGTGACCACTTTTAGAAAAAAAATTGGCCACAGTGGTCAAAATTTTCATCTGTCTACCTAAAGCTAAACTCCTAAGTCTGCGTTTGGGCCCCTGAAAAATGAGAGGTTTCAGAGTAGCAGCCGTGTTAGTCTGTATCCGCAAAAAGAAAAGGAGGACTTGTGGCACCTTAGAGACTAACCAATTTATTTGAGCATAAGCTTTCGTGAGCTACAGCTCACTTCATCAGATGCATTCAGTGGAGAATACAGTGGGGAGATTTATATACACAGAGAACATGAAACAATGGGTGTTACCATATACACTGTAACAAGAGTGATCAGGTAAGATGAGCTATTACCAGCAGGAGAGTGGGGGGGGGGGGGAGGATCCTTTTGTAGTGATAATCAAGGTGGGCCATTTCCAGCAGTTGACAAGAACGTCTGAGGAACAGCGGGGGGAGGATGAATAAACATGGGGAAATAGTTTTACTTTGTGTAATGACCCATCCACTCCCAGGCTTTATTCAAGCCTAAGTTAATTGTATCCAGTTTGAAAATTAATTCCAATTCAGTAGTCTCTCGTTGGAGTGTGTTTTTGAAGTTTTCGTTTGTTGAAGAATTGCCACTTTTAGGTCTGTAATCGAGTGACCAAAGAGGTTGAAGTGTTCTCTGGCTGGTTTTTGAATGTTATAATTCTTGACGTCTGATTTGTGTCTATTTATTCTTTTACGTAGAGACTGTCCAGTTTGGCCAATGTACATGGCAGAAGGGCATTGCTGGCACACGATGCATATATCACATTGGTAGATGTGCAGGTGAACGAGCCTCTGATAGTGTGGCTGATGTGATTAGGCCCTGTGATGATGTTCCATGAATAGATATGTGGACACAGTTGGCAACGGGCTCTGTTGCAAGGATAGGTTCCTGGTTAGTGGTTCTGTTGTGTGGTGTGTGATTGCTGGTGAGTATTTGCTTCAGGTTGGGGGGCTGTCTGTAAGCAAGGACTGGCCTGTCTCCCAAGATCTGTGAGAGTGATGGGTTGTCCTTCAGGATAGGTTGTAGATCCTTGATGATGCGTTGGAGAGGTTTTAGTTGGGGGCAGAAGGTGATGGCTAGTGGCGTTCTGTTATTTTCTTTGTTGGGCCTGTCCTGTAGTAGGTAACTTCTGGGTACTCTTCTGGCTCTGTCAATCTGTTTCTTCACTTCAGCAGGTGGGTATTGTAGTTGTTAGAAGGCTTGGTAGAGATCTTGTAGGTGTTTATCTCGATCTGAGGGGTTGGAGCAAATGCGGTTGTATCGTAGAGCTTGGCTGTTGACAATGGATCGTGTGGTGTGGTCTGGATGAAAGCTAGAGGCATGTAGGTAGGCATAACGGTCAGTAGGTTTCTGGTATAGGGCTGAAACAGAAACCCTCAGCCTCGCTAGGCAGCAGGGAATACACTCTGTGTCAGAGGATAAGACTTGCCTAACTTCAGCATTCCATGCCTAACTCCAGCCTTCGCTCTGCTCTGGCAATGAATTTGTTGAGCACAGATCTGATAATTATATATACGACAAGTCCCATCATTGCAAAGCTGTGTTTGATCCCTTTGGAGTCTCTGATGCAGATCTTGCAAACGTTTCTGGGAATTTCAAGAATTTCTGATTAAATATATATTTTTTATCAGCAAATTAAAGGTAAAGAAACTGATCTATGGTCATGTGCTTTTGTCTGCAACAAAGCAGACATAAAGTAAAATAAGGTATTGCTACCTATGCTGAGTCCCTCAGGGATGCAGGAAACTTATTTGAAAAAAACATACAGAGACCCATGCTGCCACAAAACCAACCCAATATCATCTAATAAAACTCTCATTACTTCCATTAACCTTTTTTAAAACAACAACATACAATCACACATGAGTGCTGTTGACCATTGACCCCGACCTGATTTTGGCGGGTCTATACTTTTGGGTAGATTTATAATCTATCTGCTGACCATGCTTATGGAAATAGCAATGGATGTTATTGAAGCTGTAACAACAAATAGAAGAACCAAATATGTATGAAAATAGGCTTGGCTATAGGTCTTAAGCATTAAGTGTTTAGCGCTTAGAGTGAGGCCTTGACTGAAGATTATAAAATGTTAAGTGCTTGAGGTGCTTTATAAGATTATAAAATTTAGCAATGTATCTTGTAATAACCAGGTGAACCACAAAGAAACAGTTGGTAGCATCTGAGGGGCTTTTTGCAATAAAAGCTACCTGCACTGATATATCAAAAAATAATGGGAAAGAGACTGATCCGAATGGTTGGGTTATCTCTCAGAAATGTAATTATGGTCAACTGGAACCCTAAAATTGGTCTCCTGGAATCTCAAATATGAATGTGTTGAGACATCAGATATGGTTCCAGATGTACGTGGTTGGAATGGAAAAAGGTGTATAAAAGGTTTTCAAACCCATCCCTCGATGACGATATGGGGCATACAGGTAGGAATTCTGGCCCAGCACCTGCCTTTTGTAATCTGCTCCTCTGACTGTTTCTTCCCTCTTTGTTTCTAATGGTCTCTATAAGGTTGTAAAAGCAGCAAAGTGTCCTGTGGCACCTTATAGACTAACAGACGTATTGGAGCATAAGCTTTCGTGGGTAAATACCCACTTCCTCGGATGCTTATGCTCCAGTACGTCTGTTAGTCTATAAGGTGCCACAGGACTTTTAGTCTGGATCTGTAAAAGCGGCAAACACAGCTACCCCTCTGATACATAAGGTTGTAAGTATTCAGGTCCCGATCCTCAAAGGTATTTAGGCTCCTAACTTCCATTGCTTGGGCTTTGAAAATCTAGCTGAATGAAGACAAGCAATTTACAAAGGCAGATTGAATCAATCAATGTGTACAACTTTTATACATACATGTGATGGCCACTATCTTGGGGACCAAAGTGGGGACCTCCAGACCTAAAAGCATGAGCTAGTACAGCTTGAGCTGAGCATCTGTAGCTGCTCACTGTAGCAACTCCTATCCTTTGTGGCTTGGTAGTGAGGGGGAACTTGCCAGACACACACTCACTGGTGGGTTACACATAGATCTGCATTTTTTATTATAACAGAGACTGAACTAACCCCATCTGCCCTTCAACCTAGCCATTATTAAACATAATTATCAGCCATAAACTACAGTAAAGTTTAAAGGTAGGCTATTCATTGTCAAAAAAAAAAATACATATTAAGAAATGACATTTCTTGAACTGGCTGCATTTTTAATGTTTTAGCAATTATTCCTAATAAAATTATGCCATTAGCTGTGACAATAGAGAGTGCATTGTCTTCTGGGTTTACTACACAATTTGGAATGGTGTAAAATTATCAGTAATATGTATTTTGTTCTAATTAGTAAAATTACAAACCCATATTATGCCATTTTCAAGGATACAAACAGTACAGGTTCTTGTGAGGAAATATCTGTTCCACCAGCATCCGTTTTGTAATAGCCAATGTCCAAGTCTAGACTCCATAGCACATCAGAAGTGTTCTGAAATTGCTGAAAAAGTTAATTTAATTCATCTGGCAGTATCTACCCACCTACTCAAGATGCAGCTGAAACTTTGGATGCAATTACTTAAAATAAAATTCTGTTGCCTGATTCCCATTTCTGCTTATGCTTTAGACAATGTTAGTATAAACCAGCAAAATGATTGTGTCCTGGTAGCTTTGAAAAGTGATGAAGAACATCATATTCCTTCTTGTTGTTCAGACAGCGTTTCTAAACCTTGTCAAGTTTGAAATCTGATGCATTGGAATTGATGTAAAGGGCTAGTTTTGAAATTTGCAGCCATTTTTAATATCTGCCAAGAATATAACTTCCTAAAGAGGAATGTGGTATTTATTGAAACTGAACAGACTGCTTTGTCACTTTCTAATTAGCTGGCTTTCACATCTACCGTTATTTATAGATTGCTTTAATGTATTAACATTCAATTTTTGGATAACCATTCCATTAGCTACAAGGTGTGACAAAACACAGTCAGACAAATCCTGGGCATTGTACCATAAATTCTAGGAAGTGTATATGTGCACTTCTATAGCATCAAGGTAGGATCATTCAAAAGCCCCCATCAGTATCTCTCGAACTGTACTCTAGGGTGTTTTACTACTTTCAGGTAAAAGACCAGTCAAGATTTCTGGGCATCTAAATTAAACTTGAGCATTTGGATGATGTCTAGCTTGAACTGAAATACTCAATTGTATAGGCCTTCCATATCCTGATGCCAGGACTCGGTTTATTTCTTTCTACGTTCTTGTCAGCCTACTATTTATAGCAAGATCTTTTACAAGGCCGATGAACCACTTAAGTTCTATTTAATACTTATTTTGAAAGTTTAAGTGGGACATAAGCCTTGTGGGGTTCATCCACCCAGAGGTGAATTTTATCCTAACTGAATATTTTGATATGAATCTTGACTTGCTGAAGCAAGGAAATGTTCTGCAGGTAGTAATTAGGTTTGCCACCTGTCCAGGCTTCCACAGGATCATTCCTTTTTGAGATAGCTGTAAGGGCGCTCAGCACATCCTGCCAGCAGTCTAGTTTTACAGGCACAGGAAGATCCCAGACATCCTGTTTTTGTAATATCTAAGGGTAGGTCTACACTACGAAATTAGGCTGCCTTGGTAAGGTCGGTCAGGAGCGCCTGGGCAGATATGGGCGCAGGGACTAAATTAGGAGTGACTCGACCAGGTCATTCTCTTTTTAGTCCTGCAGGCAGTCCTATTGCACCATTTTCTGCCGAGCAGCCAGGAGATGTGGATGGCTTGCAGTCCTTCTGCACCATCTGCTGCCAGCCAAAGATCTAAAAGATAGATAAAGTGGATCAAAACAAGAAATAGACCAGATTTGTTTTGTATTCATTTGCTCCCCCCTCCCTCCCTCCGAGAAGTCCTGCCTGAAATACCAAGAGGGAGGGATAGCTTAGTGGGTTGAGCATTGGCCTGCTTAACCCAGGGTTTTGAGTTCAATCCTTGAGGGGGCCATTCTGTGTGACAGTTGTTTTTGTTTCTCCTTGATGTAAAGCCACCCTCTTCGTTGATTTTAATTCCCTGTAAGCCAACCCTGTAAGCCATGTCGTCAGTCGCCCCTCCCTCCGTCAGAGCAACAGCAGACAATCGTTCCGCGCCTTTTTTCTGTGCAGACTCCATACCACGGCAAGCATGGAGCCTGCTCAGATCACTTTTGCAATTAGGAGCACATTAAATACCACACACGTTATCCAGCAGCACCAGAACCTGGCAAAGCGAAACCGGGTGAGTAGGCAACATCAGCGTGGTGATGAGAGTGATGAGGACATGGACACAGCCTTCTCTCAAAGCACGGGCCCTGGCAATGTGGGCATCATGGTGCTAATGGGACATGTTCATGCCGTGGAACACCGATTCTGGGCCCGGGAAACAAGCACAGACTGGTGGGACCGCATAGTATTGCAGGTCTGGGACGATTCCCAGTGGCTGCGAAACTTTTGCATGCGTAAGGGCACTTTCATGGAACTTTGTGACTTACTTTCCCCTGCCCTGAAGCGCATGAATACCAAGATGAGAGTAGCCCTCACAGTTCACAAGTGAGTGGCAATAGCCCTGTGGAAGCTTGCAACGCCAGACAGCTACTGGTCAGTCGGGAATCAATTTGGAGTGGGCAAATCTACTGTGGGGGTTGCTGTGATGCAAGTAGCCCACGCAATCAAAGATCTGCTGATATCAAGGGTAGTGACCCTGGGAAATGTGCAGGTCATAGTGGATGGCTTTGTTGCAATGGGATTCCCTAACTTTGGTGGGGCAATAGACGGAACCTGTCATAAATATAAAGGGAAGGGTAAACACCTTTAAAATCCCTCCTTGCCAGAGGAAAAATCCTCTCGCCTGTAAAGGGTTAAGAAGCTAAAGGTAACCTCGCTGGCACCTGACCAAAATGACCAATGAGGAGACAAGATACTTTCAAAAGCTGGGAGGAGGGAGAAAAACAAAGGGTCTGTGTCTGTATGCTGCTTTTGCCGGGGACAGAACAGGAATGGAGTCTTAGAACTTTTAATAAGTAATCTAGCTAGGTATGTGTTAGATTATGATTTCTTTAAATGGCTGAGAAAAGAACTGTGCTGAATAGAATGACTATTCCTATCTGTGTGTCTTTTTTGTAACTTAAGGTTTTGCCTAGAGGGATTCTCTGTTTTGAATCTAAATACCCTGTAAGATATCTACCATCCTGATTTTACAGAAGTGATTCCTTTACTTCTATTAAGAGTCTTCTTGTAAGAAAACTGAATGCTTTTCATTGTTCTAAGATTCAAGGGTTTGGGTCTGTGGTCACCTATGCAAATTGGTGAGGATTTTTACCAAACCTTCCCCAGGAAGTGGGGTGAAAGGGTTGGGAGGATTTTTGGGGGAAAGACGTGTCCAAACTACGTTTCCCAGTAAACCCAGATAAAGTTTGGTGGTGGCAGTGGAAATCCAAGGGCAAAGGATAAAATTAATTTGTACCTTGGGGAAGTTTTAACCTAAGCTGGTAAAAGTAAGCTTAGGAGGTTTTCATGCAGCTCCCCACATCTGTACCCTAGAGTTCAGAGTGGGGAAGGAACCTTGACAGAACCCATATAGGTATCTTGGCACCGGAGCACCAAGCCAGCGAGTACATAAACCGCAAGGGGTACTTTTCAATAGTGCTGCAAGCACTGGTGGATCACAAGGGATGTTTCATCAACATCAACGTGGGATGGCCGGGAAAGGTACATGATGCTCGCATCTTCAGGAACTCTGGTCTATTTCAAAAGCTGCAGGAAGGGACTTTATTCCCAGACCAGAAAATAACCGTTGGGGATGTTGAAATGCCTATATGTATCCTTGGGGACCCAGCCTACCCCTTAATGCCATGGCTCACGAAGCCGTACACAGGCAGCCTGGACAGTAGTCAGAAGCTGTTCAACTACAGGCTGAGCAAGAGCAGAATGTTGGTAGAATGTGCATTTGGATGTTTAAAAGCGTGCTGGTGCAGTTTACTGACTCGGTTAGACCTCAGCGAAACCAATATTCCTACTGTTATTACTGCTTGCTGTGCACTCCACAATATCTGTGTGGGTAAGGGGGAGACGTTTATGGCGGGGTGGGAGGTTGAGGCAAATCGCCTGGCTGCTGGTTACGTGCAGCCAGACACCAGGGTGGTTAGAAGAGCACAGAAGGGCGCGGTACGCATCAGAGAAGCTTTGAAAACCAGTTTCATGACTGGCCAGGCTATGGTGTGAAAGTTCTCTTTGTTTCTCCTTGATGAAACCCCCCGCCCCTTGGTTCACTCTACTTCCCTGTAAGCTAACCACTCTCCCCTCCTCCCTTCGATCACCGCTTGCAGAAGCAATAAAGTAATTGTTGCTTCACATTCATGCATTCTTTTTTAATTCATCACACAAATAGGGGAATACTTGCCAAGGTAGCCTGGGAGTGGTGGTGGAGGAGGGAAAGACAAGGCCACACAGCACTTTAAAAGTTTAAAACTTTAAAACTTATTGAATGCCGGCCTTCTGTTGCTTGGGCAATCCTCTGGGGTGGAGTGGCTGGATGGCCAGTGGCCCCTCCACTGCGTTCTTAGGCATCTGGGTGAGGAGGCTATGGAACTTGGGGAGGAGGGCAGTTGGTTACATAGGGGCTGTAGTGGCGGTCTGTGCTCCAGCTGCCTTTCCTGCTGCTCAACCATACGCTGGAGTGTATTAGTTTGATCCTCCAGCAGTCTCAGCATTGAATCCTGCCTCCTCTCATCACGCTGCTGCCACCTTTCAGCTTCAGCCCTCTCTTCAGCCTGCCACTTACTCTGCTCAGCCCTCCACCTCTCCTACCGGTCATTTTGTGCTTTCCTGCACTCTGACATTCTCTGCCTCCATGCATTTGTCTGTGCTCTGTCAGTGTGGGAGGACAGCATGAGCTCTGAGAACATTTCATCACGAGTGCGGTTTTTTTGACTTCTAATCTTCACTAGCCTCTGGGAAGGAGAAGATCCTGTGATCCTTGAAACACATGCAGCTGGTGGAGGAAAAAAAAAAAGGGACAGTGGTATTTAAAAAGACACATTTTATAGAACAATGGGTACACTCTTTCACAGTAAACCTTGCTGTTAACATTACATACATAGCGCATGTGCTTTCGTTCCAAGGTTGCATTTTGCCTCCTCCCTCCCCATGGCTAACAGCGGGGACCATTTCTGTTTAGCCACAGGCAAACAGCCCAGCAGGAACGGGCACCTCTGAATGTTCCCTTAAGAAAAGCACCCTATTTCAACTAGGTGACCACGAATGATATCACTCTCCTGAGGATAACACAGAGATAAAGAATGGATGTTGTTTGAATGCCAGCAAACATACACTGCAATGCTTTGTTCTACAAATATTCCCGAGTACGTGCTACTGGTCTGGTGTAAAGTATCCTACCATGGTGGACAGAATAAGGCTGCCCTCCCCTGAAACCTTTTGCAAAGGCTTTGGGTAGAGTAAGGAAATCGATTTTAAGAGCCCTTTAAGTCGAAAAAAAAAGCTTCATCGTGTGGACGGATGCAGGGTTAAATTGATTTAACGCTGCTAAATTCGACCTCAACTCCTAGTGTAGACCAGGGCCCAGACGTGGCAACTCTGGGTATAGAGTAATTGAGGAAATACTTGTGGAAAATGATATTGAAGGGTTGTTGCAAACTTTTTTGTTTTGTTTTGGCAAAGTCTGACACACTGCAGGGTAATGGCAAAGAAGTGGGAGAACTAGAGATGCAATTTTACCGGAACTGAGCAGACCAGGACAGTATCCTGAAAATTCTAATTCCTGGCTCAACCACAAGAACATGTGATGTCAGGCTGAGATTTTGGAACTAGGCCACAATGATATTTTCCAAAATCCTGATGTGTCTAGGAGTCTAGCAAGGAAGCAGATTGATTAGCTGAGCTATTTAGAACATGCTTCTCAGAGAAATGAATGGGACTCCACAAAAATCCCTATTGCGAGCAATGCAGATGGATACAAATAGCTAGTCATGCAGTAGTTGTGCAGCAGATCCAGATGGAATATTTGGCATTTGAAGAGGCCAACAAGCCAGATTTAACACAGTGGAGGTTGGAAGATAGCGCAGTATAAATTATTACCAAAGTTAACTTTGTTCACATGGAAAAATGCTTTGAATTAGGATGCATTGCATATAGTGGCACAAATAAACTTGGTCTATAGTGACTCATTCCAATGTGTGACTAAGATGATAAATAAGTCTGATGAAAGCAAGAATTGACAGAATCTGTAAAAACAAAGAAAAACATTGTTATGCCAGAGGCTTTATAATGAATATGCTAGTAAATTATAATTAATCAATTAACATGTACATAGGATATGTGAAGAAAAGAAACATATCCGATCACAAAATAATCATATTCAAGTGATTGGAAGCATATCAAAAGGATCATCCGCTTGACATTTTTTCTGTGGTTATTTCCGCGTAGTTTGGTATTGAAGTTGTTCACTTCTAGGACAGCTCTCAACTCTAATTTAAAAATATTCACTCTTAAATATTAGAGATTTCCTTTCTAGTTGCAAAATTGTTGACCATCCTTATATTTCCAGTGTTTCATTCTGTTTCCAGTATATTAACTACTAGTAATAGCCCTTGCTGTTGCACAGATGTTATTCATAAAGTCATGTGTCCAGTTTTGGTCCCCCCACTTGGGGAAGGATGTGGACAAATTGGAGAGAGTGATTAGGGGGCTGGGGCACATAACTTATGAGGAGAGGCTGAGGGAACTGGGGTTATTTAGTCTGCAGAAGAGAAGAGTGAGCGGCCTTCAATTACCTGAAGGGGGGTTCCAAAGAGGATGGAGCTAGGCTGTTCTCAGTGGTGGCAGATGACAGAATAAGGAGCAGTGGTCTCAAGTTGCAGTGGAGGAGCTCTAGGTTGGATATTAGAAAAAACTATTTCACTAGGAGGGTGGTGAAGCACTGGAATGGGTTACCTAGGGCGGTGGTGAAATCTCCAGGGTTTTTAAGGCCCAGCTTAACAAAGCCCTGGCTGGGATGATTTAGTTGGAGTTGGTCCTGCTTTGAGCAAGGGGTTGGACTAGATGACCTCCTGAGGTCTCTTCCAACCCTAATCTTCTATGATTCTATGTGCATAACAAAGTCAAAAATAACTTAAAAATTGGATGGTAACAGACCACAAATCTGTGATGATTGAACCTGGTGGCATTCAAAACAAAAAGTTCTTAGCAGTGCCTGTTGCTGTTTTCATTGCTTCACCCTGACTCAATAGACATTCTAGACTTCAGAGTGATGTTTGGAATTATTGTGTGTGCTGTATGTGGTGATGTGCGGATGGTTGTGTTGATGCATGTGGTTTTGTGTTGTGCTGGGAGAGTTGTGTGGGTTTGTGCAAATAAGGAGGGTGTGCTGCCGTGAGGGGCTATGTATGTTTATTTTCACTGTGTTTGCTGGTTGTGTTGTTGTGTGGGTGGTTGTATTGTTTTGTGTCTGGGGGGAGTTGGACTGGGAGATTTGTGGTGATTTGTGCCAATAGCAGTTGTGCATGTAGGTGTAGCAGCTGGGCTAAGTGATCTACCATCTGTTCAGTCTCCCTCATATAAGCAATTTAATTCCATCACTTCACTTGAATTCAACAGACATTTAGACTTCAGAGTGACATTCCTGGAATCTTAGTGTATACATTACTTATGTACAACTTATTGTTAAACATGCAGTAAATATTTTAGAAAATGTGATCAGGATCAAAGTAGTCACAATAACCTTGCCTTATGGAGATGTCACTTAACCTGGAGTTGAGCTAATGTTCTCTAAACAAAATATATGGATGTCTACTGCTAATTTCCAGAATTTGAACCTCAGACACTAAACAGGTTGTCTATCATATAGAGCCTAATAAACAAAGAATCATTACGGTCTTTCCAAACTGCACCACGTGTAATTTAGTTTGGGTATTTTATAGCATGCTACAGGGCTCAAAGTTCCTGAGAGAGGGAACCTGAAAACATATGGGCTGGATTCTGCCACTCTTTTTCACATTAGAGTGAAATTCAGCCAAGTACAGAGAGCCAGCACAAGCACTATGCACCAATTAAACACTACTTTGTGACTTTAAGTGGTGCATAGGCATCATGCTGGCCCTTTATAGATGGGTGGGTTTACAGCAGGATAGTAATTTACTCCTTGGTAGGGATGGCAGAATCTGACCCTATAGGAAAAAGATATTCTGCCTTTAAAAAAAAAAAAAAGTCAATAGTTACTACGGCCCAGATCCTCAAAGGTATTTAGGCTCCTAAATTCATGGAAGATCTGGGCCTAAGAGCATAGGTATAAATCCCCAAAAGTACAAGTTGTAGAAACGAACAAACAAAAATAAATATATCTTCCTTTGCCCAACTTTCTTTGTCAAAATCAAATACAGGAGATATCATCAGGTATGTACATTTAAAGCTAATTCTACTCATTGTTGCATTAACATTTCTGTATATATGTATTTTAAAGAATCACTCTTAAATATACCATTGCATATTTGTAAACTGATCTGTGAACCAAATTATTTGTTGAAGAATATTTTTATAAATTTTATTTTTATTTGTACATTTTTTTCATGATTAATATTCCCACAGAGTTTCTCAGTTCCCTCTGAACTGGTTATTCTTTCCCAATAGACCAATAGAAAAGACTGGTTCTCTTTGTAATATAATAACCAATTAATGGTATTATTGGTACAAGATCTCTCACAGCTCTTTACTAAACATAAATGAAACTGTAGAAGATGGAAACTGAATGTGCAGGCAAAAGCCAAGCTGAAATGATGAGAGAATGATTCTCCTTTCATTCTCACACACTGGTGTAAACTGTTAGGGGGCTTATTCCTTCACCCGCTTACTTCCCTGGTCCTTCTCCAATGAACAGAGAGCAACTATACCCGAAGTCCGAAGGTGCAAACAATTCCATGTTTATTGGGGTGAACTTCCAGCAAGCAATGATTCCAATTTCCTTCCTTAGTGTCCCCCTTCCAAGCTCTGACACCACAGATCCTTGCCTGTGTCCCTGTTCCCATTCCCTGTTCCCATTCCCCCATCCTTAGCAAAATATTATTCCAATTTCCTCACCCCCTATTCCCTGTTCCCATTCCCTGGCCCACTTCTTGTTTACCGCAGACTATATAGTAAAACTTGAGTTCTGCTTAGCTATACCTTAACCAATCATTTTACTGAAATTTAACTAACCAATCCTAACATATTGTAACATGATTATCTAACCAATTATATCCCACCACCTTAAATAGTTTACACCCAGCAAAATTAATTATACAGTAAATAGAAGCAATCACAGAACCAGATAGAGATTATACAGACAAACAATAGGGAAATGGGGATTACAGTGACAGAACAACAAAGAAATGAGGATTTCTCATCTCATTGATAAGTGAGTTCTTGTCAGACAGGATGCTATCAAACTAAGTTTCCTTTTACATCTTCTAGAGTCTTCCCTTTATCTGGAGGTGAGGGGCATCATCAGGACAGGATTGTATTCCTAACAGCCCAATAGCACCTTATTTCAATGTGACTAGTTTGGAATGTAAGGATGTGACCATATGCTTCCCAGTTTGCCTAAGATCTTTGCCTAAGAACACAGCCTTAGACTATCATAGTGAGAGAAGGCCTATAAACAGGCAGACTGTGATTTTGATTCTTGTTTTGTACCTCTATAACTAGCTAAGTGATAAGAATACACCTATATTCTTAAAGTACAGGCCTTTGCAGACAGGCCTGAATATCTATATCCTAACATAAACCAAGGACCACTCCACTGAATTTGATGCAAATCAACTGGTGTGAAACTGATGCAAATGAAATTAGGCGGGATTTCACTCTTCTGTTAAAACATGATTAATGAATCAGAGTACTTAAGATGTTCCACTAGCAAATTGGAGAAAGGAAGGAGATAAAGTTTAAGGAATAGCAGATTAAATATATATCGACTCCTGATACAGAGCTCACAAGGAAGAAGGGGAATGCGGTTTTAGCAGATTAGCATTATAAAATGAACCTAATTCTTGAAGGATGTTAAATAGTTCCTAGCAAATAATTTAGAGCTAAGAATATATTCAATGAATGTTCACTCTTTTTCTTCCCACAGTTGGAAACTAGCAACAACAATTTTGTATTAACAGCTCATGTCCCCCCCCCCCCCACACACACACACTCACTATGTGTACTATTTTAGGGCTAGATCAAGCCCTGCAAAAGGAACAGTGCATAGTTTTGCTCTCCCAGCAGATGAGTGGCCAAATTGTAATTTAGCGTCATACTTTGGTCCTGTTTCCCGCCCCCACCCCCACCCCTTACTCCAGGGGTGGAAATAAAGTACATCCACTGTTTCCAATCAGGCAGTTTATCTCCCCCCGTGCTGGCTCAGCTGGGCTAGACGGTGGATGGAGGGATCTGCCCACCATCTGATCCTACTCACCCACTCCATGTGCACATGTATGGGAAGTAAAGTAGTGATGTCTCCCCCTGTGCTGTGCATTGCAAACGTAGATAGCCACTGCAGAGGAAGAAAGTTGCATGGCCATGATTTGGCCCCTAATGAAGAAAGCATTTAAGTTACCAGAGATCTTTAACCACTCTTTGCAGCACAGCATCAATTACATTATTTTAATTTCAATCTCTCATTATTCATCCAATTTACTTTTAAACAGTCTATTTCACTAATGTCTGATAGAGATCCTCATATCAGTTGGAGAAAATTATAAATTCAATTTAGTTTTACATAGCGAGAATATATATCTACATTTGCCACAGAATAAAATGGAACATTTACATTTCTTCTGTAAATTAAATGTGCAGTGTAAGATAAGGTATCATCTAAGTCATCATTCATAGAACACAGAGGGACTTAGAGTCTTAGTCATCCGCAACACTGGCAAAACATGGACAAAACAGTTAACCCTTTAGACCGTTAATTATAAAACAAACAGACTGGTGTTGTATGTATTAATTCTGCTTAGGTAACTAGCCTATTTCTGGAGATTGGTTAATTCCTAAGGTTTTGAGGGAGCCACTGACTGCTCTGTACCAGAGAATAAGGAGGCTTTCTGGCCACTGAGCGAAGGGCCAGGTCAGGATTCTTGCATAGAATGTATTTGAACCAACTCCTTCCCTCTTCAGGTGACCTCCCTTTTCTCTCAGGTTCCAGTGGAGCCCAGGTGCAGTCTAAAAGCTCTACATTAAAACAACAAAAGTAAGGAAATTCAATCTTAAATCTGAAAGTCTGTCCATAATTTATTCGGTGGTGTATATGTATTGTAGCATGTATAGGATGTTCACTTAGAACTAGATTATGGTATTTATCTACTGGCCTCTGGTGAAGGTGACATGGAACTGCTCTGCCTCCGTGGGAACTATGAGAGGCACAATCTCTGTGGGCCAGTGCAGAGGAAGTGGGGCCATGGCTCTGCTTCCTCCCCATCCCCAAAAGGTTATATAGCATTCCCACAGAAAAACACAGGGAGTAGTACCTGCACCCTTTCCCCCACTATGCATACTCATAAGGGCGAAGGAAAACATTCTTCTTAATGCCAGGTGCGAACTAAATGCAACAGATTGAATGAGGGCTGGAGTTTCTGGTTTCCTTAATTTATGGATATAAACCTTTATTCTCTGAAAGAAGCTATGTGATTTTGTTTCTGCTGAGTTCTAACTGGCAACTTTTCAGCTCAGTGGTAACTGCCATCATGTTTTGAAGTGAATGTTAATGTTACTATCCTTGAAAATTATACAATAAATGGTACTGTAGTATCTGGAATACTGATAGCTAATGCTGTGATTTTATTTCTAGTTCTTGAGTTTCAGCTTCTGAAAGGAGCCTGTGATTGTTCCTTTTTCACACACCTGATTTTCAGGCATTGTTGAGGTGCCGGCATTATCTTTAAATGCTGAATGAGTGTAATCATTGGGAAAATGGCTGTATTTACTAGAGCTGATTTTAAGAGTTCAAAACCTCTTCTGAGTGCTAATATAGTCATATGGTTCCTGGAATAGGGAAAGAGTGGAAAATTACTTGAAAGATGTGCCAGAGCAAATTAATGGCCTCAGAATGAAGATATATGGCGCAAGAATGCTAGAGAGGACACTGAATTTTTCATCAGCAAAGTACCCAATAAATCCAAAATTGAATCTCAGTATAAGGAGTCTGGCCCTAATTCTTAATATATGCTGTGGAAAGGTGAACATATTTTGGCATACACAAGTTTATCTCTCAACTTCAAATGCACATGTATAGTTTGGGGATTTGCATATGTAGCACTCTAAGTTCTGAATTACACCAGTATTACCAGAGGTGTATTTTCACTGAAGTCAATGGAGATACATTAGCATAAAACTGAAGTAACATAGTGGTGGATTAGGAGCATAAAAGAGCTTGTATTTGCAATTTGTGTGCACAGATGGTTATAAAATATGGGGCCTCTGTGCCAAGAAGCAACAAAATGTTTGCACATTAATGGCCCAGATCCTCAGCTGATTTAAATTGTTGTAGCTCCATTGAAATCACCAGCTATGAATCTCATACACTTAAAATTAGAGCAGGTCAGAAAAACTTTGATGGAACCACTTTCCACTGGAAAATGCAGTTCTGTCAAAATTGAAACACTTTATAAAATTGTGTCAATTCTGCTGAAATTTTGTTTCAGAGAAAAAAAAATTCTGACAATGTCAGAACATCTTATTTTGACATTTCAGAATGGAATGTTTCAATATTTTGTTTTGAAATTACTTAATTTAAAATTCTCTAAAAATGTGTATTATAATATAAAAAAGTTAAAATCCAAACAAAACAATTCAACTGTCTCAAAACAAACATTTCTATCAATCTGAAGGATTTTTTTTTCAGAATTTTCCTTCAGAGACTTTTGAAATGTTGGGGTTTTCTTCCAATTTGAAACAAAGCCGAATTTCAAAATGCTGAGATCCTTGGCTAAACAGAATTTCTATCCTCTGCTATCTCTCCTTAAAATCTTGGCACCAAGATTAAATATTCTAGATGTGCCATCTTATTTTGAGCATGTTTCCTAGGGAACAAAAATGTATTTGTTACAACTTCATGGTAAAATTCTTACAAAACCAAGTACAAAGCCTGGGAATCACTATTTTGCTCTATATGTGATTAAGCTGTGTGAATTCTAATTAGATGACCTAATTTTCTTTAATGAAATCAATATTCTTCCAACTAAATCTAGGGCAGAAGTAGTACGTGAATTAAAGAAACAGAAGGTTGCATTTTAACTAATGAACAGACAAGACACATGTAGAACATCATAATATGAGCATGTTGGATTATTAATTAATGTATAAAAGTCTAATATAGACAAGTCTTTCATTCTGCTGTTTTTAAGAAGAAAAGTCTGCTTTCTCTTCCCTAGGGTGGATGTCTCCATATGCAGTGCGGATCAGTGCAGTTCCATTGTACAAACGATAAATTGAGCCCTAATCTCCCAAGTCCCAGTCCACATAGATATCAATGATCCATTTGTTAAATTAGCTCAAACAGCTGCATCTGGACAATTGTATTAGTAATGAATGTAAGTGAGGAGAAAATGGATTGTGTATTGTCTTGCTTGTGTCCAGTATACAGTGCATGTTGTAGTGTATTAAACTGCTTTATAATCAAGCAAAAGGCCTGACTCACATTTTCACTAGTGCACTGCAACTTTACACTCCTCTGATAGTTTAAAAGGACCTTAAAGTGCATGTAAATGTAAGACCCCTTTACATTGCCACTGTAGATTAAAGAGACTTTCCTATAAATGAGAATCAGACCCCGATATATGGTGCATGCATGAAAAACATTTAAATGCACATGATTTCAAAACTGATCATTCAACTTCCTTCAAATGTGGCTTGTTCCTTTGACTACTCAGATCTACAAACAAGCCAAGTTTGAATACAGTTAGTTTAATACTCACTGAGTTAGGTATGCTCAAAATGTCTGATTATAATATATAGAACAAGGGCTTTTTATACTCCCTTCCAGAGCTCAGAAATGACCTAACTGGCTGGCATTTTCCATAGAAATTGACTTGTGCAATAAATTCAAACATGGACAATTTCAGCTGAAAAAAACATTTGTTTGCATAAGTTATTAGCAATTTGAAAGGAAGAGTTTAATGAGAGGTGCATTTTGATGTTAATTATAGCAGGAACTATAACTGCACTTGCTGTGAATACTGAATATTCCTTCAAATACATATTTTGACAGCTCTTGGAGATAATACAAGCACGGAATTTGGCTTAATAGAATGCAAAATGCACCAAGTTACACCATTAACATACATGTATCTTAATGCACTGGATAAATTAATTTTCTATTGGAAACTCCCCAATGTAATACAATTCAAACAGTTGATATTGCATATCAGTTTTAAAATTAAGATTTCAGCCAAAAAATTGCCTTTAGTCATTATCAGAATTTTACTCTATTAGTTCAAATATAAGTTAGCAAATAGTTTGCAAGAAGTAAATGTTTATTTTGCTATTATGCATGGGACAGAATTCTTTATATCATATTACCATACGCAATCATTTGAGTAACTATAATAAGGTTTATAACCTTTGGCCCTCCATTCTTGTCACTTCTTGTGGTCCACAAGCTTCTTTGCAAAGGTATCCCTCTGATAGGGTATGCAGCTTTCTCATAAAATCTCTATTCTACTGAATATTTCTAAAATCCATCCATGATTGTGTTTGCTGCTTTGGATAATCATTATTAATTCCTGTATTTGCTGATTCTTTATTCATATATGGCTAAATATAAATGTATACATCTAGAAACAAAGAATGTAGGCCATACTTACGCTTTGGGGAATTCTGTCCTGGGAAGCAGAGACTATGAAAAAGATTTGGGAGTTGTAGTAGATAAGACTGAGCTCCCAGTACAACTCTGTGGCCACAAGGCTTAATGCAGTCCTTAGATGCATAAACAGGAGAATCTCAAGTAGGAGTACAGAGGTTATTTCACCTCTGTATTTGCCATTGGTGCAGCCACTGCTGAAATACTGTGTCCAGTTCTGGTGCCCACAGTTGAAGAAGGATGTTGAATTGGAGATAGTTCAGAGAAGGAATGATTAAAGGATTAGAAACATGCCTTGTAGTCAGGGCCATCCTTGGGGTGGGGCCCGGGACATAGGTGCCAAGTTTCTATCTGCTGGGGAGTGCTCCCCCGGCTCCACCTGCCCCCTGCCTCACTTCCCCGCCCACCTCCTCATGAAGCACGGTGGCCCCCAAAGTGCAGGGCCCCGGGCGGTCGCCCCAATTTGCTATACCCTAGGGATGGCTCTGCTTATAGTGATAGACTCAAGGAGCTCAATCCATTTAGTTTAAAGAGAAGGTTAAGCGGTAACTTTATTACAGTCTGTAAGTATGGGGAACAAATATTGAATAATGGGCTTTTCAATCTATCTGAAAAAGGTATAACATGATCTAATGGCTGGACATTGAAATTCAGACTGGAAATAGGGCGAACATTTTTAACAGTGAGAGCTATTTCCTATACTCCTTGATAACTTAAGAAGTAAAGATGTATATGCACTATAACTGCCTATAAACTTCACCTTCACATCTTATTTCCTAATAAACATCTCCCATTCTACAAGTGTCTATTCTGTGTTGTAATTTAATGACCATGCTACAGCAGGTTAATTGTATTTGCTGGAGATGTGAACTTGAATCCCACTCACTGTTAGCCTTTAAAGAGACAGAGTTCATATTTTCATATAACTCCCTCTAAACTTTATATATACTCTCTATCAAATGTGAATTATTGACAGGTTAAAGATCTGTCACAAAACTATTAAATCCTTAACATTTTATATTCAGGGATCTTTGTTTAAATGGAGTAAATTTCCATTATTTGGGTGTCTGAACAAGAAAGGAGACAGCAATATTTCTTTTCTGGTTGCCACATTATTTCTATCATTTCAAATACTATACTGAAAGAAGTAGGCCACACGCTTCTCCAACTGATTTTATCTCGTTCTGGCTGACTGCAGCAGCAGTGAGCAGTTAGTCAGGAAACATGCTTCTGAAGGCTCAAATAAATGACATGGGCTCTAAACCTCTGCTCTCATGTTAGTTTTGTGTCCAGCACATTTTGCTCCTGTGCACTGAGTTCGTCTGATGGCTTTTGCCCCGTCTGATTCAGAGATGGTCGGGATCACCACAGCTCACTCAGTGGTGGGCTGGCTTTGAATTGCTCAGAATAAACTGTGTAAAGCATCAGCATTCAACTTGTGAATAATACTGAGAATAAGTGTGTTTTTATTGGAAATATGGATTGCTTTGGGAAGCTGTCTTGAAAATGGAAACTATGATGGAAAGATTATAAATTTGTTCACTTAAGGCCAAATCCTCCCCCAACTCTCACTGAGTCTGGATGGCTCTTGATACAACTGAGCCCCTGTATTTCCAAAGTGCAATATTAATCAATAGCCCATGCTAGAATCCACCTCTATACGTATCACCGCTCTGTGACTGTCCTGGTACAGCCAGGCTCAATGGTTCTTTGAGACAGTGGAGGATGGAAAGAAATACTGCTTTGTGGATCCATCAGCTCCCTTTTGTGGCACAAGTACAACAGAAGACTTAGGTTGGAATATCAGCCATGGAGCAGCTCAACAGCTGCTCTGCTCAGTGGTTGGAAGGTGAGGGAAGCTCCACACTTCTTGCCTCCTCTAAATTATCAGGTGCCTAGCCAGATTGGGAAAGGTGGTGAGGATTAAGGGCTAAATCTTGGTTCATACTGAGGTGTTAGATTCGGAAACTGTATTAGGGAGGGAAGAAAAGTGAAGCCAATATTTCTCTTGTGGTGTCATATATTTTTTGTTTGTAGTGTTGTAGTGTGTCAAGTCTAGGATATATGAGAAACAAGTTGGGAAAAGTAAAATCTTTTATTGGACCAACTTCTGTTGAAATTCCGTTCTGTTGAAAGAGACAAGTTTTCAAGGTCCCCAGAGACCTTCTTTGTATTTTATATAGCATTTGTGTGTAGCACAGTGATATTGTTACTGGGACCAAATCAAGAGTGGGATTAGAGTCTGCAGTTGAGATGATGCAACAAAAGAACAATTTTCAATGCAGGTTTCACTTTGAAATAGACTAAAATCCATATCAGCTGAAACAGCATCAAGGAATAAGCCAGCTAAAGCAAAGTCAGGCATAGTAAATAGCTTTAATGAAGATCTGCTTTAGCTCATGAGTTTGAAGAACTACTTGAATTACAAATCACACAAGCCATTAAAATATTTTCCAAAAAGATAAGAAACACACACAAAACAAATTCAGTGTAATTCCACCTAGTTGCTTGCACTAATACAGGCTAAGAGACTTAGTTACAGATATTTAAATATGGTAGTTGTAAACTTTGTATGACACAAGAAGTCACTAGCTCTCAGGCCCATGAGGCAAGAGCCACCTATCACGAAGCCCTAATTAATGTGTCATTCCATAGCTCACAGGTCAATAAGCTCTCCAAAATTCACAGCTAGTTTCTCTGGGTTTATGGAGACTGTTTGTTTTATACAGGACTTTGTTCTTGTCAAAGTGAGGTGTATATAATGTCTTCTGCAGTTTCCACAGTATGCATCCGATGAAGTGAGCTGTAGCTCACGAAAGCTTATGCTCAAATAAATTGGTTAGCCTCTAAGGGTGCCACAAGTACTCCTTTTCTTTTTGCGAATACAGACTAACACGGCTGTTACTCTGAAACTTAATTTTCTGTAACAAGTATAATTTAGAACATTGATTGGACAGGTATAACTGAAGACTTAATTTGAAGATATGGGGTTGCATGGGTATAATAAGAGTATAATTTGATTTGCATCATCCTTATTACTGGTGACGGTCACTCAGAAGAAAGAACCCATCTTGTCACTCAGTCTAGTTTGAGTTTTCAGGCCTGGTAATTGGATGAGGAAATTATTATTTGTAATTGAGCATTATATGGCACCTGGAGATTCAATATATATGGAACCTCATGATGCCCTGTTTAGGCATTCACTGTTCCAAGAAGAACTACACTTCAATACATAATCATATTTCTACCTCTACACAGGTAGATGAAGATGTATCCCACTTCATATGAGTCAAACATCCATCCATCCTAGAGAAACGTTGCTTTAGCAAGCTAACAATTTCCATATTGCAGTAGGTTCTTCCTGTATACGATGTTCAAGGTTCTCCCTGCAAAGACATACAAAAGACTAGAGCTGGGCAAAATTTTTGAGCTGAAACTGTTTTTGGTGACTAATGTAAATTTGGCAACACCAAAACGTTCTGTGAATTCATGTAAGCTTTGCCGAATTGTCTGTATTGAAAAAAGAAACATTCCTAAAAAGTCAAAATGTGGTGTTTAAAAATGAAATGTTTCAATTCTTCAGTTCAGAATGACTTTTTGTTTAGAAATTTCCTTTAAATTAGTTTAAAATTTTAAAAACATCAAAAATGCTTCTAAACTGAAACACTTTGATCCAAGATTATTTTATTCAATTTGCTGAATCTTTTGCAAAATGTTGTTTTCCATTGAACTCAAAATGAATTTTTCTTTTCCCCCACAAATTGCAAGGGATCAGAAAAATCAATTATTTACACTTCAACATAATTCATAATATTTAAAACATAGAAAACTTTAATTCACAAAATAGGCACTGTCTCATAGAATTTTATAGTCAGCTGATAATTCTGTGCATCATGTGGGCTGATGTCCATTAACACAAACCCCACCCATTTCTCAATGCTTCAGGCTGCATGAACATGCACCCTCCAAAGACTGAAAAGCTTCCTTGGATGTATGCACATCAGCTTCAGACCTCAAAGCTCACACAGACTTAACTTTTCTTGTTGAAAAATGTTGCTTTTCTGTAGGAAGACAAACCTGACAGATTTTGAGTTCGGTGTGCAGAACTTGGAGCAATTGCGGGCCTGTTTTACAATGGCTAACCTCTTTGCACCTGTGACAACTAGACACTGATTATATCAGCAGAAAGGCACTGAGTATATCACTTGAAAAGGCTGCTCTGCTTAGTGGCAGATCTTAGCCTTGCTGAGTAATAAAACACAAAATTGAAATTTCAAGCATTAAGAAGTGCTTGTTAATAACACAGTTTAATTTAGAAAGCATAACAAATGTGAAATCAATAAAGCAAAAAACACTCAGCAATTACTCTGATATACAATTTAACACATTTGTAAGGAATATTGCTCACTGTATTGGCAATTATAAGATCCTTAATAACTGGCAATAAGTGTCTTGGTAAAACAATGAAGGATATTTAGAATAACCACTTTATAATTTTTGGAGAGGTATCAAACATGCTTGTATTAATCCATGTATCCCTCCTACAACAGTGTCTTACAAATTAATAAATCCCCTATTCCTGGATACTGTTACTGAAAAACGTACTATAGCACTGATGATCTGTGTGTGTTCACAGATATGAGTCAACAGTGTGTCCTTGTTGCCAAGAAGGCCAATGGCATTTTGGGATGTATATGAAGGGGCATTGCCAGCAGACCGAGGGACGTGATCGTTCCTCTCTATTCGACATTGGTGAGGCCTTATCTGGAGTACTGTGTCCAGTTTTGGGCCCCACACTACAAGAAGGATGTTTTAAAATTGGAAAGAGTCCAGCGGAGGGCAACAAAAATGATTAGGGGACTGGAACACATGACTTACGAGGAGAGGCTGAGGGAACTGGGATTGTTTAGTCTGCGGAAGAGAAGAATGAGGGGGGATTTGATAGCTGCTTTCAACTACCTGAAAGGGGGTTCCAAAGAAGATGGATCTAGACTGTTCTCAGTGGTAGCTGATGACAGAACAAGGAGTAATGGTCTCAAGTTGCAGTGGGGGAGGTTTAGGTTGGATATTAGGAAAAATGTTTTCACTAGGAGGGTGGTGAAACACTGGAATGCGTTACCTAGGGAGGTGGTGGAATCTCCTTCCTTAGATATTTTTAAGGTCAGGCTTGACAAAGCCCTGGCTGGGATGATTTAGTTGGGGACTGGTCCTGCTTTGAGCAGGGGGTTGGACTAGATGATCTCCTGAGGTCCCTTCCAACGCTAATATTCTATGATTCTATAATTCACAGCATTCGGTAGCCCTGTATAGTTTCTAGTGATGGACCAACAATAAAAGCTATGAGGAGTCTGTCATGCTTGGATAAGCACCAAAAGCCTTTGTGCCAGATTTTCCAAAGCACTCAATATTAGCCTAACTCTGGTCCCATTGAGGGCAGTGGGAGGTTTATCATTGACTTCAATGAAAGCAGAGTTGCACCAACCCTGAGTGCTTTGGAAAATGCCACCCTTAATGCTTATCTTACTACAGTGTATCCAAACCTCATAGGTTTGCAAGTGTCCTCTGGAAAGTAGGTTAACAGGTTTGTGAGAGCTGTGGGCCTTCTCCTTCAGGTCAGGCTGGAAATATTATAAGGGCATCCTCTCTCGTGTTTTGGCATTTGGCCAAACCCTGGAAATGTAGAAATGCACTGAAATGAAAACTTAACAAAACAAATATTAACTGAACCTATTCAAATCCCCTCCCCCCCACAAAAAGTTAGTCATGTGCAAAGTTTTTAGCTGATTTCTTTATCCAAATCAGTTTGCCCATTCCTAACTTTACCCTCCATTTCTTACTGTGCTCTGGTGGTATAGCTCAATCTCAGTACCTTAGGCCGTAGAGTAAACAAAGTATCCAATGACTTAGATAATTACATCCTGGTTAAAAATATACCAACTTTTTGATTTAATCCTTTGGTCTCCATAATGTTTCTCTGCTTTCTTAAAGTGATGATAGTGACTGACATTATAAAGACAATCATCTGCTTCAGATGCTCCTATCCATACATACAGAATTGCAGGTACAGACAGATTTGTACCCTGTTTTGGTATCACAGGAAAGGAGAGTCTATGACCCTATTGGAAGGTAACTGGAAAACTAATAAGGAGGAGATCGGTCTTGTGAAGGAAGAACGCCTGCAAAGGAGGCTTTGAGGAAAAAAGAAAGGGATATTTTTTGAAAAAGCACCTGAATTTGTGGATGTCTATTTAAACCTAATCCTTTCAAATTCACCTATCACAAATATAGACTATATTCTGCTTTCTTGGGTCAATTTTATATCCAGAAGACTATCAATTTGTTGGACTTCAGAGATTCAAGTGCATTGGAACAGGATGACCAGTGAATCCGACTGACTTTAGAGCTTGCAGTTTTTCTCTATTTTTCATCTTTGTTTAGAGCAGTTTGCAATAGAAACATTTGATTCAAACTGACTCAAACTGTTGGGAAATCAGAATAGTGTTCATACAGGTAATCTTGTTTTTTTTTCTAGGATATTGGACTTCACTCACTTCTCTTTTGTGTTATCTCTCTATAGTAATTTGCCTGATCTGTTAACTTTCAAAAGTGTTATACTGCGCTTGGCTTGGGATTGTCAATAATATTTGGGCATGTAGCACTTGGGGTTACTTGTGTGCTGTATGTACGGTACCATGGTACTATTGGGGAAAGACCCAACAAATGATTGATTTTTTGGGGGGGGATCCAATTTTAACTTTTTCATCAATCGTAAATTTGGGTCAAATTATTAACCACTCTCTTGAGCATTAGATGTGGTCATCAGCCAAAAGAGAACATTATTTTTTTTTATTCTATGACTCATGGCCAGAAGCTGCATGCAGATGACCTACTACTGTATTCGCTGATCCCAAGTTTTTTAAAAGGGACCGTTCTGTTGTTTACTGCTTGTAATTTGTTGGAAGAGATGTCAATCATCTAAAGAGTCAATGGAAAACATATGGTTTCCATGTTTGGATTGTTTAGCGATGATGTCATTTCCACTTATGCAAATCTTGAATATACTGTATACCAAAATCAAGGGGGGCAAGGATCTTCAATAAAAGCATTTAAGCCACGTGCAAAAAACACCCTATAGCTGTGTGGTGGGAACAAAATCTCAAAACAGTTGGATGTGATTAATAGTAACCTTTCAGAGCTCATAAGATATGAATAGTGTGGTTCTTCAATGGGAGTCTGGGTGTCCAGGACACCCAAATAACATGTACTTGAGCCTCTGATTTTAAAAGAGAATACAAGCTGGCAGCCTTCCCAATACAACATTCCTGGACTGACAATTGTCATATGTGTTTGAAAGTCTTTGTGGGTATGACCTGCAATAGTAGATTATTTTTGTTACTTCTTGAGAAATGGGGACATCCAAACTTCCATCTGAAACTCATCTGCAATTAATGTGCACATTAGCACAACATACTGGACAATTTAAATAAGAGTTTTTGTGTACGCATTTTGAGCGTGCATTTCCTGTAGCTGTGAGTGAAATATGGGGATTTGCGCACACAAATGGCTAGACAGATACCTAACTATGAATTTGCATGAACAAATACTCAGTTTACTCTTGTAATTACAATAATGTATTTGCAAATACAGAGAAATCTGGAACACTTTTTTTGTTTTCTTTTTTTAACAGTCCTGTTCATAAAGTCGCACAGAAGTTTGGACATGTGAAATAAACAGCTGGCTCTCTGAAGGTTTGAACACAGCAGCTTTTGGGTTGTGAGTTGCAAAGCTGTGCTGCTGCTCTTACTGTTTAACATAATAATTTTGCTGTGAACGTTATTTAAATATTTTTAAGTGTAAGATTATTTTAATAATTAGAATATGTTCTGGAACTTGTAAACTTCATCTGCTTCTGCTTTACCGTAATTGATATTGTTGATGTATGAGGAAAGCCTACCAGTATTTTGTTTATTATGAAGTGTGTTTTCTCCTTTTGTTTTTTACATTAGAAATTCAGGTTGTCTGAAACCCAAAACAGTTTGAATCCCAGGCAACCTAGCATGAGTCTCTACAGCTTGAGATAAACAGCCAGGCTCTTCACTTCAGGGCTATAACACTCACATACTCTGTTGATCAGACACAGAAGGAGACATGTAACAGACACTAACCAATGGTGTACACTTACAACCTTCAGAGTAGCAGCCGTGTTAGTCTGTATCCACCAAAAGAAAAAGAGGACTTGTGGCACCTTAGAGACTAACAAATTTATTTGAGCGTAAGCTTTTGTGAGCAACAGCTCACTTCGTCGGATGCATTCAGTGGAAAATCTCCCCACTGTATTTTCCACTGAATGCATCCAATGAAGTGAGGTGTAGCTCACGAAAGCTTATGCTCAAATAAATTTGTTCGTCTCTAAGGTGCCACAAGTCCTCCTTTTCTCTTTACAACCTTGCAGCTCCACCCTCAGTGAAGAATGGGTACTAATTTTCTGAAGGCTTGTGTGTTGAAAGGATTTTTAACAGAGACCATTATGTGCAGGCATAAAGCTACTACAATAAAGACAAGGTGAGATGTGGAGTGTGCAAGAACAGGGCAGTATCTCTTTCAATTGACTGTGATCCCTCTTGTGGTACTCATGTTCTATGTTTTGGAAGCCACCTGAAAACACAAAGAGCAGCAGAAAGGCCTTGCATGTTTGTGTATAATTAGCAAACACAATTATTTGGGACCAACTGTGCTCTGCGGATTCTTCATATTGTTGATCATTGTGTAAAGAGGAAAGAAACCGCATCACTAGAGATCTAGTATTGACACTGAAATAGTGTTGGAAATGGAATATTAAAAGCTGAAGTCATACAGTTGTTACCAATTCACACAGGCAGTAAGAGCATAAGGAAATATGTCTGCGAACAGCAGGATCTGCTAGTGGGCTCTTTCACCACTCTTAGTAATTTGTGTACCGGCTGGCTGGCTGGTTATTTTTATATCAGCCTTAAATACATGGGGATGAGGACAGCACGGAATGGAGGTATCTCAAGTATGGAGTTGGTAGGTGGTGACTGGGACATCTGGCATGACAGTAAGAGAGGAGAAAACCAGGGTGAGACAGTTGTTTTTAAATTACAGGAACTAACAATAGCTAGGTAATCAGTTGAGGGGAGTTTTAAAAAGATGCATGTAAGTAATCACCGTGCTATATTTGCTTGTGTGTTGTATCCAATCTTCATTTTTTTTCAGCTATTTACATTGTAAATTCTTTGGGGGCAAGGACTGTTTCCTAAATCTTTGTACCCTGCCCAAAACTTCTTAGATGATATTGTGATGTAAGTAACGAATCTGAGATCAGCATGCTATTATGACGATTCACTTCTGATTGACGTTATCTTTTCTTGCAAATGTCATATGCCTTTTCTGGGTTTTGAGTAGAAACAATCTCATCTGAAAATATGAAAGGCCTCTGGTTTATCAAAATGCTCAGTGATGAATCTTAACATATGAGGATCAGACATTTCTGAGGGCGTTGAGAATGAATTTTAAAAAGGTTCAGATGGCAGAGATTTCTACTTCCAAACTGAGCAGCACAGCTGCCAGTTCTAATTTTAAAGTTCTCCACATGCCAGTGACGAATCTTAGCTCTCAACTGCTATTCTTAGGGGATGTGTGGGGGGAAACAAGTTTACATGTCGTTTTGTAAAGGAACTTACTGTTACTGTTTTAGCCAGGCTATAGTTACAGAGGGATGTGCCTTTACAACAGGCAGCATTCCAATATCTGTGCAGGCATTTGATGCAACTGAGAGAATTGCTGCAACTTGGGAAAAAATACCAAAAACAGACTAGGAATTCATAAATACTCATTTTAAAAATTCACAGTTCCTCACAATCACCTTCTTTATAGGACAGCCTACTCTATTTTACTGTATTCAGAAGAATAGTTGGTGGGACTCTAGTATAATACTTTCAGCACATTTGGAAGGGAGCATGTTTTAGGCCCTAATCCTACAGGCATTAGACGCATGCTCAACTTCATGCATGAATCATCCCCTTGATTTCAAAGTTTGAGTCAGTTTGGCTGATATTTTTAAAGGTATTTAGGTATTGCTCCACTCATTGTTGCAAGGCCATCAAAGGTATTATGGTGCCCAACTCATTTTGAAATCAATGGGAGTTAGGCAACTAAATACTTTGAAGATCTGGCGTAAGTGACTTAGCCATGTAAGTCACTTAGGCCTTGCAATGCCTAAATACTTTAAAAATATGGGTTTAGGCAGGGGTGGCCCATCCATATAGGTGAATTAGGCAGTCGCTTAGGGTGCCAAGTTAAATGGGGTGCCAAATTTAAGGGAAAAAATCAAATAAAAAATGAAGAAAAAATGAAAAATTAAAATACAAATAAAATAATGAAGATGTCATTATTTCAATTCCCATGCCCATACAGAGGGAATATGAATAAAATTCATTTCTCTACATTTCCGAGAATTTATGTCAAATATTTTATGTACTGCAAAAATAAATATTTTAGTGAATTTTTTTTTCAATTTGCGACATAGGGTCAAGATGACCCACTCCGCAATTTTGATAAGCAATAACTCAGCCCTAGTGAAACATATCCACCAACACCAAGAGCTGCAATGCTAGTGACATCTAACGCAAATATACATCAAGGTCGCATACCGGAAATTCATGTTAAGCGGAGATATCGCAAGTTGATACATGTCAAACGGCCATTTTAACACATGTCGCAGGTAGATGGTTAAGAATCGAGCAAATACTGTGGACAATTGTGTTTCTTGGTGACAAAGAATAAAAAATAATGTCTTTCAGCATTATAAATCTAAAATGTGAGTATCTTTAAGCGTTATTAAACCTTAGGGTTATTATCAGGCTGTATAATTATGAACTTTTCTTTGTTATAACTGGTTCACATGTAATAAATAAGGTCCATAAAAGCAAAGTAACAGTGTTAACACTTAATAGACTACGAAAGTGATGACATCACACTCCAAGCAGGTAACCGTGAGGAAGGGGATTACTTTGCAAACAAACGGTGTCGGGTTATAATGTCAAAAAAGGTCATTTTGTTTCAGTGTAAATGCTGTAACTAACTGTTTTAATAGGTAAGTGAGTGTATGTTACTAATCATTGAACCTTTAAGCAGTGAAAAGATGTGTTGGGATGGCTGCAATGTGGTTTAAATTGCCAATCATGTGGTGTGTCAGCCATCCTCAATGCTAAAATGCTTGCAGTCAGGAGCACAGTACATAACAATATTCAAATGCCCCATGGCAGAAAGAGAAAAAAGAACCCCAGGAGCAAAAGGCTGAGAAGGAAAAGGGCCAGCAAAACAGCAGGGATCCTTTTTGAAACATCTTCTCTTTAATCCAAATAAAGATGGAAGCAGTTCACAGTATCCAGACGAAGGAATTTTACTTGGAGATGAGGTTAGTTCACATCTGCATGGAATGGAAGCAGTTTGGAACATCAGGGCGAAGGTATGTTACTTCGAGATGAGGGTAGCTCACATCCACAAAAAAGCAGTTTGGAAACTCAAGGTGATGGAAACTTACTTCTAGATGAAGGCAGCTCACAGCATCAGACTGATATGGAAGTGCAGAAAATTTATTCACCTTAAGAGAGACATGCAGAAATTGAAGTAAATGAAATAGAAGAAAAAAAGGATGAGGAAGTTACAAACAAGTTACAGTATGGGGACCCAGCTTCATGGCCCAGATTGATGACTGTGTGCGGCAAATTCTCATGGAACATGGACCCGAACAAGTTAATGAATTTCCCTTCCCTAAGGAGGGAAATAAAAGAAAATTCTCTGCTCAGCATTACAAGAGAAAACTCATTAATGGGGAAGAAATTAATCAAAACTGGTTACAATATTCAGTGTCGAAGGACTCTGTGTTTTTTGCTTTTGCTGCAAGTTCTTTAGAAATCAAGCAATTGGTACATCGCTTACTGAAAACAGTTCGAAGGACTGGAAAAACATATCTTCAGGTGTCTCTTCACATGAAAGAAGTACAGAAGATTTGGAATGTTTTCAAAATTGGAAAGAACTTGAATTACTATTGGAAAAAGGAAAAACTACCGATGAAGAAAATTTACATGTGATCAAGTTAAAAAAGAATATTGGCAACAAATATTAGACCATCTTTAGTGAGAGTTCTTGGTGGGCAAAATTTAGGATTCCCTGGCTGCGGTAGAAATGAAAAATTGTACACTCCAGGTAATGGAAACTTTTTAAAATTTGTTGAATACCTAGTTTGTTTGATCCAGTCATGAAGGAGCATCTAGGTAAAATAACTGATCATGAAACACAGGTTCATTACTTAGGAAAAATATGCAGAATGAACTGATTCAAATCCTAGCAAATGCCATTAAAAAGAAAATTGTAGAAGATGCCCATTCTGCATAATACTTTTCAATAATACTGGACTGTACACCAGATGTGAGTCATGTTGAACAAATGACTATCATTCGTTTTGTGGATATGGAAAAGTCTGCAGATGAAGATAATGTTGAAGTGCTCATAAAGGAACATTTTTGGGGTTTCATACCATTTGAAGGAGATGACTGGAGCATTTATGACTGAAACTATTCTGCAAGAGCTTGAAACAATGTCATTATCTGTTGAAAACTTAAGTGACCCAGGGTATGGTAATGGGAGTAATATGAAGGGTAAAGACAATAGTGTGTAAAGGAGAATGATGGAAATCAATGTTTGTTCCTTGCGGTGCACGTTTTCTGAATTTGGGTGTCGATGCTGCTAGATGCTGTTTGGAGGTAAGCAGTTTCTTTGACTTGGTGCACGTGTTTGTGTTTTTCTCAGGCTCAACACGCTGTTGGGAGATTCTGAGTCACCATGTGAATTCTCTAACTGTGAAACCACTTAGTCAGACAAGATGGGAGAGTCGCATTGATGCTTTGAAGCCTCTTCGCTATGAACTTGGAAACATTTATGATGCCCTAATTGAAATTTCTGATGATACTACCTTTACTGGATCATGTGGCAATATGGCACGTTCAAATGCGGAAGCTCTTGCAAATAGGCTTTCCAAGTTCAAATTGGTGACTTCACTCATTTTGTGGTATAATATCCTTTACGAGATTAACCTCACTACTAAGCAGCTTCAGGAAAAGAACTTGAACATGCATTCTGCTATTAAAAAACTGCAGCAAACTAAAAATATTCTGGAGGAATTCAGAAGTGATGAAGGGTTCGAAAGAACACTGGTAGATTCTCTTGAGCTTGCTGAAGAAATAGACTCTCCGACAGAATTTGAACCAGAGTCAGTTCACATTTGGCAAAAGAAACAGCAGTTTTCATATGAAGGATGAGACACACCCATTCAGAACCCAAAACAAAGGTTCAAAGTGAATTTCTACTTCGCAGTCCTTGATACTGCTATTCACTCGGTTGATGAAAGATTTCAACAAATGCAGCAGCTAGAGTTAGTATTTGGCTTTCTATATGACACTCACAGCTAGCAAAAGAAAACAGCAAAACAGATAAGAGAATTTTGTATAAAACTGGAGTCGGCATTGACTCATGACAATTCAAAAGACATTGATGCTACAGATTTGTGTAGTGAGCTTCAGGCTTTTTCAAGACTACTTCAGAAACATTCCACTCCTGAAGAAGTACTGGAGTTTGTCTGTAAAAATAAACTCAGACAGTTTTCCAAACATTTTTATAGCTCTACGCATTTTTTTTTAACATTGCCAGTTTCCGAAGCTAGTGGGGGACGCAGCTGCTCAAAGTTAAAATTGATAAAAACATATCTGCATTCAACAGTGGTGCAAGAGAGACTTGTTGGACTTGCCACAATGTCAACAGAGCATGAAATAACTGGAATACTGGATCTAAAAGAACTAGTGACTGAATTTTCAAAACTTAAAGCAAGAAAAATCATTTTTAAGAGCATAGAGTGTTTTTTATTCCAAGTGTTTTGTAAATACAGGTTAAAGTTCATTGAAGAGTTTTTTCTTATTTCTTTCTATACTGGATGTAGTGGTAATGGCAGTTAAAGCAGGATAGCATAATGGATGATTTTGGATTTGTAATAATAATTTAACATTTTAATGCATTTTTATTTGAAATCAGACTGAAATATCATCTAGTTCGCGTACAAATCTATTCTGAAAATTTCGTGTCTCTATTTTATCTGATCTCAGAAACATTGGTTGGACAGATGGACGGATGGACAAACCAAATAATTAAGATAGTTTAAAGAAAAAACCCTTAAAAACATTAAAAGGAAAAAAGGGGCAAAATGTCTCAGTTTACCAGAAACCTCAGCCTAGATCTTCTCTTGGGGCTTGGAGGTGGGGGGGCACCGATTGCATGGTTCGCTTAGGGTGCCAGTTGCTGGCAGCTAGTCTAAGGCCTCCCCTGGGTTTAGGAATCTAACTCTCATTGACTTTCAATGACACTTAGATTCCTAAATGCCTATAGGCCAGATTCTTAAAGGTATTTCTAGGCACCTAAGGATGTAGGTAGATGTCTAGTGGATACTTAAGTTCCTAAGTGCTTTTGAAAAACCTACTAGACATTTGTCTGCATCTTTTGGTGCCTAAATGACTTTAAACATTTGTCTCTTTTTGCTTGTGGGTAGGCAAATTAACACAATCAGTATCATTAGCTACCAGAGGATAATCTCTGCATAAAAGAATCTATCAAACTTACCATATGTGCAATTACATCAGGGCTGTGGGATGAAGAGAAAGATATTGGAAAGATTAGAGTGAAAATGCTCTGTTGTACCTCGGTCTCCAACTTCGATTCCCTGTGCCTCTATCTGTGGTGAGATCCCCAGGTCAGATCTTCAGGAACTGAGGATCTGGAAATGACTCCCAGAACTGAACTCAGTTCTTGTATAGAAGAAAATTTGCCTCCGAGTGACCTGAGATAAAGTTTGATTTTATTTGGTTTGCTTGGATTCAATATAAAAGCCTACTCGTGATCAGAAGGGCTCATAAGAGACTGGGATGGAGCGATGCTTGGGGATCCAAGCTGCAAACAATTGCATCATTTCTTAGTTTAAAAAAAATTATTCATACAGACAAAATCTTGTGTATTTTATTTCACAGTGAACCTATCTTTGTGAATCCACATTGTATCATTTTACAGTATTAAAATAGTTTTTAAAAATATAAAATTACTTAATATTCTCTCTTTTAGTCAACTTCAAGAGTGCTTTGGTGATGGGGGTCACCTTTAGAAATTTTTCTTGCATGGTGCAATGTGGAAGTTCATATTTCTGTTGGTTGGTCTGACGTGGTTGCCTTTTAAAAGTTCTTTGCTGCACAGCTAAGTAATTAATAGCATATTCCCTCTGAGCTTGTAGATCTCCTACCCACCTCATCTTCTTTTCAACAGTCAAAGACAAAGTAAAATCAAATTGGTTGTAAAACACACCTCATATTTCATTTAATTTTGGTCTTTTAACCCAATTAAAACACTGGAGGTTCTCCTATTACTAATTAAATCCAGTAAAGTAGAAAATATCGCTCCTTTTTCATCAGTGATCAGTTAGCGAAGAACTGGCTAAATATAAAGAAATTTATCCAATTAAAATAATTCCTCTAGGATAGAACACTTAGAGGTGAACATTATTTCTCTTTTAGAAAGCAGGTATTTATCCTATTAAATAATGGGAATGAAACATTGAAGATCCTTCATAAATAATAAAATAATACATTTTGCTAATTGCATATTTTTGAATTACCCTGGAAGGGTGATCTGTAAATACTTTTCAATCTTACCATGTCAGAATGCAGAAAAAAATCAGCATGAAGGAGTTAGAAGAGATGGAAGAATGGCAGAAAGGCTTTGAAAGTCAACAAACAAACAAAGACTGTGTTTTCTTATAATAAAACATGGTATGAAAAAAGAAGCTAACAGCCAAATTTGAAGACAATGTGATGTTTGGAGACAATGGGTCTGATACGTCCCAAATCAGAAGATATTTCCACTGTCATCTTATGTCTAGGATTATTCTGGGGAGGCCAGCTTTTGTTTCCACCAATGCTCTAGATGAGCCCTAAGGACAGAGACTCTCACTCTGTCATGCCCCATTCCTGGCTCATATCATTCATTGTTTCTGCTACGTTTCCTTTATGGGAAGCCCAGATTTTCTGAAGTGCAAGTTACAGCTGCCTCATTGGTGATGTAAACTTTCCCTGCAAAAATTTCTAACTTGGAGGACCTTATGCCTTGGTTTATGCTGGCAGCTAATGGTTTGCTCTATCAGTGCCCTAGCAGGACATTGTAATTGCTACAGCTCTTTGACCATCAACATGAGACATAGTATGCTCTTCCACATACCACCTTCGTAAATCACCTTGGTATAAAGAGGACCTCTGATAGATTACACAGGAAACAGAATTTAGATTTTTATGGCATAAAGAACTTTTGAAATCTTGTACCATCACTGAGACTAGGAAACAGAAAAGTTTCTTTTCTTCAGCCACAGTGCGCACACGGCTCCAACTAGAAAACCCTTTCCTGGATATGTAACAGGTTGGTGCAGCTGGGCTGCGTGCAGTTGAAAACAGAATTAAATATTTCTTGAATATTTCAAGCTCTAAAAACCATCTCTTGCTGCTGAGATCCTTACCAATTTTTTGCTATATCTAATCTGCTATTGGTGAGTTAGTGAAAAGGAGGTGGTTCATTTTTATAGTCCACTGATTTCCTCAACCCTTTTCAATCTCATCTGAAGTATGGACCCTGCACTGGTTTCCATGGGTTTTTGATCAGTAGTCAGGTCAATGCTGACTCATTTAAATCTTTCAACCATTTTGATAAAAACGACCATGACGATTTGTGACTTGCTATAGTGGATCAAATTGCCCATGGCCGCTTCCATTGACAAATGGCCTGCGATGATACAATTAAAGGATGTATCATAAAAGGAGTAGAGTGAATGTTGTACATCTAGCTTTGGCATTTACTGTTTTTGGAGGGCTCAGCCATTAAGAGAGCTTAATAGTCTCTGAACACATTTATTTTCATAGACTTTTCTCTAACTGGAATAACATACCTATAACAAAAATAGGATTTTTAAATTCATAACAGTCTTTTTGGGAAGAGTTTAAAAACACTACGTTACAGATCAAAAAGTGTTGAAGCTATTGATAAATCAATATTATCCTCCTATGTATTAAAATTGCCTGTAAAAGTCATGGTTAATATATATTTGCAGTAGGCATGAAAAAATGAAGAATACTTGTATCCCCCCAAAAGCTTTTCAATTCCAGTGAGTTCATTCATCCACTTTAGATTCCCAAAGGAAAAAGGTGAAAACTTTTTAAAAAAAATTCTTTAAAAACATTTTATAAGGAGAAAATAACTGTTCCCAAATGTATGTAAAAGCCATACATGCTGCTGACAATTATGAAAGTAGAGTTTTTAGCTATCTAGTGAATTAAACAACAGAAGTTAAGAGAAAAATGTAGTTTTGTATTGATCTTAATCCTGCATTGGGATACGCTACTAAAGACCTCTATACCCATGCCTGGACCCACTGAAGTTAATGAGTTAAACCAATGCCTGAGTCCATGCTAGGTGAAGAACTGGGGCTATAATCTACAATGTGGGTGTATTTTATTACCATAGTGCTTGAAACCCGCCTGCAGAAATCAAGTGTAAAAATTCACATTTTTATGCAGCACTTGCTGTGTTTATTAATAGCTTTATTTGGTCTTTCACAATTTGTTCTCACTATTTCATAATGAAAAGATAAATCTAGACTGGCCTGTAGCCTTTTGCTGCAGTGTAATTACAGTATTTCTTTTAAAACATCTATAGTTCTAAGTATTGTATCCTCTTCTATAATAATATATTATCATTACAGTTTGTGATATTACACTATATAAAAGGTGTATAAAAGGTGATATGGTTGAACCAATGTATTGTAAAATTATAAATGTCAGTATTCGGCATTAGCATTTTTACTATTCCCTTCATTGCTACATCATGCAATACTCCATAAACTTTGTTCACATGCTAGGGATAAGCTGATGTTCAAGCGTTTATTTTAAGAGAGCGTGAAGGTTGCCTAGAAATTTGGATGGATGCTCATTTGCTGTCAAAACTACAAATCAATACAAATAGCCAACCCAATCCAAAAAAATTAAATTGCAACAAATCCACTTTAGGCCCCTGATTCTGCTCCTCTTGTAATTAATGGGAATTTTACCACTGACTTCAATGGCAGTTGGACTGGGTCCATATTCGTGACACTTTATCATAAAGCAGGGGTTCTTAGACTTCATAATGTGCATCACATCTTAATAGAGAGGCTGGGATGAATTGTTTTTGTATAACATCTCTGCAGCAATGATAGGACCTGCTTTTGTAATAAACCAGTATTTAGAAAGCATGTGCATTTTTAGCTGTCATTTAAGGTCTGCTTTAAACTTCATTGAAGTCAATGAAAAACTCATGTTGACTTCAATGGGCTTTGGATCAACTTAGTGCACTTTAGGAGCTAGATGGGGGAAGAGCCAGTTCATGTGACTAGGCATCTATTCACTGATGATTACTTACTTGCAGGCCACAGCTCGAGAAAAAAGTGTGGTATGCATCAAGTTCTGTTCAACTACACTTACACTCACTGAATAACCACAAACAAAGCAATAGTGAAACAAGAAATTTCCATTCATAAGCCTCTGCTGTTCCAGCAATCTTTTATTGACTTGAGTGATGTTTGGATTAGTCTGTTAGTCTCTGGGTCAGATTTTCTAATGAACTCATAACCCATTTACGCTGTGCATGTAGTGTAATGGGGTCATAATCTGGCCACTAATATCCAGCAGAGAATTTCAGTGAGGTAGAAGAACTCTCTCCAGGGTATAAGTGGGTCACCTGTGGGTCTCTGCCTTCAACACCAGTATAAGAGAATAGGGAGTGGTCTGCTCCCCCAGGCCTGTCCTTCACTGGTCTACAGTGAATTAAAAATCCTACATTAGTTTTGGATCTTTGGAATGGTTAGCAGGAACCGACTAATTCGGGCTGGCCTTGAAAATCAGGCAGGCCTAACCAGCTATCGGATGATATTCTACTACTCGTGCTGAACAGAGCTTTGGCACAGGAGAGAATTTTGTCCATTGTCTCCCCCTAGTGTGCTTTTTCCCCATTCTGTGTGTGGGTTTTATGTGTGAGCGCAGTAGATTTAGCACTTAAACATCCACCCGACACTTTCCTCCAGACCAGTTGGACATTCAGTCTCTCACACACCAGTTGTCTATGGCTGCCAAGGGCTATTTCTGACAGCTGGGAAGCAGTCCTTGATCCTACATCCCTTATGCTAGAGGAGGGGGCTATGCCTGCCCTCAGCCTCCTCTGAAATTCTCCATCCCAGGGAACCCTCAAGCAAGAGGGATCACTGGCTTTGACTGCTTTGTAGCAGATGACCAGCACAAAGCAGCTGCAACAGGCATTGGGATCTGGCTCTGCACTGAGCCAGTGGTATCTACCTCATGGGAAAGCATTATAGAACATAATAAAATAGTGTTTTTGAACTATCCCATAGAACTTAAGACAGCAAGGATATAATTAAGGTTAAAAAAAAAAAAAGGCCTAAAGAAAGCCTAAGATTTTCTGTTAAAATTATACACATTTTTAGAGTAATTTTGCTAAAGCCATCTTAAATTTCTATAGAATCCTATTGGTTTCATCTGTATTAAATTCTATGGCACTTCCCTATGGGGATTAAAAATAATTTTAATCACACATCTCAATCACAACATTTTTATACTTTTTTTTCAAAACATAACTGATAGAATATACGTTGGCTGCTGCATTGCTTTGTTTTTCACTTGTCATAATTTATTACACGTATGTCATAAATATAAAGGGAAGGGTAAAACCCTTTGAAATCCCTCCTGACCAGGGGAAAGCTCCTCTCACCTGTAAAGGGTTAAGAAGCTAAAGGTAACCTCGCTGGCACCTGACCAAAATGACCAATGAGGAGACAAGATACTTTCAAAAGCTGGGAGGAGGGAGAGAAACAAAGGGTTTGTGTGTCTGTCTGTAGTCGTCTTGGCCGGGGACAGAACAGGAATGGAGTCTTAGAACTTTTAGTAAGTAATCTAGCTAGGTATGTGTTAGATTATGATTTCTTTAAATGGCTGAGAAAAGAATTGTGCTGAATAGAATAACTATTTCTGTCTGTGTATCTTTTTTGTAACTTAAGGTTTGCCTAGAGGGGTTCTCTATGTTTTTGAATCTAATTACCCTGTAAGATATATACCATCCTGATTTTACAGGGGGGATTTCTTTATTTCTATTTACTTCTATTTTTTATTAAAAGTCTTCTTGTAAAACACTGAATGCTTTTTCATTGTTCTCAGATCCAAGGGTTTGGGTTTGTGGTCACCTATGCAAATTGGTGAGGCTTTTTATCCAACATTTCCCAGGAAAGGGGGGGTACAAGTGTTGGGAGGATTGTTCATTGTTCTTAAGATCCAAGGGTCTGGGTCTGTAGTCACCTAGGCAAATTGGTGAGGCTTTTTACCAAACCTTGTCCAGGAAGTGGGGTGCAGGGTTTTGGGAAGTATTTTGGGGGGAAGGACGCGTCCAAACAGCTCTTCCCCAGTAACCAGTATTAGTTTGGTGGTGGTAGCGGCCTGTCCAAGGGGTAATATTTTGTACCTTGGGGAAGTTTTGACCTAAGCTGGTAAAGATAAGCTTAGGAGGTTTTTCATGCAGGTCCCCACATCTGTACCCTAGAGTTCAGAGTGGGGGAGGAACCTTGACATGGTGGCACAGTGGTGGGATTAACCTGAAATCATTTTGAGATCCAGTTGAGATTTTTTGAACTAGAAATACAGATTTTAAAAAGGAATTTTTAGGAAGTCCAGAAGGCAGCTTTGAAACTGAAAGCAGCTTGGTTTCTCTCTGCTTTGTGGCCAAGCAGAGACAAAAGGGGATTATCTTGTGAATTGCAGATTTTCTTTGCCTGGAGGCAGGGTACTTAACTCCTGCAGGGAAATTCACAGTCTTCCAACCCAGAGGTTTTTTTTTTTTTTCTTTTCTTCCTAAAAGTAAATAGGGGGTGTGTGCTCTACCCATTTGCCTGGAGACAAAAGTGGCAGGGTTGTTTTTTTAGGATTTTGATTTTTTTTTTTTTTTTGTTTTACAAGGAGCACAGGTTTGAAAAGAAATTTTTTTCTTCTTTGGGCTGGGTAAGCAGGTTTCCAAGTAGTTGGAGGTTTTTTGCTTTAATTTGGGCCCAGAGCAGAGACAAGGGAATTGTCTTTTTCTATAGGCTGACAATCACTATCAGAGAATAGGTATTCTATTCCAGCACAGCAAAATTTTACAGCCAAGTTTTGTTTGTTTATTTCTAAACCTCGGGTGTAAAGTTAGTTAAAAACAGAGAGGTTAGAATGGCCAAATCCTCAGCTCGACTACAGCTGGAATTAGCCAAATTTCAGGCTGAGGAAAAACAAAGGGAACATGAAAGACAGATAGAACTCATGCAGCTGAAGAAGGAACAAGAAAGGGAGGCAGAACAACACCAAGAGGCTGCCCACAAGAGGGAAATGGAGGCAAGGAAGCATGTGGAGGAGGAGAGGGAAAAAGAGAGGAAGCATGTGGAGGAGGAGAAGGAAAAAGAGAGGAAGCATGTGGAGGAGGAGAGGGAAAAAGAGAGGAAGCATGTGGAGGAGATGGAGAGGATAAAGGCCCAGCAGAATATACCAACAAACCCTAGCAATCCTTCTCCAGGTACCACTTCCCATCCCAGAAAGTTCCCCACCTAAAAGGCAGGTGATGATACTGAGGCCTTCTTAGAAAACTTCGAAAGGGCCTGCCTTGGGTACAACATCTCTACTGACCAATACATGGTAGAGCTGAGGCCGCAGCTCAGTGGACCCTTAGCTGAGGTGGCAGCTGAAATGCCTAAAGAACACATGAACAAGTATGAACTGTTTAAATCCAAGGCGAGAGTCAGAATGGGGATAACACCCGAGCAGTCTCGTCGGAGGTTCAGAGCCCTAAGGTGGAAACCAGACATGTCATTTACCCGACATGCCTACCACATTGTAAAACATTGGGATGCCTGGATATCAGGAGCAAGTGTTGAATCTCCAGTAAATTTGCCCTTCCTAATGCAAATGGAACAATTCTTAGAGGGTGTTCCTGAGGAAATAGAAAGATACATCCTAGATGGGAAACCCAAAACTGTAATTGAGGCAGGAGAGATTGGAGCCAGATGGGTGGAGGTGGCAGAGAAGAAGAAAACTGGTCGCAGTTGGAGCGGAGACCAGAAGGGACCACCCCAGACCACACCCTATTACCGGGGGCCGCCCAAAGCCCCACCTACCTCCCAAAGAACCCTCCAGACCCCTTATCGTCCCACCACCCCGTTCTCCAGCAACCCTCCTCGCCCCAGTGACCCGTCAGCTGGACGATGTTTTAAGTGTAACGAGCTGGGGCATGTAAAGGCCAACTGCCCCAAGAACCCCAACAGATTACAGTTCATTGCACCGGAATCACACCAGAGGTCCACAGGCCCAGATACCTCCCAGATACCCTTGGAGCGGAGGGAAACTGTGAGTGTGGGCGGGAAGAAGGTCACCGCGTGGAGGGACACCGGAGCACAAGTGTCAGCTATCCATGCTTCCTTAGTGGACCCCAATTTAATCAACCCAGAGATCCAAGTGACGATTCAACCCTTCAAGTCCAACTCTTTCAATTTGCCTACAGCCAAGTTGCCTGTCCAGTACAAGGGCTGGTCAGGAATGTGGACTTTTGCAGTCTATGATGATTATCCCATCCCCATGCTGTTGGGGGAAGACTTGGCCAATCATGTGAAGCAGGCCAAGAGGGTGGGAATGGTCACCCGCAACCAGGCTAAACAAGCCGTGAGGCCTAGCTCTGTTCCGGAAACTTCTATCAGGACCCAGTCAGAGGTGATGGACCTGGACCCCAGGCCAATGTCTGCAACAGCAGTAGTGGATCCAGTCCCAGAGACCCAGACGGAACCAGTCCCAGAACCGGAACCAGCCAAACAACCAACACCAGACCCCGTGTCAGCACTGAATCCAGTACTTGCAACCTCAACACCAGAGGGCCCCACCGAACCTGAACTGGCAGCAGCCGATAACCCTACACAAGAGGCTCAGCCGGAGCCTGAATCCCAACATAGTGCACCAGCGGAGAGCGGTTCACAGTCAACAGAAACAGCTCCATCCCCTATATCGCTTCCAGAGGGACCAAGCCTAGGTCCACAATCCCATGAGGAACTGATGTCTCCAGCATCAAGGGAACAGTTCCAGACCGAACAGGAAGCAGATGAAAGCCTCCAGAGAGCTTGGACGGCGGCACGGAGCAACCCACCGCCTCTCAGCTCTTCTAATAGATCCAGGTTTGTTGTAGAAAGAGGACTTTTATACAAGGAAACTCTTTCTGGGGGACACCAGGAAGACTGGCATCCTCAGAGACAGTTGGTAGTTCCAACTAAATACCGGGCCAAGCTCTTGAGCTTAGCCCATGATCACCCTAGTGGCCATGCTGGGGTGAACAGGACCAAAGACCGTTTGGGGGGGTCATTCCACTGGGAGGGAATGGGCAAGGATGTTTCTACCTATGTCCAGTCTTGTGAGGTGTGCCAAAGAGTGGGAAAACCCCAAGACCAGGTCAAAGCTCCTCTCCAGCCACTCCCCATCATTGAAGTTCCATTTCAGCGAGTAGCTGTGGATATTCTGGGTCCTTTTCCGAAAAAGACACCCAGAGGAAAGCAGTACATACTGACTTTCATGGATTTTGCCACCCGATGGCCGGAAGCAGTAGCTCTAAGCAACACCAGGGCTAAAAGTGTGTGCCAGGCACTAGCAGACATTTTTGCCTGGGTAGGTTGGCCCTCCGACATCCTCACAGATGCAGGGACTAATTTCCTGGCAGGAACTATGAAAAACCTTTGGGAAGCTCATGGGGTAAATCACTTGGTTGCCACTCCTTACCATCATCAAACAAATGGCATGGTGGAGAAGTTTAATGGAACTTTGGGGGCCATGATACGTAAATTCGTAAATGAGCACTCCAATGATTGGGACCTAGTATTGCAGCAGTTGCTCTTTGCCTACAGAGCTGTACCACATCCCAGTTTAGGGTTTTCCCCATTTGAACTTGTATATGGCCGTGAGGTTAAGGGGCCATTGCAGTTGGTGAAGCAGCAATGGGAGGGATTTACACCTTCTCCAGGAACTAACATTCTGGACTTTGTAACCAACCTACAAACCACCCTCCGAACCTCTTTAGCCCTTGCTAGAGAAAACTTACAGGATGCTCAAAAAGAGCAAAAAGCCTGGTATGATAAACATGCCAGAGAGCGTTCCTTCAAAGTAGGAGACCAGGTCATGGTCTTAAAGGCGCTCCAGGCCCATAAAATGGAAGCATCGTGGGAAGGGCCATTCGTGGTCCAGGAGCGCCTGGGAGCTGTTAATTATCTCCTAGCATTCCCCACCTCCAACCGAAAGCCTAAGGTGTATCATATTAATTCTCTAAAGCCCTTTTATTCCAGAGAATTAAAGGTTTGTCAGTTTACAGCCCAGGGAGGAGACGACGCTGAGTGGCCTGAAGGTGTCTACTACGAAGGGAAATGTGCTGGTGGTGTGGAAGAGGTGAACCTCTCCATGACCCTTGGGCGTATGCAGCGACAGCAGATCCAGGAGCTGTGCACTAGCTACGCGCCAACGTTCTCAGCCACCCCAGGACTGACTGAACGGGCATACCACTCCATTGACACAGGTAATGCTCACCCAATTAGGGTCCAACCTTACCGGGTGTCTCCTCAAGCTAAAACTGCTATAGAACGGGAGATCCAGGATATGTTACAGATGGGTGTAATCCGCCCCTCTGAAAGTGCATGGGCATCTCCAGTGGTTCTAGTTCCCAAACCAGATGGGGAAATACGTTTTTGCGTGGACTACCATAAGCTAAATGCTGTAACTCGCCCAGACAACTATCCCATGCCACGCACAGATGAACTATTAGAGAAACTGGGAAGGGCCCAGTTCATCTCTACCTTGGACTTAACCAAGGGGTACTGGCAGGTACCGCTAGATGAATCTGCCAAGGAAAGGTCAGCCTTCATCACACATCTCGGGCTGTATGAATTTAATGTACTCCCTTTCGGGCTGCGAAATGCACCCGCCACTTTCCAAAGACTTGTAGATGGTCTCCTAGCGGGATTAGGAGAATATGCAGTCGCCTACCTTGACGATGTGGCCATATTTTCGGATTCCTGGGCAGACCACCTGGAACATCTACAAAAAGTCCTTGAGCGCATAAGGGAGGCAGGACTAACTGTTAAGGCTAAGAAGTGTCAAATAGGCCTAAACAGAGTGACTTACCTTGGACACCAGGTGGGTCAAGGAACTATCAGCCCCCTACAGGCCAAAGTGGATGCTATCCAAAAGTGGCCTGTCCCAAAGTCAAAGAAACAGGTTCAATCCTTCTTAGGCTTGGCCGGTTATTACAGACGATTTGTACCGCACTACAGCCAAATCGCTGCCCCACTGACAGACCTAACCAAAAGGAAACAGCCAAATGCTGTTCAGTGGACCGGAAAGTGTCAGAAGGCCTTTAACAAGCTTAAAGCGACACTCATGTCTGACCCGGTACTAAGGGCCCCAGACTTTGACAAACCGTTCCTAGTAACCACAGATGCATCCGAGCGTGGTGTGGGAGCAGTTTTAATGCAGAAAGGACCTGATCAAGAATTCCACCCTGTAGTGTTTCTCAGCAAAAAACTGTCTGAGAGGGAAAGCAACTGGTCAGTCACTGAAAAAGAATGTTATGCCATTGTCTACGCTCTGGAAAAGCTACGCCCATATGTTTGGGGACGGCGTTTCCACCTGCAAACCGACCATGCTGCACTAAAGTGGCTTCACACCGTCAAAGAAACTAACAGAAAACTTCTTCGGTGGAGTTTAGCTCTCCAAGATTTTGATTTCGACATCCAACACATCTCAGGAGCTTCTAACAAAGTGGCTGATGCACTCTCCCGTGAAAGTTTCCCAGAATCAACTGGTTAAAATCGTCCTTGAGATGTGGAAAATATTGTTAGTCTTTATGTACTTGGTAGTATATTTAGAGATGCATGTGTCTTATTAACTCTGTTTTCCTAGAGCTCCAGGAAGAAATCCCAGCCAGTGTTTCACCCTAGCTGAGATTTGGGGGGCGTGTCATAAATATAAAGGGAAGGGTAAAACCCTTTGAAATCCCTCCTGGCCAGGGGAAAGCTCCTCTCACCTGTAAAGGGTTAAGAAGCTAAAGGTAACCTCGCTGGCACCTGACCAAAATGACCAATGAGGAGACAAGATACTTTCAAAAGCTGGGAGGAGGGAGAGAAACAAAGGGTTTGTGTGTCTGTCTGTAGTCGTCTTGGCCGGGGACAGAACAGGAATGGAGTCTTAGAACTTTTAGTAAGTAATCTAGCTAGGTATGTGTTAGATTATGATTTCTTTAAATGGCTGAGAAAAGAATTGTGCTGAATAGAATAACTATTTCTGTCTGTGTATCTTTTTTGTAACTTAAGGTTTGCCTAGAGGGGTTCTCTATGTTTTTGAATCTAATTACCCTGTAAGATATATACCATCCTGATTTTACAGGGGGGATTTCTTTATTTCTATTTACTTCTATTTTTTATTAAAAGTCTTCTTGTAAAACACTGAATGCTTTTTCATTGTTCTCAGATCCAAGGGTTTGGGTTTGTGGTCACCTATGCAAATTGGTGAGGCTTTTTATCCAACATTTCCCAGGAAAGGGGGGGTACAAGTGTTGGGAGGATTGTTCATTGTTCTTAAGATCCAAGGGTCTGGGTCTGTAGTCACCTAGGCAAATTGGTGAGGCTTTTTACCAAACCTTGTCCAGGAAGTGGGGTGCAGGGTTTTGGGAAGTATTTTGGGGGGAAGGACGCGTCCAAACAGCTCTTCCCCAGTAACCAGTATTAGTTTGGTGGTGGTAGCGGCCTGTCCAAGGGGTAATATTTTGTACCTTGGGGAAGTTTTGACCTAAGCTGGTAAAGATAAGCTTAGGAGGTTTTTCATGCAGGTCCCCACATCTGTACCCTAGAGTTCAGAGTGGGGGAGGAACCTTGACAACGTATAACTTACTCTTAATGCTGCGCTGCTCTTTTAGGTGTACTACTGCTGTAAATATTACAAATCATGATGATGTCTTACAGTGAAAGAGGGACTAGTTAATGATGAATCTGAACAAACCATGTAAGAGCTCATTGCCTGTAGCTAAGAGAATGCAGATTAGTCACTGGCTTTTTTTGTTCATTTTGTAAATACCGTCTTCAGATTATCCATAATGTAATTAGTTTTTAAATTTAGGAATAATTTTTCTTTATATTTCACTGATAGATTCTTTGAAGGCTGCTTTTTCCTGACATTCAGAATCTGGCATTCAAACAGAAAATTAGTACTACAGCGTAAAGCTATTTTACTGCTCTGCATCATGAGATGGAAAGTGAAAAATAGCTGATCATCTGGATAGGTGTTGAGTATCCACTAGGGGAAAAATGTAGGGTGCCTGTGTGAGAGACTTTTGTCAGACAATCCGTGCTTTTGTAAGGGAAATACTAGAGAAAACTGACAACCTACTCAACAGTCAGCTTTGCTTTTGAACTAATAATTCTGAACAGTCTGTACAGACTGCAAAGTGCATGTCCCAACACTGTGTGTGTACAATGTCATCATGGCATTAGGCTTCCCTACTATTGTTAATGTCATACTTTCACACAGCAAGCAATCCATATGCTTTTTGGGTCAAGTCAACCCCAAGCAAAATGTTTCTATTTGCTTAAATGAGCCCAAACATTTTGTTTTGCGTTAGGTTGACATTAATCTCTGTTTGCCTGAGCTGTCGCAGTGCCTCATAGAAACTGTGGTTGCCTTAGACCCTATTATTCCCAAGGGTCAATATAGTCTTGGCACATGGCACACTGTGGTCTCCCCTTGTTGAGCCAATATAGTGGGAGGAATCTCATGATGTAGTCCAACCTGGAAGCCCGGCCCTTACTAGAGGGTAGGCACGTGGGAGTTGTAATTCAGGTGCTTCATGAGGTGCCATGGCAACTCAGGGGGACACCGATTAATGTCAAACTAAGCCAAAATGAAATATTTCAATTTAGTTCAACAAACCACAATACAATTTTTAAAATAATTAATGTTGAAGTATTTTATTTCACTCAAAATATATCATTTATAAACTTTGCATTCCCTGAAAAAATGTTGATATTTTGACTTTTCATCCCAGTTTGAGACAAAAAGCAATTCTGAAATATCAGAATTTCCCATGAGATGGAAATTCCAATTTTCAACCGCCTCTATTGGTACATCAAGGAATTTTCCCCCCTCTAAATCAAAAGATTATTTCACAGAAACAATGTAGTGGAAAAAAAGATTTAGCCCTCTCCTCGCGAAGTGATGTAAAGTGTAAGCTGGGAGAATGAGTTTTGGCTGACAGCTTGTTTTCCATTTTTTTTCCGGGAGTCCCTCAATTATCTGACCTTCCCACCCTCTATCCTCCCCCCGCATCCCTCTCTCCAAAGAGTTCTACAGCATTATGGCATGTCTTTTCAGATGATTTTGGCATGAAGTGGACTGGTAAAAATTCAAAATCTACTTAGAAAATAAGAACCACCTAAGGAGAGGTTCTTCCTTTGTGCAATCCTTTACAAATACATACAAAGACCCTGCCCCAGAGAGCTTGCAATCTAACTATGGGATTTTTCTAAAGCCTAATACTATGCACATTACAATTAATGTGAATTTTGGCAATGACTGCAATGAGAGCAGGGTTAGGTCATTGATGAGCACTTTTGAAAATGTCGCCTCAACTGTCTACAATCGCAGTTGCCCCAATTCCAAGAATTAACTACCAATCACCAATGTAGCTGCCCCAGTGCAGACTGAAAGTGTAGACAAGGAAAGCCATGATTTGCTGAAGAAGCATAAAGCCCAAACCAAGAGACCAGAGTTTCTATTTCTAGCGATTGTGGAATGCAAAAAGCATGTGGCTTTGATTTGATGCTTGAGGCTGTCATAAATATAAAGGGAAGGGTAACAACCTTTATGTATGCAGTAACATCAAATCCCTCCTGGCCAGAGGTACAGAATTTACCGGTAAGGGGTTAAGATGCTCAAATAACCTGGTTGGCACCTGACCAAAAGGACCAATAAGGAAAGAAGATACTTTCAAATCTTGGGGGGGGAGGGTGGGCAGGTTTTGTTTGTACTCTTTGTTTGTTCCCTCTCTGGATAGAGAAAAAGGAACCAAGCAGGTAAGCCATCTCTTGAAAAAGATACCTTAAATGATACTTACAATTTCTTTAATTTTATATGTAAAGGCAAGAAATGTGTTAGATTACATTTTGTTTTATCTTGTGAATTTTCCCGATGCTAAGAGGGAGTTTTATTCCTGCTTTTTGTAACTTTGAAGCTAAGCCTAGAGGGGAATCCTCTGTGTTTTAAATCTTTTTATTTACCCTGTAAAGTTACCTTCTGTCCTGATTTTGGAGGTGTGATTCTTTTACTTTTTTTTTAAATGAAATTCTTCTTTTAAGAACCTGATTGATTTTTCAGTGTCCTAAAAACCCAGGGGTTTGGTCTGTGCTCCACTTTGTAACCAATTGGTTAGTATATTATTCTCAAGCCACCCCAGGAAAGGGGGTGATGGGGCTTGGGGGAATATTTTGGGGAAACAGACTCCAAGTGGCCCTTTTTCCTGGATTTTTGTTGAAATCACTTGGTGGTGGCAGCAATAATGCTCAAAGACAAGGAAAGGATTTGTGCCTTGGGGAAGTTTTAACTTAAGCTGGTAGAAATAAGTTTAGGGGATCTTTCATGTGGGTCCCCACATCTGTACCCCAGAGTTCAGAGTGGGGAGGGAACCCTGACAGAGGCCTTTTGGAAACTTGACCCTTGACCCCTCTATCTGTCACACAGTTTCTTCTGGATCCTCTACCATCAGGCACTAAATACTTTCATGTGACCAAACTTTCCTCCTACTTTGCTTCCTTTGCTGCATTTCTGGGTAGATTAGAAGCTGTTCTGCTCCAACCAATAACTATTCTTCTTGGGGAAGCTCTCCTCCTTTGTGGCATCTTGTTTTCTTGGGGACAATATGCTGCAAATAAATAATAATAATAATGCTTTTCATTTGTAGCTCTGAGTATCATTGTCCCACAGGCCCAAGTCCCCACTTTTAGCCAGATATATTCTAGAAACAGCCTGATTCTCTCTTGTTCTATTCTGGCAGCAGCACCAGGGAAGTGGCCCAGCCTAGCACATCCCATTTGCCATGGAATGCACAGGCATTAGCTGAGCATTGGGCAGGGACTCAGGAGAGAGAGTGTGAAAGTGCTGTGCCCAGCAGTGAGATTTTGTGTAAGGTAAGTGGTGCTGAAGGAAGGATGGATCTACTTGAGATTCCAGGGGAGAGCTTTTGGGAGTTAATGGATTTGGTGAGCAGGAACAGTGGCCACCGTGGGCCTCTTTCTTACTCCTGGAAGATGATTTGGGCAGCAGTCATGTTCGTAATGAAATTTTTTATGGACCTTAATGCTGTGTGTGCAATGAGAATTGAACATTTGTTTAGCATCTTTTTAGATTAAATATATTGAAGTGTGGTTCTCTAGAAAAGGACTAACAGTGCTTCAAATCTCATCATATGCAGGACAAAAGAAAGCTTTGATTTCCAGGAGTTTCTGATGACTCAGGTTGGGTTTTCATTTTTTTAACCAAACCAGTTTGCTCATCCTTAGGAAAACATACTTCAGAATAGATAACTATCTGAGATATGGAGTTAGGAGGCCCAACCTTAAAGAAAACTAACCTAAGACACTGCAAATTGAGCTATTTTGTCTCCAGACATCAGTCTTGGAGTGAGGAGGAAAACATTTCATGGTCTTGGCTCTGCTTTTTGAGTTCTCTTAGTTCATATTTTCATTGATGCTTGTAAAAGAGAGTAAATTCATGTATTGTACCATAAGTTAAAGAATTGAAATAAAAACAAAAGCTTTCCTTTGGGACTCAATTCCTGTCTGGAAAGGGCGAGGAACCTATCCCAATCCATTGCTGAAATAATTGATGAACCGCCAACTGCTTACATTGGCAAACCTCTAGTGTCATAGCAACAGGAAAGACAACTATTATTGTATGCTTGGACTGTGAAGAAAACTGACCAAATGATCTTGCTGACTAAATAAGAAATTAAGCAGTTCTCTAAATTCTGCAAAGAAGAAAGGTTTAAAAAAAACCTATTAGATGAGTCCCATCACCTGCCATTATCAGATTATATACAGTAACTTGACACACTGGGTTGCTTTAGTTCCTATTGGTGAAAAGGTAGCCTCTCTAAAATGGATGCCAGAGTTACCCTGACTGATTAAAAGGGCTGTCTGGAAGTAAGACAAATGAAAAGTTTTAAAAAACAAATGTCTAGAGAACATTAGGTACCCTACAGCACAGAACCATGTTTTAAGATCAGTGCAAGAGAGAAGGCTTTACCTTTATATATCAATGGCCTCACTTCAGTGCCTTTGTGCTGTTAAAAGTGTCACCTGAAGTAATGCTGAAGGGTTCTACAATCAAAAGACACTCAAAGTAACAAGGAAACATAGCTACAGGCATATTAAAAATGGTTAAAATATGAAATACATATTTCTATATTTAAAAATATATTCTTACTGTTTGTGTCACTTGTTTATAAATATTTTGTATGTGACACTTAAGGGGAAAAACAAGAACACTTTACCAGCTCCTACAGTAGCAGAGATGAATAAAATGATTTATAATACATATGTGTAGTGCTGAGAACAAAAAGTTGATGTACTCAGTAACTCAGTTAAGGGGAAAGGCTGTACTTGTAATGGGAAAAGAGCATAAACAAGGCAAAAATTGATTAGATGGGCATCAGATGTAGTTCAAAGAGGCTTAATTAAATAAGAGTTAGATGTTCATTGTCTAAACTGGATGGTGTTCAGAAAGATTAAAGAAAAATACAACTGCACAGGCTGAGACAAGACATCAAATAGCCCTCTAAGTTTCAGTGCAAGAGAACACATTTTGTTGTTTTGCTGCAATGTAGATTTTTTTTCTACTATTCATTCTACAAAGGAAGGATATTGAATGAATATACAGTGATGTAGAGTTTCTTAGTAGTTAGAGTATTCAGTTGGAAGCCAGGAACTCCTAAATTCACCAACTCTGTATGGACTCGGGCAAATCATTTTAAATCACTCTCTCTCATTTGTGTTTCTGTAAAATGTGGGTAATAAAACTTACAGTAGTTTCCTACCTTACAACAAAATGTAATATTTGCATAGTGCTTTGAAAATATAAAGTACTATGTAGGCATTCAGTATTGTTATAATGCAGATGTAGATTAAATTAGATGTTAGGACATAGCCCACCTGAGTTTTGTCAGATTCCTCTGACTATAATTTCTTCAATTTAAAGAAGAGGAACTAGAAACAAAAGTTACACTGCTCTACCAGCCAGATTTTGTTAATTTTACTCCTGAACCGGTGCGAAAGCAACCCTGCTGGCCTGAGGGACCTGAACAGTTTTGATCAGCAATTCACAGACCATGAGGGCTAGCAATAAATACTAAGCACTGTTGTAAATCTGGGACTTTCATGAATTTGAACAGTAAATGGAGAAAATATTGAACTTAGAATGAAATCCAGTATTTTCTCAATTTAACATAACTGAGTTGTTGTGCCATTGTTCTTCTTGAATATGGACAAAGGGATTGCTTATAATATTTTCATCAACATGCTACTCTGTGTCTATCACTTTGCTGAGGGCAGGGAATTACAGCCATGGGAAAAATAGGTATTTTTAGGTCTCATTAAAGTATTGGAAAAAAATAATGTTATTAATTTCTTGTATCTAAAAGTATGAAGTACCAACTTGGACTATAGCTAAATCAGCAGAGGTATCAGCAAAGAGAATAATACATTTAACATACTATTAGAATTTACAAAAAATACAATAAAATAAACACATTAAAATTGCAACTATAGGACCCAGTCCTGTACCCCTTCATTCATATGGAAAGTCCCACTGGCTTCTATGAGACTGTCTGTGTGAGTGACAGCTACAGAATGGGGCTTATCAATATAGCAGTATGGTTTAAACATCAGCAACAGTTCTAATACCCAAACCATCCAAGATTTACACACAATAGAAATTAAACATAATTCTGTGTCAAGGATTTCTACCTATCACTGCATAGAAAAATCAGACATAATCCTCTCGTAATCATGGAAATTCTTATGGGCATGATTTGTCTGTAAATGAAGCCATATCAGGTTAATCAAATCACTGCTCTTCCACACAGACCACCTCTGGAATAATTCTTCCCTTGTGCTACATGCCTAATCCTACATGAATGGAAAGGCCAGGAAGTTGACAGCAGCACAAAATTTTCAAACCCACATAAAAAAAGAAAAATTTATATCTTCACTACAACAAGCTTTTGTATTTACCTAACATCTAATTTTGGATCATGCAGCCCATTGCAGTCAAAGGGAATCTTTTCATTAACTTCACCCTCAGTCTGTACACCTGATGCCCGCTAAAGATAGTGGGACTACTTATGTGATTGAAGTTATGGGCATGGTTAAGTACTTTGCTGAATTTGTTCCTTACCTTACAAGCCATTTGTTGTATCTCATACTCTCCCCTCCCAACAAAAACATTAACCCTTATTTAACCCACAAAGCTATCCAATATTAATAAAGGAGATAATCTGACTAAAACTGGATGGAAAGCCAGGATGGCCTAGGGACTAGGATGATAACCTTGGGCAAGTCACTCAGTCTCTGTGCCTCATCATAAAATGGGGATGACGGGGTTGTAAGAATAAATACATTCTCAGGTATTGTGGTAATGGGCAGTGGGGGCACATAAGTACCTGAAATAGATTTCAAAATGCCTCTAAGAGGTGACCATTCAGTAATAGTCTTACAGCCCACGGTTACAGTGAAACTATTCTGGAAGACATCTATATTACTTACCACAGTATAAGTTTTGCCACAAGCACCAGTACTAGAAGAGATTTTGATACTCATCCCATTTCTTTATTTTTCTAGTGCTTTGTTTTCCTCTTATAAAGCCATGCAGGGTGAATGCATTATTAGAACGGACATCAAGATCAGTTATACATTTGCTGTACCTCCTAAGACAGCTAGCATTCTATTATATTTTAGACAACAAAACTCTTGGTACAATTTATGGTTGAGGCATCTTCTTTGGATATCAGAAATCTTTATTTAAAAATATGAGGTGACAGGCTGAGATGGACTTCGTGGATGCAGTTGGCACTTGTAGACTTAAGACGCTTGTTGTCAGTTAATAAACACATTATTAGGATTTACAGCTGCAAAAACAAAGAAGCAGCTCAACAGAGAGTCTTATTTGATACTCAGACCCCTGTAGCAGAGCACTTGTTACAGTTTAGTTAACGTACACTTCCTTGGGAACAGGACTGTAAAATTCCAATGAGCCTTTAAGACTGAGGACATGTCTACACTGGAGCTGGAGCCACAATTTCCAGCTTGGGAAGACATTCTGTGCACCAGGTAGCATGCTAAAAATAGTAGTGTAACCAAGGCATCATATGTGGCGGGGCAGTCTAGCCATCCAAATAAGAACCTAAGGTTCTGGATGGGATATATGTAGGCAGATAGTCCATCCTGCTGCAGCTACTCTGATACTTTTAGCTATCTAGTATTACCAAAGCTAGCGCAGGTACAAGCTATCCCAGCTGGAAATAATGCCTCCCAGCTCCAGGGTAGATGTACCCTGCAGATACTACTTGAAATTGTTTTAGCATCCTTGCTGTTAAGATTCATGTTTTTTTAAACCCAATATTTATCAATTTAATGGGAAACATTGTACTTGTAAACAAGGGCTAGTTTCCATTTTCAGTTCTATTCTATGTTATCCCCCCTCCCCCAGTTGAAGATTTTGCTAACATAGTACTGTACAAGTAACTTAATTTTAAGACCATACATGACTCTTATGGTGCTCTGTGACATCAGGCTAACCATTGGTGTGAAACAAATGGTTTGTAAGGTTAAAAGGACCCCAAATTACCAGTTAAACCATTGGCTCAGATTTTCTGAGTTTGTATTTTATAAGGTTCAAGGTCAGAACAAGATTTTAACAAGGAACCATGTTTTTATTAGCACTATGTATGAAATATTTTATGTTTCTCTGCATTCTTATACAGTTTGTTTTTTGTTATAGTTTGGTCTTTTTGTCAGTGTCTGTTTGCTGAGAAAAACAGGAGCAAACTGTTTTTATAAGAATTCTAAACTTTAGCTTAATGTTATAGGACTGAGCCCCCAAACAAACCCTTATTCACTTGGATAGGTCTTCCTCATGTTACCAGTCCCATTGAAGTCAATGGGAGTATGTATGTGAGTGAGTAAGGGTTGGCAGGATTGGGACACATTTCATACATAGTACTACTAGAAGGTACTATTGGAGAGTCTACATCCATCTAGTGGAAGCATAAAAAATATTTATTCACTAATTTATAAAATATGCCTCTCTCCATCTCTAAGCACATGTACATGAATTGTAAAACAGCAATTAAAACAAAGTTACCTTAACTGGATTTAAAAGGACTCAGAACAAACTCCTCAGGCCCCAATAACTCAAGTGAAGCTGACAGCCAGATCACCCCTCAGATAAACGCTTAATACATAGGTGGGCTTTGCAATGTGCCCCGAAGGTGAACAATCACGGGCTCTGCCCAGTCATTGGAAGAAGCAAGTTCCAGAAGCAAGATTCCCCTAACACTCAGGTGGGACCTCGCAGGTTTAAATCAGGAAAGAGTGTCCAGCTCATTTTGAGTGTCAGGATTTGTGCAGGGGGAGACAGAGTTTTGGACGTCTTCCTTGTATTAGGGAAATCTGACAAAAGTTTCCCACAATTGCCAATATTGATTTAGTTCCACTGGGTTAAGCAATACTGGGATCCCTTAATACAGACCATCTGCTAGCTAGCCGTCACAACCACATTAAGCACTGTATCAATTAAACCTGCTGAAAGCTGGTCTGATCAGCAGTATGCTCTTTGCTTTGGGAAAAAGTGTCAATAGGCTAGCCACAGCTTAAAGCATCTAAGACTTCACAGAACAAGATCCCAGAGTCACCTGGAAACAATTTGGAAGGAAGTAATGTTTTTGGACCACTGATGCAATATGCAAGTTTGCAAAGATCCTTGCTAAGTAAATTGACAGCCACACTCTGCATAGCTGACCTTCACAAGTGGTCTTCAAAGGAGCTACCCTTATGTTAATCCAAAAGTGTCTCAGTTCTTAACAATGCTGACAAATACATTGGCAAAGTTAATGTACTCTTAAATGCATCGGTTACATGAAATAATAGCATTTTTGAGCCAGGAACCTCTGCTTTATGACCTCAAAATATAGGGGTGTAATCTAATTGTGTGAATAGATAACTGCAAGTTACTTGAGGGAGAGGGGCAGTTTGTGACCCCCTTGATCTGAATATGCACAGAAGGAGGGTCTCCATTCCAGCCCCCACACAGATCCAGTGGACAAAGGTAGTCCAGAAAGGATGGGATAGGTGGAGGAAGTGCTGAATCAGAGAAACATACATCATCTTCCCCACCCCCTGCCCTAGACTCTTGGAGCTCTGTCTAGAAAGTAATACAGTCTTTTTTGCATTGGTTCTTGGAGCAGGCAAGGACAAGCGGAATCTTTGCTAACATGGCTCCAAAGAAGTGGTGTGAAGTGCCCCATGGATAAAGCCCTTTATGGGGAGAGAAGCACAAGGCTTCCATATGGATGCCCTGCTTTCATGATGCTCCATCAGGTTGGGGGGAGGAAGGCCCCCAACTCATTTCTATGGCAAATAACTCACTCACCCCAACAAGACAACTTGGAGAACTGATTTTTTCAAAGAGTTTTCCACCCGTTCTGTGGATTTTAGAGCCTGATCCAAAGACCGCTGAAATCAATAGCAATTTTTTCACTCACCTCATTGAATCTTGGATCAGGCTATTAATGTATTAATGAGTGAACAGGGTGGCACTGCGCCTGGAGGAAATTTTATTGTTCTAAGTAAAGCTTTCAACTGAACTGATGGTAAAATTATGTATAGCTCCTCCTCCGAAGCATGGCTCAATCCTCCTCTTTAGTGCTTGCTAATCAGAGTGGTTTCTTCCTTCTCACACAGGTTGAGTTCTGAATTCTTTATTTTAGCACCCAGTGCCTCGAGCCAAGATGACTCCTCAATGCCTGGGTCAGAAGGGATGTGAATCCTTAGGAAAATGACTAATACTACTCCATTCACAAATAATATAACCCAGTACATAAACACCACACTATATTAATACAAGTCCCACCCCTTAAATGTCACATCCAAAAGGAACAAAATAAAACAGGGGACTCTACTGGGGACAGAAGACAAATGCTCTAGAGAAGAAAAGGGTTGAAATAAAATACTAACAAAACCAACAATATAACAAATTCCCTGCCTCCCATCATTCGCAATCCCCAGCTCCCTCTCTGGCACCTTACCAGGCAGATGGAACGCCTAGGATGAGTCCAGAGATGGGTGTAGCAACACTGAAAATGTTGGCCAGCTTAAAGAGAATGAAAGGGCCCTTTAAAAGTGTTTTCAACCTTCGGTGGGGGCAGACTCCTCTCCTGGCTTCTGGTCTGGAGTTCTGTGGAGGTCTTGGCTGGCTGTAGGTTGCCTGCATGGGAGTGGTTCTCTGGATCCCTCATTGCCGGTCACTGCAAGGTTGGAATTCCCCGATCACATACTAAATCCCACAGTAGTTCAGTCTCCCTTGGTGTGGTGAGCAGGAGTTCATCAGGGATGTGCCAGGCTATGCTGCCCCTCTCAGCTCCAAACTCACACAGCCCAAAACTTGGAACCAAAACTAGTCCCTTTTTCTCTGTCCCCTCCCACTGGGGAATGAGCAGTTCTGGCTTGTCACTGGCCCAGCAAAATATCTATATAAATCACTCCATCTGAAGCTCTCCATTGACTTTCATAGACACTTGCCCCAGGCCCTAAGCAGGCTAATAAATGGTGTCTGGAGGTTCTGAAGCCAGAGGGTAGGATCCCTAGAGGCACAGTTCAGTGTTCCAGGAGCTAGCAAACTCCAAAGGGAGTTACATGTAATAAAAAAGAATTTTCATGCATTAGCTCCAGTGTGGCTGAGTGATTACTTGTTAAATCACTGTCAAATAATATGTAAATAGCAACAATCTGAGTCTTCATTGCTGCCAGTCTCTAAGATTTAGTACTTAGCCTGTTATGGATTTTAATTACATATTGATTTAATTCTTTTAAAACTTCCTGTTATTGATTTTAATTACATATTGATTTAATTCTTTTAAAACTTCACACTCAAATTTCAACTCAGAGAGAGTAACATTAATATTTATAGGGCAGAGAAGTATTATGTGACATTCAGTCTAGTCTCTGGCATGATTCTGATAAATTGCAAGCCTGATTTAAAGTGAAAGAGCTAATTTTCCAAATTCATAAAAAAATCATAATTCTGGTAACTAGTTCAAATCATAGGCTGGATTCCATGTTGCACATTACTTGTTTTGATAAATCCTATCCTGAATTTGTAATGCATTTTACATGTCCTGGGAGATGGTTAGAGTAGTGTTTGAAATTTAATTATGAATAAGTCACTTCTGCATTATACTTGTGGCTGGAATTACTTTACAGGAACATTAATTGTTTTAATTCCACAAGCAGAAAATATATAGCATCCCAGACTTTATTGCCTATTCAAGACGACTGATGACATATTACACTCAGAAATTCTTCTGCGTTCATACTGTATAAATCCAAAATTGTTTACAGTGTTTCCAAATGTGTTTTACACAGCTCCTTTCTGGAAGCACGTTGATCATTGCATAACTAATCAGAGTGGTTATCAGTTAAAAGCAGAGGAGACTTTCAAAATTTATATACCAATGACAGTGATGCCTTCATCTGCACTGAAAGAGCTTTAGTCCTAGAAAAAACATATTTTGAGACTCAGCCTCATAAGTTCAAATTTGTTTGTGCTTAATGTAATGCTGATCTCCATAGGTTTTTCTCTCCTGTTTGCTATTGCAGCTTTATGGAACTTTTCAGATCTAATATTGCTCCATTTTTTTAATTCTCTGTTTTAAAGAGAAAATTGTACCCTTTTATTTTTGCAACTGATAGCAGTAAGTACATTTCAGCACTATATCCCTTCAAGTAGGAGGAGTTGATTGCACGTTGTGTCACTATAATAAGTGAAGATTATTATCATATATTATTATTTTATTATTCGTCAAAGGCCTCCAGGATTTCCCAGCCTCTTGCACATGTATCAGCTTTAGAGCCTTCTAGGTCTATACTACTAGGTTACTGACTTCCACATACTCTGATTTTCTAGCAAGTATTTCTTTCCCAAGTTCCTATATCATTTCCCAACACTTTGAGCATGTCAGCCCATCTCTTTACATGGATGAGGTCTTTTATAAACAGCTACCAAAATCATCCAAAGCACAGGACTTGGTGGTGATGAGAGACTTCAACTACCCAGACATCTGTTGGGAAAATAGCACTGCCGGACACAGATTATCCAACAAGTTCTTGGAATGCATCGGAAACCAATTTTTATTTCAGAAGGTGAAGAAAGCCACTAGGGGACAGGCTGTTCTAGCTTTGATTTTGACAAATAGAGAGAAACTGGTTGAAAATTGGAAAGTGGAAGGCAGCTTAGGTGAAAGTGATCATGAAATGGTAGTGTTCATGATTCTAAAGAATGGTAGGAGGGAAAACAGCACACTAAAGAAAATGGATTTCAAGAAGGCAGACTTCAGCAAACTCAGGGAGTCTGTAGGTAAAATCCATTGGGAAGTCTAAGGGAAAAACAGTTCAAGAGAGTTGGCAGTTTTTCAAAGAGACATTATTAAAGGCACAAGAGCAAATTATCCCACTGCGTAGGAAAGATAGGAAGGATGGGAAGAGACCACCCTGGCTTAACCAGGAGATCTTCAATGATCTGAAACTCCAAAAAAAAAAAATCCTACAAAAAGTGGAAACTAGGTCAAATTACAAAGGATGAATATAAACAATTAACACAAGTATGTAGGGACACATTAAAAAAGGCCAAGGCACAAGATGAGATTAAACTAGCTAGAGACAAAAAGGGTAACAAAAAACATTCTACAAGTACATTAGCAGCTAGAGGAAGACCAAGAATATGGTAGGCCCATGACTCAATGAGGGGGGAAGACAACAGCAGAAAATGTGGAAATGGCAGAAATGGCAGACTTTTTTGTTTGTTTTCACCAGAAAGTTGCGTAGCGATTGGATGTCTAACATAGCGAATGTCAGGGAAAATTAGGTAGAACCAGAGGCTAAAATAGGGAAAGAACAAGTTAAAAATTACTTAGACAAGTTAGATGTTTTCAAGTCACCAGGGCCTGATGAAATACATCCTAGAATACTCAAGGATCTGTCTGAGTAGATATTTGAGCCATTAGCAATTATCTTTGAAAAGTCATGGAAGATGACTGAGATTACAGAGGAATCAAAAAGAGCAAATATAGTGCCAGTGTATAAACGGGGGAATAAGGACAACCTGGGAAATTACAGACCAGTCACCTTAACTTCAGTACCCAGAAAGATAATAGAATAAATAACCAAGCAATCAATTTACAAACACCTAGAAGATACTAATAACAAATAAGTAACAGTCAGCATAGAGAAAAGGAGTACTTGTGGCACCTTAGAGACTAACAAATTTATTTGAGCATAAGCTTTCGTGAGCTACAGTGGGGAGCTTTATATACTCAGAGAACATGAAACGATGGGTGTTACCATACACACCGTAATGAGAGTGATCAGGTAAGGTGAGCTATTACCAGCAGGAGAGCAGGGAGGAAAAAACCTTTTGTAGTGATAATCAAGGTAGGCCATTTCCAGCAGTTGACAAGAATGTCTGAGGAACAGTAGGGGGTGGGGGGAAGGGGAATAAACATGGGGAAATAGTTTTACTTTGTGTAATGACACATCCACTCCCAGTCTTTATTCAAGCCTAAGTTAATTGTATCCAGTTTGCAAATTAATTCCAATTCAGCAGTCTCTCGTTGGAGTGTGTTTTTGAAGTCTTTTTTGTTGAAGAATTGCCACTTTTAGGTCTGTCATCGAGTGACCAAAGAGATGGAAGTGTTCTCCGACTGGTTTTCGAATATTATAATTCAGGACGTCTGATTTGTGTCCATTTATTCTTTTATGTAGAGACTGTCCAGTTTGGCCAATGTACATGGCAGAGGGGGATTGCTGGCACATGATGGCATATATCACATTGGTAGATGTGCAGGTGAACGAGCCTTTGATAGTGTTGCTGATGTGATTAGACCCTATGATGGTGTCCCCGAATAGATATGTGGACACAGTTGGCAACGGGCTTTGTTGCAAGGATAGGTTCCTGGGTTAGTGGTTCTGTTGTGTGGTGTGTGGTTGCTGGTGAGTATTTGCTTCAGGTTGTGTGGCTGTCTGTAAGCAAGGACTGGCCTGTCTCCCAAGATTTGTGAGAGTGATGGGTCGTCCTTCAGGATAGGTTTTAGATCCTTGATGATGAGTTGGAGAGATTTTAGTTGGGGGCTGGAGGTGATGGCTAGTGACGTTCTGTTATTTTCTTTGTTGGGCCTGTCCTGTAGTAGGTAACTTCTGGCTCTGTCAATCTGTTTCTTCACTTCAGGAGGTGGGTTTTGTAGTTGTAAGAATGCTTGATAGAGATCTTGTAGGTGTTTGTCTCTGTCTGAGGGGTTGGAGCAAATGCAGTTGTATCGTAGAGCTTGGCTGTAGACAATGGATCATGTGGTGTGGTCTGGGTGAAAGCTGGAGGCATGTAGGTAGGAATAGCGGTCAGTAGGTTTCCGGTATAGGGTGGTGTTTATGTGACCATCGCTTATTAGCACCGTAGTATCCAGGAAGTGGATCTCTTGTGTGGACTGGTCCAGGCTGAGGTTGATGGTGGGATGGAAATTGTTGAAATCATGGTGGAATTCCTCAAGGGCTTCTTCTCCATGGGTCCAGATGATGAAGATGTCATCAATGTAGTGCAAGTAGTGTAGGGGCATTAGGGGGGGACGAGAGCTGAGGAAGTGTTGTTCTAAGTCAGCCATAAAAATGTTGGCATACTATGGGGCCATGCGGGTACCCATAGCAGTGCCACTGATTTGAAGGTATACATTGTCCCCAAATGTGAAATAGTTATGGGTGAGGACAAAGTCACAAAGTTCAGCCACCAGGATTGCTGTGACATTGTTGGGGATACTGTTCCTGACGGCTTGTAGTCGATCTTTGTGTGGAATGTTGGAACGTTCTGCTGTTTGGTACAATTAAATGTTTCCTTTACTGTCAGTTTTTCTTTTGCCTTCTTTCTTTCCTGTATTTTATTTTTTCATATTCCTGTAGTACATTCTTTCTTTACCTGCACAATGCAGCATACGCCACATAAATCCCTGTGGAACAGCCTGACAAATCCATCTACTAAGTCATTAGTTTAACTGCCAGAAAGTCAGCGTAAATAATGGCTTGAAGATAGAAGTAACAAAGTTGTTTAGCCACAGAGAGTAGCCATCTCATGCTCAGACATTCTCTATGAAATTTCTCTGTAAAAAGCAGAGCAGTGTGGAAGGATCAGGTAAGAAATTAGTTTATACAAGACTCTCTAGTGAGAAAGTGGTGGGTCAGCTTGTAAATTCAGGCCCAGCTTCAGCAGAGCAATTCAGCACATACTTTTAAACATGTTAGTATTCCCATTGCAATCAATGGCTCTAATTACCTGCTTAAGTGCTCTGCTAAATCTGGATCTCATTCTTACAGTCAGAGATTTGAAGCTGGTAGAAGCTGAGAACAGTTTTGCTCTAATCAACCCACTCTAATGACTGATAAGCAAACATGTAGCTGTGTAGTTTATATAATGCCCTTTTGGGTTTGTCTGCTTGTGGAATGCTGGACTGAACCTTTAGTGGACCTACCCTTATGGACTACAATAACAAAAGTTTTAGTGCCTCTGAACACCATTTCCCAGGTTATTTAGAATAAAACTCAGGGCAGAATAGACTGGAAACTCCTGTAAAATCCAAAAGGGAGGATTCTGATGGAGTGATTTATATAGAGAGTTTGTTGCACCAAGAAGGAGCCAGGAGTGCTCAGTCCCAGAGGGAGGGGACATCCGGACTCAGAGAAACAGGGATTTTCTAAATAGTTTTAGTTTCACTATGGGGGATTTTGAGTTTGGAGCTGAGAAGCAAAACAGCTTGGGAAGTCTCTGCTTAGCTCCTAGTCCACACAATGAGAGACTTTGAACTGCTTTGGGATCTAGTTTCAGCCCCACTGAGACCAGTATCCAGGGTGACAGAGAACCAACCCAGTGCTGACTACCTTGAGCCAGCCAGGACCTCCACAGGACTCCAGAACAGGAAGCCAAGAGAGGAGCCTGCCCCACCCACAATTGAAAACATTGTAAGAGGGTCCCCTTCATTTTCTTTAACTGGGCCAACATTTGCAGTGCTGCTATACCCATTGCTGGACTCATCCGAGGCACTCCATGTACCTGGGAAGGTGTCAGGGAGGGAGCTGGGGTGTGTGGTATAGTTGTGAATGGTGGGAGGTGGAGAATTGTTATATTGTTGATGTTTTAGCATTTATTAGTTGACCTTACTCCTTTCCCTCACTAGAGTCTCTGGTTCCTGTCCCCAGTAAAGTCCCCTTTGTTATAGTTTTGGGTGTAGCATTTCATTTGTTGGAATCTGAATTACTGCATTTTGTTTATTGTGTATTGGGTTATACTCCTTGTGAGAAGGAGGAAGAGTATTCATTTTCCCAAGGGATAGTACCCATTGTGTTCCAGGCTCAGAGAGGAGTCACCTTGGGTGAAGGCCCCAGGCATCACAATGAAGAACCTAGGACCCAACCCATGCAAGCAGTGGAGCGAAGCCACTCCAATTAGCAAGCACCAGGGAAGGCTTGAACATGCCACAGGGAAGGAGCTAAACTCATAAAACACTTCATGGCCAATAAATCCAATTGGAGTGATATAGGTTTGAAGTTCTCTGAAGGAAGAGTTGTTCATCTCCGCTTCAGGTCAGAGGGAGGCAAATGTCAGTTTCAAGGAGACCAAGAACAAAGGGGAGGGGAGTACAAAAAAGGGGAAATCTGTTAAGCTAACGCATAAAATTTAAGTTCTGATTCTTCTTTGAGTGTCTCTGCATGTTCCCACTCAAGAGTGTTGCACCCCCTAGTGGCACCTAACAGTAGAATCTTCTCCAAGCAGTGTCCGGTTAGCATGCTAGTGTGCCCCACGCTACCCCTCCCTTCAGCCTCCCTGAACGTTCTGCGGATAAGGCTATACAACAACACCCTCTACCACCTCAGTTCCTTCCAACTGCTGTGCCAGACAGACATGAACAGACTAGTCTGTTCTGATTCGGGGTTTTCTCCATTCTTAGCATCCTGATTATTGTTTAGCATAGTAATAATTTAGTTATCAGTATAGAGAGTTAAATTAGCTAGTATCTCATTTCCAGGGTAGGGTGGAACTGAATAAAAAGAAGAAGCTAGGATTCAAAAAGATGTGCTTCATATCCAGCTGTCTTCCAGGCTTTGGACAACAATGTTAGGTGCCTGAAGTGCATGGAAGATAGCCACTCTCCTTCTGGGTATTCCATCTGTTGGACTTTCACCCCCAGAGCTTGCAAGAAGAGGCAGAACAGACTGCAGGTACTTTTCTTTAAGGAAACCTTTGAGGCTAAACCCTCTATATCCAGGCATTCATTGGGCCTAAGATCTTCCTCCAGCAAGTCAAAGCAGCTTAAAGGCAACAAAATCAGCAGACTACATCTTTCCAGAGCAAACACATGACAACGTCTTTCAAATTGAGGCCTAAATCAAATTGAGGCCTAAACAATCTGCTTCTTGCCTATTGTTTTTATTGAACACCAGGCCTCAGATTCAACATGAGGATTCATAGTCAAGAACCAATAGCAAGGTTCCTTCCCTTCCTCTGTTTGGAGACAGGCTAGTCCAGTGGTTCTCAAACTTTTTACTGGTGACCATTTTCACACAGCAAGCCTCTGAGTGCGACCCCCTCCTTATCAATTAAAAACACGTTTTTATATATTTAACACCATTATAAATGCTGGAGGCAAAGCGGGGCTTGGGGTGGAGGCTGAAAGCTCGTGACCCCCCCCCCCCATGTAATAGCCTGGTGACCCCCGAGGGGTCCTGACCCCCAGTTTGAGAACCCCTGGGCTAGTCCATTTTAATCAACAAGTGGAGTCTTCTTACACTGGCCAAATGGTCCTCGAAATTATAGAAAAGGGAGATGCCATTCAGTTTGACAAACTAGCCCCTTTCAATTCCCTCAGCCTTCCTTTTTCAGGGAACCATCTCATGAGGCTATTCTGCTTCAGATATTCAGCAATCACTTCTGATAGGGGCTATCAGGGAGGTAACCACACACTATAGAGGTCAGGGGGTTATTAAAGATACTTTCTGGCCTGAAAAAAGGATGGTGAGTTTCATCCAATTTTAGATTTAAGGAACTTGAATGAATACATTCAGTTGTTTCAGATCCATACTTTAACATGACCTTGGCCTCCATAATCTATTTGCCTTCAAACTAGGGATTGGTTCATGACTCATTTAATGGATTCATATTTTCCTATTTCTATCTGACATAGTCATTGAAAGTACCTTTGCTTCATGGTGATGGGACACCATTTCCAGTTAAAGGCGTTCACTTTAGCCTGCTCACAGCTTCAAGAATATTCACAGAGTGCCTCTCTGTGGTAGGGTCTTTTTTGGTTACCCATATTTGGATGTTAAAGGCTACTGTTCACAATGATCACTTATACAACAACCCTTTTTGGCAACCTGGGCCTGCTTCTGAACATCAACAAGTCAAGTCTCTGTCAAACTCAAATAATTTTATTCTTAATTCCTTATTGGACTTGGTAGCAAAGAGGACAGATTTTTAAAAATAATGCCATATGTTTTAAACATTCAAAAATGACAAACTCAGAAAGTAATTTTTCTTCCTGTGTCTCATAGCAACTACTGTTTACATGACTCCATTTGGACATCTCAGAATGAGGCCAATGCAGTATTGGATTCTCAGGTCAATCCTGGACAGTCTTCAAATGTTAGTCAACACCTCTTGAGACATTCTGGACTCACTGACATGGTGGCAGTCAGACCAAATGTCCTCAGAATCATCCAGTTCAATCCCTCTTCACCATTTAACTTCAGATGCATCAAATAATGGTGGGGCGTGGGGGGCATATCTGAGGCATCTTGCAGTTCAAGGTCACCAGACTTCTCCAGAAAGAGGTTTGCACATAAACATGTTGGAGTTAAGAGCGATTCATTTTGGCCTCAATTCCTCCCTCACATACATGGGAAGGTTGTTCAAGTAGTGATGGACAATACCTATGCTAAATATTATATCAAGAAACATGGGGGTGCTTACTCAGCTCAGCTATTTGCAGAGGCAAACAGATTATGGGATTGGTGTAAACTCCACAACACTCACGCAGTGGCCCTGCATTTAGCAGGAGAGAACAGTGTGACTGCAGATCTTCTCAGCAGGACAGTTCTCAAATGTATGAATAGTTCCTGGAGGATCTGGTGATTCGGAGCACCTTTTCCAGTTGAGGTTGACCAGATGTGCACCTGTTTGCTAAGAGGTTCAACAGAAAGTGTCATCTCTTCTAGAAAGCAGGAAGAGACAGTAAATCCATCTCAGACGCTTTCCTTCTGCACTGTGATAGGGGCCTTCTGTTTGCTTTTCCCTTCACCTAAACAGCCTAAGCAATCAGACTCTGATTCTATTTACTCTTGAATTCTCATGCTTCTCATTGGTGCAGCATGTACTGCTTAATTCTAGCAAACCGTCTGCAAGGAACTGCCAGGAGTGGAAATGGACCAGAATTCTGGTTTGGATGCAGGGAAAATCTGATTCTCCTGTCTCAGCCTCCATACCTTGTATTTTAGAATATGTAATGTACATAAAAACTGAGAGGTTATCGAACCCATTGTGACAGAGTCGGGCCGGATGGCTACAGGAGAGTAATAAAAGGCAGATATATTAGCCCCAGGTTAAGTAGGTCCCTTTTCCTTGGGTAAGGTAACAGGGAAGGTTTTTTTTTTTTTTTTTAAAACAGAAAGGAAATTTATTTGTAACAATTACAGAGAATACAAAAGGATAAAGAAAAACTTAGTAACAAAACAACGCAATCAAGAGGTATAACACAACAGCTTTCAGGAGGGAGAGGTGTTCAGGTTAGCCCGGGCCCAGAGCGGGGGGGCTTCCTCGACACTCGTGGTCTTCCACCCTCCTGAGTTACCTGGTGGCCTAGAGCGGGGGGGCTTCCTCGACACTCGTGGTCTTCCACCCTCTCGAGTTACCTAGTGCCGCGCCCAGGGTCACCGACCCTCCCTCTCCTGAGAGTGCCCAACAAAATGGGCAAGGCTGCGGGGTGGGTGGTTGGGAGGGAGGGGGGTACACCCATGTATTATAGGACCCCTCCTAGAAAACAATAATGATGGTATTCACAGCAACTAACGGCTGTGACTGGCGGCTCTCGCTCTTTCCCTCAATCAGAGGGTCAGACGGAGAGAACCGGACGGGGTCACCGAGCAGAGAACCCCGGACAGCGCCCACCGCTCCTCGAAGGTGTCAAGGGAGTCGGTGGACGCTGCCCAGAGGAACTCCGCCCGGATACGTGAATGTACTGAGAGCCGGAAAACGGCCTCGCAATCGCAGGACGCCTCATGAGCCAACCTCCGCTCTCTGGTCTTATAAATGGCTGTTTTAGCCAAGGCTAGGAGGAGGCTAACCAGGAGATCCCGCGACTTGGTGGGGCCACGGATGGGGAGTGTATAGATAAAGAGGTGGGGGGAGAAATGAAGCCAAAAGCGCAAAAGAATATTTGTGAGGAGCCGAAAAAGAGGCTGCAATCTGGCACACTCTAAATAGACGTGCGCCAGGGTTTCCCTCACATTGCAAAAAGGGCAAGTCTCCGGAAGGGAGGTAAAACGTGTCAAAAACACGCCCGTGCTCACAGCCCCGTGAAGGAGCCGCCAACTGATGTCCCCGACGGGCCTCGGGACCAAGGTGGAGTACAGGCTGGCCCACCGAGGTTGCTCGCCCTCCAAAGGTGGTAAGAGATCTCGCCACTTTGTATCGGGGCGGGACACCAGGGTGCGGGCATGAAGGGTATGGAGCGTGAGTGTATATAAATATTTCCGTGATGCAACTTGAAAACCGACCGGTTGCAGTTCATTCAGCCGGCTCGCAGTGAAAGGATGAGGGGTGTGTTGGGATCGGCAGGGTAGGGGCCCGATGGAAAGGTCCGGCGGGCCTGGGGTAAGGGATGGGCGGGGCGCGCCCTCGCACAAGGCTCGGCTAACATAAGCCCGAGCGGCGGGGGTCAAAGCGGCCTCCACCTCCTGAAGCACGCGCCGGGGGGTGCGAAGGCTGGAGAGCCCCATGCGTCGAGCGAGCGTCAGGGGATCCAGCCAGTCCCCCCGGTCGTAGTCCAGGAGGTCCCCGACCCTCGTAACTCCCGCCAGGACCAACCTCTGGCGCACCGTGCGGGACTCCGCCGCCTGCACACAAAGTTGGGGGTTGTGTAGCAGGGGCTCCGTGAGGAGATCTGCCCCCACGATGGCCGCCACGGACCTGGTCGTTGAGAACAGTTTCCAGGCCCGGAGGAGGTCCTGGTAGAAATCCGGTAGCCCAGAGAGGTCTCGCGGAAAACCTCTCGGACAAAGATAAAAGAGCTGTCGGTCATATCGGAGCCCATGGAAGCGGCGTAAAAAGGCATGCGCCAATATGCTCCACGTCGAACTACCTGCACTATAAAGGAGCCTCTGCAGGGCCTGGAGGCGGAAAACGCGGACCTGAGTGTACAGACACTTCAGGCCCTGCCCTCCTTCCTTCAGGGGCAAGTGGAGAACTCCAACAGGGGCCCAGTGCAATCCTGACCAAAAGAACTCCAGAATCAATCTCCGGAGGTGGGACAGGAAACCCGGGGCCGGGGCTAGGGTGTTGAGCCGGTACCAGAGCGTGGACAGGACTAGTTGGTTAAGCACCAGTGCTCTCCCCCGAAGGGAGAGACATCGGAGTAGCCTCGTCCATTTCCTGATCCGCTCAATCACGCCGCCTTCCAAATTTTGCCAGTTCTCCGGCGGAGAAGGGTGCGTGGCAGAAAGGTAAACGCCAAGATAGAGCAGAGGGCCGGCACTCCACCGGATGGTCTGAAGCGCGGGTGGGAGGGGGCTTACCTGCCGCCAGCCCCCCACCGCCAAGCCAGAGCTCTTGACCCAGTTGACTCGGGCGGAGGAGGCTGCCGAAAAGATGGCTTGGCATGCCTCCACTCGCGCCAAGTCGCCCGGGTCCTGGACCACGAGGAGGACGTCATCGGCGTACGCCGACAGGACCAGTCGCAGCTCCGGCTCCCGCAGCACCAACCCCGTCAACCTCCTGCGGAGGAGACAGAGGAAAGGCTCGATCGCCAGAGCGTACAGCTGGCCTGAGAGGGGACACCCCTGCCGCACCCCTCGCCCGAAGCTGACCGGTTCGGTCAGGGTCCAGTTGAGCCTAACCAGACACTCCGCGGAGGCGTACAGCACCCGGAGAAAACTCACAAACTGAGGTCCGAATCCAAACGCTCGCAGGGTGCTCAGGAGGTACCCATGATCTACCCTATCGAACGCCTTCTCTTGATCGAGAGACAGGAGGGCGAACGACAGACCGTCTCTCCGCCCGAGTTCCAAAAGGTCTCGGACTAAAAAGAGGTTGTCAAAAATGCTGCGACCCGGGACAGTATAGGTCTGGTCTGGGTGAATCACGTCCACCATCACGGACCCTAGCCGCAGCGAGATTGCTTTCGCTACGATTTTGTAATCCGTGCTAAGGAGTGAGAGGGGACGCCAGTTTCGTAAATCGCGGAGGTCCCCCTTCTTCGGCAGCAAGGCGAGCACCGCTCGTCTGCACGAGAGAGGGAGGGCCCCGCTCTGCAAGGACTCAGCCCAGACAGTGACTAGGTCTGGGCCAAGGATGTCCCAGAACGCGCGGTAAAACTCCACGGTCAGCCCGTCCATGCCCGGAGATTTATTGGTGGGCATGCGACGGAGGGCGTCCGAGAACTCAGCCAGGGTGAGAGGCAGCTCTAGCCGGTCTCGGTCGCCCACGCTGACCGTGGGGAGTTCCTCCCAGAGCACCCCGCAAGCGCCAGGATCGGTCGGATCCGGGGAGAAAAGGTTTGCGTAGAAGTCACGGGCCCTCCCACACATCTCCTCCGGATCCGTGAGGGGGGTGCCGTCTTCCGCTAGAAGGCAGGTGACGTGTTTTTTGGCCCCCCTCGTTTTCTCCAGGGCGTAGAAGAAGCGGGAGCCGCGATCCATCTCCTGAAGGAGGCGGATGCGGGACCGGACAAAGGCACCTCGGGCCCGGTGGTCCTCGAGGGCTCGAAGTTCCTCCCGCTTCTCCCGGCACGCTCCGCAGAGGGACGGGTCCCCGGGGCTGGCGGCCAGGCGCCTCTCCAGCTCTAAGACCTCCCGTTCCAACTGCTCTATCGCCGCATTTCTCCGTCGGCTGGTGCCCCGAGTGTAGTTGCGGCAGAAGAGCTTGGCGCGCACCTTCCCTAAATCCCACCAGCGCCGCACCGAGGGAAAGGCACGCCACTGCTCCCGCCAGGCCAGCCAAAACTCCCGGAAGGACATCACAAAGCTCTCGTCCTCCAACAGGCTGTTATTAAAGTGCCAGTAAGCCGGCCCCGGTCCCTCTGCACGGAGGGAGACCGTGACGGCAACCAAATGATGGTCGGAAAAAGGGGCCGGCCGAATGGTGGAGGAGTGGGCCTGTGAAAGATGGAGACGGGATAGATAAATACGGTCTAACCGAGAGCGGTGCGACCGACGGGCCTCCACCCGAACGAAGGTAAACGTGGAAGTATCATCTGGGTGATGGTCACGCCAGACGTCCACTAGGGAGTGATAGTCGACTATGTCTCGAAGAATGGTCGCGGCGGCCGGGCTCGGCTCGGCCCCCGAGCGGTCCCGTTCCTCGAGGGTGGTGTTAAAGTCCCCTCCCAGGATCAGGCACTCGTGTGAATCCAGGGTGTCGAGAAATTCGGACACCTGCTGGTAAAATTGCGGCCGCTGTGAGCTCACTTGCGGGGCATAGATATTAACAAAATTGACCACGAGCCCCTCCAGACGAACTCGGAGGTGCAACAAGTGGCCCGGCACGGCCTCAGTGACTCCGAGCACCTCGGGCCGCAGGGTGGGGGAGAACAGGGTCGCCACTCCAGCTTGCCAAGCCGTGCAGTGGCTAAAGTATACCCCGTCCCCCCATTCCAGCCGCCACCTATCCTCGGCGGTTGGGTCCGTGTGGGTCTCCTGCAGGAAAACCACAGAGTACCTCCCCTCCCGAAGGTAGGAGAGCACCTGGGACCTGCGGAGAGCCATCCTACAGCCCCTGGTGTTCAGGGTTACAATGATGAGAGGTGTCATGCGGAGGGCTGGGGGGGTGGGGAGTTCTCAGGGGTGGGGGTACTCATGGCCCCCAGCGGGTCGCGTAGCAACCCGTGTCCCATCCCGTGAGTAAGTAACTCTTTCCGGAAGCTGCGGGCCCGCTCGTAGGCCGCGGCACCGCCCTTCCCTTGCCCTCTACCCTCCCTCATAAGGGCTCTCGCGGCCCGAAGGAGTCGATCAAAGTCCCCCCATTGCTGGAGAGCCAGCTGTGCCCTATCGCGGGCACCACGGCATCGTTTCAAGAACTCCCGTAATGCATGCTGCAGCTCATGGGGGGGTAGGGTTACAACTCCCAGAGCAGCCCCTGGTGGGGCTTTTGATGCAGCTTCGTGGTCCGCTAAGGCGGGTAGGCAGGGTGCGGACCGCCGACGGGGTGTCTGACAGGCTGGGGTTATTAACTCCATCTCGTGCCTTGGGGCGGACGGGGATGGCAGGGGGAAAGGTGCAACTCCTGGGGAGTCGCAACTAGAAAACATAAAGACTGCTCCCTGGGGGGAATCTGCAAAAGGCGGAAAAGAAATAACCCCAGGGGCGGCGGTAGCCTTGCAGGAGGAGGGAGACTGAACCGGAATAGGGGTGGGGGCAGGGGCAGAGGTAAGGCCCTGGGCTTCAGGAGGCGCACAGCGAAAAGAAGGCGCCTCCCGAGCAGGGTCGGGGGTGAAGGGGCAAGGGAGGGGGCTCCGAGGAATGCTAGGTACTGGCTCCGGGGTGGTCGTGGCAGCCATGGCCCCAGGCGGTAAACCACTTTCCGTGGGGTGCTCACTCGGAAAGGCAGTCAGGGGGAAAGGGCATGGGGAGAGGGGGCCTGGGGTGAGATTGCCCAAATCGAGGCCGGCCGGCAGTAAATCATCCCCTCCCTGGGTGACCGGGGTCAAATCCAGGGCTTCAATCTCTGCGTACACAGAGGAGAGGCCAACTCCCACCACCCCAGGGGCCTCTCCGCTAGGGCCCGCCTCGGCGGTCACGTCGGGGTTCGTTGGGAGTTCAGGTGGTATCTGGTTAGAAGGGGCTTCCCCCGGGGCTTCGGAGGGGAGGGTCCCCCGCGGAGGGGGGATTCCACCCTCCAATGCTGGTCTATCTTCACCTCCCGACACCAGCGAATGGATCTCACTCGTGGCCGAGGCGGGAGGCTCAGGGTCGGTACCTCCCTTCCTGGTCTTCCGGGGGGCTTCCGCGTCAGATGAATGCAGCGGAGCTCGAGCCCTCCGCTTGCCTCGCTTCCCCTGGACTACAGTCCAGCCCTCCATGGCGTCGTCCGGGGGTTGAGTAGCAGGGGACGGAGCGGGGCGCGGAGGCAGAGGTTCAGGGGTTTGGGGGGGTAGCGGTAAGGCAGCATTAGGGGCGGGGGGTTCTCCTTGGGGCGAGCCCTCTCCTGCACCCGGTAAAAGCTTTGCCACACCTCCCTCCATAGGCTCTGCCGAGGTGGTTACGGCAAGAGTGGGACTCCCGTGGTCGCCCGGGCGTTGTTGGAGGGGTGCCTCTTGGGCCCGGACGGGGGCAGCGGTGGATCGGGTGGGAGGGGGGGTGGTGTCGGGTGCCGGGTGGCCAGGGGTGTCGGCAACAACAGGGCCGATATCCCGCCGGGTCTCGGGGGTCTCAGGTGCCCCTCTCCCCCGGGCCAAAGGGCAGTCCCTGCGGACATGCCCTGCCGAGCGGCAGAGGTAGCACCGGGCCTCTCCGGTGGAATAAAAGACCCTATAGCGGGCTCCCTGGTAGGGAACTAGGAAGGACCCCTCGAGCGCCTCTCCGTCACGCACCCCCGCCGGCAGTAAAATCTGCACTTGCCGGCGGAACGATAGGACGTGACGGAGGGCGGGGTCCTTGCAGCCTAACGGGAGAGGGCTAATAACAGAAACGAGCTTCCCCAGGGCAGAAAGAGCAGGTAACAGGGCAACATTAGGTAAAAAGGGAGGAACGGAGGTGAGGACGAAGCGAACGCCCAGATCTTCTAGCGGTTCTAGGGGGAGAAACACCCCCCCCACCACTAGGCCCTTCTCCACCGCCTCCTGGGCGGCAGTCTCCGAGGCCAGAAAGAGAACGACCTTCCCATACATCTTGGAGGCCGCCACAATGGCCATGGGTCCTACCACTTTCGCCAACGCCTGCACGTATGCCTCCACGTGGGGCGAGGCGGGTACTAGGAGGCAACGGACACCGTGCTTCCTGGTCAGGGCGGGAAAAGGGCCCCGACTACTAGTAATGGCAGCGGAGGCAGTGGGAGGGCGAGATGAGGAGGCGGCAGGTGAGGGGGGGCCTGTCGCCACCCGGGCATACGTCCTGGGGGCCGGGGGAGGGATGGTCGCAGAGCTGGTGGAGGGAACAGCTGGGAGGGGTGCCGCGATCGATGACGAGGCCACTGTGGTGGGGGCGGCCTCTGCCACGGAGGGTCCAGCGGCATTAGCGGGGCCCTTCCCTTTTGGCCCGCTTCGATTTTTCCGTCTAACTGGGGGGGGGTTCCTAGAATCTAGTGGGGCAGGAACCAGAGCAGCAGTAGTAATCGCCCCGGTGCCTCCCACTGCCGATGCCCCAGCGGGGGCGGTGGCAGGGGTTCTAACAATGGAGGCGGTGGGGAAATCTTGAGGGGTGGGCAGGAGGGTAGATGGGGAAGGGGCAACCAATTTCGGTGGAGGGGCCTTGCGTCCCTCCTTCTCTGCCATTGTGAGCAGGGAGAGACAGGGAGACACTGGGAGGGGGGGGGGGCAAAAATCGGGGTCCGGTAGTAGGGGTAGGCTATGGGGTAAACAATCCGGGGGGGGGGGTGGGGGGAGGACAACCCACCACAAGTGTCCAAAGAGTCTCGCTTGGTTGGTTATTATGCCTGGGCCAAAAGGCAAAGTCCAAAGCAAACAGCTGGATCCGAAGGCAGATGGCAGATTGCCAGCAGGGACGAAGCAGCGGGGGCCGTGATAGTTGTAATAGTGGTGGGGGGGTTGGGGGCACCGATGGATCTGGGGGTAGCTCCCTGCTACACCCCTGTGCCGCCGCAGGCGCAGCTGAAATGCAGTCAACTCCCCCCCCCGAGGGTAGAAATTCAAAAGAAATCCCTCAGTCTTACGGCCTCTCTCCACGATGATTCATAGCTGCCCGGGAGTTCTCCGGCCTCTGGCGTCTGCTACAGCTGTTGGCTCTGTCCCAAGGCTCTCGGAAAAAGTCCAGGCAAAAAACAAAACAGCTGGGTCTGGGGGGGTCCACTCCCCTCTCCGGACAGCAGGTTGGCAGTCCTCCCCCCCTCCTCCGGGGGTTTCAAGTAAGCAAGGAGCAAAGTCCAAAAGCAGGCATCGGGGGGGGGGGGGTGCTGGCGACCGGCCAGCACACTGACGCAACTCAAAAAAACGGAAAAAAACGAAACCAAAAAAACAAAGCGTCCGGCCCAAACGCGGGGGGGGGGAACTAAGCAAAAGGAAAAGTGTGAAAAATCCGGGCCGGGGGGCTTTAGGAAAGAAAGGAAAGCAAATAGCTCAGGAGCGAGTGAAGAACGATTCCGGCTCCTTAACAGGGAAGGGTCCAGAACAATCAGGAACCTTCTGGAGTCAATTAAGACAGGCTGATTAGAACACCTGAAGCCAATCAAGATGCTGCTAGAATCAATTAAGGCAGGCTAATCAGGGCACCTAGATTTAAAAAGGAGCTCACTTCAGTTTGTGGTGCGTGTGTAAGGAGCTGGGAGCAAGAGGCACTAGGAACGGAGAGTGAGAACGCATACTGTTGGAGGACTGAGGAGTACAAGCATTATCAGACACCAGGAGGAAGGTCCTATAGTGAGGATAAAGAAGGTGTTGGGAGGAGGCCATGGGGAAGTAGCCCAGGGAGTTGTAGCTGTCGCCCAGCTGTTCTAGGAGGCACTCTAGACAGCTGCATTCCACAGGGCCCTGGGCTGGAACCCGGAGTAGAGGGTGGGCCTGGGTTCCCCCCAAACCTCCCAACTCCTGGTCAGACATAGGAGGAGTTGACCTGGACTGTGGGCTCACGAAAACGGCCAAACTGAGGGCTGCTGTGAAGCTCCAAGGCGAGCAAATCCGCCAATAAGCGCAACACCCATCAAGGTAGAGGAGGATCTCACCATCTTTGAAAGTTCATTTGGCGGCCATTTCATCTTACCATGTTTTGGCAGATCACTGTTGGCGCATAATACAGTTAAACAGTTTCTGAAGGGATTACATAATACATATCCCCTTTGAAGAATACCGTCCCTCCTTGGGATCTTTATTTAGTCATAACTACACTCATGAAGCTACCTTTTGAACCCTTTATCTGTGTCTTCTGTATGTTATTTATCTCTCAAGATGGCATTCATTAATGCCATAATGTCAGCTAGAAGAGTGAGTGAATTAAATGCCTTGATAGCCAATCCACCGTTTTCATAAAGATAAGATTGTTCTTAGGCCTAATCCCAGGTTTTGTCAAAAGCAGTTTCTGAATTTTATATCACACAATTAATTTGCCAGTATTTTTTCAAAGGCTGTATACTAGTGAGAGGAAACCTTCTTTTACAGACTCTGAATGCAAGAAGAGCTCTTTCATATTATTTAAATGTAAGTAGAAGTTTTCTAAAATTATCTGGATTATTTGTATTTTATGCTAAAAATTACATGGGTCATACAATTTCTAGATAGATTAAACAATGTATTGTTGAATGTTGCATGTTAGCAGAAATTTCTGTACCTACAATGATCCAATTTCATTCCACCAGACCTGTGGTAGTGTCTTTTGTTTGCTGTTACAGAACATACCCTCTGTTCACACCCCACACCATTGTTATGTTGTAGAAGATATTCCTTGTATGGTACCATTTGAAAACTCGTAATTTGCTGGTCAGTATTGTCTTAATAAAATGTGTGTGGCAACACCGTATGTGAAGATATAGTAATCTCCTACATGTTCCAACCCTCCCACCCAGACAGAAGTTGGCAAGCAGGTCTATCCTAAACAAAGGAATGTGTGCTCTGCTTAATTTACATTTAAGCAGTAAACAGAGTCCTCAAGCAGGAAGGGAAGATGACAGAAGTTCAAACAGGTGGGGAAAAAACAGCAAGGAATATCTTTCCACATAAACTTTGGCTCCTGGTTCTCAGTTGGAAATGATTTTCAAAAGGGGGACTGAAACATAAAAAAGGAGGGACAAACACCCAACTCACCCTTCTCTCTCTCCCTGCCTATTGCATTCACTGCACCTGAAGAGACAAAGGAAGCTGGTAGACTCTGGTGGATAGTCTTGACCTATGGAGTTTGGTCAGTAAAATGGCTGAAAGCTTTGAGAAAACTTTGCTTTGAATCGAATATAGTTAAGTTAAGCATCAGTAAGCATTTTATCTTTATTTTTCTTGTTACCATTTCTGTCTTTTATGCCTCATTACTTGTACTCACTTAAAATTTATCTCCTTGTAGTCAATAAATTTGTTTTACTGTTTTATCTAATCCAGTGTGTTCAAATTGAAGTGTCTGGGTAACTCCATTTGGAGTAACAAGTTGTGTGCATATTATTCCCTTAAAGGAATAACAGACTTAATATAGTCATACAGTAAAGAGAGGGCTGGGCAATACAGGACACTTGTTTCTGGGACTGGGAGTCTCCCTGTGGTAATTTTTAAGAGCCAGGGTGTGGCTGGCTTGCTGCGGCATACACACAGACATAACTGGGAGTGACTTACATGCTGGAGGCTGTTTGTAAGCAGCAAGGCATTGTAAAGGGCACCCCAGGTTACAGGACAGGGATGACACAGCTACTCATTAGTCTGGATTGTACCCTGTTGTATCATATTTGCCTTAATCAAGTCCCTTTCCTGAGGTTTTCAGGGCTGTAATCTGGATTTCTGAGTACACTTCTATTAAACATTATGGTCTCAATTTGGCATCAAGGGTGTTACTAGATTTGGTAGAGTGGTGCTTCACTCTAGTCAGCTAGGGCTGTTTCCTCCTCCCAGCTTATTTTCAGCACTGTCTATCAATCTTCCCATAAGTGGGAATATTCAGTGCCACTCAAAGATGAATTGAAGGTTACTTACTTGTAACTGGAGTTCTTCTAGATGGCTATGCACATTCATATTTCCCACTCACCTTCCATTCGTTCTTAGAATCCTTTTGTTCTGTGTTTGTGGGTTGGCAATGGAAGGAACTGAGGTGGTAGAGAGTGCTGCACCCCCTTATATAGCCTCACTAGAGTGTTAAGAAATGCAGAACAGAGGGGTAGGAGCAGACATGCAAGCACTCTAAAGGAGACTCCTTGTTGAAGGTTCTACCATGAAGCTGCACTAGGCAGTGGAATAGTGATAAGTGTGAATATGCAGAGGCATGTCGAAGAACTCCAGTTATAAGTAAGCAACCTTCATATGCCAAAAAAAAAATCAGGCATATATTCGAGAGCAGAAATGTATGTCAAAGAGAAATGGACCCAAGCTGGAACACTCAGAGACTTATCAATTGGGGCACTCAAAAGTTCCTGAGGTAGGAGGTGAAAAGATCAGCAGTGATTCTTTTTCCTTTAGTTCATTATAGAGGTAGGTACCATACACAAATTTCCAATATAGATCCAGCTCCAGATTCTGAATCACAGTTGTCTGAGAAGATTGGGGATAGCAGGAGACCCACATTTGAATAAAATATTTTGATGCCACAATATTACACTATACCCTGGAATAAACTTTTGAAGGAAGAGTCACAATTCCTTCCTTGCTTCCATTTGCTCCAAGGGGGAAGTAATTTGGGACAGCCTCTTAAGAGTGGCTGATTACTTCCTTCCCAAGCTAGCATCATTTGCCAGTGCATTGGTCTCCACCCCTTTCTGCCTTGCATACCCTGTCATCTCTTCCTCCCTTTATGGGGATATTTTAGTACTTGAAAATCCATTTTTTGATCTGTAAACTTCCCCTTTCAATATACATTCTTTTTAAACAACACAGTTCTGTTAGTGAGATGTGCACTATACAAAGCTTAACCACCAGGATACAAATTTGTTTTGTTTTTTAAAAGGAGGTTTCAGGTGCAGTAAGTTTAAAAATTACAAATGCTGACTTCTAGTTTTGCTGTTTCAGTTTGCTGCAAGTTCTATGTGATGTGACATACCAGTGCTTTGTACAGAACTAATATAACCTCCTTATTGAGATTCTCCATGGATTACATTAGCCCCAGAATCCACAAGTCTTTTTCAGAGTCGTCACTACTCAGCACAGAGTCCCCTAACTGTTAATATGGCCTACATTCTTTGTTCCTAGATGTATACATTTATATTTGTCTGTATTAAAATATTTATAAGTAGTAAGGCTTGCCAGGAAAGAACAATTCCATTTCAGGAAAAAAAATGAGGTCTAAAAATTTGTTTTTATGTTGCTGCGGAAGAAAAATTAGATTTTTCAAAAATGTTCATGAAAAAAAATGATACCCACCCCAAAGCAGCCTAGTGGCTAGGTGGGATGGAGTGTGCGCCCCACACTACACATGCAAGAGCTGAATTAGCCCAGGTGGGCCCAATCAGTTAATTAGGCTGCAAACAGGGGAGCTTTAGGCTGGGGGCAGCTAATTAGAGAGAAGCTCACCTGTGAGGGACAGGTGGGGCTTCAACAAAACACAGAAAATGGGAAGGGAAGGGGAGGGAGTTGCAGAGATGAGTTGCCTAAAGTTTGCCCTGGAGAGGAGGGTGTGAAGAGACTGGCAAACCCAGAAGAGTAGGAAAGACTAGGAGGTATGGAAGCAGCTCAGGGAAAGGCAGTAAGGTGTAGGGTACAGACCTTGGCTGCTGAGCTCAGTTGGAACATGGAGTAGAGAGTAGGCCTCGGTTCCCCTACCAGCCATTGTAGGAGTGGCAATGTGAGGCAGTAGAGGAGAAACCAGTGGGGTGAACTGTTGGAAGGGGTTTCAGGTTGACTCAGCTAATCTACAACTGCTAGGGGTAAGCACCATTTTAGCAGTGAGTGGCCCACCCCCTTGTATTAGGGTATTCACCTAGTATGTGGGAGACCAAGGTTCAAGTCCCTGTCTGAATCACTGTACATAATATTACTCCTGTTTTTCTAACTGAACCACTGCTTAGCAATGTTTTCTTACTGTTTTGAATAGAATGTAAAACATTGGTAACCTTGCACCTGGCTTGGTTATTAAGCAAGGAAAGTTAACTCAGTATAGTCTGATATATGTATTTCAGGTCCTAACCTAGACCTATGTCTAGTTATCTTCCATTTATTCCCTTTTGTAGGAAAAGTGATTTATGACTTGAGATACTGGAGGTGAAGCAGGGCTAACGGAATAGTTGCTTAATGCTGCTCTTGACTGCTGTAATTTACAGCTAGCACATTTGGAAACACTTTTAGAATTTTCCCTTTGTGGGCAATATTACTTACTGAAGTGATGCTCTTTTTAGCCAAATCTGCCTCGTTTAGTGGCTCGTGTACCCTTGAGGAGCATAGTAGATGAGGAGGCATGTAGTGAGTGTGAAGTTTTTTTATAGGCAAAGAGAGAAGATTTATACTGTTTGGATATACAAGTCACTTTGAGTGTATAAATTTCTTGTTATTCGAGTGTGAAGTTGCATAAAGGGTGTATTCAAATTTAGTGAATTGTGCCCAGTGGTGTTATGTTGCTCTGCCATGCATAAAGGTACAAGATCATTTATTTTGGTTGACTTTTATCACAAAACCATGTATTTAGGGAGCATATGGGTACTTGGGAAGAAGAGAAAATATCTTTACTTAAATTTGAGCAGGTGGGATTAAAATGAAAGGGACAGAATAAATGAATGAAAGAACAGGGGAATTTACATGTCTAATGCAGAGAATTTAATTTGTGCTGATGAAATTGTTGACAAAACATATTGGTCTAATTTTAAAAAAGCCATTGATATGTCTCTGACACCTGTAGTGACTGTAGAAGTATAAATATTGATTAAGGCTTTTAGGGTTACCTAAGGAGAACATATTTTGTAGCAGGCTAGGTTGGACATGCTGCCATTAATAGTCCCATAATGTATAAGAAACTCTGCCATTACAAATGTAACTTATTTACAATGAACCAATAAGGAAGGACTCAATGATTCATAAACTAAACAGGATGGGAGAGCTGGAGATCTTCAAATGTCAGCTACTGTTTCTAAACAACAAATTGCAGGCAAAACTGTTGATACTTGGACCTGAGAGCCCGAGGACAAGTGTAGTGTAGCCAGGAATAACTGTTGGTACAAAATGGAAGGCCTGGTAGTGTTTTCTCACTTGTATTATGTCTGTACAGCATTTCACATCTAGCATGTGAAGGCCCTGATCCTGTTTGCGGTCTCTAGACACTACTATAATAAATACATTTTAAATAATGTATAATGGTGAAGGTCATGCAAGAAAATGGACCAAATGGGCATTCTCCTTCAGGAGGTTGAAGGACACAGTTGGACAGTAGTAGTAGTAATAAAAATATAGAGCTTTTATACAGCAGCTGGAGATCTGTCATTTATTAACATAATATCCCCCTATAATACACAGAACCAGAAAAAAGGCAGATGGGACTTCTCAGACCACCATGAAAATGCATGTTAGTTAAAATTTTTAATGGTAATTGAGAATTGCTATAATCAGGGGATCAATCAAACATCACCCTACTTTCCTAGAAAGGAGGTTGAAGCCATTTTCAGCAGAAGTGTGCACAGCCTGCTGATTTCAGTGTGCACAAGCTAACTAGAAGTTTTGATTCACATATTGCTAGGCCTCCAGTACTAAATGAACTTTGACTAGCAATTTTTCATTATATCTTTTCTCCATTTTATTTTTGCACATCTCTAACCCATTGAAATTTAAATTAAATTGGATCAGTGTGTGTTGTCACTTTTTTGTCATCCTATTCATTGGTCTAAAACCAGGTAACTTCAATGATACCTATAATAATTAATAAAAATGCAACTAGAAGGATAGAACAATGAAAATATAAAGGCTGCAAAAGACTCCATGTATTAGGTGGCAAAATTTTTGGTTAGCTGGGACTGTATTTTTTTAAGTTTGCTAACCCTCTAAGATAGATAGTTGACGTAATATTCTGCAGTAGTACAAAGAACAATTTTGCTTTTGTCATTTCATTGTAGTGTTGAAGTCTTTTAACCAGGCACCAAAGATGTCATAAGCTAACTATGTAAGTTTCCTCCTGGGGTACTCGGTCCAGGGCCTGGTGCTGAAATCCATACAGCATTGTCAAACACTAGATTTATCAAGTGCACATGGTCTATTGCTCTCTCATTTTCATGCATGTTATTCCACCACGTTATTTTACCCTAGGTATACATAATATACAATATATTTCTGACAAATGGTTGCATTTATGATAGATTTTTAAAAACAAAATATCCTTAATAAAATGACTCTACCATATTAAAATATTTTCAGTGCATAATCAATCACTTTTAAAACATGAAGAAAATCACCACTAATGAACTGTTTGCTATGGGTGCACCTGAGTCAACAAAGCACTTAAGTATATGTTTAACATTAAACACATGCAAAAATTCCATTAACATCAAAGTTATAAGCATGTGCTTACATGCTTTGCTGAATAGGAATGGACTTACGTGTGCTTAAATGCTTTTCAGAACTGGGGCTTCTTTCACAATGCAGGTAAAATTAAAATGTGTATTCCCTTGAATTAAAATAGTTAAGCACCATTAAGTTTTCTACTGAAAAAGAACAACATAGCTGTCTTTTGAAAGTTGCTCTTTAACTTCCCCTCTCCCATTCTCCAAGATATCCTGCTGAGAGCTAAAAGAAAAACAAACTTGGAATTTTCATGTTAAGGGCTAGTAGCACACCTCCTCCCCCCAAAAAAATACAAAGCGCCATTGAGAAATTTAGGAGACAAATTCTGCCTAGTCCTCTGCAAGTGTAGAAGGGGTCTGTAATGGGATTAGTTCAACTCCAGCATGAGTGGAAAGGAGCAAGTTTGGGAGAGCCCTTGCAAATCATGCCCACCAGTGTTGTACATGGAGCACAGCTCTTGAAGGGGCTCACACAGCAAAATTTGGGGGCTGTGTGGGAGGGCATAGGGCTAGGTACTCTACCACTAGATTGTATCCATTTGCTACTCATCACTGCATTAAGCTCCATGGACTAGAAGAGAGTATTTCTTTGTCCAACCCAGAAGCAGCTCTCCATTGCACGGTCAAGTGGATCAAGCTCAGGGAGCAGTGATTATGACAATGGTTTACCTCCAAACATTGTTTAAGCACCAACCATGTACCTGGTGTTATATAAAATACAAGGGACAACATTATCACTGACCCAAACAGCTTATGGTCTAAACAGGCAAAACAATTCAGACATACACAGTTATGTCAGGAGAAGATATAGGGTGGCCAGAGCTACATGTTGGCCGCTTGAAGGAGCTGCCTGAGGCAAGCACTGCCCAGCTGGAACCTGCATCCCTGTCCTAGCTCTGAGCCCCCTCCTGGAGCCTGCACCCCAATCCCTGCATCCCTGGCCCCACTGCAGAGCCTGCACCCTGCCCCAGCCCAGTGAAAGTGAGGGAGAGTGAGGGATGGAGTGAGCGGGGGCAGGACCTTAGGGAAGGGATAGGGCAAAGGTGGGTTCAGGTTTCTGCAATTAGAAAGTCGGCAACCCTAGTAAGACAAGAGGGAAGATTAGAAGGATGAAAGGAATTCTGACACCTCTAATGATACAATACATGAAGTGCAGTCCTAAACACTGAAGAAACCACATACAATCAAGAGCTGCAAAAACTGATTGGGAAATGATCTAACTTTCAGAGAAAATGACAATGGTGGAGAAAGATGCTTTGATGAAAGCAGAGTGACATCACTGTAGCTCTGCCCTGTTATCCAGTTCATCTCAGTGATGTTTCAGATGTGCTGTTAAGCCATTAGTGGGCCATGATGACTAAGGGAAAGGGAATGAGTTGCTTAGTTGTTGCCTAGAAACTGGGTAGCTAGAGGAAAATTATCAGCATCACCAAAGGATTAACACTTTGATTGCACTGCTAGTTCCAGAAGCTCCTTTGTTATTAACCATTATCTGCGGTACCATATCAGGAGAAAACATACTATTGAAAGTTGCCTAATTACTGGATAGGAAGGTTTGCAACTGCTACATGCCACCTCAGTATTTTAGGGAGACAATTGAGTTTGTTCCCACAGCTTGAAGAAATAGGAATATCAACAAGAGTGAAGTAGAGGTCAGATGTTAATAGTCATTATCAGAGAGAATAAGGATGATGCTGATCACACTGTCTCTCTTAAGGGCTGTGATGAGGATAAAGTTAGCATCAAACACTGAGAGTATAAGTAAAGATTTTAAGTTCTTCAGAGCAGAGACTTTTTTTTTTTACTCTGCCCAGCACCTACCCACAATGGGTACACTGGGTGTTACTGTAATAATAACAAACAGTGACAGAGAACATATTACAATGAGTGATTCCAAAGGTCTGTAAGTAAATGCAAAGCAATTATTTATGACAAAATGGTATTAAAGTCTAAGAGTCCAGTCCAAACAAGAAAGGCATCCAAGAGTATATTAAGAAAATTAAAAGACATCTCACACTCATTAGGAACATCAGCATCTGTGCCTTCTGGTCTAGACAAATCGTTATCATAGATAGATATGTGACCAACAAAGGCACCAGATTTTTTAAACTACTTTTTATGACAACCCTAACCATGCCAGGTAGTGTGTGTGTGATCATCATTCATTTTCACTGTTTTTTAATGGTTGTAGAATAGCAGGAATGACACTGTGACAGTTGCCAAGTCACCACCACCATTACATAGGTTTCTGAACCCGCTAGATCTATTTTTATACAATACACACAATGGCTCAGTCAGTCACTTGTTCTTCATAATGTTATTTTGGCTCTAGTTAGACTACTGAGCAGACCTACAATATTTGGCAGTTATTAAATAAACACCAGTAATACAAACAAGGCTACTTAAATGAATTTGCCTTGCCACAGTAGTTATGATAATGTCAATGCATCACAATATAGATTTCACTCTCCTTGTGCCATGAAAGATCCCTGGCAATTCTGACAAAGCTACTCTGTTAAGCAGCTTAAGAAAGTATAAGAAGCTGAGAAACATGTGGATGAGGATGACATTACTAGCAGGGTGAAAAGGGTGGGGGAGACACAGCAAGAGGAAACACATAAGCACGTATGGAAGTGCATAGCTGTGACAGGCTAAGAAGGTAAGTACAAGAGGTTTAATGATTATATGGTGGAAAGTGGGGCACCTGACAGGCCTCAGGTTATGTACATGCCATTGAATATATCATTGGCTAGATCAACTAAGGTGGAGCTGTGTCAGTTTATTCCAGCTGAGGCTCTGGCCCATAATGTTAATTAGCTGAATATACTTGCACACATATATGGAACAGCTGATTTTATAATACACATGGCAATAAATGGTTGTCTATTGGAAGATAGGATTGAGTGATTACCTTTATTCAAAATTTATGAACCCAGAAAGACAACGTAGCTAGTGGTTAGCACATTGGCCTGGGGCTTGGGTGGCCTAGGGCAAGTTACTTTGCCCCACTCTGCCTCAATTTCCACATCTGTGAAATAGGGATAATGACATCTCCTTTTTAAAGCACTTTGCGGTCTACAAATGAAAAATGCTAGGTATTCTAATATTCAAATATGACATTACACAAATCCAATTTGAAAAGTCTTGTTTCTATAAAGAAATCTGCTTACCACAACATATGTTGCTAGCTTACTGAACAATTCTATATTATGTTCAAGTATTTCCACAATTTATCAAAAATCCATGTCAACAATACTAATTTAATAAAATTCTGACAAGTGGATTAATAAATCTGCAGTCTACAGTAGTTAGAAACCAGCATGGAAGGGAAATTTAATTTTTTTTTTTTATGATTCTTTGGTTTCTTTAGCAAATTACATATAATATGTATATATGAAAAGAAAATTATCTGAGGAATTTCATGATGTAAATTCATGCAAATTGGAACTCTTAAATCATTTTACATTTTTATACTAATTTTCAGTCATCCCTTATTTATGTGTTGACATCTTTAGCATCTACAAAGTAAGTTGTCAAATTAAGTGTAACTTACAATTGTAGTTGACATTTCAACAAAACAACACCCATTCCAAGTTAAAATTCCTAAAGCATGCTATTTACAACTTCAAGAAAACAAACCTGAGTATGCAAATATTTTTTACCAGAAAAGTTTTGGATACTATTAACCTTACTTATTGAGATAATTCTTCAGTGCTAGAAAGATGATACATAACTTCATATAACCTATGTAATCCATTACATCCACTTGACTTAGGAAGTGGAGAGATCTTGTGTTCTCAAGCATAAGAAGAAAATCATTCTTCAGCATGCCACTAAAAGCTTACAAATATTATCACACTAGTCACACCATTCCCCTGTGGGCAAAACCATGAAATCTTTAATCTGACCTTACTCAAGAAAATGAAATTCCCATTGAAAAATTGAGTAAAAACAGTATGCATCTTACGATTTGATCCCAAATTATTATGTATTAATGCTAACAGTGCACTCAACCACAAATAAATAAGATATAGTCCCTGGTGTGAGGAATTAAGCTAAAATCTCAATTCTGCAGATATGTATATACATTCTTACACTGGGATTTGTAATTGTTTCCACATATTAATTAATTATTTTCAGGATCAGGGCCTAAGACCCACACAAGAGTCAGATAAGGACACATTGAGAGCTCCAGAGGATGGCAACAACTCGAAAGTGTTGTATTCAGTTATATAAATCGTTTGCTGTCTTGATACAATAGGCAGGGACAAACACAGGCTACATAAACTTTTCCTTTCAGTTTGTTACTTAATTGCCAATCCCACAGTACTCCTGACATCTTTTTCATCGCTACCCATACAAATTAGCTTCTTCTTTTCAGTTCTCCAGACCTCTCTCCAAGTGCACAAATTCTTTCCTTTGCTTCAGCTTCTCTCCTGAAACTTCAGTCAATAGCTCTTCTTCTACCTTCCCTATTTGCAAAACTTCAGTTGTCTTTGTGTTGACCTTCAAACCATGGCCTTCAAACACAGATGCCCAGTCTGGTACCATATTTACCAATTCCTCTTTTGTGTCAGCCAAAGGGGCTAGATTGTCAGTACACAGTTTTCTGTATCTCCACAGATTTGATTCTCCTAATTTAACTCCATAACTAGATTGCAGAGAAGTTGACTTAGCGCACTGTATTGTGTCCATCCCACCGTCACCTCAAAACTCCAAAATTACATGAATTGTTACCATCTTAGCTCCTGGCTCCCAATACAGCTCCTCTGTCATTTCTGATTTCTGAAGTCCCCCTCCCATCCATCTCAGTACTCCAAACACCATTACCTGCAGAACCAAGTCATATGCTTTCTCAATATCAATAAATGCTACTTAGCAGTTATGCCCTCCACTTATCATTTTTCCAAACTTCTGTCTCATTGCAAATATTGCATCTATAGTACTCCTTCCCTTCCTAAAACCATCTTGCTCTTCTTCTATATTTTTGTCCACCTTGCACCTCCACCTTGCCTCTAAAATTCTCTCAAGGACTTTGGGAGTCTTACTTAACAGGATGATGATGTCCTGATTGGTGTTTAGATCATTTTTCATCAGCCTTACCATTCCAAAGAGGCACCTGCTCAGTCAGTCCCAACCAGTCTTGTTCTCTGATCATCCAGTATCCTTGTTTGATCCCAGCAAAAACATAGGACTCTCTGAAGCCACCTCCAGTATCTCCAACTGCCTTGATCATATCTCATCTTCACCAGTTGCTTTACCATTCTTCATCTTACTCAGTACTGCCTCTACACCTCCCCTGAGATCTAGACCTTTTGAGATTTCCTCAGAACTGCTGGAAGGGCTTGCACTTGAAATGCTCTCTTCTCATTTAACAGCCTGTGAAAATATGTTTTCCAGAGCTCTACCATCTCTTTTCGGTCAGTCACCACACAGTTACCATCCTTCACACGGAAAGATTTCTTCATCTGTGTTTCATTGCTCCTCTCTTTTGCCAACTCAAAACCAAGTTCCTGCCATCATCGTCATCCAGTTTTCTGTACAATTCCTCCTCAGCCTCCATTCTTGCCTTAGCAACTGTCTTTTAGCCAGTTTGTATGCAATTTTTAATATCTTATTATCACAACCTGCTTCCTCAAACTCTTTGAATGATTCATTCTTTCTTGTACATCAGACTTTCACCACCAGTTCATTCTCTGAAAGCACCCCATCTTATCACCTGTAGTGTCACATGTTACCTCCACTGCCTTAATGAAACATTCTTTAAATTTCCTCCATTCTTCTTCCACTGACTTCATTGTTGTTGGCAAAGCCATCCTTTACCTTTTGGAAGAACTCTCCCCGTCCCTTCCCCCCTAATCACGAATGCACCATATCACCATAATCACCAATGCAATTTCTTCCTCAATTTCATCTCCTTTCCTATTTTCTGAGGTTACAGTCAGATTTTAGCTGTTAATACCTATGTTATTCTGCAACATATTAACTTGATATTACCTTTGTCTTTCATCGTATTCATATGTTCTCTCATTCTCAATATTGTCCACCTGGGCTTTATTTTTTCTCCTGTAGTATGTCACCATGTGGGATTTTTTCAAAGCACCTATTTACTGAAAACCCATTAAAAACACCATTCAACCCATTTCTCTCCTTCTACATTTCTTCTACCAAAGCTAAATTTACCCACAATTCCTTCTACTGGGCTCCCTTCACCATCACTGCAGTTTATATCCCCACTGATCACTAACAAGGTGTTACTGTCAACCATAACCACCAACTCTCCCAGCTCATTTCTAAATCTCTCCTGTTCTTTCATGCATCTTTCATTGTTGCGGAGCATCTGCTGTAGGTTATGTGTGTGAGAGTTGTTAGTTCATAGTGCACATGCTATTGGTAATCACTTTGTATTTTCTCTGGCTGATTAGTTGCAATTTTTATTTAATTTTATGTAACACAGATATTCCAAGAAAATAAATGCATACAAAAAGACAGACACATAATGAACCAAAACTGGAAGAGGAGGAAGGATAAGAATCAGCACTGTGTACTTCATACAGGGTAATATGTTAGAGAGAGAATGAGCCACAGTGGTTGCCATTAAAAGATTTACAGTTCTGTCTTTGTGAGTAGGTAAGACCCCTGCAGGTACTCCACTGAGCCCAGACATTGCAGCACTGTGGGGTTCACAGATGGGCAGGGGAGAAAATTTCCTTGTACTATCCCAATGCCATCTGTCTCCATGAGAGCCAGGAACAATCCAGCCCTTAGTGTCTTAATCACTAAGATCTTGACAAATCTTTGTAACTTAGCAATTTGTATTATCTGGCCAACAAAATGCAATTTGTTATTATGATACAATAAAATACAAATTGGTTTTTTTTATTCTGTTTTCTAAGCATGTTTCTTTATCTCATTGCTATGTTTCAGAAAACCTATTATTGCATCATCACAGCTGGAGACCCAAGAATTCAGTAACATTCTCCCTTTGCACTGAATCGATGTGATGTGGTGTGCATAAAAAATGTCTCTTGTTTTGCTTGGGCTCAGTAAACTTATTTTACATTTTCAAACAAGAAAAAACAAGACACCCCCCCCAAAAAAAAACCCTCACGTAACCAAGGTCATCCATCATACTTCAGATACTGTGCTTTAAATTTAGATTAATCTTTCCTATGCATACATTTATCAATACTATACAAAAAGTGTCACATTTGTGGGCACTGGTTTGGCTTATTTGTGATAAATTGTTGCCTTGGTTTAACAGATTTCCCAACCTATTATTCAATGTGCAATGCTATATGTCATCTTCAGGTCTTTGCAATTTTCAAAAGCATGGCAAACGCCTTATTTTGGTAATGCACACATCTCATAAAATCTTCAGTATGATGTACTGAAAATCAAGAGGCAAATGCCCTGTGGCTGAAAAAGGATACACTAATTCAGCTTCTGTGTTTATACAGACCATGTTCTGTTCAGAGTTTCCGAAAATGCAGACCTTCACAAAATAAAGCATCTTTAGTTCATTTTTCTGCATTAAGAAAATCTAGTACCATGCAGGTTCATTCCATTTGGAGTACTGAGTGGGGAAAAAACAGTTTTTATTTTATAGCAATGGGCAATACCTGATTAATGTACATGAATCCCCCAGTTTTAAAAATGCCTGATTAACAGACCTACTTGCCAACAGTTCCTGTGTAGCATGGAAAGGTACTCCAGTTTCAATTGCCTTTGAATGCTCAGCCTCTCTGCTGAGACTGCCAGTATGTAAGCTAATGGTACTAAAATGATAGTGCTTGACTGGGTCATTGAGCTACTCAATTCCTATCATATGCTATAGGCCACTGAATAGACCCTCCGTGGTAACTTTTATGAGTCATGATCTAAAGTGAGGTTTTTTTTATTGTTTTTAGTACTATAGGGCCTGTTTCTGACAGCACCTACAATTCCCAGCAGTGTGAGGACCTGCTAGCAGTTACAATGGTTAGGCGGTTGGTGTACTCAGACTGCTACTTATCATCCCAAACAATCATTCCCCCTGGAACCTTGCCCTGACCTTGTGTGTTTATTTTTTTTCCCACCTGTTCTCGCTCATCAAATACTAAATTAAAGGGTGGGATGTTTCAAAGGAGCCAAAGGAAAGTTGATGGCTCTTGGCTGAACTTGCCAGCCATAAATTCTTGGAGTCAGGGACTCTTTAATATATATGTGCACCGTGCCTAGTACAATGGGGTCTTTTACCTGACTGGGCCCTCTATGTGTATATTTTTTTTAAAAAATTAGCACTCCTTTATGAGGTATATTACTGTATACTTCCATAGGGATTCTGGCTGTCTTCAATTTTAACTTAAGCACTTAAATTTGAAGGGTAAAGGCAAGAAGTTTACATTCACTGAGCATGCTGAGGACAAGCATAATTGCAGTCAAATCTGAGTAACTGTCTTTTTTCTCCTGGTAAAGAGTGCTCTGGGTTTTTCCCTCCTCTTCTGGACATTCTTTGCTATCTACCCTTGATCCGGAACCATGATTTTTATCTTTATTTTTTTGGTACTAGCAATGCACTCAAATTCACGTAATTAGGTTTCTCATACGGTATCACTATATTCAATATTGCAACATTACAGTATGATTACTATACAAATATCATTCATTCTTTTCTAATTTCCATTATTTTAATCTAAAGAAAGGTATTGCGAAAGAGCTAAACATATCTACGTTAAGAATTTGCTAAATTTCAGATGTTTGGCTGTTCAAGCCAATGTGAATACGCACAGGAAAGTTAGGAGGTTCAGATAATCCAGAGTCTGCAATGTTGACTGCATAACAGACTTTCTTGTAGAGTTTTGGTCTTGAGAATGGATTTCTGCCCTCCCACTTCTGCCAGGAACAGTGGCTGGAAATTTTTACTCTCCTTCCCATGAGATTCTGGGGAGGAGCCCATGCAGACAAGAATTGGGGGGGTTGGAGTGCCATGGCTGAAAAGCAGCTGATTGTAACTCCCTGATTCTCATCCACTCAGTCCTGGAATAAATTAAAACTATAGGGGGCAGCTTTACCTTGGGCACTGCTTAGTATCATGTATTTTATAGGCAAGTAAAAGATTTTAGTTTACAAAATAAGTTCCTATACAAAGATGGTAGGCACGCTGACAATTACAGTCACGATATAATAATAGAGAGCTTTAACAAGCAGACATGAAGACAAGAACAATAACTCTGCCAGCCAGCTAGCTCCCAAAAGCTCCTTTCTCCTCTCCCTTCATCCCGGGAATTTAACCTCAGTCCTGTCCAAAATCCATATTAAAGAGATGGCTTTGGGATCATGACCGGAAAGGCACTACATTCAGGCTTTTTCAGAACAAAGGACCACTTAGAGCTTTATAGGTCATAACCAGTACCTTAAACTCCAGTCAGAGAACAACAGTGTAGATTCTGAAGCAATGGTGTCATGTTCCCAGCAAGCCATTCCTTCAGCACCAGCTTTAATGTCCAAATGGTTTTAAAGGCATAGCCTCATGTACAGCAGAAATAGCAAACTTACAATATCCTAGAAATGCTGGAAGGGACTGTGAGAAATTAAGTACATCCCCTTGAGCTGTGTGAGGACCAAGTAAACCTAGACCATCCCTGACAGGTGTTTATCCAACCTTTTCTTAAAAACCTTCAATGATGGGGATTTCACAACCTCCCTTGGAAATTTATTCCAAAGCTAAACTTCTTTTATAACTTCAGTCACTTAATATTATGAAGAAACTAGGGAAAGTATTGTCCGGGGGGGAAATAAATAGTCTATGGGCATCTTCGGATCCTTTGGAGGGATTGAGTCTTGCCCATAGAAGTGAGTGAAATAATTCTAAGATATAAAAAGCCTAAATCTTACCCTGTGTATGTATAATGGGTTTGCCTGGATGTGACAGAGGTCAGAATATGGTCCACAATCTAAGGTCTATAGGCATCTTGGGATCCTTTGGAAGGAAAAAAATGTGTGATTATATATTAGTAGGGCTGTCAATTAATCACAGTTAACTCACGTGACTAACTCAAAAAAATTAATCGCGATTAATCGCAGTTTTAAAAGCACTGTTAAACAATAGAATACCAACTGAAATTTATAAAATATTGCGGATATTTTTCTACATTTTCATACATTGTTTTCTATGTTATAATTGAAATCAAAGCATATATTATTTTTGACTATAAATATTTGCACTGTAAAAATGATAAACAAAAGAAATAGTATTTTTCAGTTCACCTCATACAAGTACTGTAGTGCAAGCTCTTTGTTGTGAAAGTGCAACTTAAAAATGTAGATTTATTTTTGTTACATAACTGCATTAAAAAACAAAGCAATGTAAAACTTCAGAGCCTACAAGTTCACTCAGTCCTATTTCTTGTTTAGCCAATCGCTAAGATAAACAAGCTTGTTTACATTTACAGGAGATAATGCTGCCCTCTTCTTATTTACAATGCCACCAGAGAGCGAGAACAGGCATTTGCATGGCACTTTTGTAGCCAGCATTGTAAGATATTTACATGCCAGATATGCTAAACGTTTGTATGCCCCTTCATACTTCAGCCACCATTCCAGAGGACATGCTCCATGCTGATGACACTCATTAAAAATAATGCATTAATTAAATTTGTGACTGAACTCTTTGGGGGCGAATTGTATGTTCCCTGTTCTGTGTTCTACCTGCATTCTGCCTGTATTTCTCTAAACCCAATAAGCACTTCTTTTGTCCACCCAGGCTCATTCCTTCTCACACCCTCCTCCTATTAACCTTTAATGTTCTTTTGTAGAGTCTAGCCGAATCCTGTTGGCACCACTTTAAATCTCGGAACGATTCCTATATAAAGCAGTCTGCAACTTCATATACCTTAGAACACATACACAATATTGGAAGTACAAGTGCCCTGCAAAGAGGAAAAAGATGGATGGATAAGGGTGAATTACCAGAGATTTCAGATATGGATTCATATCCAGGCATTTGGATGCTTATCAGATCCATTTTCCTGTTTACCTGGAGTCTCATCTTTTGTGGTCCATTGTTCTGTCACAATACTCCAGCGTTTGACTACACGGTTCATCATCATAGCAGTGACTGTGATATTGCAAACTCTAAACTATGACATCACTGTAGGAATCGAGTGAGAGGAGCAGGTTGATTAGAAAGAACACATCATCATCACCTGAAGACGAAATGGAGGTTACTTATCTGTAACTGGACTTTCTTCAAGATGTGTGGGCTCTAACTGTATTCCACTAGCTGCCCTCCATCCCTTCTGATAGAGATCATAGCCAGCGTCACAGTAAGAAAAAGAACTGGAGAAGCACTGGTCCACACTGACTTTTATACTCTGAGTTTAGAGCATGAGGAGAACTGCACATGTGCAGGCCAATGGACACAGCTTACTAGAAACTTCTGGCACATAATGTGCATGCATAACCACATTAGGAATATAGATAGGGACCACATGTCTTGAAGATCCTCCAGTTACAGGTAAGTAACCTCCATTTTTATTTCCCAGGTAAGCAGTCCCCTTGATCATTCCTGCATTGGCCCAACAACTAGAAATGGCAATATTCAGTTCTGTACCAAAGACAGGTTTAATGTATGATAGCTTAGCCTTGGGATATGCAAGGCTACAAATGGGAACTTTATACCTTTAGGAAGGGGAGATTTCTAACTTCTAAGAGGGATCCCGCATTCACATCAGAAGAGTCAACTGTAATAGATTTTAAAGTTCTGATATTGTTAGGTATGGCGAAGCTATGGAAAGCTCATTTTTAATGGTGTTTATGGTTTTCCTGAGAGCCCTGTATGCTTGGGCTCATGGTGGTTGAGGCACCTTGTTTTGCAGTTGAAGAATGAGAAATAATCCAATATAGTTATAAAAAAAAACCCTCTCTAAAACATCACTGAGGTAGTTGTGCTGTAACTTATGTAACATTTACAGAACTTATGATTGAATAGTTATACCAGTGATTGTCTGGCGTGATCTGCATAACTAACTTGTGGTTTGTCTCCTGTGTGTAATGGACCCATCCAAAATGCATACTGATAAAGCCTTCATGGTATAGTACACCATCAACCACTTATACACACACATACAAATAATTTAATATACACACATTATTACCTGCACATGTGATGGAGCCATCCCTGGCCCTAGTCATCTCTGTGTCCTGCTTTGGTAATTGGGCCTTGGCTATTACAAGTGTCACTGCTGCAATTTAATTGATTGTGCTGAATTTTCCTAGGGAGGTTCTGACCCATTTTTGATACAGGAGGGGAAATATTAACTTACTATGCTGGAAGTGACCCAACTTCTGTTTGCTTCTATTGTTACCAAATGGGAATTGAAGCAAAGCTAAATAAAAATACATTAAGAAAAAGAGGTCAGTTATGAGTGATATTTGCCTCTTGGAGCGCTATTATGGAAATAAATTAGTCCCCTTCTTTTTGACAGTGCGTCACTGTGTTTCCTTAAATAACAAGTTTTCTGAATCGGGTACATAGAGTGACATAACAGTGAAGCCAGCTGTAGTGAAAGCATGATAAACTAGCAGAAGCAGCGACAGGTAGGTAGGTATATATTTCTTCCATTTCATGCTTGTATATTATGATCCCATGAATCTGATTAGATCTATGAAATTTGGATTGTTCTTTCTGATTCACAGGGCCAGATTCTACTGCACCAGATCTCCATGTGGCCCAGGAACAGTAGGGTGGAGCAACAAGAAGCCGAGGATGGCCCCCTTATTATCAAAGCTGGTGTCTGTAAGGTGATGAGTCACTCCTGTGCTGAGCTCCAACAAATCCACAAGCCAGGAACTGGCCTGGTGACTCCCAGGGCAGGCATATAAACCTCACAGGAGGAAAAGCAGCTTAATCTACAGAATGTCACTCCAGGGCTTAGAACTCTCTCCTGCCTAATGGTGACAACAGACACCCCCCAAGCCTGTTCTCTGGCAGGCTCAGCTCAGTTCAGCTCTTTAGGGAGGGATCAGTTATCTAGCTTTTAGAGAGTCATCCCCATTGGAGAGGTATTCCCTGTAGAAGCCCTTTTCTCCTCTCTTCCCTTCTCCTAGCTCTTTCTAGACTCACTTCCCCAACTGTGCCTGACAGCAGTCTCATTTAGGGTGACTCAAAGCGCATGAATTGTCGATGTCTTCCCTTTGTATTTCCCAAAAAGTTCAATAGCAGAATTTAATTGTATTCTAACTAAAATGCCTCAAACTATCACATAACTATAATGCAAATAAGGCCTGGCCCATTCTGTCAATTTCCTTGCTCTCCAACAGGTGCCAGCAGAGAGCTTTGTTCCCAATGGAGCCCCTCCCCAGCTGTAGTTTTTAAGCAGCTCTGGGCCAGTCTTCTCCCATTTCACCAACAGGTGGCAATAAAGAGCTCTTTAATTTCTAAGGCTTCAGGCCACATGGATTATGTAAAATTATCACAAACTCACAGAACAAAGTGGAAGCTCTAGAGTGGTATATTCAGACAAAGAGAACAGATTAAGTCAATTTCTAAATTTTCCACCGATTCATTTTAGTTCTTCTGGTAGAGTGTACAGGATAAAATATATTTTACCAGAACTGGAGATTTTTATAGACCTTCTGATCTAACTCATGTCATGTCAAAAGTTTAATTCTATTAGATCAATCATTCTTTAAGCCCCCCAAGAGCCATGTGATTTATAAAAGAATGTCATTCAGGATAACAAAAAAAATATACCCCCTTTGATTTGCTCCATAATTCACTATATTATTGCATATATAAAGAGTTGGTTGCAGTGTCCAGTTTCCTTAAAAATTGCAGTTTTCTGTTAATTTTTTATTTAGTTCTTTGTTGTTTTGCGGATCAGTTTTGGTAACTGTGCTTTGTGTAGCTTGTATGAAGCAATGAAAAAGAGACCTGTTCTGACAGCTAGTTGATTTGGTTGCACAATATTTGTCATCCCTTGAGCAGTTAGAAAGGTTTTGCTGCATTCAAGCAGCTGTGAAGACTTTGAATTTGATGTGGTTTGGTGCTGAGGATATATTAAAATTTGGTGAGGAACATGGACATTAGTAATTTGGAGTATTATATGAAATAATTAAAGTATCATAGCGGCTTGAGAGAAATATTTTTAATTGAAGGTGGCATAGGTAAAAAGCCAAAAAATAGTACGCAGGCCAAGATGTTCAGAAGTAGTGGTTCTGAGTGTCTTAAATTTGGTTACTGAACTTAGAGGAACCTTAAAGGAACCTGATTTTTCAGACAGTGCTAAGGTGTCCACCCTCCAAGAATCAAACAATCTTAAGTTGGCCATCTGAAAAAATCACTAATCACTTTAATAAGTCTTAGCCATATAACTTTTGGAAAACAATTTATCTGTCTTAGATTCTTAGATATTTATAGAGTGCCAGTCACCAGAACACCAGGCAGTGATGAATCCCTGAAAGATAATCTGCAATGCAAAACAAAAGTAGTTTGTGCTCTTTGTTATTCCTTTATGATGTATAGGGCCTTCATTCATTTTACCTGTTTTTACATAAGAAATAACAAAGCCTGAGTTCCCTCTAATGGCCTGTGGGGTGAATTGAAAACTGAGCTGCAGCTCTCCTTGCCAACAGGTGAAGGAGTGTTGCTGCTTACGCCTTGTCTACACTGGAAATTCGCCCTGCTTTCAATCCTCAGTGCTCTGCTGCCTGTGTAGCTGCAACAGTGCAAACCCCTATAATAGACAGATAAAACAGCTATTTGCATCAGTGGAACTCACCCCTACTTGCAACAGAGTGCAAATCAGGGCTTAGTGGTTTACACTGTCTTATTAGGGAGTTGCATGAGAACATCTGGAGCAATGTCTGGCCCCTAAACGCTGAATTTGCAGTAAATCTCCACTGTAGCTAAGACCTCAGACTGTCTCCTGTTGTGGTCACTCCCTTCCCTTTCTCAGCTCTGCACAACCCCTAGTCACACAGCACCACCATGCTGGCTCTGCTGAAGAGATTGAGAAGGATTTAAGCTGACCACTTCAGATGAAACATTTGCAGCTCTCACTGCTGCCATGAGCATCGATGTGCTTTTCTAATGTGTGGCTTTCCCAACCTCATAGGAGGCTTTATCTTCATCATATTACAGTCACATTTTTATTGCAAGAAAAATCAAACTAAGCATAAAATCAATCTCTGTATATGATGACTGGTACTAATGGCAGTTGGAGGTGCTTGGCGCTTGGAAGAGAAAACTAATCTTAATTAATGTACCTACAGGACTCCAGAGTCCCAAAATTTCACTAGCTCATCATTTGCTAATGTACCATGTACAATATTTAATTAATTCATTAGCTACTTATTGGACTATCCATTATACCATTAAGGGCCTTTAAAATAGTTCATCCAGCCCTTTTTTCTCTGTGAATAAATATGACCAGGATCAGGCGTTATTAATTGAGTTATCTTTCCTACTGCAGGGAAAGAGCAGAAGTTAGTATTTGTGGGGAATGAGAACAAAGGTGACTGATTTTCTCACTCATGTGAACACAGTCTAATACAGAGAAAGAGGCAGGATGAGTAGAAGAAATAAAGCGACCTGTTAGACCAGAACGATAAGCACCGACGGCAAATAAAGGAGTCAGGAAGAGAACTAGTGGCACTACGGTAGGATAAAGGAAGGTTAAAAAAAGGCTGCCAGCAAACCATGGGGGGAAAGGGAGCTAGACAGAGCAGATAGCTGATCTGGTATTAAGAAGGGGCCACTGAGCCCAGAAAAGAGGCAGCAGAGTCTTGTGCCATACTTAAAGGGCAAAAATCCTTTTGAGACTCCATCCATTTTTAGTCAGAGTCCGACTCTCAGCATATTTCCAAGCAGTAAAGAAATACCAGATCAACAGCTGACTCACAGCTAGCAACTCATCTAACAATATTTACAGCCACCAAGGGTTAGGGTTAGAGTTGCTCAAGAACCAATTGTAACTAGGAATCAAAAAAGTGGTGGTACTTCCACTATTATCCTACCAGCCAGCTAGCCTTCATCTAATCATGACAGCAAAATGAGATGCCACTCACACTTGCTTTTTTAAAGCTCAATTTTGCATTCTGTCTCAAAATCACATGAACAATCAGATCAGTCTGAAGGTTGGCAAACCAGATCAGTGACACAGACAGATATTGTAGGGAAATTTGGGGTCAAAAGACCAAAAGATTCCTAAGATATAGTTCCTTAAATATGGATGTGTTCTCAACGTTTCTGAGATCTAATGAGGACAAAAAAGTGGTTAAGAAGCACTGGAAATGTAAATTGCTAGGATGCGTTAGTGAGATTTAGTGCACGGTATCAAGCAGAAAAAATAAAAAGTAGAGCTGAAATCAGTGGCATTAGGCTCCTAGTGCCTACTGGGATTTTCAAAAGTACCTCTCTGCATCTTCAGGTTTCTAAATACATTTTAAAAACTGGCACTTAGGAGCTTATGTCTAACTGACTTTCAATGAGCCTTAGGCTCCTAAGCCCTGGTCTACACTAGGACTTTAGGTCGAATTTAGCAGCATTAAATCAATGTAAACCTGCACCCGTCCACACGATGAAGCCCTTTATTTTGACTTAAAGGGCTCTTAAAATCGATTTCCTTACTCCACCCCTGACAAGTGGATTAGCGCTTAAATCGGCCTTGCCGGCTCGAATTTGGGGTACTGTGGACACAATTCGACGGTATTGGCCTCCAGGAGCTATCGCAGAGTGCTCCATTGTGACCGCTCTGGACAGCACTCTCAACTCAGATGCACTGGCCAGGTAGACAGGAAAAGAACCGCGAACTTTTGAATCTCATTTCCTGTTTGGCCAGCGTGGCAAGCTGCAGGTGACCATGCAGAGCTCATCAGCAGAGGTGACCATGATGGAGTCCGAGAATCACAAAAGAGCTCCAGCATGGACCGAACGGGAGGTACAGGATCTGATCGCTGTATGGGGAGAGGAATCCGTGCTATCAGAACTCCGTTCCAGTTTTCGAAATGCCAAAACCTTTGTCAAAATCTCCCAGGGCATGAAGGACAGAGGCCATAACAGGGACCCGAAGCAGTGCCACGTGAAACTGAAGGAGCTGAGGCAAGCCTACCAGAAAACCAGAGAGGCGAACAGCTGCTCTGGGTCAGAGCCCCAAACATGCCGCTTCTATGATGAGCTGCATGCCATTTTAGGGGGTTCAGCCACCACTACCCCAGCCGTGTTGTTTGACTCCTTCAATGGAGATGGAGGCAATACGGAAGCAGGTTTTGGGGACGAAGAAGATGATGATGAGGAGGAGGTTGTAGATAGCTCACAGCAAGCAAGCGGAGAAACCGGTTTTCCCAACAGCCAGGAACTGTTTCTCACCCTGGACCTGGAGCCAGTACCCCCCGAACCCACCCAAGGCTGCCTTCTGGACCCAGCAGGCGGAGAAGGGACCTCCGGTGAGTGTACCTTTCAAAATACTATACATGGTTTAAAAGCAAGCATGTGAAAGGATTACTTTGCCCTGGCATTCGCGGCTCTCCTGGATGTATTCCCAAAGCCTTTGCAAAAGGTTTCTGCGGAGGGCAGCCTTATTGCGTCCTTCATGGTAGGACACTTTACCACTCCAGGCCAGTAACACGTACTCGGGAATCATTGTACAACAAAGCATTGCAGTGTATGTTTGCTGGCGTTCAAACAACATCCGTTCTTTATCTCTCTGTGTTATCCTCAGGAGAGTGAGATATAATTCATGGTCACCTGGTTGAAATAGAGTGCTTTTCTTCAGGGGACACTCAGAGGAGCTCATTCCTACTGGGCTGTTTGCCTGTGGCTGAACAGAAATGTTCCCCGCTGTTAGCCACAGGGAGGTGGAAGGGTTGAGGGGGTAGCCACGCGGTGGGGGGAGGCAAAATGCGACCTTGTAACGAAAGCACATGTGCTATGTATGTAATGTTAACATCAAGGTTTACCCTGAAAGAGTGTAGCCACTGTTTTATAAAATGTGTCTTCTTAAATACTGCTGTACCTTTTTTTTTCTCCACCAGCCGCATGTGTTTCAATGATCACAGGATCTTCTCCTTCCAAGAGGCTAGTGAAGCGTAGAAAGAAAAAAAAACGCACTCAAGATGAAATGTTCTCCAAGCTCATGCTGTCCTCCCACACTGACAGAGCACAGACAAATGCATGGAGGCAAATTATGTCAGAGTGCAGGAAAGCACAAAATGACCGGGAGGAGAGGTGGCGGGCTGAAGAGAGTAAGTGGCGGGCTGAAGACGGGGCTGAAGCTCAAATGTGGTGGCAGCATGATGAGAGGAGGCAGGATTCAATGCTGAGGCTGCTGGAGGACCAAACCAGTGTGCTCCAGTGTATGGTTGAGCTGCAGCAAAGGCAGCTGGAGCACAGACTGCCACTACAGCCCCTGTGTAACCAACCGTCCTCCTCCCCAAGTTCCATAGCCTCCACACCCAGACGCCCAAAAACATGGTGCGGGGGCCACTGGCCATCCAGCCACTCCACCCCAGAGGATTGCCCAAGCAACAGAAGGCCGGCATTCAATAAGTTTTAAAGTTTTAAACTTTTAAAGTGCTGTGTGGCCTTGTCTTTCCCTCCTCCACCACCACTCCCAGGCTACCTTGGCAAGTATTCCCCTATTTGTGTGATGAATGAATAAAGAATGCATGAATGTGAAGCAACAATGACTTTATTGCCTCTGCAAGCGGTGATCGAAGGGAGGAGGGGAGGGTGGTTAGCTTACAGGGAAGGAGAGTGAACCAAGGGGCGGGGGGTTTCATCAAGGAGAAACAAAGAACTTTCACACACCATAGCCTGGCCAGTCATGAAACTGGTTTTCAAAGCTTCTCTGATGCGTACCGTGCCCTCCTGTGCTCTTCTAACCGCCCTGGTGTCTGGCTGCGCGTAACCAGCAGCCAGGCGATTTGCCTCAACTTCCCACCCCGCCATAAACGTCTCCCCCTTACTCTCACAGATATTGTGGAGCACACAGCAAGCAGTAATAACAGTGGGAATATTGGTTTCACTGAGGTCTAAGCGAGTCAGTAAACTGCGCCAGTGCGCCTTTAAATGTCCAAATGCACATTCTACCACCATTCTGCACTTGCTCAGCCTGTAGTTGAACAGCTCCTGACTACTGTCCAGGCTGCCTGTGTACGGCTTCATGAGCCATGGCATTAAGGGGTAGGCTGGGTCCCCAAGGATACATATAGGCATTTCAACATCCCCAACAGTTATTTTCTGGTCTGGGAATAAAGTCCCTTCCTGCAGCTTTTGAAACAGACCAGAGTTCCTGAAGATGCGAGCATCATGTACCTTTCCCGGCCATCCCACGTTGATGTTGGTGAAACGTCCCTTGTGATCCACCAGTGCTTGCAGCACTATTGAAAAGTACCCCTTGCGGTTTATGTACTCGGCGGCTTGGTGCTCCGGTACCAAGATAGGGATATGGGTTCCGTCTATAGCCCCACCACAGTTAGGGAATCCCATTGCAGCAAAGCCATCCACTATGACCTGCACATTTCCCAGGGTCACTACCCTTGATATCAGCAGATCTTTGATTGCGTGAGCTACTTGCATCACAGCAGCCCCCACAGTAGATTTGCCCACTCCAAATTGATTCCCGACTGACCGGTAGCTGTCTGGCGTTGCAAGCTTCCAGAGGGCTATCGCCACTCGCTTCTCAACTGTGAGGGCTGCTCTCATCTTGGTATTCATGCGCTTCAGGGCAGGGGAAAGCAAGTCACAAAGTTCCATGAAAGTGCCCTTACGCATGCGAAAGTTTCGCAGCCACTGGGAATTGTCCCAGACCTGCAACACTATGCGGTCCCACCAGTCTGTGCTAGTTTCCCGAGCCCAGGATCAGTGTTCCATAGCATGAACCTGCCCCATTAGCACCATGATGCATGCATTGGTAGGACCCATGCTTTCAGAGAAATCTGTGTCCATGTCCTGATCACTCACGTGACCGTGCTGACGTCGCCTCCTCGCCCAGTATCACTTTGCCAGGTTCTGGTGCTGCATATACTGCTGGATAATGCATGTGGTGTTTAATGTGCTCCTAATTGCCAAAGCGAGCTGAGCGGCCTCCATGCTTGCCTTGGTATGGCGTCTGCACAGAAAAAAGGCGCGGAACAATTGTCTGCCGTTGCTCTGACGGAGGGAGGGGCGACTGACGACAAGGAGTATTTCAGGCAGGATTTCACGGAGGGTTCCAATAAGAAATGGTGCACCTAAGTTATTGTTCTTATTGGAACAAGAAGGTTAGCCTGGCCTCTGATTGATACATGGCTAGATTTACTTCACTGCACCTTCTCTGTGAGTGACTGCAGTGTGACCTAGAGGAATGAGTCCCCTACACGGGGGAGGAGGCAAATGAGTACAAAACAAATCTGGTCTATTTCTTGTTTTGATCCACTCCATCTATCTTTTACATCTTTGGCTGGCAGCAGACAGTGCAGAAGGACTGCATGCTATCCACACCTCATGGCTGCTCGGCAGAAGATGGTACAATACGACTGCTAGCTGTCCTCATCTCTTGCCTGCCCATCAGAAGATGGTACAATATGACTGCTAGCCATCCTCATCTCTTGCCTGCCCGGCAGAAGATGGTACAGTACGACTGCTAGCAATCCGTATCACCTGCCTACTCACCATAAGACGGTTCAATAGGACTGACTGCAGGACTAAAGAGAATGACCTGGTCAAGTCACTCCAAATTTAGTCCCTGTGCCCATGTCTGCCCAGGCGCTCCCAGCCGACGTGGCCAGGAGCACCTCGGACACGACAAGGACAGCTACCAGTCGTACTGCACCATCTGCTGCCAGAAGGCAATGGGTTGCTGCTACTGTGTAGCAATGCCGTACCACATCTGCCAGCACCCAGGAGACATAGGGTGACGGTTGAGTGTTTAACTCAATTTTCCTGAAGAATTCTATATATTCCCAGAGAGCAGCAGAACATTTTCCAGTGGTTAGTATGTTATGAGCCAAGTTTATCTGAAGTGTTTATTAAAAACTGATGTCTTAAATTGTGCATACAAAATGTGTGCAGATAGGCTCAGTGAGGTAATTTCACATGCAAATAATTTGCATAAGCAATTACCGATTTCTATGTGCAATTGCATACTTTTGTAGGTGCAATTAACCCTAAACTCAGGTGCACATGTCTTGCAGATGAAACTTAAGTACCTAGTTTGAAAAATTGGTGTAATATCTCTCTGGATAGTTTGTATATGACGCAATAGCCTTTGGAAGTGAGTTATCCCTTAAGCCTGAATTCTGATTAATTTGTATACTTCATAAAAGCAGCAACCTGTATTCTTCATTGGCTGGATTGTTTTTGAAAAGCATGAAATCAGCAGATATGTAAGGGATACAAGGTATCTGAACCAAAGTTGAACAAGAAAACTTTCCTTTTGTACTTCCTGGTGAGCTCAACTCCATTACTGACTAGCACCAAGCTGAGCATTAGAAGAAGGATTTTTTTTTGTGCAAAGCAAATTCCTTTTCTAAAGAGAACTTCACTCTCATTAAACAAAACTTCATTTTTGCAGGGAAATGTCAAAATCAGTCTGTCACAGGCTGTTTGGCTGGCCCTTTGAGGCAAGCTGGGCTCAACCTTGCTCCTGAATCTTTCAGTCTCACTGATGAGCTGGCAATATAAGAGCTAATTAGTGGCCCCAGCTGAGAGCAGTGGGACTTAGTTAGAAAGACTAACCCCACCTGTGGTGGTGAAGGAGGCAGAGCCACACTTAAATAAAGCTGGGAAGTCAGTAGAGGGAAGAAGACTCTGAAGGGAGGAGCAAGAGGCCTTACCTTCTGGAAAGAGTCTGAGACAATCAGGCTTAGAGATCCATAGCGTGATTCCTGTGTGGAGAGCCCTGAGTTAGGGCCTAAAAAGAACAGAGAGATCCTTCAAGGAAAACTGCTGGAGCCCTGGCAAAGGAAAGCAGTCAGGGAATTCTACTGGGAAGAAGCAAGATAAAAGCAGCTCTGAAAGGGCCAAGAACCAGAGGACTTCGGTGGAGCCTAAAACGTGTAGAAGAACAATTAGTTTGGGCATTTGATTTGGATTGTAAGTTGGACCTCTCGTTACCGCAGAAAGATAGCAAACTCTTATGTGATTTGGGAGGAGGGCTAAGTCACAGGAAAAAACAGAGAAGGATTAGGGAGAAGATATGGGCTGATCAATGAAGTCCCCCCAGGGAGGGTACAAGAGGCTAAGTCCACTGCCAGGCTCTATCCAGGCATGTGGAGGTGGCCTTGAGGTCTCAGTGAGCACAGGAAGCAAACTATTTTCACATAGTATGCTGGCTAGCTGACTAAAAATATCAGATCATCTCAATACTTACACTAATACCACCCACACGGGGCAGTTTATAAAAACAGTTCTAAAGACAACACCATCTATTTAATTTAAAACTCAACACTATCCTTTCATGTGAAAAGAAAGCAATTTTCTTCTAACAGTAACGCAAAGAACATTAGAAGATCATCCCAAAAGCTACTCTTTCATACTAGAGCTTTAGCTTAAAACCTTCTCAAGCCCCCTGGCTTCCTGCTCCTGTTTTAAAGAAGCAGTACACATCTCTCACCCCAATCCCTCCTACTAAACTGAAAAACCTTTTAAAGTCTTTCACACAGAGAAATCTTATGCTGTGCCTTGAAATTCATTAACTGAACAGGCCAAAAAACTTAAAATTTCCTGAAAAAAATCTGAAAATGTTGACAAGTTCTACTCATTAAATTCACACTGACAGAACTGCTCCCATCATGAAGACTTAAATCCTAGAAACCAAGAGTAAGAATGAGTCAGTGGATCATAATTTGTGGATCAATGGCTCAGAGGCAGTCGCATACCAGTTAGGGACTTACACAATGTAAACAAAAAATGAATTGCACTCAGAAAGGAACAAGTAGCCACAGCAGAGCTTGGAACACTGGGTATTTTACCGACATAAAACTTCACTCTGTTTAAGAGCTGAGCAACTGCATTCTACCCTAGGTGAATCTTATTCTTGAAAATTAAGTGGAACTCCAAATCTAGTTTCACAGTAGCAGCCGTGTTAGTCTGTATCCGCAAAAAGAAAAGGAGAACTTGTGGCACCTTAGAGACTAACAAATTTATCTGAGCGTAAGCTTTCATGAGCTACAGCTCACTTTATCAGTTGTGTGCTGCATAAATCAGTTTGCTGTAATAGAACGTGCAGAGCCTTGTAGGAAGAGCTAGGAAACATCTACAAAGGGTTAATTCCTTCCATTTGAAGGAACCACAAAGGATGGTTTAAAAACTTTTATTCATATCTATTGGAGTATTCATACAAAAATGAGCAAATGCATGCCATAAGTGCTAACTTTATGTCATCTAATCAGAGAACAGAAATAATTCCATGTGATTTAGCTGACCCACATGGCTCACATAGCAAATTCTGAATACCAAATACTATGAGGAAAATGCATTTTGAACAGTTTGTGAGAAATCCATTGGCCCAGATATATTTAAGGCAACTTGAACATTTATGAATGAGCATATTAATACAAAATATTGTTTAAAATACACAGATGAAAACCAGTTTGTCAGTGGTCAATTTGTGAAAGGAAGAAAACAGCCAAACCTAGGAAATACAGTTTGAGAGACAAATAGTTTGACCAGGTTATTATTATTATTTTATTTTTTATTTGTGTTACCATCGCACCTATTTCTGGACCAGGATCCCATTGTGCTAGGTACTGTGCAAACACAGAATAAAAAGATGGTCTGCATGTAGGTGTTATCTTTACCTCTCCTGTTCCTTCCTGCCTGTCCTCAACCCTAAACAGTCCGGGGTATGATCTATCTCCTATTGTAAAGGGTAGGACAAGTTTTATTGTCATAAAGGTATTGGAAATCACCTTTGTGACAATAAAGAAAAGAACGTATAAATGCAAAATGCATCTATAGAAAGTCAGAGGAAATGTGATCAGAAACCGAACTATTTACTATTCCCTTATGATCATAGGTATTATCGAAAGTGAAACAGGAATCACTTAGCAATCTGTAGAATTCAATCTGCTCTGAAGCCTGTGCCACCCACTTCTACCATCAAACTAGTTTCAAAGGATACAGGTACTGTAGTATTATTTTGACACAATTTTTCTGAGAGTAACAAGGAAAGAAAGGGAACAAGGAAAACCTAAATAATTTAGGTTTCTTGTTAACCTGGAATGGTTTTCAAGTTTGTTTTCTCAGTTCATTATTTGTGATGCACAGAACAGGAGACATCTGTTATAAGACACTTAGGAATATACTGTGGGAACAATCATACATTAGTAGGGGGATATTTTCAAGATCAGTTTCTAATTTCTGTGTAATTAATAAATAAGGGAATCTAGGCTGATGGTAGTTTTTCAGTATAACATGAGGTTAGCCCATTGGAATCAGGATTTCTGCTGTTCGAGAATATACTGGAAGATTCCACAATAGTATGTTTCCTACATAGTAACATTTATAAAATGTGCATTACTTAATTGTCTCTGTGTTGACTGTTAGGTACATAAGTCATGTGTTGTTTGTTTTATTATATGACCTTTGTAAGGAAGCAAGAAAGGCTGTATTGTGAATTACAAATATTCACAACAAATTGCTCTCAAACAATCTGCAGGCCAAGAATTATTCACTGAAGAAAATCATAAATTTCAAATAACTAACAATATTCAATAATTTTGCATTTTGTTCAAAGACTATTCCTGGAGAAAAAGGGTGTAATTTGTCAAATGATTTTAGGGGGTCAGGAATTATTTTCTCAACTCTAGTGATAGTTGAAATTGTCAATAGAAATTTTAGCATGTAAAGCTTATGTTTTAATATCACTATGCAAAAAGAAATTATTTTATAATATAATTTTATATGAGAACTAGGTATATATGGCATTATTTTGTAAATACTATCAGTATACTCAGCACACTATATGACACAAAATGAAAACATTCCCTGCTCCAAAGACTTTATAATCTAAGACCCCAATCCTGCAAACTGCTCTACATGGGAATACTCCTGATTTCAGTAGGGTTCCATGTGGGTTTAAGGATCTGCTCACAGAACCCTACACAGAGTACTTTGCATGATCAGAGTCAAAAACATACCGAAAAAAACCCACTACACACTGAAAAGCCCAGAGGAAGGGAAAAAATGGAGGTTTCTTATTATTAAGAAGAATTCATATTTTGGTTTGTATACTGCCTCCTTGTATTGTTTCATAATGAACCTACCTTGCTGTTACTATACAGCATGTACTGATTTTCATATACTCTTCCTGACTGACATAGACACCTACATTTCAGATAGTTTGTCTGTTTAAAATAGGTTCACAGGCTGGAAAAGTGGTGGGAACAAAGTCTAAATGTATGAATATGTCAGGGAGCAACTGAACCATATTTTCTTCTAATTATAAAAAAGTAAGCATCTGCCAGAAAAATTAAGCATGTACATTAGAGTAGACTCAAGAGATTTCTAATTTATGTGCCTGCCTACACTAGTGATATGAGAAGCACATCAGAGAAAAGCACCAATCAGAGGAGACTAACACAGTCTGTTAGGATATAGATATTCAGGCCTGTCTGTAAAGGCCTATACTCTAAGAATTTAGGTGTATTCCTATCACTTGGCTAGTTAGAGGTATAAAAGAAAGAATCAAAATCACTGTCTGCCAGTGTAAGGGCCTTCTCTTACTGTGACAGTCTGAGGCCCTGTTCTTAGGCTAAGGCCTTTGGCTAAGCGACAGAGGCAGCCATAAGCTGGGAAGTGAATGGTCACATCCTCACATTCCAAACTAGTCACATTGAAATAAGGTGCTATTGGGCTGTTAGGAATTTAATCCTGTCCTTATAGTGCCTATCACCTCCAGAGAAAGGGAAGTGCCTAGAAGCTGTAAAAGGAAATTGAGGTTGATAGTTTTCTGTCTGGTAAGAACTCACTTATCAATAGACACAGCTGGGAAACTCTTATGTCTTTACAGATGTAGTTGTGAAATCCTCACTTCTGTATTGTTTTGTCATTATAGTTCCCACTTTGCTATTGTTTATTGGCATGGTCTCTGTCTGGTTCTGTGATTGCTTCTGTCTGCTGTATAATTAATTTTGCTGGGTGTAAACTAATTAAGGTGGTGGGATATAATTGGTTAGCTAATCATGTTAGGATTGGTTAGTTAAATTTTAGTAGAATGATTGGTTAAGGTATAGCTAAGAATATTACTATATAAATTAGGGGCAAACAGGAAGTAAGTTGGGATTCGAAAATAAGGAAAAAAGGAACTTGCATTTAAGCTTGCTGGAAGTTCACCCCAATAAACATCGAATTGTTTGCACCTTCGGACTTCGGGTATTGTTGCTCTCTGTTCATGCGAGAAGGACCAGGGAAGTAAGTGGGTGAAGGAATAAGCCCCCTAACACAGTCCTACCTGTACAATGTTTTCACTAAATCTAGACTAATTAGTGAATACATTAGCACAAAGGATTCTAACATAAGGCTCTGTTAACACTTATTTAATACAGTTGAAAAATAATAATTCTCTAACTATGGGTATCCTTAACTAAATATTGTGGAAGTGTTTATTCCATTTGGATTACAAACTGTGAGACAAGAATAAGAAAAGCAATAGACATGTATTTCAGAAAATAATGTTACCATGTAAGGTAGCTAACAAATAGACTAGTTAACTAACTGGGTGAACAAGTCTGATAAGACATTTGGCTACAGCTTAGCTGAGTGTGATCTGATAGATAACCAGAGCAGTACTGACTGACAGATCTTTGAAACAGTTAATCAAATACTAGATAAAGGAAAGATAGGAAACTATGGTAGATTTAAGAATCTCTTAAAGTGTGACTACACTTGTTTTTTTTAACTGACCACTTTTAATAAAAATGAAGGTGAATAAATAGCCCTTTTAAAAAATAAAATGGATTTTTCTTTATTTTTTGTTTATTAAATGGAAGTGCCCTTGAGTGGCCTCTCCCTCTTCTCCCTGATTGCAGTTTAAAGCCCTACTCAGGTGGATTCCTACATTATCACAGAGGGTGGGGGCTGATGAAGAAATAATGGCAGCCAGAAAAGACTGCAGCAGTCCTAAGACAAGGGGCCCACTAATGTGCGTCTCATTTCTCCCCACACCTTGCCCCAAAATGGATCTGATGAACCTTAAGTGAGAAACAAAACCACCTACCTACCCACCCACTCAAGAGGAGAGACTGCCCTTCAATAACCTAGAGTAGTTAGGGTGGGGAAGTAGGAGTAAGAAGGGGGGTCTACCCAGGAGAACTTGTGATATATACATTCCTCCCATTAGAAACTGGGACAGCTCTGGCAATCGGGCTAGAAACAACCAATTCACTGATGTCTGTAAAGTGCTTTAAGTTCCTCTGCTAGAACGTGGTGTGGAAGTACAAAGTATTTTTAATTCCATATTAACTAGAGATAGGCCTAGGAATTGGTGTTTGGATCTGGAGTACATTTAAACAAGGGTTGACACACAAACTTATGACATGGTAAGCTGACATGTACTCTTAACTGTCCAGGTGGACCCTGCTGCTGCACACTAAAAGTTCCCTAGGGTGCACTGATGTACTGTTGTTTCAAACCACAGTACATCAGTGCACACTAAAGAGCTTCTAGCTTGTTGCAGCAGCATCCTCATGGGCATCTAGTGCACAGCATGCTGGAACATTGTAGATTTACATCCCCACTTGCCTTGCACTGTGCCCCCAGAGCTCTAGAATCATAGAATATCAGGGTTGGAAGGGACCTCAGGAGGTCATCTAGTCCAACCCTATAGCATTCATGCAGGGTTCATGCACTTGGCAACATTCAGGGCACACCCGGAGTGTTGTGTAGGAGCAGTGCACACACGGCTCCTCTCAAGGCCATGAAACTTGGAATCTCGCCCCGATGACATGAACCGTGGGAAGCCTCCCAGGACTGGGCTCAAGGCCCGAGAGCAAGGAATGCAGTAGATAGAAATTGGTAAATAAGAATATTATACAAAGCCAGTGTATTCCTTTTATCTGTTGGAGTATGTAATGCGCAGGGGGAGAGAGAGAAATAAAAGAGCGGGTGAAAAGCTGACAGGCAGACCAGCCTGCTTGCTTGCTTAAAGCCTTGTCCTGTCTTCTATTTGAACCGCAACACAACCCCCTGCTCAAAGCAGGACCGATCCCCAATTAAATCATCCCAGCCAGGGCTTTGTCAAGCCTGACCTTAAAAGCTTCTAAGGAAGGAGATTCCACCACCTCCCCAGGTAACGCATTCTAGAGTTTCACCACCCTCCTAGTGAAAAAGTTTTTCCTAATATCCAGCCTAAATCTCCCCCACTGCAACTTGAGACCATTACTCCTTGTTCTGTCATCTGCTACCACTGATAATAGTCTAGATCTATCCTCTTTGGAACCACCTTTCAGGTAGTTGAAAGCAGCTATCAAATCTCCCCTCATTCTTCTCTTCTGTAGACTAAATAATCCCAGTTCCCTCAGCCTCTCCTCGTTAGTCATGTGTTCCAGTCCCCTAATCATTTTTGTTGCCCTCCGCTGGACTCTCTCCAATTTTTTCACATCCTTCGTGTAGTGTGGGGCCCAAAACTGGACACAGTACTCCAGATGAGGCCTCACCAATGTCAAATAGAGGGGAATGATCACGTCCCTCGATCTGCTGGCAATGCCCCTACTTATACATGCCATTGGCCTTCTTGGCAACAAGGGCACACTGTTGACTCATATCCAGCTTCTTGTCCACTGTAACCCCTATTTCCTTTTCTGCAGAACTGCTGCCTAGCCATTCGGTCCCTAGTCTGTAGCGGTGCATGTGATTCTTCCATCCTAAGTGCAGGACTCTGCACTTGTCCATGTTGAACCTCATCAGATTTCTTTTGGCCCAATCCTCCAATTTGTCCAGGTCCCTCTGTATCCTATCCCTACCCTCCAGCGTATCTACCTCTCCTCCCAGTGTAGTGTCATCTGCAAACTTGCTGAGGGTGCAATCCACACCATCCTCCAGATCATTAATGAAGATATTGAACAAAACCGGCCCAAGGACTGACCCTTGGGGCACTCCACTTGACACTGGCTGCCAACTAGACATGGAGCCATTGATCACTACCCGTTGAGCCCGACAATCTAGCCAATTTTCTACCCACTTTGTAGTGCATCCATCCAGCCTATACTTCTTTAACTCTAGGGTTCTGATTCAGATGTGACTACCCTGAAATCTTAGGAGCGGTTCTGGGGATTTTTCAACCTCACAGAGATTGGAATGAAAACTGGAAAGTAGGCCTCTTTCGCAAAGGGATCAGATTTATGGCTCTATTTTTTACTCATATCAAGCATACCCTAACACTTTAGAAAAAGATTGGACATGTGCAAATCCTATGACTCGGCAGGATGAGAAGACTCTTACTATTCAATCATAGCAGGCATGCTGCAGCAAAGCTCTTCTCTTGTAGCATGTAGCCAGACACAGGCCTGCCCATTCCTGAGCAGTTGTCTATCTGTTCTGACAGGTCTTTGGAAGGACTGGCACCGGAGGTTCTCCTAGAGCTTCTGTTGGAGGAGTATCCTACTGTAGCACACCTCATCTGGTTTGTGGCACCAGGAATGTCCTCTGCCAATGTCCATCAGCTGGGAAAAAACATTTAAGTGGTTATTTTCCCCTCATTTCTCCTCTTACAGCAATGAGTTGCAACTCAACACTCTATCTGGTTGTATCTGTGCCATGTGGCCGTACTGAGCCTCCCTAATGAGCTCCAACTCTCTTCTGCTCCAGACCCTTCCTTCTGGGTATGGAAACTTACAGCAGTCACTCATTCTCTATCATCCTCCATGGTGAATCTAGAGAGAATTATAATGAAAATAATTGATGGTTTCTTTTAATTCTTTTTTTCTGAAAAGCACTGTATGTCAGATCTTTACTGAGGACTGACATCTGGGGGATTTGAATGTAGGGTTTATGTATTTGTATGGAGGGTTTACATATTTAAGTTATAAGGTTCTGAAAAATGTTAGCATTCAACTGTAATTTTAAAATTCATTTATTCTGAGGTCCTTAGAGAAAGAAAACTATTGCTGAATGTAGCAGAAGTATTGTGTGGTAAATTCAAGTTTGTTCTTTCATTTAAATAGTCCCTCTTTACGAAAGGAATTTCCATGTTGAGTGTAAAACTGAAAGTCAAGATTAACTGTGTAGCTGCTAAGGTACCTCCACGATATTATAATACATCAATAGCAAATACATCAAGCACACATTGGATTACAGTGCAATTCCTCCCACTGTAAAACCCATCAGCTGATTAGGAAACTTGAAGAGCTGGTAAAAGGACAATCTATATATTTATTTTTTAGAATGATAAGAATAGATAAGATAAGAATAGTTACACCCCTCAGGATAATAACCATTTCTAACTTGGAAATCATTCATCATCACTCCCATAGCCGCATTAGTCATTGGGGCACCATCACTGATCAGCAATGTTGTCAATCCATCTCTTCTTCTGTCTACCTCTTCTTCTCTTCCCCTTACTGTCCCTTGGAGGATGATCTTGGATAGGCCAGATGATCTTGTTACGTGGCCGTACCACTTCAGCTTGCACTTCTTCATGGTCATCAGGAGGTCTTCATATGACCCAGTGCATTGGGTGATGATGTTGCGGACCTCTTCATTAGTGACATGGTCAAAGCAGGAGATGCCCAGGATTTTACAGAAGTATCTCATCTCTACTACCTGTATTTTCCATTCAAGTTCTGCCGTTAGGGTTTGTCTCGCACACATACAGAAAAATGGAGATGACCAATGTGTGCAGCAGTTTCAGTTTGGATTCCAGGGAGATGTTCTTATTCCTCCAAATTGGCTTTAGCTTTGCCACTGTTGCTTTTGTTTGTGCAGTTCTTGCCAGAATTTCAGTGATGATTGACTCCAAATACTTGAACTGTCTCCAGCTCTCGTCCACTGACAGTGATATGTGAGCTGATCCTGTCACGTTTGTTTGCCATCAGCTTGGTTTTCTCTGCACTGATTTCCGTGCCATATTTTGCAGAAGTTTCATCCAATCATTTCACAAGGTTGGCAAGTTCATCTTTGCTACCTGCCAGGCTGTCAATGTTATCAGCAAACCAAAGACAGATTATTAGCCCCCCAATGCTGACTGTGCATATGTGATCTTCTAAGGCATCAGTCATTATGCACTCCAAGTAGATGTTGAACAGTGTGGGCGAAAGAAGGCAGCCTTGCCAGACTCAAACAGTGGTGTGAAACCACTTTCCTATTGTGCCACTGACGAGAACTACACTGCTGGCCTTGGCATACAGTTGTTTAACGGTAAAAATAAGCTTACGACCAACATTGTACATCCTCAATTGCCCAAAAAGCTTCGGGCCATACTCTGTCACATACCTTCTTGAAGTCAACAAAGACTTGGTAGATGTCCTGCTGGTGTTGTAAGTACTTCTCACATAGAACACAAAGGTTGAAAATCTGTTCTGTGATACTTCTTCCAGCACAAAAGCCAGCCTATTCTTCAACAATGATATTCTGTGCTTGTGGCTTCAATCTGTTCAATATGACTTTCAACATCACTTTGCTAGGATGGCTAATTAAGCTTATGGTCTGGTAATTTTGACACAATTGCAGGTTGCCTTTCTTTGGCAGAGAGATGATTAGTGACTGTGTCTACGTGGAGGGCCACTCACCGGTCTGTCAGATCTTGTTGCAGATCTTGGTGAGTACATCTATTACTATTTCTCATCCTAATTATATCAGTTTGGCTGGGATGTTGTCAAAACCTGTAGCCTTTCTGTTCTTGAGTAATTTCACAGCTGTCTCCACTTCTTCATGCAGTATTGGAAAGTCATCCTCCTCTGTGGAATCTGGGCTGTCTAGGACAGTAGGATCTCCATTTGTCTGGTGGTTGTATAGATCAGAGCAGTAATTTGTCCACCTGTTGAGGATGTCCTTTTCTTCTGTAAGACTGTTTCCTTCTTTGCCTTGAATTGCGTTAGCTTCAGTCCATCTTTCTTTCATCAGATCTTTTACAATCTGGAAGGCTCATTTGCTATTTTTATTATTGACGTTCTTCAATTTTAGAGCATTGTTTTTCAATCCACCTTGGCCACCTTCATTCCTTTCTTGATCTTTCTGCCAATCGTTCTGTATTTATCAGCTCCCTTAGTGCTGTTCTTATCTCTGTTGAGTTCTCCTCTAATTTCACACATTTGTAGTATTTCATTTGTGACCCATGGTTTTGTCTTCTTACAGTGTTTCCCAAGAATATCCATTGCTGCCTCATTCATTACAGTATTGAATTTGTTGGTCATTGTTTCTACGTATTCCTCTAGAGCAAGCAATGGAGCAAATTTTCCACCCATCATTGCTTGGAATGACTCAGCAATGCTTCAGTCTCTACGTTTTTCTAAGTCAAACTTGATTCTGGTGGACTTTGGTCTGACGATTTTCTTTAGCAACAGCCAAAAGTTTAGTATTACAAGGTCCAATATTCCAATATCAGCACTGGGAAAGCTCCTTGTTTTAGCTCTGTTGATCCTAGAACTAAATTGTTTTGCAGAATGATGTAGTCGATCTGACTGTGATGTAAACCATTAGGTGCATGCCATGTTGCTCATCTGGATGCTCTGTGCTCCTAATGTGTTTGTGAGAACCAGATTGTTATATCTGGCAAACTCCAAAAGTCTCAGTCCTCTCTTATTGGTTACTGCACTACAGAAAGGGCCACAATAATCTCACCAATCTGCCTGTGTGTCAGTACTCACTTTAGTATTCCAATCTCTCTGTACAATCAGGATATCCTTCTTGTGTACCTTATTGATGATGTCTTGAAACTGATTGTAAAAATCTTCAATTTGCTCATCATCATAGTCTGTTGTAGGGGCATAGACTTGTACCACCGTGATATTGAACAGTACAGTACTGCCTTTAGACAGATGGAAATAAGCCTGCTGGATATTGGGTGGCATCCTAATACTGAATTCTTGACATTTTTAAGCACAAGAAATCCTACACCATTGACATGTTTGTCCTCTCCACTGGAATAAAGTGCATGACCTTCTTCCATTAGTGCCTCTCCAAAGTTTTTCCATCTGACCTCAGAGATTCCTATGAGGTGCCAGGTGTATTTTCCATTTTGTACGTGAGTTCTTTCAACCTCCCTATTTGTCTCAATGTCCTCACATTCCAAGTGGCTATGGTGATGTATCTCTTCCACGGATCCTCTTTGTTGGGGTTACACTAGTAGTATACTTGTCACATCCCCTCTGGTGAGAAACTGTTGGCATGGTCATTATTAACCCAGGCTGTGACCAATCCAGTATGGACATGGTTGACTTGCTCATCATATGGTGTGTCTTGGGCAAATTTCTAACCTGGCGGAGCCCATCCCTCTCCAGACTCCTCTCCTTTTTAGTCGTCTCTTACGACATGCAGGAGGAGCAGTGCGCCTATTCTGTCTCCGAACCCACAGGGGATTGGAAATCATTACTTACCTTTAAAAATTGGGCCATACATACTCTAGATGAGTGATAGACTTTAACACATCAATACAAGTTCAACCAGTGTAGGTACAAGTAACAAAAACTGCTGGGTACAAATGTTTATTAATGTAATTAGCACAGCATGGGGAATGTGTAATGAAAGTTGAGCATGTTAATGTTCAAAATGAATAATACATAGGATCAGCATGTTGCCTGACAAATATTTGACCCTTTAGCAAGGAGAGTGTTGAAAAAGAAAAAAAAAACAGAGAACTGAAAAGCCTTTTTAACCTCTCCACTTTGTTGCAAAGACTCATCACAAAACTTATGTACATTCTATGCATGTGAAGAAGTACCACATATTAGAACAACTGATTCCTTGACTAACAGTGAAAGACAACGACCACTGAAACAGAATTTAAAGGGGCAGAACTACAAATAGTAGAAGAGTTATTTCTGAAAGGGAAAACCCAAATGGAAGCCCTCATAAAGGCAAAGTTACTTGTTCAGTCCCCAAAATGAGGTAGGCAGTGTACAAAAATATAGTCCCCGTCTAGTAGGGTTTACAATCCGTGAAACATATCCAAAAGAATGAGGCTTGACCACATTGGCCAAAAAAATCCAACAAACTTTAATATAGCCAGAGTCCTAACACAGCATCCCCTGCCTTTTCTAGAGCTGGCAACAGATGGCCTCACCTATCACAAGAACACTTTTGAGAAAGTATCTCCATCTCAATCTTAGTTATCCTGAAGCTAGTGTTGCCAACTTTCTAACCACACAACACTGAACACCCTAGCCCCACCCCTTCCCTGAGGCCCTGCCCCTGCTCACTACATTCCCCCTCTGTTGGTGGCTCACTCTTCCCCATCCTTACTCGCTTTCACTGGGATGGAGCAGGAGGTTGGAGTGTGGGAGGGAGTGAGGGCTCTAACTGTGTGTGTGCTCCGTGGTGGGGCCAGAAATGAGGGGTTCAGGTATGGGAGGGGGGTCTGGGCTGGGGCAGGGAGTTGGGGCTTGGGGTTCAGGTGCAGGGTAACCTCGGGCAGCTCCTGGTCAGTGGCACAGCAGGGCTAAGGCAGGCTCCCTGCCTGTCCTGACTCCATGCTGTGGCCCAGAAGTGGCTAGCAGATCCAGCTCCTAGGTGGTGAGGGACCAGGAGGCTCTGCGCACTGCTCTCACCTGCAGGCACTGCCCCTCAGCTCCCACTGTCTATGGTTCCTGACCAATGGGAGTGCAGAGCCAGTGCTCAGGGAGGGGGGAGTGCACGGAGCCCCGTGGCTCCCCTGACTAGGAGCTGGACCTGCTGGACGCTTCTGGGGCACAGCACAGTGCAAGAACAGATAGGGACTAGCCTGCCTTAGCCCTGCAGCACTGCTGACTGGACTTTTAATGGCCCAGTTGGCAGTGCTGACCGGAGCTGCCAAGGTTCCTTTTCGACCAAGCTTTCCAGTCAAAAACGGGACACCTGGCAATCCTAATTTAAGCCCTTTTACAGCATTCAAGCAGTGTACAGGGGCTTTAAAGCACTTCAAGCGCTGAGTGGCATAAAGAGGATTTAGTGTAAAGGAGCATGGGACCTCCCTTTTCAACTCCATGAAGTATTGGCTTGCATTGGTTCAGCACTGCATTTTGCCCATATTGGGCCTCAGGCCAATTCCACCTTGGGGAAAAGTGAGGGAACATTTCTTCGGCATATTTTAATTTAATGGCAGCCATTTTAAGCTGCTCACAGGTGTGGAATGTTATAGTAAGTCCCAGGGGAAAATGAGTGTGGGTAGAGTAGTGATGAGGTATGGGATAGGTGCATGATAAATTGGACTTAGTAAACTTTTGTTGTGATGGCAAATGAGTAAATGTAATTAATGAGATAATTTATTTTGCAAAAGTGTGCAAATTGAGAATGTTTGGAGTTGGGGAATAATGTGATACAAGCACATATTGGCAGGAGGATGGACTAGATGATCTAATAGATCTTTTCCATTTAGATCTTTTCTGATTCTATGACATAAGGGAGTGTTGATATTAAGAATGGACATACAACCATGTGTGTATTTAGTTCTACTGCTGTAGCTTTTTATTTTAGTGATCATTGCTCAGGAAAATTAAGGCTATGTTGAGAGGAGGAATGAAAAGGTCAAATTATCTTTAAGATGTATTTGGAATCAGTCATTTTTTGCCTCTTGCTCGGTGATCAGGAAATGAACTCTTTTTGTGAGCTTGCCATCTGTGCACATCATCACTTGATAACAGGAAAAAATCTTGCTCTCTGTGTATTGATTTCTAAAGGAGTGGTAAATTCAGTTAATGAATTCACAGAGAGACATGAAATGAAGCTATTCCCATTTGTTTTCCTGAGTTTGCATGTAGATCCTATGTGATCATGCTTGATCTGCATTGTGAGGACAAGGAGGAAGTGTAAAAAAGGAAACCTGTCTAAAAAAATTTAGGAAGAAAGAGGGAAAATGGAAAGAAATGGGAGCGAGACACAAGAAAAATACTTCTTTCTGGTTGAAGGAACACTGCCAAAGGACAATAATACATATCCCAAATTTAGGATTTGTTTTTAAAAACTTTCCAAAACTTAACATGAATAGAAGAGTTGTCATGATTTTTTCCGTAAGTGACTTTGCCTTTCCCTGTAATGTTACAAATAGAAAATTGCAACATTGTTGTAGCACAGGAGAATCAAAACTGGAACTGACTATAAATCAATTGCTTCAATGGGGCTACGCTAATTTGCATCTTCTAATGATCTAGCTCTGTATTTATAGTTTGTTTTCACTATCTGAACTGAGTGAAATGCATAAAGAAAAAATAAGCAGCCTAAATGGTGAGAAATAAACTACATTTTTAGAACTTTCAGTGATCTAGTTGCTAGGTTAAAATATGTATATGATTTAAACTGGACAAAGCGAGGCCCTGGGAATCATATTATTGAAACTGATGTAGCTATTCAATCCAGAAGAAACAGATTATCTTCCTCTGTTTTCAAATTCAGTTGAACTGCCTTGTAATCCCAGCAGCAATGGTAACAATGGGGTATAATTAGATGGGAAAAATCAAAACAAAAAAGGAAACAAGCTCAATATGAGGAAAATCTTTCGAATGATGAGATCTTTTTGATAGTAGAATAATCTCCAAAGGAAAGAGTTAGAACCACATTGCTCAAAATATTTAAAAACTACACTAGAAAAAGGAAGGTATACTGTTGTGAAGTGTCCTAGAGTCATTGATCAAGAGTTTATACCCTTGGTGTTTGTGAATCCAAATTATTTAACTGGACAACACCACCCTTGGGGTCAGATGATGTCCTGAGCTGGTGATGAAGCCATCGGGGACCATAATCTGTTGTTAAACATTCATTCTTGTTAAAGGTTGTGTGTGAGGGTTGCTGCTAGGTGTAGAGATACAGGGGTGGGGGAAGATGTCAGGGTAAATGGACAGTCTCTTTAAAATTATAGCAGGAAGCTAAGCAGAAGAGTATGGGGAAAGGGTTTAGGTAGAACCTATGCAATTAATAAAGAGAAAAAGAGAGCAGCTGTTGGGAGAATACTTAGTTTATTTTTTTCCTCAAAATATTGACCAAAATTAGTTAATGAAAATTATTTACTTTTTGACAAATTCAAAATGAAAAATTTCAAAACAAAAACTTGTTCTGATTTTTGTTTCTTTGTTTGACCTGTCTCCTCTCACTACCCTCCTTTTTAAAAAAAAAAAAAAAAAAGGAATAAAAGGGGAGGGGACAAGCATAAAAACAGAAAATAGAAATTATCCCACTAGTATAAACTAAAGAATTCAAAAAACCTGAAAATTGTGATAGTGAAATGTTTTTTTTCTAGCAAAAATATCAAACTTTTGAGAAAAAATATTTTCAGTTAAATCTTGTTGTTTATTTAAAAAAAAAACCTTTATGTTAAAGAAATGTTAGCCAAACCTACTGTCTTGTTATCCTAATAAAGTCTCTAGTAAAGTGTTAGAAAAGATGAGTTTGTGATCCTTTATTATTGTCAAATGACAAAAATTCAATCATGTCCATAAAAACAGATTGTTAGAAACATGATTTGTAATTAATTTAATTGCATAAGAAAATAGAGATTTTTAATTTTTACAAAATTAGAAAATAATTTCCTTAAACATAATTGGGGCAATTTTCATTAAATACATACTAGTATTTATTATAATCAATGAACAAATTAACATGTTTCTTGTAATAGTTTAAAAAATATTTTTCCCCACACAAGATAAGCTATACAAAAGATTGTTTTTAAATAAGGATGTCAAATATGAAAAGCTGGTTAGTTGCTTTTTCCATTTTCCTGTACAGGATAGGACAATTATGGGGCAAAAAAGGAAAAACTGTAGATCAATGCAATCATTGTGGAAGCATCTCTCTCACTAAATATCATTAACTATGCAGTCTGGACTAAGAAAGATTAGTAGAGATTTGCAGCTGATTGCATTCCAGGAGACACATGGTTATTTAAGGCTATAGTTATGTCAAAAAATCCCTGAAGCAAAATGAGCTATGTAGTCAGAAGTTAGACATCCGTGCAAAATATTTTCAATGGAAAACAAAGCCAGTGGGTTTTGCATTTCATTTTAAATTAAACAAGTCACCAACTCTTCACCTTTACAGTTTTACTTATGTTTTAAGGAACCCTTCTCTCACACGTGAGAGTGACGACATGGGAGTCAAAATGTTAAATTCCACTTGTTGTAAGATACCTCTGTGGGATAATCGGAAGCTGCAAGTAGCAGAAAAAGCAGGAGCAACAAGTCATATATCCTTCACCTCTAAAGAGTCAATAATATCATTCCTCAAGAAGAAGCCTATCAGTATCAGTCCTGTGAATATTGCCTACTACTTTATAATAATATATGCATCAGCATGTAAGCATTAAGCTGGGGGCATACATTCCCTCCCACAGTTCCATCTTCTGGCCTGGCCAGGGGGCAGGGATCCTGCGCAGGCCCCAAATTGGTATGGGCCCTCTCGGCCCATATGGTAATCCAGCACTGAGTCAGGCATACTGAAGGGGTTCCTCCTACAGCCAATTCCAAAGGTAGCACTGAGCTTGGGGCATCTGTGGCACCTTGACCCAGAGGTTGGTGTGGCCTCCCTGCCTGATGAAGCTAAGGGCACTGCACTGCCCAGGTGAGTGCCCTAATCTATGGGCCACACAACTGTGGGGGTGGGAGAGGGACGCATGGGCAGGCTGCGACACCTGCATGAGTGCCACAAGTGCCCTAGAACTAGGGGGGCACTGGCATCTGGACTCTCCTATGCATTGCTGCTCAACCTCCTCCCCCCTACTCTTGCCTCTCCACCCCCACAGCCCTCCCCCCCCACCTCCCTGCCCCCCTCCCCCCACTCGTGCTGCTCCACCCTGGGGCTCTTAGGGGAGGAGGCAGAGTTGGGCAGGGGACTACTGGGGAAGAGGCAGAGCGGCGACAGCCAGAGCCATGGAGGGAGAGGCTGAGTGGGAGCAGTGCCTCGGGGTGGGCACAGCTTGGGCATTCTTTTGGGTGGCACACTCCAAAGGCGCCAGGCTGGCATATCTCCAAAGAGAGGTGCATCATATCCTGTTCAGAGAGGCTTAGTCTCCCCTGGCCTCTTATACCTGCTATGATGGGGTGAGGAGGTGTGCCCTCACGCTTGCCTCTTGAAGCTGTTGCATAACTATTCTTTAGGCTAGCAACCAGGTAAGGCTCCTTGTCTAGGCCAGTAGTTAGCTATGCCCATGGCATATGGGCAGTACTGGTTCAATGCCACCCTGTGCCCCTTAAGAGAGCTTTTGATCAAGTAGCTCCTGCACCCTGGCTGTGCAGCCAAAGTTTGGGCTAGTGTAACGAAGCAGCTCCATGATACTTACCTCTTGAACAAACTCTTCTTTGGTTCAGTCTCATGGTAAGCTCCCTCTACAGGTGGTTGGTTAAGCACAAATGCTGGGTGAAATGGCAGATTAGCCACAGGGCCCATGCCCAGTGGCCTGGCCACATCAGGGGGGAAGAAAATGGGCTGCCTGGTGTCCAAACCTGCTCCACCCACCCCGTGTTCTGAGTGGGGTCAGGGCATAGGGTCTTGCCCCATTCCATCCACCCACCCAGCACTCCAGCTGAGAAGCCCCCACGTCCAGCCCCCCCACTCCCTAGCAGTGCCAGGAGAGAGAGCCGAGCAAGGCAAATCCCTGCACCCTAACCCAGCTTCTTGGCAGGAGTGCTGGGTGGGATATGGGGGTGGGGGAAGGGAGATCCTGCCCCCAACCCCATTTTCCCAGCTGGAGTGCTGGGGGCAGGGGGAAACACAGGTGGGGAGAGGCCCCCACTTGCTCTGAACCAGGGGGCTTGTGTAGAAGCGATGTGTAGAAGTTGCTGATTCAAATCCTCTTGGTCAGTGGTTTGGAAACAGATGTCCTGAGGCATTAGTGTGTAGCCTGGTCTTTGGGCTCTAGTGCTGCAGGGGTTCCTTGAAGCTGTGTCAGAGTTCCCTCCCCACTCTGATCTCTAGGGTACAGATGTGGGGACCTGCATGAAAGACCCCCTAAGTTTATTTCTAGCAGCTTAGGGTAAAACTTCCCCAAGGCACAAACTCTTTGCCCTTGGAAGGTACGCTGCCACCACCAAGTGATTTAACAAAGAATCAGGGAAAGGACCACTTGGAGTTCCTATTTCCCCCAAGCCCTTACACCCCCTTTCCTGGGGAGGCTTGAGAATAATATCCTAACCACTTGGTTACAAAGTGATCACAGACCCAAACCCCTGGGTCTTAGGACCATAGAGAAATCAGTCAGGCTCATAAAAGAAAGAGAACTTTATTAGAAAGAAAAAAAGGTAAAAGAAGCACCTCTGTAAAATTAGAAGGGAAGCTAATCTCACAGGGCAATCAGATTTAAAATACAGAGGATTTCCCTCTGGGCAAAAACTTTAAAGTTACAAAAAGAAAACCAGGAATATACCTTCCTCTCATCACAGAGAAAATCACAAGACAAAACTAAAGTAAACTAATGCATTTCCTTGCTAGTACTTACTAATTCTAATGGAGTTGGATTGCTTGCTTCCTTGATCTGTGTCCGGCAAGCACACAGAACAGACAGACCAAAACCTTCCCCCCCCCCCCCCCGCAGATTTGAAAGTATCTTGTTCCCTTATTGGTCCTTTTGGTCAGGTGCCAGCCAGGTTACCTGAGCTTCTTAACCCTTTACAGGTAAAAGGATATTGTGCTTCTGGCCAGGAGGGATTTTATAGTACTGTATACAGGAGGGTTGTTACCCTTCCCTTTATATTTATGACACTGTTCCACTTGAATTAACTATGCTTTGGTCCAAATGCAGGCCAGATTCCCTCTACAACCCTGTAGTTGAGCTTCAAGCCTGGTATGTGGGAGAGGCTGGTTTGCATCCCCCCCTTCTTTGGCCTTCTGGCAAGCAGTTTGAAGAGTGCTCTTCTGCAGCCCAGCTGTGGGCCTTTGTGTTTGGTGAATAACATGGGGGCTCCCACTTGAAGCTGTTCCACATGACAAATATTCTTTTGGCAAAGTTGAGTCAGATTCATGCTACATTCTGGTGGTTAAAGGGTACAAGGGTTAAAGGGTTGGGTTCTTGGAGATCCTGATTCACATACCCAGTCTGCATTGTTCAGCAGTGGTTTGTACAGGGATTTCTGGTGACTACGCTTTGGGCTGGGACATCCTTGTCCAAACCACCTCTCTTTCTCAAGCAGCCATTATCTTCTTGGGACAGAGAGGGGATTTGGACAGGGATTGCTCACCTCTGGCTCTCCATGGGTGTGCCCAGTTCACACCCCATGTCAGAGAGGGGGGGGGTGACTTGAGGTCTCCCAAAGCCTGGGTGCATAGCCTAGGCACTGGGGGGAAGAAAGAAGGATTGAGGTCTTTTGTGTGAGCCCAATTACTAGTTAATTAAAAGAGCAAGACTCACTCCAAATAGTCTACACTTCAGTGACATGCCCTTATACCTCCAGCACTAGATCCCCTCTGAAGTGGCAGATGGGGGATTTGAACCCAGGTCACTCACACCCCAGGGGAGTCACATAACCCTGATTTCACAGAGGGACTTGAAGATAGCCTTGGGCCCAATTAACATGTAGTTAAAGTAGAACAGCTTCAACAGAAAAGTCTGATGGAGCTCCAATGTCAGAATGACTTGTGCTCTGGCCCTTAGGTCATTCACTTGAGAGGTAAGAGAGCAAAATTCAAATCCCATCTCAACCAGCAGAAAAGAGATTGGAACTAACAATTTACCCATTCTAGAGGCAGTATCCAATCCCTGAGACTACAAAGTGATTTGCTTAATTTCTCTGGCCCAATTACTATTTACTGTCAGTAAACCAGCTCCAACAGGAAAGACTGAGGGAACGCCCACATCAGAATAGTTCCCAGTCCAGCACTTAGGTCATTCCCTTGAGAGATAAGAGAGTAAGCTTCAAACCCCATGTCAGCAAATGGAAAGGGGATTTGAACCAGCAATTTTCCCTGTTTTAGGCAAGTATACAAACCACTAGTGTACAGCAGTGGGGAGTAGCTAATTGTGGCCCAATTACTGTTGAGTTATTTAGTGACGGTAGATCAGTTTCAACAGCCACAACAGGCAGCCCATCCATTAGACTAGCTCCCAGCCCATCACTTAGGCCATTCTCTTGAGGGGTAAGAGACCAAGGATCGAATCTGCTCAGCAAGAACAAAAGGGATCTGAACCAGAACCATCCCTCACCTCTGGGAAGTGCACAAAGCACTCAACTACCAGGGACTCTTGCTTTGCTCTCTGACTGTTTGGCCCAATGAATATGGAATGAAAGTGGGACAGCTCCAACAGAAAAGGCCAAGGGAGTTTCCCCCACATCAGAATACCTCCTAATCCCGCAATTAGGCCATTCACTTGAAAAGAGGGAGACAGCTCTTTAAGTCCCTCCTAAGCAAACAAAAGGGGGAGCTGAATCAGTCTCAGCCACATGCTTAATAAGTACCCAAACCACTGGACTACAGTGGGATTCTTGGATAGCCGGTGGCCCAATTACTAGGGCCCTACACAGTATTATTAAACTGGTGCCCCTATGCCCAACAGCAGCCCAGGGCGGGGGGATGGATGAGGCATTAAAGGATACTGAGCCTCCCAGCCCGCCCCATGGCAGCGGAGAGTCACAGTTCCCGGCAGAAAGCCCCGTACCCTCTCCCTCACGCAGCATACGCGGTGCTGACACATTCAGCTCTGTAAATATGCCCCTGCCTAAGGGGACTGCAGTGCACACTGGGTGTGCGGGAGCCAACCCTCTCTTACCTGCTGTCATGGGCGGTGGGTGAAGCTGCTGCTTGGGGAGGCTAGCTCCCCAGCCCACCTGTGGCCCCGCCCATATTCCACCCCTGCTCTGCCCCAGACCCCATCCCCATTCTGCCCTGGCCCCATCCTCTCCCAATTGTCTCCCTCCTCTCTTCCCTCCCCCTCCCTGATCACCCCCTTCCAGCCAAATCCCTGAATCCAAATGAAGCAAATAACATTTGAAAAAAAAACTCTTCTGCAATTTCTTTCTAAAGAAAATGGAGCATATTTTCCACTGCATGCCAGAAGGTGAAGACTGGAAATGCAGAAGGTACCTAATTAAAAGCACTAAACATGGAAATGAAAAATGTCAGTCACTGGGTTTTTTTGTTTTGTTTTTTTTTAAATGTACCCTGAAGTTTGTCAGAGATTTATTTGCAAAAGCTTTGTAGTAAGGACAAGTCAGGTGTCCTGATGAATACAACGTTAAATATTATGGAATACATGATGCAGTTCTTCTCTGTTTTACATTTTCTTAATCAGCATTTCTAAGCTGATTTTATATTTTAAAAGTACTCTTAAGCCTTCATAAAGTAATCGTTCCAGAGTACTACATATTTAATTCACTGAAACAAAGACATTTTAAATCAATCAGTCACAGAGGTTTAGTGTGTTCATAGCAATGTTCATTGATTTTAGAAAAAGGGAACACTAATTTACTGTGTGTGATCTCCATAACACTAGACATGTTTATGAAATTTCACCAACTTTAAAAAATATGTTTCCAAAGATTTTAGGCATAACAAAGGATTTTATATCTTACTACAGTATTGATTTTGCTAGAGGGTTCTCTTAAAACTAGTTCTTCAAATAGTCAGAAGTAAAGAAAAGGGAACTAGTTTGTCCAGCTATCTGGCAGGAAAGGGGTATTGTCCCTTTAAGGGCTCATTTCAACTGGAGGGTAAAGGGAGAAAGGGATGCACAGAAAGAACAGGAAGACTTTGGAAGCAAGTTTTTTGTATTATAGTAATTAAAATTAAAATGTGTATTTTAGATAAGGGTGATCCTTTGAAGGATTTATTTTAAAAAAACTATATGTCTAAAGATCCAAGCATTTAAGGCTAAAGATGAATACTCAGATTTTCATGCAAGATTTTTTAGAGATGTTATTTTATCATCTTCAGCAACACACAAATGAAATATTTTTAAAGCAAATTTTAAACTAAGGTCCTGTAGACAACATGTTCTGAGTAAATATGTAATGCAGTAATGCACAACTGTTTTTGTCAGTAAATTCAGAAACTGACAGTATTTCCTTGGTGATTGGCAAATGCCTGTTAAATGGCTTCATTACCACTTGAATGGCTCTTTAACAATTTCAGTGTCCTGCTAATAGGTCTGGCAGGCTGGAAGGCTTTTTCACTTTTAAGTTACTAGATCCCCTCTGGAGGAGGAAGACACACCAGGCTGCAGCAGCTAGATGTGGGAGCCTGCCAGAAGGGTCAGAACAGGGATAGGAAAAGGCTGGAAGGTGGACAATAAGACCCAGGGGTGCCCCAAATTTTCGTGTGCCCTACACAGCTGCATATACTGTGTATGCCTAAGTACACCCCTGCCAATTATTATTTAATGAAAGTGGCACAGGCTCAAGAAGCTGCAAAGAGGAACCCTCATCCGAATACCCCATAGGTCAGCATGTGGGGCATTCACTTCAGAGAACACACCACAAAACAGCCAACCTTTTGTGACAAAGTGGGATTATTTTGTAATATGTTTATCAAATCCTTGTACGCCTCAGTTTCCCCTCTATTCTGCATGGTTACCTAATGGGTGGAAAAGGAGGGTTATTCTTAGGGCAGGTTAAGATAGGCATGTGAATGACACCTAGCTGTCTGGGATTAAGTGGGTCATTGGAAAATAAGGGGCTTGGGCCTTAGGTCCCCATATCAATGGTGCATCTGAGATGACAAGGGCAAAGCCAATTGTCCAGACACTGACACCTAGGAACCAGAGGGACATGGACTTCCCTACCTGTGCTTAAGGAGCCTGAACAGCATTTCCCCAGCTCGAGAAGAAAGGACCGGGGAGGTGGACGATAAGAGCTGGCTGCTGGAAGGAGATGCAACTCTCACCTGCTGCCTGAAATCAAAGGAAGTAAAATGGAGGGAGACAGATAAAGCTTGAACCAAGGGCTTAACTAAAGCATGTCCAAGCTCTGAGTTAACCAGAATGTGCCATACTTTAACCTTCAGTTCTCTGTACTGCCCTCGGGGCTTCCTCGGTGGTGTTCCAGTTGATTAATAAAGCCCAACATTTGGACGTGTGTGTGTGTGTGTCTTGGTTGGACTCACTGACCAGAGCTCAGGGTATGAGGCAGGAGTGCTGAAGACCCAGAGTGCCAATCTACGGAGGTGGTGAAGCTGTGGGGTTTACCCTGGCAGGTGAGCAAGTCTGGTTCCTCTGAGAGCCCATTCCAAAGGTGGGCACCCACTCAGGGTGCAGTGGATGGGGAAAGGGGACAGCGTCAATACTTAATTTGTGCTGGGGCTTGCCCGGACTGAGCCCTGGCAGCTCTAGGCTTGGCAGTTCATAACCCCAGCCCCTCTGGGCTTCCAGTCAGCAGCCACTGCTCTCCAGCTACCCAGCTCTGAGGGTGGTGCCGCCACCAACAGCAGTGCAGAAGTAAAGGTGGTGGCATCACTGCCTTCTTAAGTGGGCCCCTGGCCAGCAGACACTGCTCGCTGGCTGCCATGATCACGACGCAAGGAGCAGGGCAGGCCTGGGGTGTGAGCCTGGAGAAGGGAGCTCGGGGCAGTGGGGTCCGGGGATGGCAAAATACATTTTCCCTTAGCCATGGATAATCAGCTGCCAGGGCTGGCCTTTCTGTGACTCAGCTTAGCTAGTTGAAACTGCCAGTAGCAATGGTAATTCTGGGTGAAACAAAATAAAAACAGAAATCATGCAACAAAAGGTGATGGAATACGGTGATGAGGGCTTCTACTCTCTAACTGCAAAGGGATTATTCGAGGGAAACTTGGGATGTCTTTAAGTACTGCTGAATGGAAAATCTGAAAAATTAAGACACTGGTTTTACCGCTATTTCTTACTTTTCTTCAACTCAGTTGAAGAAAACAGCAACTAAGCCCAAGTTTAAAAGCATGTTTCCTACATACTTGTTATTTCCCATATTTCCTCCATTTAAAAAAAATGCAGCAAAACAAACACACAGGCAACCTGTTTAAATTTCCATCTTTTCTTTGCTAGGTTATGGAAGGTGACTCTCTGAACTGTCTCTGGTCGCTCATACATTTTAAATGGGACAAAGTTACTAGAAAGGCGCATCTTCCAGGGCTTGAGAGTTCAAGCACAAACATAACTCAAATAACTTCTCATAAGAAAAAAAAACTAAAAATGCAGCACTTGGTAAACAGACAGTATTCCCAATGTGTACAAGATCCAGTTGTCATTCACATGAAGACATTTTGCTGTAGGCTAGTTGATTCACATTGTGCTCTATAACTACAGTATAAAATCAAAAGATATTCAATAATGCAGAAGTGAATTTTTGATATACTAAAAGGACATATTTTAATTTTAAAAAAACCTACAACCAAAACATCATTAATAAAACTTGTCCCTCCCTTACCACAATGACTTTGCTTGTTATGTTCTATCCCTTCCCTTCCTCTGTTTTAGTTTAGGGACTCTCTCTGTGTTTGTAAAGTGCTCAGCACATTATAGCCTACTATAATCTAAATGCTGGAAAAAAATTAACCCTATAAAAAAAATCACCTGTCAACAATTTCTTTATATTAACTTCAATTTGCTGTTAAATTTAACTTTAAATAATTGATGGATGACATACAGAATAACAAATAAAAAAATCCATGTCAGATTATGTTCTATATAACACCAGATGTGAATTTCTGGAAGATGAGAATTACTTCAGTTACTTTAGAGTTGGTTTTCAATTGCTGTAGCTCACGAAAGCTTATGCTCAAATAAATTGGTTAGTCTCTAAGGTGCCACAAGTACTCCTTTTCTTTTTCCATTTAAGATGGGTGATACAGCTTTCAGCAGCTCTTAGTCATACATTATTCTCCACTATATAGCACTTATTTTTGCCAACTCCACATTTCCAAACATGACCTCTAAATTTGAGGTTCCAACTTTAGACAACCAAAGCATTATTTTCAGAGCTGGTCACCCACAAACCTACATGAAGTCTATCGATGCTGTAGTACTCAGCACCTATGAAAAACAGGGACTATGCCAGGTATTAGGCACACAAAAATTGAGGCAAGCAAAATTAATAAACACTGATAGAAATGTTTGCCTTAATATCTCTGTGCCTCATTAGTCTCATTTTTAATATGTGTGAAATGCTACTTACCTTCCTTTGGAAAGTTCTTTGAGATGTTTTGCTGCAAACTGTCACATGAGATCTAATTATTACAAAGAGTTATAAAAGAGTTTATTTATAAAATTGCTTTACATGAACAAGATATTTTAACAGTGTATCACTCACTTTCTGCCTGTGCAAATCGTGAGCAAAGCCATCAGAAAGGAGAGCCTAGAATTGCTGTTTAAATGCCTCCATTTTCTAAATTGAATCTAAAATACTATGGGGAGTTTAACTGGAATTATTTTCTATGTTCTGCAAGCGTTAGCCAGACTCATCCCAATGGACATGTACTAATATCACAAAACCATCCCTCCTTTTGTGCACTGAATCAGTAAAACTTTTTCTGCAGTTGCCATATCACTGCTCATTGTAATTCTTTTTGGGAACATTTGGGCTTTGAAGTTTCATTGTACATATTTAAAACTCTTTGTTTAGGGGTGAGACATTGAAAGTGACATCTAGTTACATCCAGAGCCTCAAGCCCCTCTGTTTTATTTATTTTGCAAGCTATAAAATGTGCATACAAATTTCCCAAGTACATTTCATTCACAACAACACTACACTGTCAGTCACTAATCAGAATTAATCTGTAGTGTGAGAAATAAATGATGAGATGAGACCAGACAAGGCACTAACAGGTGGGCATCCTGTTTTGCAGTATTAGAATTTCCATAACACATGATCTTAGATGCACGTGTCTTAATACTGAGAGCACATTCTCCTGAAACATTTCCTAATTAATCTGGGGTGAAATCCACTTATCCCACAAAAGGTCTGAGTAATTGGGCTTCATACTAAGTGTCACTGACCTGGAGAGGTGAAAGCCAACTCTCTCAACCCAGGGCCAGGATATGGGGCTGCTGCATGGCAGTCTCTCTGAACCTTTTCTGCTGGGGCCATGTGTTTTGTGTCCATCTCTCTCATATCCCAAACACATTACAACTCTTTTCACCAGCATATGTGTATACCCACCCTGAAGTGTCCAGAAGATGGTCATGCTTCCCATAGGTGCTGACTTTCCCACTTTCCCCTGGGTGCTCGACCCCCCCGCCCCTGCCCCACCCCTTCCATGAGGCCCAGTCACTGCCCCACCTCTTTCCACACCTTCCCCGCCCCCATTCCACTCCCTCCACAAAGTCCCCACTCCAACTCCCCCCCTCCTGCCTCTATTCCAACTCCTTCCCCAAATCCCGGCCCCGGCCCCACTGCCTCCCTGGAGCACGCCACGTTCCCGCTCCTCCCCCTCCCTACTGGAACAAGCTAATGCCACCAAAGAGCTGTTTGGCGGTGGCCAGGCGGCAAGTACTAGGAGGTAGGCAGAGGTGTTGGGACATGGCATGCTCGGGGGGGTGGGGGGGATGGGGAGGGGAGGGGAGGAGGAAGAGGTGGGGTGGGGTATGAGGGGAGCTTGGCTGCCAATGGGTGCAGAGCACCCACTAATTTTTCCCCATGGGTGCTCCAGCCCCGGAGTACCCACAGAGTCGGCGTCTATGATGCTTCCTGAACAATGGCTCCTCTTGCTGTTCTCCCATGTTGTCACCAGTGTGACACCCCTCACCTTTTGCCATTTGCACCATAGCTGATTTTCATCCTCTTTGAAAATTTCCCTATGACTAATTTTACCAATAACTTGGATCCACAGCTCAAATACAAATAATGTTCTATGCTCAGGGTGTTTCACATCACTAAAAAATGTATTAATGCTGATGAAAACAAAACTTGAAAAATGTTTAAATCATTGGTAATATTGTACTTACATTCATATCCACATGGAACTGCATTGTAGCCTTTTATTTATCTAAGCCATAAAATATATCACAAAATGCCAAAAATTATTTGTGCACCTGTGAAGATGATCTTCAGTTCTGTTGTGTTTATTATTGTGTGTTCTGTCTGAAAAATAATGAGTCAAACATCAGTTTTCAGTCAAATTGATTAATACAAGCAGACTGGAGTAATTTTTTTGTTTATGCACTGAATCTCCAACAGTTGGAATTTTCAGTTGGGCTTTGCAAACAGTATGGTGGACTCAGGATGTCTGTGCTAGCTAAAATAAGCAGGAATATCCTGATGCTCAGGACCATGGACAAGATACACCTGGAATGTAAAGACCAGGCTCTGCATGAAAAGTACATGGGACAGAGCATGCTGTACAGGGATTGGTTCCTGAAAAGTAATCAAGCCAATCATGAAGCTTATGATGCAATATATGGTTAAGGGCTCTATGGATTCCCCAGGAAAGTGGCAGGGGGAGAGTGGAACTGCATGGAAAAGGAACCCCAGCAAATAGTATTAGACAAGAAATGCAAGAAAAAGACAAAAAACTATGTTATTAAATTATAGTACAGAAGTGTCTCCTATGGAGAAATTCAGTAACATAAGAGGAATAGAGGGAAGTACTTTGAATACCCGTGTAAAACTATGGTTGGCAGAGCACCAGTCTGTTGAAGGCCACTGACACACTAAAGAATAAGATCCATGGTTGACCACAAAGAGAAAGGTAATTGTAGCCAAAGAATGAGTGCAAAAAAGACAAAGATATGGTCAGAGTCACGGAGAGAAATCAGCTGAGAAATGTCTCACTTTGGGACATAAGTGATTTAATGAAAGAGAGTGAGGCATTAAAGGGAGCATTTATTCAGATGCTAAAAATGTTGGGTGCTAAAAGAATTAAGCAGGCTGATGTAGTAAAGATACTGGATATAACATTCAGTAACGCCTTATTTACACTACACAGTTTTGTTGACAAAAGTCAGATTTCCTTGAGAAAATGGTGGAGGTGTACACACTGAAATGCTCCTCCTGCCGAGGTAACTCCCCTGCTACGCTGACATAATAAAACCACTTCAACGAGCAGCATAGAGCTTTTTGCCATGTAGTTAGAGTGGCACAGCATCAGTATAGATGTGCTTGGTTATGTCACCCTAATTGGCCTCCAGGAGGTGTCCCACAATGCCCATCCTGACTGTCTAGTCAGCAGTTTGAACTCTGCTGCCCTGAAGGTACACAGATACGTGCCCCTTCCCCATTTAAAGGCATGGTAATTTTTGAAATTCCTCTTCCTGGTTGCTTGGCATGCACAGTACACACTGCATTTTCCCAGCTGACCAATCCAGCTTTCCGCAGCAGATGCTCTTCCACGTGGAGCACACTGGAGCTGTTGGATCTGCTGAGTCTATGGGGAGAGGAGGCTGTGCAGTCGCAGCTTCACTCCAGCTGTAGGAACTTTGATCCCTACTAGCCGATTGCTAGTGGCATGCAGAAGAAGGAGCATGAAAGGACACACAGCAGTGCCATGATAAGATCAAGGCACTCAGGCAGCTGTACCAGAAGCCAAGGGAGCCTGACAATTGCTCTGGTGTGGCACCGAAGACATGCCATTTCTATAAGGAGCTGGAAGCCATTCTTGGCGGCAAACCCATCTCCATTGCCCAAAGACCCATGGATACTTCAGGGGGACTGGAAGTAGCAGCCAGAGGAGTCAACTCCAGTGATGAAGTGGTAGACAAGGAAGTAGGGCTGAAGGATGATGTGGCACACACAGCAGGGTTGTCCAGTGGCCTGGCAAGTCAGGATCTCTTTTCCAGTCCGGATGGATCTAGCCAGTCTCAGCACACTGGCGCGCAGGACACAGGACAGAGGAGCATCTCTTGCATGTATGCATCACATACATGCAATTAGTGATGCATACATACAAGGGCTTTTCAGTGTTCATAGATCAGGAACCTAGCAGTGATGGAATAAACTGCTAGCTTGCAAAAGTCCCTCTGAAATTACCCAAATAGTCCTTTCTCAGAGCTTCCCTGTCAGAAACCCAGTCGAGAGAAAAGGAGGAGGAAATAAAGACAAAATGGAGATGTCTGAGGTGTATTTTTCCATGTGCATGGAATTTTACTGTCCCAAATAAAGCCCAGGGGTACATCAACTTATCTAAATATTTGCCTAGTTTCACAACAGGCTACATAAAAACACTAGCAAAGTCAGTGCAAGCTAAACTTTCATATACACAATGACTTGTGTCTACCACTCTATATATTATAACAGTAGTTCTCAAACTGGGGGGCATGACCTCCAAGTGGGTTATGAGTTCATTTTAATGCAGTTGAGAGGGCTGGTGTTAGACTCACTGGGGCCTGAGGAAAAAAGTCAAAGCCCTAGTCCTGCTGCGCGGGGCTAAAGCCGAAGCCCAAGCTCTGCCGCCCAGAGTTGGGACGGAAGCCAAAGCCGGAGCAACTTCCTGCTTCCCGGGACCACTGTGGCATTGGGCCCCAGGCAATTGCTTGGCTTGCCACCCCCGCTAATGCCAGCAACGAGAGTTGTAACAGAAGGAATGTAGATTAAAAATTGTTGCAGTGGCTTCACTGCCTCCCAAAACGACAAGGCTCACAACAGGCTAAAGTAACACATTGAAATGTACATACAATATTTATATTCCAACCAATTTATTTTATAATTATAATGGTAAAAAAGAGAAAGTCAGCAATTTTTCAGTAATAGTGTGCTGTGATACCTTTGTATTTTTAGGTCTGATTTTGTAAGCAAGTAGCTTTTAAGTGAAGTGAAACTTAGGGTACACAAGACCAATCAGACTCCTGAAAGGGGTACAGTTGCCTGGAAAGATTGAGAACCACTGGTTTACTGAATCACAGGGGGTGGCCATTGGTCCCTTGGAGTCTGAGGCGTTGGCAGGAAAACCTACTGGGCAGGATGAGTTTCTTTAACAACCCATTGTTACAGTGAAATGTCCTTAATGGGCCATCAACACATAGCCATCTAGCCTTGATGTAAATCTATTGGGGGTGTTGGGGGGAGGTTGTCACCCAGGAATACAACATGTGTAAGATACAAATACATAGCCAATAGTCATAACTTTAGATGCAAAGATGATACATGGATTTAACCAGGATAATCATATTTGATAGATCGTAACTTTTCCATTGACACCTGACATGACATGCTTTGTACAAGATTTGTTGCAATTGTATAACAGTGGTAGCAATAATGATACAAATGGTCTTCTTTCTTATACACAGCACCACACCTACTATCCCAAGACCCAGACTAGTGCCTCACCAACAAGACCATCCTTCCTCTCAAATTTGCCTCATTGCATTAAGTTCTGTCTTCCTGCCCTCACCTTCAAGGTCCTATGTGACTTGTCTCTGCCCTTCTCAATTTGCATCCACTTTTGACATTTATCTTGGATCTCCCCTTCCATGCTGGCAGCAAAGTTCACCTGCCCACTTCTTCAATGTCAGTCTTCATGAGTTCTTCCATGTGGCCACTGTACTCTCCTCAAAATACCTTCTCAAGACCCACCTCTCATTATCACTACAAGAAATTAGCCAAATAATGGTTAGCCTGACAGATATTTCACATGATGTGTATTTATTTTAAACCAAAGTGTGTACAAATGTAGGACGATCCTTTCAGTTCCAGTTCAGATGCTAACTGCTGCATCAACATCTTAAATCACACATCTTTGAGCTGAAAGAGAACAAATAATGAACAACAGTAACAGAAGAGCTTTTCCTGAATTTTATGTGATTCTAAGTAACTCTAGAAGCATGCACCAATACTAATGATCACCTGGTACGCATGGCCACCTGTCCTTGAAATCAGTAAAGTCTCAGTCTACAATGGAGCATCTCCATAATTATATTTGGCCACCTAGGAGAAGCAGAAATAGAGGTTCTCTTTTCACAGCCATTGCTCCTAATTTTTACTGTGCTATTACAGTAAAAATATCCTTCTATTATAGAATTATCTCTCACCATACATAATGTAGCTAAACATCATACAGAGGATGGCATCTTAGGCTGAAACTCCTGTTGTACACTGCATCAGTCATTAGAGCTGGCTTGCTCTGACTAGAAATTCAGTCCACTGTATTCTGCCTTGTTGAACTTGCCAGCTAACAAGAGTTTATCATTTGTTTACAGACATCAGTGGTGTGTTTTCATAAAGGTTAAAAGGGGATTTTAAAAATCTCCACATGCAGGACCAAATCCAAACATCTAGCTCAGCTCTCACAGCACAGAGAATGTGGCAGCTGCCTAAAGAGTTCTTTGTATTCAATCTGATCCTTAATTTTCTTTCCCCATTCAAATGACAACTTACAAGAAATGAGCAAATAGTAACATGCCAGCTAGCATATACATTTTTGATGGAGCCTTTTCCTTTCCTTCCTTATCTGTATGCAGGTCCAGATGGACGGCTTCATGCTTTTACTTAACCCCTTCCTTCTAAAATAACCCTTCAGACCTGAATCCCTCTCACCCCTTGCATAAAGTATTTGCACGTGGTGCTTTCAAACTCTACATTATCCCCACAACCAGAAAGAACAAGACACTATTTTGAATCTATGTTACCAACCAGACAGTTGCTAAAGAACAATACTAATTGCAACTTATTGGTGATGTATTCAGCCCACAATGAACCACAAAAATTCAGTTTGAATGGAAATATACTGGGCTTATGCATTTAACTCCGTCTGCCTCTTGCCAAAGTTACTCTTGAGACTATTATAAACTGCAGCTGCCACCACTATATGAGAAAATGATAGGCATCTGCTCTAAATTCAGAGCAAAACATAGTATAGTATGTTATTCTATATTATCTTATATACATTATGTTTAAAACAAAAATGTTTTCATTTCTTTTGCTTCTCCTACATTTCTAAGAGCCAAAAACAATAAAGATGCCATATGGTCTATGCAGCATTGCTCATAAGAGTAATTTTTGGCAGCTTCATCCTTGTAAAGTGCTATGGAAGTTGGATTTTTTTTTAACCTGGCATAAGTTATTTAACATGTGACTCATAGAAAGTATAACTCATTTAGTTCAACCTCCTGTCCTTGTGGGTTTGTTGTCTACAATAGTTTCTATTGCTCTGTGCAGTCTAGTTTAACTATGCCAGATGATGGGTTCTTCCACCACCTCCCTTGGAGACCATTCTGAAATCTAATAGATCTTACTGTTAGGAATTTTTCCTGATATTCATCCTACATCTTCCTTTTCTCAATCTGATGTTATTCCTTGCAAGATCAATCACAAGGTGCCCATGAAACACATGGAGAGCGGACCAAACTGTGACTCTCCAAGCCATGTGGTGTCCCCTCATGAGGTAGGGTGCAAAGTGCCAATCTAGCACTTAGTGGGTGGACATTAAAAACTCACCATTTGCCTCTCCACAGTGATGGGGTATTCTGTGTTCTAAAAAGATTTCTGAGATGGTAAATACTGAGTATTTTTAAATGATGTTAATGTATTCATATGTACATCACAAACATGAACCAGAACCAAACTGGACATGCGGAAAATCGTACCAGTAATAAACGTTATATATAAAACCTTACCAAAATCATTGTTCTTTTTTCCTTTTTAGAATGCATTCCTTTGAATATTGAGTTCTGAACGGCATCCACTGTTATACCCCACGACACCCCCCACCCCCCAGACATGTCTTCCCCTTTGGTGCTTGCACCTTACTAACATTTGATGAAACATTGTAACTGTCTACGCTTTTTTTGGTCAACTGCTGTTAGATGCTCCACTCTCAAAATTTAAGAGGCAATTCTAGTAAAGTGCTGTGGCTAATTTCCCTAGGCTATGCAAACATTACCATACAATATCTGATGAATAAGAACCTGATGAGGATCATTAGCACAGTAAGAAATAAAACAGTCAATATACAAACCTTTCTGCAGGGGAGTTGTATCCATGTTGATCCTAGGACATTAGAGAAACAAGATGGATGTGGTAATATCTTTTTTTTTGGACTAACTTCTGTTGGTGAGAGAGACAAGCTTTCAAAGAAGAGCTCTGTGTAGCTCGAAAGCTTGTCTCTCTCACCAACAGAAGTTTGTCCAATAAAAGACACTACCTCATCCTTGTCTTTATCATATACACATCTCCCATTTAGACCAAACTGTGATTCAATATTACTGGATATTTTTGCCTCAACTCTGTCACACAGAAGTTCAATTAAATGAAATGATTTAGAAATATTTGTTAAAAGCAGGTACAATTTACAATCTCTCCCCCCTCTCACTCACATAGCATTTACCATACACCTAATCAGAACACTTTCTTCATACGCAAGTCTGGTGGATGGTAGTCCCTCTGATCTCCTGGACGATTACTGCCAAACACCCTTTCTTCAACATATGGCCCCGCAAGAAGCTACACCCATCTTTACACAGTTGGCCACAAAAGTCTAGGCATTTATGATCTCCGTGCTCAATTCCTCAAAGCACTGTAGCTGGAAATAAATGTAGTATGTAACAATGTTGAACCTCCAACTGGTGCAGAATGGGGTAGCTTGACTAAATAAACATGCACCTACGTTAACATTAGAGCTGAGTGGAGGATGAAAAACCTGTTTTGCAAAGGATTTTGAAATTTGACGAACAAAATCTAAACATTTTAACATTGTTTGTAAAAGAAAAAAAATTGGATTGACTGAAATGTTTTGTTTCTATTTTGATTTTTATTGTATGTTGTAACATTTCATATAACAAAATTTAAACATCAAAATTAAGTCATTTTGAAACAAAAAAAATGTTTATGATAGACTGCCACAAGACCTGAAGGGGTAAATTAGGCCAATTAACCTTAGGCTGCAACCTGGAGGAAACCTAGAGAGTACTAGGGCCTAATTGCAGATGAAGTCCAGCTGTGGGGAGGAGCTGGCAGGATGTATACAGAGAGAAAGTCGGCAGACTGAGGGAGAAAACCTGCAGTTGCACTCCCTGATACAAGGGGAAAGAGCAGGAAGTTGTAAGGGGAAAATAAGAAGCAGTCCAGGGAAGGAGTAGTTCGGGCTGGGAGAATAAAAGCCCCAAACTGCTGGGTTGCAAGTCCTGGACTGGAACCTGGTGTAGAAAGTGAGTCGGGGTTCCCCTACCAGCCACTGCGGGAAGTGGCAGAGACCAGGCAGTGGGGAGCAGACTGCCTGGGACAGTTTCCCTCAAAGGGCTTGTGGTGGCCCGGAATGGGGGAGAACTTTAATGGGACTTGGCCGGAGGGCTAAGCTATGAAGAGGACAGTGCTGCTGCTCCTGGTGCATGAGAAGCCATGGAGTAACTGAGTAGAATGATGGACTAAACTGCAGGAATGGGCGACAGACCTTTAATTCCCCAGATGAGCGACTAGGAGGTGCTGCCAAGCAGTGAGTAGAGAACTTGCTGTGTCAGTTTCATTCTGAAAATATGAAATAACATTTTTTTTTGTCAGATTCCCCCCTCCCCCCCCAAAAAAAGAAACTGGGGAAAATTAACACAATTTCACAAAGTGTTTCAATTTTGATCAAACTGCTTTCTCCCATGGAAAATGGGTCAGTGTTTCTGTATTAATGTCTCTAAACAATGATGCACTTCAAGCCTCAGTACAGCTTTAGACGTGGTCATTCCACTGTTGACCACATCTTTAGTTTCAAAGCACTTTTTGAGAAGATAGCTGAATTTAACAAGATGCCCATAGCACCTTCTATAGCCTTTCATCAGGGCTCTGATTCAGTGCATTCAGTAAGTTTGTGGGATCTGGTGAGGCAACTCCGCATCCCTGGGAAGATTGTGTCATTGACTGAAGAGCTCCATAATGGAATAGAAAATTGCATTCAAATCAATGGCACATATATAGCTAGGTTTCTTATTTTCATGGGATTTTAGTAAGGTTGTGTACTATTAATATTGTTGATCAATATTGGCATAGATTGGTTTGTTGGATGAGCTAGAGGAGGCATGATTTTGCTTTGAGATTTTTGTTGGTTCGTTTAGTTCAATTGCAGAAGCTGATGGCTGATCTAATTGGGCAAGAAGCAGCTTGCCTTGGTCTGGTTATTAATGTGTATTACATTAAGTTCCTGGTTACATCAAGCAGCCTCCAACTCCAGATTACAACCAGGCAGGAGGGTGGCAAATATTTTGGAAGCATCATAAACAGTGCTCAAGAGATGTGGACACTCACATAGCAGCAGCTGCTACCATGTTTCCAGCCCTTCAGTGGCCTCTGTAGGGGATATCCTGACATCAAGCTTGCTATGAAGCCGCAGATCTATAGAACTACAGCTGCACCAGCTCTAAGAATATAAGAACGGCCATACTGGGTCAGACCAAAGGTTCATCTAGTCCAGTATCCTGTCTCCTGACAGTGGCCAATGCCAGGTGCCCCAGAGGGAATGAACAGAACAGGTAATCAAGTGATCGATTCTTTGTTGCTCTGTTAGATGGCAGTGAAACATGGGCACAGAGAGGCTGAAGAATGGCGTACTGACGTTTTCAATTCTTATTGTTGTCAACTGCTCTCTATTAAGCTTCAGGATGAGATCAGCAATGAGTTTATTTATAGCCAAACCTAGCATCCAGCTCCATTAGCACTGGTTCAATTTCAGTGGCTTTTATTGGTCCATACATATTGCTAGGATGGAAGACCAAAAAATTACACAGTGTGTTTACCAGGGAATGCTGCTACATGGCCAGCAATCACATGGTCAGCAAAAGGTTTAGTGGTGTGAAAAGTCTGTGTCTCATGCTGCTGTGTCTCATGACCATGAGTGCCAACCTCAGGGTGAACTGTCAAGAAACAGGGCACAAACTATGGGTTCTATAATTAGGTTGCACCAACCAAGTAACAAGGGTGAACTCCTAAAGCACTATAACAGCCTTAACATGGTGTCACAAACAGACCCCTTGGGCATTCCAGTTTATTTTGTCACCTAGGTAAGCCTGACTTTTGTGACAGATGGTCCCTTACACCAAAATTACATCAATATTCAGGTTACTCCCAGTCCCAAAGGACTAATCACTTAACCCAGGTCAATTGTACTTCAGACCTCAAATCAAAAACAACACTTGTAGCCAATCATGTAATAAACTGACTGAAGGTTTATTAACTAGAAAAAAGAAATGTTATTTACATGGTTAAAGCAGGTAAACACACACATATGAGTTAGGATTCAAAAGGTAATAGAAACTGATGTAATATGTCAGTTCCATATGTCCTTTAGAGCTAATCCAAGCTAAACAACTGGGGACCTCTTGTTTGTGCTTAGAAATCTTTGTCCCTCAGAGTTCAAGCAACAAAGAAATAGTTTCTTCTGGACAGGCATTTTTATTCCCTTCCCCCAGCATTCAAGCTGTAATGGGACAAGGGCTTGTACATGTACTCCCTTTAGGGCTGTGAGGAAAGCAAACAAAGACTTTTGTACATTGACATTCCGCAATGGCTTGCTTGGTGTCTAGAAGCATTCTTTTGTTGGAGGAGAAAACACCTGTTGTGGTAAACCAATATTTCACACTTGGTAATGCTTCTCCCCTGACTGTGTGGGTTTATAGTCTTAGCAAACATTTTTATAGCTACTGAGCAAACACCTAAATATTACCTTGTAACATGGGATACAGATATTGAAAGAGTAATAAATGCACCATCCTACAAGAATTTCATAAAGTCTAAACACATTCTTATAACTCTAATATCATCTTTAGCAACACTAACAGGTTAAACCAGACTGATTTTCAGCTATGCATTTGTCAATGTTCAGTGAGGCCCAAGGTTTTGGCATGAGCTGGCACCTGGTCTGCCAGCATACAGATCCCAGTGATGGATACAAACTGAATATCCAGCCAGACCACCTTGAAGCTCTAGCTAGGGAGCAGATGGCACTTCATCTGCAAGGAGGCTACGTATTTGGCATTTGCCTTTATGATGACTACAACAACTGTTCAAAATACAAAAAATATATTGCTCTTGATCAGAAGTCATGATTTTCTTCTAAGAAAATGTGTAATAGCATAAACTACTGAAATGAAACCTTGAAAACAAGTTTATGCTATTGTTTTCCTAGTATTATGTTTGATTAAATAGCTTGAGTCAATGTGAGTCAATATCAACATTCTTTGGTTTAATAGGAAAAGATCTTGTTCACAAATCTCTGAGATTAAACAGGTGATGTTTTCTAAGTGAAATAAAATTAATTTTTGCAAAAAGTTAAACTGTATAGAATATGAAAAAGAATTGGCTTTGCTTTAAAGATTATAGAGCATTTAGTAGTTATAAGGCTTGTCAGAAGGTAAGCATGCAAACCATATAAAAGACAAGAGAACCTATTCATAGTGCAAGCAGATTAGGTGTACTTGTTTGATTTATTTTAGAAGTCAGTAATCCTGTATGGTTTGTCATATGAACAAGGAACTGGAGTAAACTTAATGTGATATAAATGTGACAATTTCCAAAGCTTATCACAGTTCATTCAGAAAGAACACATCCAATTAATTTAAATATAATAGAAGCTCAAGACTGATTATCACGTAGTTTCATATATGAGTTACTTGCTATCTCACCTCCTAAAAAAACTTAATATGCAAAATAAAAAATATAGCATTTCTTGTGTATAATGACTACATGTACTGTTCATCCTACTCATACAAAAATCATTCAAATGCAGAAATTGTACCAACTTACCACAAGACACCTTCAATAGTGTCTGAAAATTCAATGCCATTTTTAGCAGTAAGAAATTAATCAGGGCTCAGACTGGTGAATCAAAAACAGACTTCAGGATTTCCTTCCTGTTTTGGAGAGCTCTTTCCATAGGTGATTATACCTTATAAGGAACTATACATGGCTTTTTGAAAAAAGTCATTTCATTCATTCATTTGTTTCAACAGATCTTTTCACCAGAATGCTATTCATGATAATATTGACAACATTAAGAGTAAGGGTAATTAACCACAAACAATTTACTAAGGGTTGTAGTGAATTCTCCATGACTGGCAATTTTTAAAAATCAAGATTGGATATGCCCCAGAAATTATTTTGGGGAAGTTCTATAGCTTGCCTTATATAGGACATCAGACTAGATGGTCACAGGGGTCCTGTCTGGCCTTGGAATTTGTTAATAATTGGGAAGGTATAACATCAGTATGTGAACTACAGGCTGAGTGGAGACTATGGATTTATGGGTATCTGGATCTCCAAGGCCACCAGTCATGGTTAACTGTGCAGACAGACTTCTCTCCCCCCAGTAGTGTTCTGCAGAAACCCCCAGATGTAGGTGACTGGCCTGGGCATGCTGCTTTCTCCCATTAGCTGCCCGACCTATTACTATACTCTCTGACATCTCCCAGGTATGGTAGGGTATGCTGCTGCAAGCACTACTGGTTTTCCATGATTTCTATTGTGAATGTTTTACATTGGGTTTGCAGTTCAAACTTGTCCCTTGGTCTGGATCCTGCCCCCCAGCCACACTTTCAATTTTCCCCAAAAGAGGCTAACAGATTATATGGATCATTTGAAATAATAGGGAAGGGACAATACCCGATGAGGCACTGCCATATTCTGTTCTTCTCAAAAGGTTGTGCTCTCCCTTCTCCATGCAGGAATGGGTAGCATAGTGGCCTATGGAAACTGTCAGTGGCATGGGTAGAGTTAGGTGACAAGCACATGTGCAGAATTAACTGCAATCCATGGTATAAATGTTAAACCTTGAAGTACAGACATTTACTGAGTGATTTTAATACAATTAAATTTGTGTGAGTCACAGTACTAACTAATTACATTAACATTAAACACTTGATTGAACCTGTACTATTCATTTCCAGCTAAGACTTTTACTTTTTCAAATCAACATCTTTCTCCTTGAATACCCAAGCCAGTCAAAAATCAAACACATAAAGTGAGTTTCTTGCCCTTGTAAAAGGCTGCCTGTTACACTACCATGCTGTATCTGGATGCTGAAGTCTGTTGTGGCCCCAAGAGCAGCTCAGAATCGGGAAGGCTTAAAAGGTGACTTAAAGCCACATAAGCCCTCTTCCAAGGGTTGCAAGTTCTGTGTTGCACCCCTATTGTTCACACTCTTTACTGCTACATAGTACCTAATCAAATGTATAGCATTAGAACATATGGTACAAATTCCACAGAAAATCATTTTCAAATGGCAAATATTTGTTGTCTGTGAGGAAAACATCAAATTAGATAAAAACTAAAGGTTTTGTCTGATTTCTTTTAAACTACATCTGCAAAGTTCAATCAAAATAATCACTTGTTTCAGTTATGCTCTACACTGTTTATTTTCATAGCCACTACACCATGGCATGGGAAACAGAAACTAGAAGTAACATTACTTAAACCAGTATTGCATTACAGAATAATCATTCAGTCACCATTTCATGATTTTATAAAAAGAAAAGGAGTACTTGTGGCACCTTAGAGACTATGACTTTGAACATTATATTTCACACAACTTTCAAAATACTCTGGGCATTATTTATTTATAATACTAGTTTTGTTGGCAGATGGATCCCAGGCAGTCAGGCATGGATATGACCCATCCCTTCATTCTGGTACCAATCTCACGTTTACTTCTATATTCCTATCTTCACTCCATTCTTTGTTGACAACCATAGTCTCGCTTTCCTTGAGATTGTCATTTATGTTCCATAAGGGATGCGTATCCTTCCATAAAGATGAGCATTAAGGCTTTTTCCCTTGAATTTATCTTTCGAATAATTAAGTGAACACTTTGCCTACCCATTCCTAATCTCAAATTTCTCATCCTAGTCCCAGTCTCCTTGTCCAGTCAGTCCAAGTTCCCCTCTCCCAGCTCATCTGATTCGTCTCTCCCCTCCTCCCCAGCTCCTCATCCAATGTCATTCCTCCCTCTAGCCCTTTCCTTAGCTCCTTGTCCCGGTCTCTTTCCCCAGGCAATTACAGTTGCACTTCAGAAATGTATCAGTTCTGTCCCCACTCCTCCTTGATCCTAGTCCCACTCTTGTTGTCCAGTCAGTCCCAGTCTTCCTCCCACCATCAGCTCTGAATATGATCTCAGAGTTCCCCCACCAGCTGACTGGCTTCCAGTCCCAGTGTCTTCTCCTGATTTCTTGTCCCATTCTTCTTGCCCAAAAGATTCCAGGCTCCTCTCTCACTTCTCTTAATCCTAGATTCCCCTTATCATTGGGTTCCCAGTCCCAGCCTCCCCCTGTCTCCCAGCTCAATCTCTGCCTCCTCCAGTTACAGTGTCACCAGGCTCCTTGTCCCAGTCTGCACCTGACCTTTCCCTCCCCCTGGCCCAGCTTTTGTCCCCTCTGCATTCAAATCAGGCAGCTTCCTCCTCCACAGTGCCTGGGTGCCCCCCCAGGGGGTCACTGAGAGCATGAGACAGCAAGTTGCCCTGCTCTCAGTTCTGGTGCCCAGTCCCACCCTAATGCAAAGCATCTGGAAGCAAGAATTATAGGGAATGTCAGCATACGGCACATCCTCAACAGAAAGGTCACACCCCTTTCAAATTTCAAGTTCCCGCTCCAAAGTATGGGGGTGCTAGAGATGTTCGAAGAAATGGACAAAAACTTAGCATCATTCTCAGAAAAAGCTGAACTGTTTTCACCGATATTTTCTTTAAAAAAAAAAAAGTCCAGAATAATTCAGCCTGAGGCAGACACTCAGCTTGGAAAATTTCAGCCCCATTGGTTCACTTTTGGCAAAGTTATCAGCAACTGAAAACAGGGTCTCCTACCGGAAGTTTAGGGGAACCTGAACAAGAGGCATTGCTACTGGCCCCAGTCATAATCACCAAATAACCAGAGTTAGGCATAGCTTGACATGAACAGCCATCTGCTTAGAAAAGGTCATAAATCAAGATTCAAGCTCTGTTCATGCACTTACATAGCAGCTGCTCGAACAGCGCCTGGGTCAACACATTGCATGTATGGGCACACCCGCCCACTCATCCAACTACCTTTAATTGTCTGCATTCATCGGTTATTTGCCTCTCTACTTCAACTAATCTTTTGGGGGTCAGAGGCTTTTTTTAAATATATGATTGTGAAATAATTACCAGCAAATGTTTAGGCATCATATAAATTATTCAGGGGACACCATCATAGGGCCTAATCACATCAGCCACATTATCAGAGGCTCGTTCACCTGCACATCTACCAATGTGATATATGCCATCATGTGCCAGCAATGCCCCTCTGCCATGTACATTGGCCAAACTGGACAGTCTCTACGTAAAAGAATAAAGGGACACAAATCAGACGTCAAGAATTATAACATTCATAAACCAGTCTGAGAACACTTCCATCTCTTTGGTCACTCGATTACAGACCTAAAAGTGGCAATTCTTCAACAGAAAAACTTCAGAAACACACTCCAACAAGAGACTGCTGAATTGGAATTAATTTGCAAACTGGATACAATTAACTTAGGCTTGAATAAAGACTGGGAGCGGATGTGTCATTACACAAAGTAAAACTATTTCCGCATGTTTATTTCCCCCCCACCCACCCACTGTTCCTCAGACGTTCTTGTCAACTGCTGGAAATGGCCCACCTTGATTATCACTACAAAAGGTTTCCCCCCGCCCCCCACTCTCCTGCTGGTAATAGCTCACCTTATCTGATCACTCTTGTTACAATGTGTATGGTAACACCCATTGTTTCATGTTCTCTGTGTATATAAATCTCCCCACTGTATTTTCCACTGAATGCATCCGATGAAGTGAGCTGTAGCTCACGAATAAATTTGTTAGTCTTCAAGGTGCCACAAGTACTCATTTTCTTTTTGCGGATACAGACCAACACGGCTGCTACTCTGAAACCTCTCATTATGCAAGAAATTCCAGTTCTTCATCAGGATATAGCTGAGACCTTTTGATTTTTCACACACACACAAAAAAGAACTATTAAAGGCCTCACCCCCAAAATAGCAAATGGCCTGGTGGTCAGGGCACTCACCTACATGTAGGAGACCCAGGTTCAAATCCGTTGTCCGAATCAATCAGAGCAGGGACTTGAACCTGCATTTCCCTCATCACAGCTCAGTGCCCTAAACACTACCATGGGTCTCTTTCTCGGCCTAGACTCAATGTTTTGACAGAGACTAGATCAACATCTCCACAAAAATATTTCAGCTTTCGCCAAATTTCATTTCAAGGAAAATATTACGGCTAATATTCAGCACCATGTCTCCTGAATAGACTTATATAAGAATAAATATTTGAGTGCAGGTTAAAACTATGTTAATCAGTTGTGGTTGCAAATGACTGAATTTAGACATCTATCTTATCTGCAGGCACAATCAGCTAGATGTCTAAATTCTGCCCTTTACACCCACAATTGACTACAGGTACAAAGTTGGAGGCTATTTCTAAAGATGTGGCCCATAAAATAGTGAGTCCACTCGAACAGTAACTGTAAGTGTGCACTGAGGTGACAGGTATACCCTGAAAAAGCATGAAAATATATATAAATACACACACACATCGCTGCTAAAGGGAAGAGTTGGCGCTGAAACAGTTATGGGAACTGTTTAACCCTTTAGGTTGAAATAACTATTGAACATGGAGTAAAGTTTCCAAGTTTTTTCTCTCTATATAATTTACATCCTGTGCAAATACAAGCAAAACAGAAAAGTCTAAGTCCAGTACTAAGCACTCATGCTGAAGTATATCATATATGCATAACAGAACACTTTACAATAGATGTATGACTTTCAAGAAATCAAAGTAAGGGTGGTAGTGGACAGAAAGAGGTCATATGTTGGGGAGAAAATCCCCAAAGCAATCAGTTGTAATTTTAAAAGGTAACACTTTACACTTGGGGGAAAAAAAAATTAGTATTCAGGTTGGCTTTGCACAAATGAAAACTCCATCTTAACTGTCTATTTTAAAAACTATGGGTGGATAGCATAGAGAAAAACAACATGAATAAATAGTGTGTTGCTGATATGGTCTTCTGAGTCTATTCAATGTTCCAACAAGGAGCAGGTCAGATGATACCAATGCATTCAAGGATCTTTAACTAGCTACCCAAGCCAGACCTGAGACACAGCACCATCCAAAACTTATAACTCAAAAGCAAGAATATGTAGGGAGGATGCCTTTCCATCACTTTGTCAATCAGAAAAAACTGCAGACACAGAATATCACTATATATTACCTTTGTCATATTTCACAACCGTGATCAATTACTAATTCATTTCATATCATCTAGAGTTCACTGCCTTATTTACTTGTGTCTCCCACTTCATTATACAGATGAGTTTTCTATACTTTGGTCTTGGTAAATTTAATGGTATTTGCAACAGCAGTTGTGTCCAAGAAATAACAGTAGATTTATTAGTATTGTATTTGAGAAGTGTTTTGGTCATTTACAAATAGCAATGTATTGCAAGTGTTAGCTTAATTTTTTTTAAACTTTAGAAGGAAAATATAGTGTAATTATTGGTGTTAGTGATAAGGTGATAATTTTAAGATACAAATACAGACATGATATATTTTTAACTGGATGACCAGAGCTGTACAGTTCAGATCTGAATGTCAATTTCAGGATCTCCAAAGTCTGAGAGGAGTTAGACCCAATGTTCCAGTTTGGGCCCACCTCTTAAAAACCAATCAACCAAACAAAAACCACACCAGCTCCATTAAGTCAATGTCTCTATAACAAACTTTTGCAGTACTTCCAAATGCATTTAAATTACCTTTAAAGTTTGGATGAAGTAGCAATTTGAACCAGAGTTGCCGGGATCACAGATGCACTGTTTTTTCAGGCAGTCTCTTTATCTCTGAATTAAATGGAAATTATTATTGCACAATATTTTTAGTGAATCATGATTCAATAAATGAATGCGAGGAAGCATACTTGTTAGATAAGGTCATTTACCAAAATATTGCAGGCCAACAGTTTGCTCAATAACTACATAATGGCTTATTGAGCATTTCATTGTAATCCAGTAGGCAGAGTGACAGTGAGGTGGCTTAAGACAGATGCACAAATGGCAAGGTAATTTTAAACCATCAAATTGTGCACTAACCGATCAAATAATGATGCAATCTTATTACTGTTACCCTTCTCCTCTCTTCCTCCTCTTTTTTCTATGTCACTTTCCCTTATTACATCTTGCTTCAAATTAGATTTTAAGTTATTCAGATTAAGGACAGTGCCTAGGCCAGTCGGGCCTGTTGTCAGATGCAGTGTTGCTCCACCCTCCTTTGCCAAACACACTGTCAATATCAGCAAGGGAAAAAAAAATCCTTGTAGTAAGGACAATAATCCTAATTTTAAAAAAGGGCTGGAGGAGGATCAGAAATATTTTTTTTAAATTAGTCAAACATAAGGTCACAGTGTCTCTCAGTAAATCCTTTAAAATGGAAGGTTTATGAGGTAAAATGGGGGGAACTACATGGAAAGCAAGGTCTTTATCCATAAAGAATGGAAAAATACAAATACAAAAAGAAAAAAGGATTAGCTTATAATAGAAGCAGACATGGGCACCAGAGAAGTGATGGTACCATAGTTTTCCAATTCGAGGGTTCAATACGGTGAACTGGCATAAAAGGGAGACTAAGTTCAAGTAAAACAGACAGACTTTAAACACAAAGTGAATACTTTACAGCACATTATCAGATTTATGAAAACAACTGTAGATATTCTAGTTCAAGGAGGAAAAATTCAAGGAGCTGTAGTAATTGCATTGACCCTCATAAAGACAAGTGAGGCCACTAAAGTAAATGGACTAATAAAGCTTACAAACAATTGAATCCATCATGAGAACAAGATACTGTGGAGGCACTCCACCTGCTATCAGTTTGTTAGAGTACCTGAATAGAATGGTTTGCATAAGTTCCATAGTCTTCAACCCTCCACTATTTTAACAGTGCTAGGTAGAGTTCCATCATTTATCAAGGCTGCTGCTCATTTTCATATACAGTAGTAGATTAAAACTGCTGTCTTCAATTTTGATTTTAAAAAAAGTTACACAGCTCTATCTGAGAAGCTACATGCCAGGTTATTTTTCAAGACACTCAATCTAAAGTACATATATTTTTCTCCCTTTTGGTGTATGGTAATTTCTAAATGCTGATGAACTAAACTGTAAGTTAGGGCCCTGTCCATGGTAAGGTGCATCAGTTTTAATGTACACTTTCACAATCCTGCCTATTTCAATTTTTACTTCCTTATGGTAATTTTGTCAGTTAGATAACCCTGTGATTATTGAACTAAAAGTGGACTTTCTGCCACTATTTCACTTACACATTACCACCTGTCCCAACAGCTTTTACAAGTGTCTGAAATAAAATTTTTATGAAAAAAGTGTTACCTAAATTCTAATCCCCCGCCCTCCCCAAAAAACCTAGCTTACTTGTACACTTAGGACATGTGAGAGTTAGTTTGGTGAGAAGTTCTTCACAGTCTGCTTTGGTCTTAACTATTTTGAGCAGTTTAGTATCGTCTGCAAACTTTGCCACCTCACTGTTTACCCCTTTCTCCAGATCATTTATGAATAAGTTGAATAGGATTGATCCTAGGACTGACCCTGGGGCACACCACTAGTTACCCTCTCCATTCTGAACATTTACCATTTATTCCTACCCTTTGTTCCCTGTCTTTTAACCAGTTCTCAATCCATGAAAGGATCTTCCCTCTTATCCCATGACAACTTAATTTACATAAGAGCCTGTGGTGAGGGACCTTGTCAAATGCTTTCTGGAAATCTAAGTACACTATGTCCACTGGATCCCTCTTGTCCAATATTTGTTGACCCCCTCAAAGAACTCTAATAGATTAGTAAGACATGATCTCCCTTTACAGAAACCATGTTGACTTTTGCCCAACAATTTATGTTCTGCGTGTCTGACAATTTTATTCTTTACTATTGTTTCAAATAATTTGCCCGGTAGTGACGTTAGACTTACCGGTCTGTAATTGCCAGGATGGGCTCTAGAGCCCTTCTTAAATATTGGCGTTACATTAGCCATCTTCCAGTCATTGGGTACAGAAGCTGATTTAAAGGACAGGTTACAAACCATAGTTAATAGTTCCGCAATTTCACTTTTGCGTTCTTTCAGAACTCTTGAATGGTGAATGGCATCTGGTCCCGGTGACTTGTTACTGTTAAGTTTCTCAATTAATTCCAAAACCTCCTCTAGTGACACTTCAATCTGTGACAATTCCTCAGATTTGTCACCTACAAAAGATGGCTCAGGTTTGGGAATCTCCCTAGCATCGTCAGCCGTGAAGACTGAAGCAAAGAATTCATTTAGTTTCTCCGCGATGACTTTATCGTCTTTAAGTGCTCCTTTTGTATCTCGATTGTCCAGGAGATATTAAATCTCAGACTTCAAAGCCATACTTCACTTCATATAGGGACAGATTCTGATGCCCTTCCTCCAGCTGAGCAGCCTGCTACTCCTTTGTAGTCCCACTGATTCATAGAGGACTATGTGAGGAGTATCATGCTCCTTATTGTACAGTATCAGGATTTGGACTGTAATGATAAGATCTGGCTGATCTAGGTTGGGGATTCAATGCACTCATAATAGAAACAAACAACCCCATAACGTTTTATTCCAAGATGCAGATTCTCTCTTTAATATTAAAAAATAAACGCATGATTGTTACAGTTAAAGTACTGAATTTTACAATTCTTGTTTCCAAGACTATTTTTAGGTCTTAACATTCCCAGGATTTTGTTGTCTCGGTTTCCAATTATTATATGAGTCCCACTATTTGCAAGTGCCAGTATTCCATTAGATTAAGAAAGGTGTTTACCCTTTTTGTTTTACCAAGTTGAATACATTTAATACACTAGAATTATTTTAAAAACTAGTTCTGGGAAATCAAACCATCTCCAATTATTCATTCACATGAATTATTTCTTCTAAATTAATATATGAACTTCTTTATTTACCACAGATAATTATACTTTAAATCAGTCTCCTCAAAAATATTTGTGATAGACTTTAACTGTCATTCTTGTTAGACTGAAAATACAAGGTGAAGTAATATTCTTTTCCAGCAGTATTATCAATAAGGACCTCTAGTTCTTTCATTCCCCATAGGTGCACTCTGTTGTTTAAAGCTGAGATTTAAGTTAATCAAATCATAGAACAAAGTTGGAGTGTTGATTTGCAAATTATATAGTTATTTTCCTTTTCAAAGTCCTCTGGCAGTTCAGCATCAGCGGACAAGTAGAGCCTGATATTTGTGTATTAGGTGCACAAAAAATAGAATCAGAGCTATGCCATCTGGTTCCCTCTGGCATCTTGATCCCAGCCTCCATCTTGTCTGTTTAAAACTGATCAGTGACAGCAATCCTCTCAATCCCTCTAAAAATGTCTCTAGGATGGTCTGCAACAATCCAAATTTTATCCTAGTCTCTTTTCTCCGTGCAACCACTGGTTCTGTCTCATATCTAAATTGCCTCCCAAGATTTGTCCACTTTAATTACAGATCTTCCTCAGAGGTCATACCTAATCCAGGAGGCCACTCTTTTATTCCACTCCCAAGATGCCTTTCTACCTTCCTAAGACAGTACACAGCTCACTTAGTTATAGCTTTTCAGGCTGAACAATCATATTTAGTAGTTCTTTGAACTGACTATGCCATTATAGGAATCATTGGTGATGTTTCCCTGAGAAACCGGAAGGCCTAGGGTGCTCAAAGTTTTCTTTGGTTTTTCTCCTAGAGTTTCTTCCTTTTAGTCTTTTGTCTATTCTGAAGCTGAAACATGCTGGAAAACGGACTGTATGCATATTGGCACCCAACTCCTTTCTGCTGCATAGATCCTGCCCCATGTCCTTTCCCTGACACCCTCTTCCTTCCTCCCTAAAATGACACGCCACTAGTTCTGAGGAGGGCATGTGCTGGGATGCTGAAAGGGTATTGCTTTCTAGCCCCTCTGGTAGGCCAGAACAATCACTTCATGTGTGTGAAAGGGCAGGCACAGCAGTGGCCTTACACCAGGTCTAGCAGGAAAGGACGTAACTGTCACACGACTGGGATGCAAGAAGTCATGCTTAGCGGTTGGAGCAGGAGTCATACCCAATGGTCAGAGTAGGAGCCAAGCCCAGTGGATAGAACAGGACTTGATAGCCAGAAATTGGGGCCCAGGGTCAGAGTCACGGGTCAGGAGCTGGAACTGGAGCATAGGGTCTGAATCAGATGTAACAGCCAAACATAGAGGTCAAGAATTGAGCTGAGAGTCAGAATTGGGTTACCTGGAATGAGGTAAGGCTGGGAAGAAGCAGAAGCTATTGCAACCACGGACATCATCTTTGAGCAGTAGGTGAATTGCTGCTGGGCTTAAGAGCTGGTTTGCTGACTTCCAACCAATCCGGTGATGTAGCCAATCTAGCAGCCTACTCCATGCCAGCTATGCTCATCAGGTTGCCTGGGAGACTGGCTGTGTTGCAGGCCTTGCTTCCTGACAGTTACTCCCTAACAAATTCTCTGGCTTCCCACACCTGAGGTTGTGGAAGATTTGGATAATTAGACAAGACACCTGATGATGGAAAAGCACTCAGGCATCTTCCCCCAGCTGATTTGAGAGCTATAGCTTAGTCTCAGTGAGGAACCCTTATGAAGGGAAAGAATGAGGCTCTGATTCTACACTCACTCATGTTCTTTTTATGGTGAACACAGCATTGATCTATAAATACACTGAGTTGTCAGATCAAATAGTTCAACCAATTCAGTGGACAGACCATACACCCATTTTTAAAGTTAGTTGTCCAGTCCACAGTGTAGCTCAGTTAAGTAAGGCAGGAGCATGCTTTCTTGTGGACTCACTGATGAAATACAGCGTCATTCCCATGCCATTTATCTTCAGCCTTCACATAAATCTGTTTCAGGACATTGCTGATGTTGCTGTTGGTGTCAAAGCTCCAACTCATCTACAGTATATCATTGCTTGATGGTGCTGTCAAGAATTGCTCGCCCACTGAGGAAACATTCTCCCACAGCCAATTGTGTTCCCACTTCTACCATCTAAATACAACATCACTAATAGCAATCCTAAAGGCTATATGCAAAATATTGATGAATTTGAGTTTGTGAGAACCTTAACTCTTGAATTTCCTGACCTTTGTGAATTTGGGGTCTGATCCTGAAAAGTGCCAAGCTCCCACACCTTCCACAAATTTCAGCTCAGTGAAGAAATACCCACTGGAGTCAATGGGTGCTGTTGATGCAGCTTAACACCTCTCCAGATCAGATTCTTAATTCTCAGCTTTCATGATGGATAAGCCTAGACTTAGATCTCAGGATGCATACAAGCTGTACTCAGCACAGCAGAGAAAGGGGACAGTACAAAGCCACCTTTAGATTATACCTCCCCACCCTAGATCTTGCGGCTGTTTACTTGTCAAGTTGGCCAAAGACATAAAATAGGCCAATCTCAGGGCTGATCTATTTTATAGATTGCTGCTTGCGGCCCCAAGGATATGTTCCAGCAGTCTGGGATTGCCTATGCCCATGGATGCCCCTTTCCTCTGCCACCCTGCCTTAGTTGCACTCATGCCACTATTTCCTAGACCACACTTGAGAATTCACATCAACAAGGGAAATCCTCAAGTAGCCAGATCCACTAGATTTGTGGCTGTTCTGTTCCATCAGTGTGGCTCAAAGCAACCAGAAGGCACCTGAGGATCTGGCCCTTAGAACTTTGTATTCACTGAATTTAAGAACATTTTTGCTTTGAATGACTTTTCCCCTCCCCCCAGAACACATCTAGAAGAATTATTTAAGGACAGTGGACCCAATGAGTCGGCCTATTAGGTCCCTTCTAATTAGTGCTATAGGTATAACCCTTACTGGAGACAGAAGTAAAGCACAATAAAATCAGTTTTATAATGTTTGCTCAAATTACAATTAATTAGACATACATACACTGAATAATAGGAGCTCCTTCACTATATTTAAGCAACATGCTAAATTAGCATCTCCATTCAGAACATTTCCATACATCATTAAAGATTCAATAGGATTTCAGCATTCAGCTTTCATGCTTATCACAGATATTTCATGCTCTTTCCTTGCCCTCCAGTTTAGCTCATTTCATTCAGACGGCATTGTCAAGGTAGTAATGAAGTTTTAATTTGTTCAGGACAGAATTGTTTCTCTCAGTAACAGTGTTTAGCACATTGCCTAATGCCAGCTGCTGTTTCAGGCAAAATTTCTGAGTCACTGTATCTAGATCAAAGTGCTTTCATCCAATCTGGTTGCTAATCTATATTTTACCTTTGGAGTGGAACTGGGACAAACTGACAGTAGCTTTCATTTTGTAAAACTTCCGCCATTTTTGGTTTGCAAACACAGAATCAACCCACACTTGGAGTGTATTTATTTGATTCATGCCTTATAGGAAGAAATGAAAAAGCCTAAACCTGCTTAAGTAGGCATTGTAACAAAGGTTATTATATAGACACACACACTACACTCAATAGACAGGGATGTGATTCCAGGAAGAGTGTAAGAGCAAAAGTGTGAATTCATTAAGCAGCAGAAGGAAATGAAATTTACAGCTATACATGCTGATTAACAAGGGGACTGACTGGACAGGGTGAAGGCCAGCACTGTGAGCAGCAGTGTCTCAATAATATATCTCTGAAAACTTGACAGTGAAATTCTCCAAAGTGTTGGACTTTAGGTTGATTCTAAATCACTAAATAATTGAAAGCTCTTGTAAGCAGGAAAAACAAGGCCAGCACTAACAGAACAGAATTGGGTTTTATACCATACCTTTCAAGTTATCCCCAAATGCTTTACAAAATGTGTGTGTTAGATGACAGAAGTGGGGAGACTCTGAACAAATGCAACAACCATTAGGCACTCAACAATAGCACACACTTGGACATTAGGGCTATCCATTTTTCAGAAAGGGCCATACTGCTACTTGGACAGTCACTAAGGAAAGAACAACTCTCTGGCCAACCTACCAATGCAGAGCATTTGTCCTTGATTGACTAGCTAACTGCTATCCTCTATCATCATCAAGAGCAACATTTACCCCTCCTTTACTATCCTCTCTCTTTCCCCCCCATCCTTTTCCCATCTGTTTTGTCAGAAGTCGGGAAAATGGCCATTATTCATACCGTAGAATTGAAGAACCGAACTAATCTTTCCTTCCTACGAAGAAGGATTATCTGACAAAATAAGATCTCTAACTAATATCCTCTCTCTGAAAAAGGGACTTTGATGGTTTTGATTACGTTTGTTCTGCATAATCACTCAATTTTCCCCCCGAAATACTTATGTCTTATTCTGATTCTTTTTCTCTTTTGTATCCTGATCAATATATTTCCAGAATTTGGTTAGAATTCTTGAGTGTGTATGCCATTAGACTGAGCAGACTGAGGTCACTGTACTTAAAGCTTTAAAACTACATTTAACTATGTAGTAGTATACAGTGACAGGGTCATGTTAACACCTCTAAGACAACTCACATGACTCAGGAAGAGTAGAACGTAAACTAAGTTGTTTTAAATTTATATCCAGGGCATAAGGTAATTAGGACTGGTCAAATGTAGACCCCAGTATCTAAAAGGAACATTTTGGAGAGAAATAGAGACACAGATGTTAGCAATTACTGAAACACATTGTTTACAATTACCTTCTTGGAGAATGAAAATGAAACTGGCATTATATAATTGAATTATATAAGGCTACGTAACATACATGCAAAATTCAGTACGCAGTCCCACTACATATATATATATACACACACACACAATATATATATATATATATATATATATACACACACACACAATATATATATATATATATATATACACACACACACACACACGGATCTCTCTCTCTCTCTCATATATATACACACACACAGATCTATATATATAATATCAGTACAGTCCTGAATAGAGAGTTTCCTAAGCCTTTTCCCACACATAAGGGAGGATATATATACTGTATTTACATATATTTCCTCCTCTACTTATTTGGTGCATATGCATCTCTCTCTCTCACACACACACACACACACACACACACACACACACACACAGAATAAGTAGAGGAGAAAAGATTTGTTTAATGTGTTAGATGAGTAAAGAACCAACTAGGGATCATTAGAGAGGTATATAATTTCAGATCTGCTTCATCTTGCATTCACTATGTACTTATGATACCAACTTTAAAAATGATGCATGCTCTATTAACTCAACTAATTTAAAAATGCTGGGTGATAGGATTCTAAGATTATGCTCATACTTGTTACCAGATGGGGAGGTTTGATGTGGAAATATAGAAAAGGCAGTGCCCAGAAGAAATGTGGTAAAGTCAGTGCCATTTGTTAAACACAGATGATTGAAGGAGAGATAGGGGAGAATATACAAAAAAGACAATGTAGGATGCACACATTTTTGCCATTGCTTTCTGTGGGAGCATGATTAGGTTCTAGAGAGAGGGGAAAAGATTAGAAACAGAGATATAGGTCCCCAGGTACAGAAATAAAGAATGATAGGCAGACAAAAAGAACAGGCTTGTCTTGTCTTTTTACTGTCCAACTTCCTATATAATGGTGGTACCACAATTACTTCAGTGAGGTTGGACCAGTGTAAGTAAAAGCAGAATTTGGCCCAGAGATTTCCAGACCAGAGTAACCAAAGGATCCAGTCCCAAGAGACATGAACAACAAAGGTGACCGTAATTCTACAATCTGGTTGTGTTGCTGAGTCCTAGCGATAGAGAAGATCTTATTATATGTGCCCTTTAACAAATGCAGGAAAAGTGTGCTGTTTCTAAGATGTTCCTAGATGAGAGGACCCACTGGCCCAAGAATGCATAAAAACAATGCTGAGGGCATCATTCTTCCGCTCCTTTCTGGTGGTGCTGGTGACAAATTTTGGCCAAATAGAGAAGTTTACCGGATCCCACTTTCTTCCTTCTTGATTTGCTTCCCCCCAGCTAAAACTTTTCCAGGTTCAGAAAGTAATATACAGCTATTTCCTGTCTAAACTGGATTGCAGTCCCTTTCCCTAACAGCATCAAAATGAGAGGCTGCATGGTGTGGGAGTGTGTAGGTGTTCTTCAGCTCTATTTATTTTTTCCACAGTCAATTTGAATGCCTCCCTGTCTTTGTTCTGAGTGAGCGAAATGGAATCCCTTTGATTCCCCTTGCATCAGGATAGAGAAGTTTGCATTCATTTTCTTAAAGGTACAAGGAATACCACAGCTATCTGTTAAGAGTGTATTACACAAGAGGAAATAAAAAGAATGAGAAATTCAGTTGCAACAAAGGTAGAGAAGCAAAAAAGAATGTTAAGGTTACAGAATCAAAGCCTCAAAAGTTAGAAAGTGACAGGTTTAAGGTTGCAGGGCAATTTTAATTTAGCACCCTTGCGCACATGTATACTGATGCAGTTTTTGCCCAATGTCAGGAAGGCCATCAGAGGTAGAGCCAGGAATAGAATGCATCGCCCTTCATTCCAGTGTAATGCCTTAACCAGAAAAGAATATCTTTTCTCTTCTTCATACCCTTTGCCTCTTTCACTCTCCTTACTGTGTACTGGAGTCTCATACTGCAAATTAAACACTGCTCCTGCTGTGCTGCATCAATCCCATTTGCAAATGTTGATCTGCTTCTGTGGTGCTGCAGCCAGCTCAGTACAGCTGGAACGTTCAGAGATTTTTAGCAGCTTCTAAAAGCCTCTACTGAACATATGCAAATGGTGGTTTATCTGAATTGTAATGCTTTGAAAATCTGGGTGGATTTTTGCTGACTCCAAGACAGACATCAAGGAAATCCTCTTTGCCAAATTTCAATTCCTGCTCCAAATACTAGAGGCTCCAGAAATCTTCAAAGAAACAATTCTTATATAAGGACAGAAGGGACCCCTGTAATCATCTAGTTTGACCTCCTGTATAACAAAGGCCCATAGGAGTCCTCTGAATTAATTCCCATTTTTGATGAAAAACCAAGGAGAGAGAGAAGCCAATATCCTGGTGGTTAGGGCACTCACCTCAGATACAGGAGACCTTGGTACAAGTCCCTGCTCTGCCTGATTTATGGCAGGGATTTATGCCCAGGTAAGTGCCTGATCTGCAAGGCTATTCCATATTCTAGAGTCCCTCAGTCTCTCTATTGGAAATTCCACCTGAGAAACGTCTTGATGAAATAGTTGTCAAAGCTGGTATGTTCCTGCAGAAAAGGTTTCAATGAACTGGCATTTTCCAACAAAAATAGTTTCATCAAAAAATTCTTGCCCAACTCTATATTGATCTAGTCTAATATGGCAGGTCATATTTCTGTAAGTTGTTGGGATCCTTTGTCTGCAAGATATGGTGGGACCCCTGCCCCATCCACCCCTCCGTGTCCCCTGACCACCCCCCGCCGCCCCATCCAACCCCCCTCCTTCCTGACTGCCCCCCTGGGACCGCTGCCCCCATTCAACCCCCCCGTTCCTCGCCCTCTGACCGCCCCACCCCCATCCACACCCCCCACCCCCAACTACCACCCCGAATTCCCCTGCCCTCTATCCAACCCTCCCTGCCCCCTTACCATGCTGCCTGGAGCACTGGTGGCTGGCAGCGCTACAGCCATGCTGCCCAGAGCAACAGGACAGGCAGCCACACCACCATGCAGCACAGAGCATCCGGTCAGGCCACGGCTCTGCACCTGTATTGCGCAGCAAGAGCTCGCAGCCCCACCGCCCAGAGCATTGTGCCAGCAGCACAGTAAGCTGAGGATGCAGGGGAGGGGGAACAACGGGGGAGGGGCCAGTGGCTAGTCTCCTGGGACAGGAGCTCAGAGGCTGGGCAGGAGGGTCCCACAGGCTAGATCTGGCCCACGGGCTATAGTTTGCCCACCTCTGTTTTAGAACATAAGAACGGCCATACTGGGTCAGACCAAAGGTCCAGCTTGCCCAGTATCCTGTCTTCCAACAGTGGCCAATACCAGGTGCCCCGGAGGGAATGAACAGAACAGTTAATTATCAGTGATCCATCCCCTGTCACCCATTCCCACCTTCTGGCAAAAAGATGTTAGGGACGCCATCCCTGCCTATCCTGGCTAATAACCATTGATGGACTTCTCCTCCATGAATTTATCTAGTTCTTTTTTCAACCCTGTTATACTCTTGGCCTTCACAACATCCTCTGGCAAGGAGTTCCACAGGTTGACTGTGCATTGTGTGAAAAAATACTTCCTTTTGTTTTAAACCTGCTGCCTATTAATTTCATTTAACTCATAGTTTTTGTGTTATGAGAAGTAGTTAACACTTCCTTATTTACTTTCTCCACACCAGTCATGAATTTATAGACCTCTATCATATCCCACTGTAGTAGTCTCTTTTCCAAGCTGAAAAGCCCTAGTCTTATTAATCTCTCCTCATACAGCTACCGTTCCATACCCCTAATCATTTTTGTTGCTCTTTTCTGAACTTTTTGCAATTCCAATACATCTTTTTTGAGATTGGGGGACCACATCTACATGCAGTATTCAAGATGTGGGCGTACCATGGATTTATATAGATGCAATATGATATTTTCTGTTTTATCATCTATCCCTTTCTTAACAATTCCCAATGTTCTGTTCGCTTTTTTGACTGCCGCTGCACATCAAGTGGATGTTTCCAGAGAACTATCCACAATGACTCCAAGATCTCTTTCTTGAGTGGTAACAGCTAATTTAGACCCCATCATTGTATATGTATAGTTGGGATTATGTTTTCCAATGTGAATTACTTTGCATTTATCAACACTGAATTTCATCTGCCATTTTGTTGCCCAGTCACCCAGTTTTGTCAAATCCTTTTGTAGTTCTTCGCAGTCTGCCTAGGACTTAACTATCTCAGGTAGTTTTGTATCATCTGCAAATTTTGCCACATCACCGTTTACCCTTTTTACCTTTTTCATTTATGAATATGTTAAATAGGACTGGGCTCAGTGCAGACCCTGCAGACACCACTATTTACCTCTCTCCATTCTGAAAACTGACCACTTATTCCTACCCTTTGTTTCCTATCTTTTAACCAGTTACCAATCCATGAGAGAACTTTCCTTCTTATCCCATGACTGCTTACTTTGCTTAAGAGCTGTTGGTGAGGGATCTTGTCAAAGGCTTTCTGAAAATCTAAATACACTATATCCACTCGATCCCCCTTGTCCACATGCTTGTTGACCCCCACAAAGAATTCTAGTAGATTGGTGAGGCATGATTTCCCTTTACAAAAACCATGCTGACTATTCCCCAACAAATTATGTTCCACTATGTGTCTGACAATTTTGTTCTTTACTATAGTTTCAACCTCTTTGCCTGATACTGAAATTAGGCTTACCGGTCTGTCATTGCCAGTTTCACCTCTGGAGCCCTTTTAAAAAATTGGCATCACATTAGCTATCTTCCAGTCATTTGGTACAGAAGCTGATTTAATGATAGGTTACAGACTCGACAGTAGTCCTGCAATTTCACATTTGAGTTCCTTCAGAACTCTTGGGTGAATACCATCTAGTCCTGGTGACTTATTACTGTTTATTTTATCAATTTGTTCCAAAACCTCTTCTAATGACACATCAATCTTGGACAGTGCCTCAGATTTGTCACCTAAAAAAAATGGCTCAGGTTTGGGAATCTCCCTCACATCCTCAACCGTGAAGACTGATGCAACGAATTCATTTAGTTTCTCTGCAATGGCCTTATCATCCTTGACTGCTCCTTTGGTATCTCAATCGTCCAGTGGCCCCACTGGTTGTTTAGCAGGCTTTCTGCTTCTGATGTACTTAAAAAAATTTTTCTGTTAATTTTTGAGTCTTTGGCTAGCTGTACTTCAAATTATTTTTTGGCCAGAGTGTATGCGCCTTTCTATTTTCCTCACTAGGATTTAACTTCCACTTAGTCTGCTAAAGGTGATGGCAGCCTTTCCAATGCGAACATTTAGTTCTTCATCCAGTGAGAGGTTGGTGGTCACTATAGAACCTAAGTAGCTGAACTTTTAGACTACTTCTAGCTGGTTTGCATTTAAAGTGATTGAAGGATCTTGTCCTAATAGAAGAGTTTTCTTAATGCTGATGGTGAGAGTAAATGCCTGACAGGCACTTGAAAGACAGTCTATGAGTTCTTGTATTAGATCTTCATTGTGGGCTATGAAAGCAGCAGCAGCAGCGAATAGAAGTTCCCTGATTAGCACCTTATTGACTTTGGTCTGACTTGAGTTGTTACAGGTTGAAGAGTTTCCCATCTGATCTTGTGTGGAGATACACTCCATCTTTCATGTCCTTAAAGACACAGTTCAGGAATACAGAGAAGATTCCAAAGAGTGTGGAGGCAAGAATACATCTTTGCTCCACTCCACATCTCAAAGCTGTCTGAAGTGGACCCATCAAAGTGGACAGTTGCTCTCATGTTGTCATGGAATGAAAGTATAACACTTTAACAGGGTGTGTGAGCATCCTATCTTTTCTAGTATTGGAAATAGACTTTCTCTGCTGATTGTGTCGAATGCTTTGGTTAGATCCACAAAGGCGATGTACAATGGTCGGTTTTGCTCTCTGCACTTGATCTTCCAGCCCTGAATTCACATTGTGATTCAGAGTAGACAATTCGCAAACTGTTGTAGGTGCACTAAGATTTTTGCAAAAGCTTTTCCTGAAACACTTAGTAGCAACCTGTAGTTGTTGCAGTTGCCCTTTTCACCTTTATTTTCATATTGAGTGATGATGTCTGCATCATGCGTCTCTTATGGTATCTTACCCTCTTTCCAGCACTTAAGTAGCAGTTGATTAAGATATTAGTCTTTAGATAGTAGGCTGTCTTTCCTGTACTTGAGGATTTCTGCTGGGATGTCATCTTTCCCAGGAGCCTGGCCACTGGATAGCAAATCAATGGCCTTCTTAGCTCGTCTACAGTGGGCTCCGCATCTAGCTCTGGCATAACCGAGGAGTCTGCTGCTTGCCGGGGGCTAAGATTCGCGATGTGACGGAGAGACTGCCGAGACTCATCAAGCCCTCGGATCGCTACCCTTTCCTGCTTCTCCACGTGGGCACCAATGATACTGCCAAGAATGACCTTGAGCGGATCACTGCGGACTATGTGGCTCTAGGAAGAAGGATAAAGGAGTTGGAGGCGCAAGTGGTGTTCTCGTCCATCCTCCCCGTGGAAGGAAAAGGCCTGGGTAGGGACCGTCGAATCGTGGAAGTCAACGAATGGCTACGCAGGTGGTGTCGGAGAGAAGGCTTTGGATTCTTTGACCATGGGATGGTGTTCCATGAAGGAGGAGTGCTGGGCAGAGACGGGCTCCATCTTACGAAGAGAGGGAAGAGCATCTTTGCGAGCAGGCTGGCTAACCTAGTGAGGAGGGCTTTAAACTAGGTTCACCGGGGGAAGGAGACCAAAGCCCTGAGGTAAGTGGGAAAGCGGGATACCGGGAGGAAGCACAGGCAGGAATGTCTGTGAGGGGAGGGCTCCTGCCTCATACTGGGAATGAGGGGCGATCAACAGGTTATCTCAAGTGCTTATATACAAATGCACAAAGCCTTGGAAACAAGCAGGGAGAACTGGAGGTCCTGGTGATGTCAAGGAACTATGACGTGATCGGAATAACAGAGACTTGGTGGGATAACTCACATGACTGGAGTACTGTCATGGATGGTTATAAACTGTTCAGGAAGGACAGGCAGGGCAGAAAAGGTGGGGGAGTAGCCCTGTATGTAAGGGAACAGTATGACTGCTCAGAGCTCCGGTACGAAACTGCAGAAAAACCTGAGTGTCTCTGGATTAAGTTTAGAAGTGTGTGCAACAAGAGTGATGTAGTGGTGGGAGTCTCCTATAGACCACCGGACCAGGGGGATGAGGTAGATGAGGCTTTCTTCCGGCAGCTCACGGAAGCTACTAGATCGCATGCCCTGATTCTCATGGGTGACTTTAATTTTCCTGATATCTGCTGGGAGAGCAATACAGCGGTGCATAGACAATCCAGAAAGTTTTTGGAAAGTGTAGGGGACAATTTCCTGGCGCAAGTGCTAGAGGAGCCAACTAGCGGGGGAGCTTTTCTTGACCTGCTGCTCACAAACCGGGTAGAATTAGTGGGGGAAGCAAAAGTGGATGGGAATCTGGGAGGCAGTGACCATGAGTTGGTTGAGTTCAGGATCCTGACGCAGGGAAGAAAGGTAAGCAGCAGGATACGGACCCTGGACTTCAGGAAAGCAGACTTCGACTCCCTCAGGGAACAGATGGCCAGGATCCCCTGGGGGACTAACTTGAAGGGGAAAGGAGTCCAGGAGAGCTGGCTGTATTTCAAGGAATCCCTGTTGAGGTTACAGGGACAAACCATCCCGATGAGTCGAAAGAATAGTAAATATGGCAGGCGACCAGCTTGGCTTAATGGTGAAATCCTAGCGGATCTTAAACATAAAAAAGAAGCTTACAAGAAGTGGAAGGTTGGACATATGACCAGGGAAGAGTATAAAAATATTGCTCGGGCATCTAGGAATGTTATCAGGAGGGCCAAATCGCACCTGGAGCTGCAGCTAGCCAGAGATGTCAAGAGTAACAAGAAGGGTTTCTTCAGGTATGTTGGCAACAAGAAGAAAGCCAAGGAATGTGTGGGCCCCTTACTGAATGAGGGAGGCAACCTAGTGACAGAGGATGTGGAAAAAGCTAATGTACTCAATGCTTTTTTTGCCTCTGTTTTCACTAACAAGGTCAGCTCCCAGACTGCTGCGCTGGGCATCACAAAATGGGGAAGAGATGGCCAGCCCTCTGTGGAGATAGAGGTGGTTAGGGACTATTTAGAAAAGCTGGACGTGCACAAGTCCATGGGGCCGGACGAGTTGCATCCGAGAGTGCTGAAGGAATTGGCAGCTGTGATTGCAGAGCCATTGGCCATTATCTTTGAAAACTCGTGGCGAACCGGGGAAGTCCCGGATGACTGGAAGAAGGCTAATGTAGTGCTAATCTTTAAAAAAGGGAAGAAGGAGGATCCTGGGAACTACAGGCCAGTCAGCCTCACTTCAGTCCCTGGAAAAATCATGGAGCAGGTCCTCAAAGAATCAATCCTGAAGCACTTGCATGAGAGGAAAGTGATCAGGAACAGCCAGCATGGATTCACCAAGGGAAGGTCATGCCTGACTAATCTAATTGCCTTTTATGATGAGATTACTGGTTCTGTGGATGAAGGGAAAGCAGTGGATGTATTGTTTCTTGACTTTAGCAAAGCTTTTGACACGGTCTCCCACAGTATTCTTGTCAGCAAGTTAAGGAAGTATGGGCTGGATGAATGCACTATAAGGTGGGTAGAAAGCTGGCTAGATTGTCGGGCTCAACGGGTAGTGATCAATGGCTCCATATCTAGTTGGCAGCCGGTATCAAGTGGAGTGCCCCAAGGGTCGGTCCTGGGGCCGGTTTTGTTCAATATCTTCATAAATGATCTGGAGGATGGTGTGGATTGCACTCTCAGCAAATTTGCGGATGATACTAAACTGGGAGGAGTGGTAGATACGCTGGAGGGGAGGGATAGGATACAGAAAGACCTAGACAAATTGGAGGATTGGGCCAAAAGAAATCTGATGAGGTTCAATAAGGATAAGTGCAGGGTCCTGCACTTAGGACGGAAGAACCCAATGCACAGCTACAGACTAGGGACCGAATGGCTAGGCAGCAGTTCTGCGGAAAAGGACCTAGGGGTGACAGTGGACGAGAAGCTGGATATGAGTCAGCAGTGTGCCCTTGTTGCCAAGAAGGCCAATGGCATTTTGGGATGTATAAGTAGGGGCATAGCGAGCAGATCGAGGGACGTGATCGTTCCCCTCTATTCGACATTGGTGAGGCCTCATCTGGAGTACTGTGTCCAGTTTTGGGCCCCACACTTCAAGAAGGATGTGGATAAATTGGAGAGAGTCCAGCGAAGGGCAACAAAAATGATTAGGGGACTGGAACACATGAGTTATGAGGAGAGGCTGAGGGAGCTGGGATTGTTTAGCCTGCAGAAGAGAAGAATGAGGGGGGATTTGATAGCTGCTTTCAACTACCTGAAAGGGGGTTCCAAAGAGGATGGCTCTAGACTGTTCTCAATGGTAGCAGATGACAGAACAAGGAGTAATGGTCTCAAGTTGCAGTGGGGAAGGTTTAGATTGGATATTAGGAAAAACTTTTTCACTAAGAGGGTGGTGAAACACTGGAATGCGTTACCTAGGGAGGTGGTAGAATCTCCTTCCTTAGAGGTCTTTAAGGTCAGGCTTGACAAAGCCCTGGCTGGGATGATTTAACTGGGAATTGGTCCTGCTTTGAGCAGGGGGTTGGACTAGATGACCTTCTGGGGTCCCTTCCAACCCTGATATTCCATGATTCTATGATAACCTGTACAGTTTGTATTTGGTCCGGTGATTCACTGGAGATGTTTCTTTCTTGTGCATATAGCTCTGAATAGTGTTAAATCCAATGAGACAACTGCTTGCTTTTATCTGTAATGATTTCACCACTTTCAGAAGGGCAACCTTTTTGATAGTGGGGCCTAGATCTTTCTTTAGATACTCATACATGATTTTGAGGTTTCCTGTGTCTGAGGATGTCTGTATCTCTTCACAGAACTTTGTCCAGTAATGATTTGCACAGCATCTTCTTGCTCACTGTACCTCGGTTTTCGCATGTCGAGGTCTCACTTTGGTGCTCTCTGTTGGCTTCTTGTTGTATTCCAGATAGGCTATGTTCTTAAGGTTCCTGAGAGGTAATGGTTCCCCTTCATTTTCTTCAAACCAGTCCTGTTTTCATGATCTGTTTCCCCCAAATTTAGGAAAAGTTGTTTCATGGATTGCCGTTCTTAAATGTTCCCAAAATTCCTTTGCCTTCTCTGGTAGTGACTTTCCATGCATGCTAAGTTCAGAAGCCTTCACAGACTCCTGGCATTTCCTCCTTTTTTGGTGTTAATAGCATTGATTTTGGGCTTGCTCCTAGGTTTTGTTCTTGGCTGTAATCTTCACTTTGCTAATAATCGAGGAGTGGTCAGTGTCACAAATCAGTACTGTAGAATGTGCAAGTGTTCTCCACTTAGGATAGGTCTTCCCTCCTGGTGATAATAAGGTCTCATTAGTGCCAGTGACCGGATCATGGATGTCACCATGACACTTCGGGGCAATTTTTTCCTCTAAAATATTAATTGATAATGCACATTTCTATTGGGGCGCAGAATTCAAGAAATTGTTAGCCATTCTCATTCATCTTGCCAATGCCAAAATGTCCTAGGCAATCTGGCCATGAGTTGTTGTCTGCACCGACTCTTGCACTGAATTCACTGAGAAGGAAAAGTTGCTCAAGTTGATGGTATTCTGAAGGGTTCATGTTTAGCTGTTCCACCTGGAAGCAGGCAGGGCACACCCTGACTGTTTTGTAGAAGCAATGCACACATTGCTCTATCCAAGGACAAGGGCTAGATATGAACCATGAGAACTTGATTGTTGGGACAGCGACTGTGGGAAGCTTTCTTAGCCTGGGCTCAAGGCCTGAGAACCAGGATTGTAGTAGATAAAGGATGGTAAATAAGTATATTAATCAACGTCATACATTCCTTTGTGTATTTTTTTGCGGTAGCAGTGTGTAATGCTTAGGGGGGAGAAATATAATAAAAGGAGAAGGTGGAAGGCGGGGGGCAGAACAGCCCATCTCAGCTGACCAGCCTGCTTGCTTGCATAAAGCTGTGTTCTGTCTCATCATTGAACTGCCACAGTATTCTTTTGAAGACTTGATGGAGAGTCATAAAATGTATCCTTCTCCTCAGGGCTAGATTTGAGTGTTGGTGCATAACCGCTAATGATATTCACAGAGCCAATGGTCATCTGAAGTTTAAGTGAAATGATATGCTCTGAGTTGCCATTGAGTGTTTCTAGGAACTTTACCCACTTGTTTCTCTCAGTGAAACCAATACCATGCAGACAATTTTCTTCACTGCTATTACCTTGCCAAAAGAAGGTAAAAATGGTCTCTTGAACAAAAGAAGGTATAATTGGCCTCTTGGACAGAACCAGCTTCTGCAAGTCTTGTTTCCTGGAGTGCTGCAATGTCAACTTTGAGTTTGTACAGCTCATGGTCTATCAAAGCTGAATTCCATATGCTGCTTGTGTATTGTAGGTTGTCATAGTCTGTCAATCCCAGACACATGGTCCTGACATCCATGCTTCCAAGCAGGAAAGTTCTTGATTTCTTATTTTTGCCAGGTTTCCATCTGTCTTTCAACTTTTGGTCTAGCCCCACGCACCCCCTGAGGCAGACAGACCATGGTGGGTCAGAACCTAAATGTCCAGGGGCTGCCCAGCTTTGTGGCAGGTGGTGGCCGACTAATGGAATGCAATGATTCCTCCCACCGTCAAAGGTGACCCTGGGTGCTCTCCTCTATGAGAATCAAAGGAGAGCTTATAACCCGTAACTGCCACCTTCCGTGTTGTGTGCATGCTGCCAGCAAGGATGGAATGTCCTCACCATGTAATGCGGCTGCAATAGCCTGGGTGGTTGATATGGAGGCGCTGCTTTGCCCATCTGTCACTGTCCCCCTCTCGACTTCGCTGGTTTGGATCAAAGGAAGGATGGGAGTTGATACATTTGGAACCAGCTACGCTGCATGAGTTGCCAGTACAGAGGAGATCTTCCATCTGCCTTTTTTGGTGGTCCACTCCTAGACTGGTTATCAGCCACAGCTGAAGTGCCCAATCTCCCCTGCATGGATGCCATTGGCAAAAACACTGAGTGAATTTACTCATCCGCCTTTTGATGGCATTTCCTCCATCAAGGGTTCCACTACCTTCCTCAGGTGTTCATCCACCTAAATCCATTGGCACTTCCTGAGATTTCTGGGTTATTTAACCACCACAGAGCACTTGGCAGCGACCACTACAGGTTGTACTGCTTATGGCCATAGAGGTAACAGGTTTTCATTTCATTTCTATAATACTCCGCTGCTTTTCAGAAATCCAAATATCACTGTGTCTTGTTTATTACTACAAGTCACAGCTGCTCAGAAGGAGCATAGTGCTACAGAGTAATGATCGTCCTCCCTGAGAGTTCAGAGTGCTCAGCACCTTGCGGGACTGGGTCCAAAGTGAGCTTTAAAGAATACAAGTAGCAAGAGCCCAGACATTCCGATCTGAACTAAAAGTTGAAGCACAAAGTCCCCAGCAAAATTTACATATTATTGTCAATTGCTGCGGCAACATATATATTTCTTTTCTGTTCTCAGTGCTTTTAGTGAGACTTTTTTTTTTTTAAAAACGGTTGTCTCTCCTGATCACGACCCTGGATTTATGAATACTGGAAACCAAGTAGCATGCTGAACTCATGAATACTGACAGGTTTCAGAGTAGCAGCCGTGTTAGTCTGTATTCGCAAAAAGAAAAGGGAGGACTCGTGGCACCTTAGAGACTAACCAGTTGATTTGAGCATAAGCTACCACATAAGCACTACCACAATACAAATCATTACCCGTATAAAACAGACAAAAATGTACATTATGGACTGGGTCTTATGCAGTCCATGTTTCTGCAGCCACAAAATTTGCCACATAATAGTGCAGCTGAAGTTACTTTAAAAATGCACATTTCTATGGTTATGGAAAAAAAGCGTTCCAAATAATAATCGGGTACAAAATGATGGTGAGTGTCCCAAAGAGCCTGAAACAACAGCTCTAGGACAGGTGCAAGCTCTGAAGCCTGGGGATAGCATCTGTCATTTCAATGTTGTCCCCTATTTAACTGAGGATCATTTTAACAGAAATATCCAGCGAATATACTTTTCCATTGCTTTTAGAGTCACTGGCAGATATTCAGCTAAAGGGCAGTGGGGAAGCTGCTTGTTGTCAAGAGCTGCTATGAGAGGAAGTATGACTTCATATTCCACTCCCACGCACCAAGCATTTCAGATCTTCACCTTGTGAGCAGAGTCAGTGAAGAGGAAGAGAAACATCTCCTGCCCATTGCTAAAAGCCTCTCAGCCACAGAGTTACCAAAAGGCACAAATTATCTCCCCAGCCTACTCAGTTGAGTACAGCCCTGAATGTTCCCTACCCACATCCCAAGCCCTCCAGTTTTGCCCCAACAGCTCCTACGGCAGAGTAATAAATTGTCAATAGACGTTTCTGTGGCATGGTAAAAATTTAAAGTCGGGGAGGGGAGGGAGGTGTGTGAAAGTAAATATCAGGAGATACTGTGCTGATTAGATTATTAATTTTTATAGTCAGCTCCAACAAAGAGAAGGTTTGTATTGATCTAAGACTAGAGCAGAGAGCACAATTTAAAACCAGACTAGGGAGAGTTGCCAGATGTGATCAACAGCCAATCTCCATTGAAGGGCTGGAGTGACGGCAGTTGGCTGACCAACCCTGCAGCCTATTCCAGCATTGTCACTTCTTATAGTAGGGGAAAATCTGTACTCTGAAAACCTGATCTTTCATCTTTCCTGCCACATGCCAAGCCAACATTTTTATTCCCCGCACTGTTTCATTTTCCAAATCTGCTAAAGGGGGATAAAAATACCTGTCACTTTTTGTACAGATTTTGTACAGAGAGATGGATGAAAAGTCCTATCTAAAAGCTAAGTAGCAGTATTATGAAAGAATTTTTATTGTTTGGATTATGTATTGTAATTGTTAGATGATCCCTAACTTGACTATGCGGATATTGATGCTTTGTGACAGTCCCTTAGGGGGCAGCCTCATGTTTTGTTTCCCAGGAGTGTAATTCAGCCTACATGTTTAAATGGAGTGCATCAGCAGTACAGAATGTTAAATAATGAAGCTGTTGAGTTGAAGCCGAGGTGGGTGTAGTAAACTTAAAGCTTCTCATCTTCCTCTTTTGTTCTTTTACATGACCCTTCCTAATGTTTGGGGTCCTCTTTTCCTGGCACACTTACTCCTCTCCCCACACACATTCTCTTCAGATCCCTATGACAAGAAAAATAGTTCATTTTATGTTACTCTTTTATAACAGCATGTGCAAATCAACAACAAAATGGAAATTGCTTATATAGTTCAGTGGCATGAGCCATACACCATAATGAAGCAGAGAGCATGTTGTGCACCTGGATTTCAGATCACGTAGGCTATGCCATACCGAAACCTCGTTGTTTCATAGTGTGTTATCAGGAATGGTATATTTAAGTAGCTTAGCTTTCCAGGTAGGAAGTCTGGGGGAGGGGTGCTGCAGAATCACATGTGCTGACATGTAGCAACAGTTGGGAACTGCTTCAATGACTAGAGAGGGTCTCTGGCCTCAGAGTGGTTGTTGGGCACCACACAAGGTCCAGCTTGTAAAAAAAGAAAAGCAGGTGTATGGCATGACGTTCACTTCACACACCTATTGAATGGTCGCACGTACTGCACAATTCCAAAAAAGAAAAGCCACCTACATAGTAATAGCATATTATGGTTGCCAAAGGAAGTTTTAAAAGTTAGGGAATAGCCAGGCTAAGGGCAGATCTACAGCGAAAATGCTACGGCAGCTGTAGCACTTCAGTGAAGACACTACTACACTAACGAGAGAGCTTCTCCTATTGGCTTAGTTAATCAACCTCCATGAGAAGTGGTAGCTTTGTTGATGAGAGAAGCCCTCACATCAACGTTGTGCTGTCTATACCAGGGGTTAGATCGGTATAACTGCGTCGCTTCCCAAAGCCACTACACTGCTACACAGGACGAAAAACAACAATGATAGCTATTACAGGAGTGACTGTGTGTGTGTCTGTGTATATGTGAACAGTTAATGGATAAGGTGTCAGTAGATGGCTGTCAAGAACATGTAGCATAGCTCCTGGGGTTTTGTAGGACCCATACAAACTTATTGTGCACTGCAAATGGTTTCCTATGACAGCTCTTTAAATCAACTCTTAAGAGTGGCTGGCAATCCCAGCTACTTTGAAAGCTGCTAGGGTCACTGCATTCATATAATCACAAATCTCATAACCCCTGCCTTGAATATCATCCTCAGCTCTCATACAGATACCTGTCTGCTGTGGAAGCAACCAGCACAAAAGGGCAATATTTTCCCTAAGGCAATGTTCATAAAACTCATAAAATGAATAAACCAATGCCATGCAATGTTGCTTTTTAGAAAGGATATCGGAGTTGCCATACAAATATATTGTTTTTGTGCATGTTACTTTACTGCCTTAGAAGCAATTTGCATAATATTACCATTTATATTTTTGATCTTACTTTGAAATCTGTTACTTCTGGCAGGCACACTAATTTAATTATATGTTAGTTTAGGATGATGACACATTTCACTGTTGCACTATACTGAACAGTTAGAGGAAGGGTGAAACATATGCACCAATGATTGCACATTGAGCCTGGGGAAACCTTTATGAAGGCCCTTATTATGAGTAAGTAGTCATTTTTATGGTCTAGATGCCAATTTGCCTCACCCATAACAATTGAAAGGGACACTGGGGGAACTCAAACAAGAAATTAAGATTTCCCTAGCGTAAGTCAGAATCAATATGCTTCCTTATGAAAACATGAGCTGTGTGAGAGCTTGTTTGCAATTTTGATGTACAGTACAACCATATACATGAAGAGTTTTGATTAGCTCAAGTACGTCATCCCACATAAGTTGTAAAAGTAAATAGATAGATTTGGGGACAAATTTTAAAGTCCCTACTCAGAAAATCTTCAATTCCCTTCACTTGGACATCAGGGGATGCCACAGCACAAAAGGCCAGGAAATAATAATAAAAAAACCTAGATTAGACTCCATAGACAGTGATAATTTGTTACAAAGATAAAAACAGGAAACATGAGAGAAACAGGGCCAGACTCAACTCATCTGTCCCAAGAGTGCCAAGATTTGCTAAAAATTCGGGGTTGCCAGCCCTAAAGCAGGCTTTACTTCTCCATAAGCCCATTTCTCTTCTTTCTTTTGAATCAGAGAGAGTCACTGATCCTCCACAGTAGACTCCACTTTTCCCCCTTCCACACCCTTGCAGTAACAGGAGGTGGTTGTCGTCAAATTGCAGAGATGTGATTTTAGCCCATCTTTCACTTCCTCAGGTATGTGGTGGACACATCCCATCACAGTGGGTCTACTTGAGTAAAAAAGACATGGTGCAAATAAGTCACCATAGCAGTTAATAACAACAACCAGGGAAAGATAGAGCAAGTGCTTCAAGATGCACCCTTCATAACAACATAAACCTAAACAAAGTACATGATGATTTGAGAGAATTTTGATTTAGTATTTACTTGTGTTGACTCTTCTCTCCTAACCACCACCAATGTCATCAGGGGAGAGAGACGAGGCATTTCTCTTCCTTTCCTGTTGAGGAGATGTGGGCAGGTGGCAAAGGTAACTTCTTTACCTCATGGAAAAGATAAGCGAAATAGCTTCAAGTGAGTGCCTCTTCCTTCTCCCTCTGTTGGGAAAAGGTATGGGCCCCAGAGTCTCAGATTCCCCTCGGTCTTTAGGCAGAGTAGAGTGTACACTGATCTGTGTTTTGTGCATTCTTAGACCAGTGGCAGTGTCTAGTGCCCTTTTTGGAGCATTTTCCAATAGAAATACATGTTGACCCTCACCAAAATATCTTCTGGCTGCCTTTCCTGCTCAAAAATTCTCCAAGGGAGCACTTGGCATGACTACTGGTCATACTGAGAGCAAGTGGAGTGATGATCTGTACAGTTTTGTTGATTTTAGCACTTAAAAAGTTAAGATTCAAAATTATCTAGCTATTTGGTGCTTAATTGTATCAACAAATTAAAAGCATTTGCAGAAGTACAGTATTTAAAAAAAACATACTTGACTATTGTCTGGAATAAATGCATCAAAATTAAAAACAATCTGTATGTAGAATATGTAATAATAGTCACATCACAGGGAAAAAATGCTATCTATGATAGGCTTACGGAAAATAATGATAATCTAACTCTTATTGCTTTCCAAATGTTCTTTTAAATAGAATTGGTCAAGAATGTTTGACAATTTTTTTTTAACAACACAATGCTAATTACTTTTTTCCAGAAATTCTGACAAAACCTCTCTTATAAGTGTTATGAAATTTGGGGAAAACATTTAATGAAGGATGTTCAGGGTTTGTGATTTGCCATGTCAGATCAGGCTACAATATAGGATCATCTGTCCCAGTATCCTGTCTGTGGGCCTGATTCAGTGCCTATTAAAGTCAATGGAAAGATTCCCAGCAACTTGAATAGTTTCTGGATCAGATCATTAGGCATTAGCCAATGCCTGATGAATCAGTGCAATTCCATACAATGGGAGCAGGCTATTAATTATCACTATTACCAATACATTTTCAAAATTATACATTTGGTCACAAGGTCCAGCATTTCTAATATTTCAATCAAAAGACTGCATTCAAAGATTGTTCATAAATTTTAAATATTATATTGTAGCAGTGGCTTAGAGTATATGATCTTGTCTTCCCCCAGAAACTGTAACAGCTTGCTACTTACAGATAAAGGAGTCCTCTCTTAGCTTAAATGTTAGAAATCTGTACATTTGGTCCTGAAGATCCCAGGTGCCATTCCCATTGTCAGCCATGATATGTGTGCATGCAGCCACAAATTACAGTAGTATTGCAGGTAATTAATGCTATGGACTATACAGGACTCTGCTATAATCCCTTAGGATATGCATATAAAAAAGTTTCCAAAAAGTTCTATTTGTGCAAAGTTTTCCATACTTCCTCTCAGTTCAAAGCTGTTTCTTTGTACAGAAGCTAGAAAACTGAAAAGCAGATGAATTATTGTTCCAAATACAAATATATATTTGTTTTTAAAAGTGATTTAAAATATCTTTCTGCACATGACCACTGAAAAGTGTCTTAAAATCAAGGTCTGCAACTTTTCATGCAGCCAGCCCTGATTGATGGAAAGACCTCTGGGTAGAGCTAAACAAAATTTTTCATGCAAAAACCATTTTTCAGCAAGAAACATAGGTTCAGTGACACAGAAACATTACACAAATTTGTGAGGATGTCACTGAATTTTTTCAGTAAAAATAAAATCTTCCCTCTTTGTCCCCCCAGAACTGACAGCAAACCAAAAATCCCCATTATTCACCCAGTTCTACTCCTGGTCCTACGGAGCCCCATGCTTTCAAACTGAGTACCTCTCTGTGGTTTATATCCCAGATTACACCATGATATTGTAAAATCCTGATGTCTATAAGGTCTTTTGCTCTCTCTCTATTAGCATAGTATTACTGGTTCTGGATAGCTATGGGCAGCAGTAACAGGGTACATATCTTTTCACCTCTGGGTCACTGGTTTGAATGTAAGTCATGGGCTGGATGAATACTGAAAAAAATAAATTTGAACATTCATTCACATTTTCTTTAAAAAATTCACTTCCCTTGGATCCATGCCCCTTTTGGATTCACTTCTATTAAAATTCTAGTGAACATATTAACTGGTAGGAATCTTCAGCAAATAGCAGATTTTAAATGAACATTGCAGAATATTGACAGAGAACAAATTTTGTATTGCAAATATTTGCACTGGAAACCTGATTCTAAGAGTTCTGTTCAACCAATTAGGGAGTAGAAACACCTCCTTGTGTTTGTCAAAACAAACTAATTATTGAAGGGTGAGGAATACCAAATGCCCGAAGCAATAATCACTTCAAATAGTATTAGTAAAAGGTAAATTAGTAAAAGGTGCCACAAGTACTCCTTTTCTTTTTTCAAATAGTATGTGAACAATCTATGGGATGAAATATGCTTGCATAAAAAGTCATGGAAGTTGTGATCATGAAACATAGCAAACAAAGTGACTGGATATTTATCGTTACTGCTTGGCAGCCGATCACTATATCTGTGTGAAATAATTAGTTTAGTCTTGATGCAAAGCTCACTTCACAAACATAGAATCATAGAATATCAGGGTTGGAAGGGACCCCTGAAGATCATCTAGTCCAACCCCCTGCTCGAAGCAGGACCAATTCCCAGTTAAATCATCCCAGCCAGGGCTTTGTCAAGCCTGACCTTAAAAACCTCTAAGGAAGCAGATTCTACCACCTCCCTAGGTAACGCATTCCAGTGTTTCACCACCCTCATAGTGAAAAAGTTTTTCCTAATATCCAATCTAAACCTCCCCCACTGCAACTTGAGACCATTACTCCTCGTTCGGTCATCTGCTACCATTGAGAACAGACTAGAGCCATCCTCTTTGGAACCCCCTTTCAGGTAGCTGAAAGCAGCTATCAAATCCCCCCTCATTCTTCTCTTCTGCAGGCTAAACAATCCCAGCTCCCTCAGCCTCTCCTCATAACTCATGTGTTCCAGTCCCCTAATCATTTTTGTTGCCCTTCGCTGGACTCTCTCCAATTTATCCACATCCTTCTTGAAGTGTGGGGCCCAAAACTGGACACAGTACTCCAGATGAGGCCTCACCAATGTCGAATAGAGGGGAACGATCACGTCCCTTGATCTGCTCGCTATGCCCCTACTTATACATCCCAAAATGCCATTGGCCTTCTTGGCAATAAGGGCACACTGCTGACTCAGATCCAGCTTCTCATCCACTGTCAGCCCTAGGTCCTTTTCCGCAGAACTGCTGCCTAGCCATTCGGTCCCTAGTCTGTAGCTGTGCATTGGATTCTTCCATCCTAAGTGCAGGACTCTGCACTTATCCTTATTGAACCTCATCAGATTTCTTTTGGCCCAATCCTCCAATGACCACAAAAAAAAATATTAATGTATCACACACAGATATTCAGAATGTGCCTCGTATTTTTCAGACACTGAGTTAGGCCCCAATCCAGTCCTCATTAAAATCAATGGGATTATTTCTATTGCCTTCAGTGGAGCTGTTTCAGATTCCTAATGAATGCTGAAATCCAGGCACTTGTTCCAGCAAGGTACTTCAGCACATGCATAACTTTAAGCATGTGAGTAGCCCAGGTCCATTAGATTACTCATACTTAAACAAGACATGTGCTTAAGTGCCTTGCTGAAGCAGGGTCTCAATAGCTAACCATATACCTTCATATCTGATTGGGCTTTCAGTCTGCATGTTAAAGACTTCCAACTTTTATTTGTTTAGTTTATTGTGCATATGTGTTAACCACTCTTCTAAATGAAACACTAGAAGTATTATTTTCCTCCTACCCACCCACCCCCAACCACATTGTCCACAAAGGCTCTAGTCAACAACATGAGGGAGTGCCTGATGGGGGGGAAAATCATGATTAAGAAAAGCAAAACCATTTTTAAGAAATAAGAGTGCAAAAAAACCCACCTTTTAAAACTGCTTATGTACTTACGATCTTTTTTTAGAAAGATCTGATTATTGTGATTGATACTCTTGATATTTAATCACAGTATGGCGCATAATAGCTGCTTTCACTCTTTTGTGAAAGTTTGCTAACATCATCCTTCCCAGATTAATTTTGTCAATTAATTGGGAGGAGCAGTTCATTTTCATTTCAGTATAATCAGCAAGGTTAGACTAGCTTTGTGTTTTCTATTTCCCCACAGGATTCACTGACTGTAAACATATGGCGTAGTGCTCTATATTTAAAAAGTGTGCTTCCTGACCAGTACCCAGTTGGCTTGCAATTCCAATTTTACTATAGTCTCTCAAGATTAGCATTCTTTCAAGGTTCGCTGCCTTTTGCTAGTAAACCACAGTAGACAAGAATAAGATGGCATTATCTATTAAATAGTCATATTCTGAGCTGGATTGCCATCACTCTATGCAGTTATAAAATATATAGTCTAGTTATGTCAGCAACTTTTAATATTGTAGTGCTTTGAAAGGCATCCATCATACATACTGAAGTATGTAGGGAAAAACCCTAAAGCTTCAAGGTGCAACAGTATTTATAAAAATCTGACTCACAACAAAATTGGTTGTCTCCATTTGTTGTTCTGTGAATTAGATCTTTTTAATGGTACAACCAAATGACCTTCCTACCTATGTAGCATAAAGAATGCCGAAATGAAGACAAAAATTGTTAATTCATTTGTGATATAATTTTGAAAGTATATGGTTATACTGGAGCTTTCTGAATAATCTGGATTTTCTGGGATAGTTTTATTTCTTTTATGATGTGGAGCAGAATCCAATTTACTTGACACACACAAGTAATGAATCAATGGGACCATCTGCATGAGTAAGGGGAGCAACATTTGCCCTATTCTATAATAAGGTCTAGAAAAAAAGTGTCTGCCAAGCCTTTCAAGTGTTTGGGGCTTGAGGGATGGAACCACGCATTCTCAATTGTATATTTCCTAATTTGGGCCTTTATTCAGCAATGTACTTAAGTATTTGTCTAATATCAAGCATATGAGCAGTTCCATTAACTCCAGTGAATGACATGAAAGTAAGTCATTTCAAGTCCATGGAATTACTCATGTGGTTGGAGTTTGGCACAAGCTTAAGTACTTTGCTGAATGTTTGCAATTTCACAATAGTTTACATCTGTCTGGTGTGACAGCCAACCCTTGCTTAATATGGCCAAAAGTAGCCCATAGTGTCCAATTCCACATAAGAAATATTTCAAAAATTAGTCCTATAAAATCCTTCACTGAAAGCTTCCCTGTAAAATATAACTAATAGATGCAGTAAAATATATAGAATTCAGATAAATTAATGGCAATCCAGGTGTTTATCACACATGCATAGTACTTGCTTATTTCTCATTTGTCTGTGTTAGAATCATACCTTCAAAGTAAAAAGTAATGTTTCGCTACAATACCTCAGTTAACTAAATATGGGGAAAATCCTATTGTGTGCTCCTGCATGAGTGCCTCACGAAGTGGGATATGCTTCCAGTTGCTTTCCCAAGAACCAAGATGGGTGCCTGCCTATGGTACCTGTTAGCAGCCTTGAGCAGGCAGTCAGCCATCCCGAGGTCATGGCAAGAACCCATCACTCCTCTTTGCAAGCTCCAGCTGGCACTAGGCACTGGAAGTACACAGAAGTAAGGAGTACTGCAAGTACATTGTCTACTGACTCCCTGGGAGTACTGCCTTGTATCAGTTGGATGCCTCTGTGACGGATTCGGTCACAGAGACTCTCCTCAAGACTATCACTCAATGAGCTGGGATACCATTGAGGACAACCCTCCTGCCAGAACAGGTGCTCCTCCGCTCCTGTCTTGCTGAGTTAGATGCTATAGTCAGCTCCAGCACAGATCCAGAGGTTGGGCCATGCCTCTCTGCAATTCACTCAGCCCAGGGGCTTCTCAGTTAACAGGGACTTTCCCAGAGCCCAGTGTTCAGCCTTTCTGGGAGCCTGAACCCCAAATATATCGGTATAAAGCTTATACAGGGTAAAATTCGTAAATTGTTCACCCTCTATATCACTGATAGAGAGATATCCACAGCCGTTTGCTCCCCCAGGTATTAATCACGTACTCTGGGTTTATTAGTAAACAAAAAGTATAAAAAGTAGGATTTAAGTGGTTTCAAGTAATAACAGACAGAACAAAGTAAGTCATCAAGCAAAATAAAGCAAAAACACGCAAGTCTAAACCTAATACAGTAAGAAACTGATTACAGGTAATATATCACCCTCAGAGATGTTCCAATAAGCTTTTTTCACAGACTAGACTCCTTCGTAGTCTAGGTCCAATCCTTTCCCTGGTATAGCTCGTTAGTTCTAGCAGACATCTCGGGTGGTAAGCAGGGGTTTTCTCATGACTGGCAGCCCCTTTTGTCCTCCTCCACCCCCTTTTATAGCTTTGGCACACCACGGGAATCTTTTGTCTGTGCTTGTCCCCACCCCTGCCTCATTAATGGAAAAGTACAAGGATTAAGATGGATTCCAATATCATGTGACATTGGTCACATGTCACTAAGACCCCTAGTCTCCATTCTTCCTGGGTCAGGTAAATAAACCATTTACAACCTAGTCAATGGGAGCCATCAAGATTCTAAATCACCATTATTGGCCCACACTTTGCATAATTACAATAGGATCTTATAGTTATACTTCATATTTCTAGCTTTAGATACAAGAATGATACATGCATACAAATAGGAGGAATATATTCGGTAGGTTATAACCTTTGTTATACCTTACAGTAGACCCTTTGCATAAATCATATTCACACTCATAAGCATATTTCCATAAAATATATGGAGTGCAACATCACAGCCTCCCGAGCCCTTTGATCAGCCACTAGCCAATCTGCTCTGCCTGTATTCCCCTAAACAAGTTCTTTTTTAGTTAGGGTAGGATTTTGGCTGAAATTTTTACATGTGGTTCTTTTTTCACTGCAACAATTTATACTTCACATTAGACAGAGAACCCAGGAGGACACAATACCATATCTCAAGCTTAAAGATACTATTTAAGGTGTTCATAAAGACAGATGTAGTACAATAGTCCTCTAGCATCTGGAAGTGTTTGCTATTAGGTAGAGAGCAGAGAGAAATCCAATACCAGACCATGCTAGATGTATCCAATACTTACTTTTACATGAACTAAATACATTCAGAAAACAGAGTACTAAAGGTTCCCAGCAATACTTTCCTAATGGATTAAGTGATCTCCAAGTATCCAGCCACAACCAAGAGGGCAGGCAACAAAAAAGCTGTAAGTAATTCAAAAGTAAATATATTTGAATATAAGAATACTCTAATCGGCTCTTGGGTGTCACCCTTTGCAAATTAGTAATGAATTTTCTCAGTAACAACTTCAGTGCAATAAATAATGATTTGTACAAAGCTGATCTTAAATCTAGCTTTTTAAAAAACCTAACACTACCCTCATTCTCATTCTGAGCCTGGATCTCCCATTGAGAAGTTCTGCATGTGAATTGAGACAAACATTTCCCTAAAAATATATGGATATTTCTTTCATAGAGGAAAAGTGTGTGTGAAAGAGAATACATATGGATGCTCATGAAAGATACTTAAGTGTCACCCCACATGCTGAAGTTCTTTATCTGCAGAATATCCCTAGGTATAGCAGACACTAACAATACAAGCTCTGCCCCTTTGTCCCACCAATAGGTTTCAACCCTGACCTGAAGGAACCATCTCTCAGGATGAAAAAGTAATTTAATCCCTGTGCCAGTTCAGTCTTTGGCCTTTCTGCTGAAATGGTCAACAGGGGTGCTAATTACTGCTACTTGTCGTGCCTTTGTACTGTGATCACCTGTCTTCTGGGAGCTGGATTGAGATAGAAGGTACTGAACATCCATCACATGGGAACAATTTTTAGTTAATAAATTGACCTGGGCTAAACTAGAACTGGTAATTTAGAAGTGAAAGGTTCTACTATCTGATGACCAATCCCATAAAGCACCCAGATCTTCAAAATACGGGTTAGTAACTGCCCACCCTTTGTGCAATAGAATCATCCATTTATGTTTAACTTCAGTTATTTTCAATCAAGGAATGTCAGATTCCATGGGAAAGATTTTGTATTTCAGGGATCAGTTCAAATTCAGGTTCTAGAAATTACTGTTCTATTTCTGCTCAGATTAATGTGCAATTAAGTTAGCAATACCTTGTGCCTATTAGCCATCACTTCTATGACTGCTGAATAATCTATATTAAATGATATATAAAAAGAAGAAAGTATTCATTGAAGTAGAGGTCTGTTAATGCTCAGCTGTAGTTAGGCATAGTATGATTGTCAGAGTCTTGAGAAATATTAAATAACTCATTTTATCCTTTATTTAAAAAGGAGCTTCTGGTAATAACAAAAGTGCCCCCCCCCCACTTTCTTATCTTCTATGTGTTTATTTGACAGAGTTAATGAAACAGCTACACAGTGATTTTTACCTTATACATACTTAGAATCTTTTTCTACTCTTTTCCTTTTCCCACACTTATGAAGTTAAGGAAAATTTAAGAGCCTAATACATATGATAGATTTGGAGGTAAAGTGAAGCACTAAACAAATACTGTATACCAAATCTACTATTGTATGTGCTTGGAAATTAAAAGGTCTTTTTGATGTGCAGTGCAGGAGTTTTCTATTTTATACTGCTTTTTAATATTAAATTTAATATTTTTAGCATGCAGTCTCTGATTTATAGTGTGAGGAAAGAGAATTGGCTTTCAATCCTTTTAAGTTATTTCAGAGAACTCTAATTTGGCATGAAAAATATTTTGGACTCCTCCTGTTGGCAAAAGTCATTTCCATTGGTGGAACATTTCAAAGAAAAATAATAGGCATAATAATTTAGAAACTTTACACATATTCAAAAATAAGCATAATAAGTTGACACATATTCTGGCCCCAATCTTTTTCTCTTTGAAGCCAATAGAAGTTTGAACACAGACTTGAATGGGAGCAAAATTTACCCCTTAATCTTTTATAAATATAAGAGACCTTCAAAATTGTACTGAAAGTCTTCCAGCCCAGGCAAAACGTCTATGCACCTGGATATCATGATGATGATGGGGAACATATTTTACTTGCTCCTCAAAAAATATTTTCCACAAGCAGAAAGAATTTCAAATGGCTGATATGAAAAAGAGAAAGTTGAGAGAGGCTGGAAAGCTGTTGTCCTTATTCATGCAAGCAGCCCCATTCAGTCAGTATTGTATCTCATCGTTACTTGCATGAATAAATATTTGAAGGATCAGGTCCCAAATTTGGAGTGTGTAATTTATTCTGCCAGCATTATGCAGAGAGATTAGTCAATGGGTCTACTGTGTGGAATAAGGTACTACTCAGTGAGTAATGGTGGCAGAATGAGACCCTTATAAAGAGTCCCAGAAATATTTATCTTCAATCGCAATATCTGTTCCTTTAGCTGCCTACTTTCTCCTCCCTTATTATCTTAAAGGTATGTTGTGTGCTTGTGTGATTTACAAGCAGCAATGTGTCGGGAATGGTGTGGAGCTGTGCCACACCTGAAGAGAAATTGTGCCTCTTGAGCTACAATCTCTTCTCCTGTTCCTGAGTGCACCAGGGTGCTCACTCTATCATCTCTTAAGATGATGCATATTGCTCCTTTTTATGTCTTAGCTGGAATTTGAAAAAGGATTTTTGACTTCCCTCCCTTCCTTTCAAGTAGTTTTCTCACTCTGTGAGGAGACGGTGAGCACAATCTCTGCTCACAGGGCCCGTGATTATGTTCGGTCCACATAGAAGGGGGAAAGTACTTACAAACCCCCATCATATACCTGCATAATTACAGATTTACACTCCAGCTCTATTAAAGTTATAAGAACTTTTGGAAGTGCTTCCAATATGCCTAAGGAACCCAGAATTGGCGAGTTAGTCAGAAACTTTTTATTTTATGTTGCAGATCTTTTAGAAGGGGCTAAATTTCAATTCTGGATTGAATGCTGCTTTTCTTGTTTGGGAGAGCTCCTTCCCACTGCCCAGACTGCTTGATTCTTGTATTCTTGAGTTCAACATGATTTTTCTAATAAGAATTTTCAAATGGAATCCTGCCATTGTGTAACAAATACAGAAAAAGGTGCCCACGTTAGGCAAAACAGTTTCTGAACGGAGCTCAATTTTGCCCCAGTGGAAAATCACTGGAGCCAGTCATCTGTGGTTGCTCATTTTCATCACTCTATAACATTAAAAAAAAAAAAAACCAAACCTGATCCAGAGATAAAATAAAAATGCTGGATCTAAACACAACTTTGAAGCTTAGGCCCCTTTTTAATTGTAGTGGCAAATCCACCACACTCTTTCCATCCTCACTCTCATGGTGCAGTGGATCTACTGCAGTTATGCTGCATGGAGTAAGCAGGATTGTGGGCGCCTATGTTGCAGAACCACGGTCTGCAGGAGAGCCCTGCACCCCAGCATGGAAAGGGTTTTTAGAAATGCATGAGGGGTAGATGGATATGACTACATGACTTCACTGAATATAATTACATAGACTGAAGGGTTGAGGAACAAATACAGCTATGAAGCTTTATTTGTAAATGGAGAAAAGCTTTGCTGCCACTCTAGGAAATGGGAGGATTTTCTTCAGCCCCTAGGGAGACGCAACACAAAAACTGATTACTTGGGTACAAGATGAGGTCAGAGTATGCCTACATTGCAATGAAAGATCTGCAGCATGACCGCAAGTGGCCCACCCCAGCTGACTTGGGCTTGCAGGGCTCAGATGACAGGGCTAAAAATTGCAATTTAAACATTCAGACTCAGGCTGAAGCCTGGGTTCAGAGACCCTGTGAGGGGGAAGGGTCTCAGATCCTGGGCTCCAGGCTGAGTCTGAATGTCTACACTGCAATTTTTAGCCCCACAGCCCAAGCCCCATGAGCCTGTCATAGATCCAGGCTCTGAGACTAAGTGCCATGGGTTTTTTTTTAATTGTAGTGTAGACATACCTGTAGAGCTTAAGGCCAGAAGGGACCACCAGTTCTTCTAGTCTGACCTCCTGTGTATCATAGACCACCAATACCACCCAGCACCTGCACACTAAATCCAACATTTGAAATTAGACCAAGGTATTACATCCCAGGGAAAACTATATTATGTGCTGCATTGAGAGACGAGGAGGGACTGAGGTTCCCCAGTGCCCCAGCAAATGGCAAGACACTGATTGTGAGATGTACCCCGATAAACCTGGCACCTTTCACTGTACAACTTGTTTCAGTGCTTTGTACTAGAGGTTCCAGCTCCTTGAACAACTTCCTGCCAGTTTACAGCTGATACAGGGTCTTCCTCAGGCTCTCTAACCCCCACCCAGATCCGGTCTGTAGCCTCTTATCCCAGCTTCTTCATGGTCCACCACTTAGCCATAGCTGATGAGGTATTTACTCTCTTTCTTAAGCTCTCAGTGGCAGGATGTGGTTTATACACTGTGACAAAATTCCTCCTCTACCTTGGTGGGTCTTGCACTTATTGGCGGATTTGCTCGCCTTGGAGCTTCACGGCAGCCCTCAGCTTGGCTGTTTTTCTGAACCCACAGTCCAGGTCGACTCCTCCTGTGTCTGACCAGGAGTTGGGAGGATTTGGGGGGGAACCCGGGCCCGCCCTCTACTGCGGGTTCCAGCCCAGGGCCCTGTGGAATGCAGCTGTCTAGAGTACCTCCTGGAACAGCTGTGTGACAGCTACAACTCCCTGAGCTACTTCCCCATGGCCTCCTCCCAACACCTTCTTTATCCTCACCATAGGACCTTCCTCCTGGTGTCTGATAATGCTTGTACACCTCAGTCCTCCAACAGTCAACATTCGCACTCTCAGCTCCTTGCGCCTCTTGCTCCCAGCTCCTCACATGCACACCACAAACTGAAGTGAGCTCCTTTTTAAAACTCAGGTGCCCTGATTAGCCTGCCTTAATTGATTCTAGCAGCTTCTTGATTGGCTGCAGGTGTTCTAATCAGCCTGTCTGTCTTAATTGTCTCCAGAAGGTTCCTGATTGTTCTAAAACCTTCCCTGTTCCCTTACCCAGGGAAAAGGGACCTGCTTAGCCTGGGACTAATATATCTGCCTTCTATAACTCTCCTGTAGCCATCTGGTCCGACCCTGTCACAAAACCCAATCATAGCTACAACTGATGTGTCTTTTTTGAATCTTATATGAAATGAATTGGTACTTTAGATTAATTTTCTAGCAGATAGGAAAAAACACCATCTGAAGCGTGAACTGGTACTCTTGTTGATGGTTTCAGAAAGCAAGCCAAAAACTGGAAGGGCAATGAAATGGGAACAGCTACTGGTGGTTCTTCCAACACAAGTATGCTGCATATTGGCAGATGAATGTAGTAAAAATTTGTCAGCATTGTCAGCTCTTCAGTGATGAAACAAAGGACTTCAGTCACCAGGGCTTTCAACTTGCTAGATTTCACAATCACTAAACTCACCCCCCCAAAATATATTATTATGATTTCTCAGTATTCTTTGTGCCACAATGCCAACTGTACCAGCTACTTCCCAAGGTGATGAATTCAGATCAGATCTTTGAAGCTGGTGTAAATCAGGGTAACTCCATTGGATCTAGCCTCTTGAATCCAAGTCCAATAAGCAAATTTAAGTGAAGGATTGCATCTGTCAGTTTAATAAACCTCTGTTCTTTTTGCTTCACTGTTTTGACATTCAAAAAAAAGTCAATGAATTGACTGACTAAAAATATATTCAGGCAAGAAAGTAGCACTTTTTAAAATCAATATAATTTAAATTATCTATTAAATACTCCCTCTTTGTCTAGTTTCCCTCCTTTTTAAAAGAAAAACCCATGTCTATTGTCCCAGGCCTCATAGGATACCACATTATATCTTTTAAACTAAAGGATATTAAATAGATCCAGGACAATATCATCACCATCATCATGGAAGAATCCAATTTTATGGGCAGAAATTCATCTATGCAGCACAGTTTCAGCTGCGCTTACACCTGCAGAAGCGTTCTGTGTGTGGACAATGTGCTTTCATTTCAGCCACTAGGACCACTACTTTGCAATGCCAGTTCATAATCAAACAAAGAAAAAAGAAAGGTCACTGCTGAAACTAGTAGGCAGACATTTGCAAACTCAATGATATTTTTCATGTTCTATAAAAATAATTATATTGTTCGTTCCTTTCTGGACTGCTTTTAATTCATATTTTAGAACACATAATTAAACACTACTCAAGTCAAGACATGATGTATGTCTGAAGCATATTTTCTCAACAACACTCAAATTGCATTCAGAAGAGTTTCCAACAGTCAATTCCTTCTCAGTGGTTTTCAACCCGTAGCCTGCAGACCACTGGGGGTCCGCACCTCCATTTGAAATTTTTCAGGGGCCCACAAGTGAAAAAAAAGCTTGAAAGCAATAAGAAAGATTTTTAAGGGCCTGCAAAAGCAGCACTGGAGATCAATGGGAAAATAAGTAAACAAGTGAAGATGAGCATGAGAGAGATCTTGAGGACACACCTTAGTACTGTCGAATAATATTTACTTAACTCACATGGCTGAATTAGTTAGCATTTGTAAATCACTTTGTATAGTAGTATTAACAGCTAGCCTTCAGAAATCAATAATATTGTTAAGAAGAGGCCGTGCTACCATCCCACAACTGAAGAGAACTCTCCCTGCAGCATGTGAGCATGTACACACACACACTTTTACCATTTGATAAAGAACTATCAAGAATACTTTTGCAAATGTTACAGTGAGGTGCCTTAGATTAAGCCTGGGACAATAGACATATGGGTTTTTCTTTTAAAAAAAATACACCTGAGGAAGGGTATTGGAAAGGGAAACAGTGTTTGAGTTTACATTGTATGTTGCAACACAAAAGGCTAGGAAGTCTGGGAACTTCATTTTTATTAAATGCAAACTTGGCTTGTGCAGGAAAAAAGCAAAAACTTCATGGAGATACACAGATCACACTATCCCCAAACTGTTTGCCACAGCAATTTTCCAGGATCCCTGAGTATTACCAAGGATTTTCACATTATTTATTCAAAAAATACTACAGAATGCACTTCCACCCTGTAAATAATACAATAGTGCTCTTCATCAGAGAGAAATTATATTTGCAATGGGTGACTTCTCTAATGCACAAATGAAAGCAACATATTCTAGAAAAAGAAACAGACCATAAAATAAGCACTTCCACAATCATAAAAACAATGCTGATTTAAGAAGAAGCTAACACATACCTAGTGAATCAGCAGAGCTATCTTGTATAATTTTAACTTTGGAGGGAGATACACAGAACTGTCAATTTTTATTTATTTATTTGCAGCATTACTAGATAAATCCTTCCAAAAAGCAGGCCCTTGCACAATTTTTTATAGGCCTTAGAAAGAAGCACTGTCCAGAAGAAACACACCACAGTATTTCATGTAGGAAATGCAAAGTAAACTGATGACAGTTGACAGAATGCTGACTTTCTTCCCCACAAATATATTTGTGTCTATTTTGCAGTGAGTTAACGGTTGTTGGAGATATAATAGACTAACAGAGAAAAAAATTAATGGTTCCATTGCATGAATAAATAAATGTTGCATTCACAAGGAATAGCTGGGTATGGAGTTATGCAAAGTTAGAGTTAGAGAAATCCTTTACTGACCTGGTATGAACATACCGATTTGCAGGTATGATTTTGAAATATTTTGATTGTCAAATACAGCTATCCACAAGCCTAGAGAACCAATATATACTCAGCAAGAGTGGGAGAGATTAGGGCAAAATTTACTGATTGTCCTCTTGATTTGAAGACATATATTTCCATATAAAAACAAAACCTGAGAGGCCAATCTGAAATCACCCATCCAATTACTACTAATAGGTCATTATCTGGAAACAAGATGGCCAGTTTTCAATTACAGTATATTTCTATAAACTAAATGACAAATGACTTTAGAAAAAATCCTGACACCTTAGAAATAGATGAACAAATACCAGAGGTCTTATTCTCCACTGTGTAAATCAGAAGCAACTCCACTGAAGCAAATGGAGTTACACTTATGTAACCCCATGTAAAAGGAGAATCAGGCCCTGTGGCAATGCAAAAAAAACCTGCTCGTCTCTCTTTGAGCACTGTTGACTATGTGAGTAGGACTATGCAGAAAATGGTAGCCTGTGCATGTGTTGGAAGAAATTGCACCTAGACCATATATAATCCAACTTCTGAATGAATATAAGTTTAGAAAGACACTAGGGGTTCCAGTACAGATAGCTGAAATATCACTGTTTACACTCCACTATGCTAATATGGACACTGCACAACCTGAAAGAGATATCAGTGAAGGATTTAGAAACCTCTGAATTTAGCCCCAAATCTTGCAGTTCTCTGAGGGTGTAGAAGTCTTCCTGGTTTGTCTGTGCAGCGGAACTGTAACCCCCCTGCATAGCACCTGATTCAGATCTCTAGCCACTCCACTTTGTGTGTGTGTGCGCGCATGTGTGCGTGCAACCCAACACTGAAATTATTATGGAGAGTAATAATACTTTACATTCAAACAGAACCTTTCATTCAAAGATCTCAACACGCTTAACAAAAAAAGTTAATTGAGCACCTCACAACTGCTTTAGTTACTTATTATGCCCATTTTAAAGAAGCAGCTTACGATGAAGCAATTTATTTACAGGAAATAAAACCTACCTTGTCTTCCTTTCCAGACCTCTATTCTCTTCAGTAAATATCCACTACCTGCTCTGAGAATCCTACACATAAAATCTCTGTGCTCTGGATGAGAATATGTGCTTAAAGGAATAAACAAAAACAAACAACAATTAAAATCATTTTAAATATCCATATGAATCCTTATCAAGAAAAAGTAGGTAATAATAAAGTAATACTTGTACTTTCAGTGCCCTTTTCATAAATGTAAGTGAAATTGTGTGATGCACTTCATTTTTATTCAATAATAGAAAAAAGTAGCATTTTCTGGCAAGAAAAAACACACTAATGTGGCAGGAAAGTGAAGCAAACAGTTGGCTGTCAAATGTTATCTATGCTGAATTTATATAACACCACCCTTTGAGTCCAAAATTATTCTATGCTGGTGATAAAAGGTACACACATTAAGAACACGTCTTGTCACTTGCGTGGTGTAAGTAATCATTGGTTTGACAACATGTTCAGTGATAAGGACTCCCCAGTGAAATTGCAAGCCTTTGCTGCCAAATGTTAAGCTGCTTAAAAGCAGTAGATGAGGAAAAGAAGAAAAAATGTATTTCTTCATTCTGAAACAACTGACCAAAAATGACTGCTTCTTAACACTTAGAATAAGGGCCACTGTACATTATCTACTGGTCATTATTTATCTTAGTCTAACATCTCTAGTTCTGATGCAGAATACATAAGACACAGAAATCAAAGTGTTTATAAAAGGTAGTTTTTCTTCTGAGTTTTTATTTCTTTCTGTTTTCTGATCACAATACTGAAAAACAATACCATCAAATAGGCTCATTTACCCACATCACTTTCCTGTGCCCTAGTAATGCACTCACCACTGCAACTCAGACTTCCAAAGCACTCAGACAGTCGTAATTGGGCGTATGGGCACCATCATCCGATCTCTAAATACAGGGGGTCCTAAGGCACTAAAATGGGCATTGCCTGACTTGCTCTTCTTTTCCTGCTCTTAAGTGAGATAAAGTTAATTTGACAACATCTCAGATGATGTAAAGCCAGATCAGTAAGTACACAGCTCACAGCTAGCCAAACAAGCCTCTTCCAACAGTGTTTCAATGTCTTGAGACAATAAGAGCTATCAGAACAGCAATTCAAATCCTTCTTTCGGGTAAGGTGGAATATTAAAAAATTATAAATCCCATTTTGATCATTTTAGATTTAGAATCATGAAGCTCTGTGAGAGTTAAGTTGCTCTAGGGTTTGCTACAGTGGGGAAGTATCTAGTTTTTCTACCAGGATAGGAATTGCCATACTAGATTAGACCCTGCTCCATCTAGTCTAATATTCTAACTGTGACAGTGACCAGCATCGGATGCTTAGAGAATGAAGGTACAAGAAAGCCCATAGTATACAATTAGGGATAACCAGCCTATAAGGGATGTTTCATCCTTCATTTTGCTAGTTGGGGTTGGTTTATATCCTGAAGCATAGTGTGAGCGTTTATATGGATTTTAAACAAAATCCTGTGTAATGTTACTATATGTGTCCTCATTATCTTTATACATGGCTATCTCTTTTTTAATCGTATTAGGCTCTTGGCTTCCATAAGAAATATGGATTTGAGTTCCCAAGGTTGATTGTGTGTTGTGTAAAATATATTTCCTTTTAGCAGTTTTAACATTTCTCCATTTCAATTTCATTGAATATCTCCTTGTTTTTGTATTAGAAAAATTAGGGAGGCATGCATTGCTGACATGTAATCATTAAAAGTGGGAAATAGAGGGATTTAAAATTCTACTTTAAGTGCAAATCCTAGCATAGCCTTAACTCTGGCATCAGTAGGATGATTCAGCATGAGCTGTTCCTTCAAAGACAAGACTATTCATGTTTCCTACTTATCAAATTAGTCAAAATCTGGCAGAGACATTCTCCTGCATTCCTCATTATCTTCTTGGAAGAATAAGATATCCTGACTGATTATATTTCTACTTTTTGTATTTACACTGTTAAAAATGTAGACTTTTTTTTATTACTTCAGTAGGAATTCATATCCTCTTATTGTTCTTTCTATGCATATGAATATTTTCCCTTTTTTCCTTTTAGTTTATATAAATATATAGATATAGGTGATGATAATCTCACTCTTTGGAGAACAACTCCATTACAATGTTGCTGTGTGCATTTTGATACTTCCATCTGGTTCTAGACCCCAGAGGCTCTAGCCCCGAGTGAGTTGTCATAAATACACTCACATTGTGAGCAATAGATTGCTTTACCACAGCTATCAGAAAACAAATGGGAAAAATACCCTAGGCACAATTTAACACTAAAAGATCAATCCAAAATTTCCTAACCCAGACCCTAGAAAGAGTGTAGTACAGGGGTATAAAGGTAACTATTGTGTTCTGTGAGAAAATATTATCCCTGTGTTACAAAAGGAAAAAAACTGAGATGTATATGTTAATCTATTCCATGCCACAGAGAGAGAGATACAAATAGAGGATAGATTAAATGTAAGGAAGATTGCCTTATTTGTGACACTTTCACAAACCGGTAGATTGCGTAGGATGGGTAAAGTTCTTTTAAACGTTCATGATGAGTGTGAACTTGAATTGTATTTTAGCGAGTTCAAATGAATCCTAACATTTTTCAGCATTCTGATTTCAAAGAGGGTAAATGTCTGAACAGGAATGGAAAGATTTTATTTTTTACTTATCCATCAGAGTCTGGGACACAAATTATTCTCAGAGTGGTAAATCCATTTCAGACAAGTTTCAGAGTAACAGCCGTGTTAGTCTGTATTCGCAAAAAGAAAAGGAGTACTTGTGGCACCTTAGAGACTAACCAATTTATTTGAGCATGAGCTTTCGTGAGCTACAGCTCACTTCATCGGATGCATGCATCCGATGAAGTGAGCTGTAGCTCACGAAAGCTCATGCTCAAATAAATTGGTTAGTCTCTAAGGTGCCACAAGTACTCCTTTTCTTTTTGCATTTCAGACAAATATATTATAAGTTACTGTTTTTTATTCACTGAAGTCAGTGGGCCATTCTTCAGTCATTGGCTACATCACTTATGATATTCTTCTGCTAATGGAGTTATTAATTCAATTTTCCTCTAATGCTTAAAGAAGCATAACTAGGGATCATATCCAGTGTATCATATTCAAGAACATACTACGTTGTTGCATTTGGAAAGTAAGTTTGGAAAGCAAGCCTAAGAAAGTCAGATATGCTTGCAATATCACATCTTTTATAATGTGCTAATTTCAAAACACATGGTTCAGCTTTTAAATGAGTGTTTTACTTTGAAATTGGAAGTCTGTACTTTCATCTGCCATAAATCGCCCCACCTATGAAAAGCTCGGCAGCCAGTAACTGCCTGCAGCATGAAACGTCAAGATAGAAGCAAATGAAAAGGGGCCATGAGAAAAGAAATAACTTATTATGCAACTGCTTTTACTGATGGATCAATGGAAAAACCAAACATTCAAAATAGTGACTATATCTTCCTTCGGCCCTTGTCGTTCTTCATGCACGTCACAGGCTTGTCTGCTTCCACTTCAATGAGAGATGCAGCAGCACAGGAGGAAGTGTCAGGAAGAAGTAGCTCAAAGTCAAAGCACATGAGGAAAAACAGGCTAAGCTGGTCAGTGTACATGGTAGGTCTTAAAAGGAGAATGTCTGGGAGAACGAAGTAGTGAGCAGGTAATTCAAGGTTTTTTGGAATTAAAAAAATAAAAATATTCTAAGAAATATATGTACAACATTCTGTGGTTGTGTTTAAATAAGGAGTGTGCAGGAATTAAAATTCCAAGCAGCACAAGGACATGAGCAATGGTTGATCTGAAGACAAAGAATGACTCAGCTGCTCCATAGGCAGGAAGAGCTATAGAAACCTATTTTACTATAAACCAGTGTTTCCCAAACTTGGGACACCGCTTGTTCAGGGAAAGCCCCTGGCGGGCCGGGCTGCTTTGCCTACCTGCCGCGATTGCAGGTTCGGCTGATCGCGGCTCCCACTGGCCGCGGTTCGCCACTCCAGGCCAATGGGGGCTGCGGGAAGTGGTGGCCAGTACGTCCCTCGGCCAGCATTGCTTCCCACAGCCCCCATTGGCCTGCAGTGGCAAACCACGGCCAGTGGGAGCCGCGATCAGCCAAACCTGCGGACACGGCAGGTAAACAAACCGGCCTGGCCCTGAACAAGCGGCGTCCCAAGTTTGAGAAACACTGCTATAAACCAAAGTAGGATCAACTCCAAGCACTGGTGCAAGCTCCTACCCCCACACCACAAGAGCTGTGCAAAGGGCTTAAGAGGTAACATATCTTTCCAGCTGGGGATTCCCTTTGCATTGGGGATGTAGAGTCAACACAGTTGGTTCCTACACTGTCCCCTTCACCAGTTGCCAGGGAGGAAGGGGACATGGAGATTCCTAAGGATGAAGCACAGGTGCTGACTTTACAGTATGCCCAGAGTTGCTTGTCCTCAGACCTCCGCCCCCACTCCACCCACTCCCCACATGTTCTGTTCAATATCTTCATAAATGATTTAGATAATGGCATAGAGTGTACACTTACAAAGTTTGCAGATGATACCAAGATGGGCGGCGATGCAAGTGCTTTGGAGCATAGGATTAAAATTCAAAATGATCTGGACAAACTAGAGAAGTGATCTGACATATAAATAGGATGAAACTCGATAGGACAAATGCAGAGTACTCCACTTAGGAAGGAACAAGCAGTTGCACACATAAAATAGGAAATGACTGCCTGGGAAGGAGCTCTGTGGAAAGGAATCTGGGGATTATAGTGGATTACAAGCTAAATATGAGTCAGTGACAATTTTGTAAAAAAAGAAAACATAATTCTGGGATGCATTAGCAGGAGTGTTGTAAAAAAGACCCAAGTAGTAATTCTTTCACTCTACTCTGCGCAGCTAAGGCTGCAACTGGAGTACTGTGTCTAAATCTGAGTGCCTCATTTCAGGAAAGATGTGGAGAAATTGGAGAAAGCCCAGAAAAGAACGACAAAATTATTAAAGATCTAGAAAACACAACCTGATTGAAAAAAGCGTTTGTTTAGTCTGGAGAAGAGAAGACTGAGCATGACATGATAACAGTTTTCAAGTTGTTACAAAGAGGAGGGAGAAAAAATATTCTTAACCTCTTCAGACAGTACAAGAAGCAATGGGCTTAAACTGCAGCCAAGGAGGTTTAGGTTGGACTTTAGGAAAAGCTTCCTAACTGTCAGGATAGTTAAACACTGGAGCCAATTGCCTATGGAAATTGTGGAATCTCCATCACTGGAGGTTTTTAAGAACAGGTTAGACAAATACCTGTCAGGAATGGTCTGGTTATTATGTAGTCCTGCTTAGAGTGCAGGGGGCTGGACTAGAAAAATCTCTTGAGGTCCCTTCCAGTCCTATACTTCTATGATCATATGGCTAATGCCTCCTGTACCAGCAATCACCTGCTGGGACAGCAGTCTGTTGGAGAGACAGACAAACTAGGTACAGCCTCTTGCCAACCTCAAGGACTACAGCCAAGGACTGCAGTCAGCCTTTTCTTTACGTTTCTGAAGTTACACCTTATTATTTCAGACTATTTTACACAGGATGGCTGATGGAAATGAGTGTCTAGAAATGGAAGTTACCCCATCTGAAGTGGAAGAAAACCTTAAAGTGCTTAATGAGCTCAAAAGGTGGGGGAGGGGTGCAGATAATTTGTTAACGTGTGACTGGAGAATAGCTAATGTTGGACCTATATTTAAGAAAGGGGTGGAAAAAGTGATCTAGGCATTAACAGACCTGTTAGTCTGACCTCAGTAGTATGCAAGGCTTTAGAACAAATTTTGAAGATAAATGGAAAATGGGATATAATGCAATATGAATTGATAATGCCAGACTAACATGATAATCAGTTATTTTCTCAAAAAGTGTTTTTAAAGATAAAGAAAATGCAGTAGATTAAGTATACTTGAACTTAAGTAAAGAGTTTGATGTGGTACCACTTGGGAAATTAGTTACATTTGGAAAAGGTGAGGACTGGTACAAGGCTGTAAGGTGGATAAGGAATTGGCTGAACAGAAGAAGGTAACAGGTTGTGCTGAAAGGTGAACTATCAGATTAGAGGGACGTTATTAGTGGAGATTCTCAAGGATTTGTCTTGGGACCAATTTTATTCAATATTTTTACTAATTTCAGAGTAACAGCCGTGTTAGTCTTTATTTGCAAAAAGAAAGAGGAGTACTTGTGGCACCGTAGAGACTAACCAATTTATTTGAGCATTAGCTTTAGTGAGCTGTAGCTCACGAAAGCTAATGCTCAAATAAATTGGTTAGTCTCTACGGTGCCACAAGTACTCCTCTTTCTTTTTGCAAATATTTTTACTAATAACCTTGGCACAAAACATAGGAGTGTCCTGACAATATAAAGTTGGGAAGCATCAGTAAAGAGGAGGATAAGAATGTTATACAGGAAAATCTGGATGACCTTTAAGATAGGAGTAACAGAAATGCAATGAAATTCAATAATACAAATATGAGTTTGCATCAATATTAAGTATTAACATTATGTATTTCTGCTACAAGCCAGTGACTTATCCTTTGGAAGCCTCAAAGGAGGATAGAGAGAGAGAGTTCTAGATGTGGTGGTCGATCACAGGATGACGAGCCATCAGTATGATACAAATGCAAAAAAAGCAAATGCAATCTTAGGATATATACTCCCCAAACAGACCTACTTTGCTTTCCTCTCAGAGGCCATAAACAGCATAACTACTCAGTTATTACATAGCACACAGCTCTTTATAAGCAAACATATTTATTCATATTTATTCGGACTAGGGACCGAATGGCTAGGCAGCAGTTCTGCGGAAAAGGACCTAGGGGTGACAGTGGACGAGAAGCTGGATATGAGTCAGCAGTGTGCCCTTGTTGCCAAGAAGGCCAATGGCATTTTGGGATGTATAAGTAGGGGCATAGCGAGCAGATCAAGGGACGTGATCGTTCCCCTCTATTCGACATTGGTGAGGCCTCCTCTGGAGTACTGTGTCCAGTTTTGGGCCCCACACTTCAAGAAGGATGTGGATAAATTGGAGAGAGTCCAGCGAAGGGCAACAAAAATGATTAGGGGACTGGAACACATGAGTTATGAGGAGAGGCTGAGGGAGCTGGGATTGTTTAGCCTGCAGAAGAGAAGAATGAGGGGGGATTTGATAGCTGCTTTCAACTACCTGAAAGGGGGTTCCAAAGAGGATGGCTCTAGACTGTTCTCAATGGTAGCAGATGACAGAACGAGGAGTAATGGTCTCAAGTTGCAGTGGGGGAGGTTTAGATTGGATATTAGGAAAAACTTTTTCACTAAGAGGGTGGTGAAACACTGGAATGCGTTACCTAGGGAGGTGGTAGAATCTCCTTCCTTAGAGGTTTTTAAGGTCAGGCTTGACAAAGCCCTGGCTGGGATGATTTAACTGGGAATTGGTCCTGCTTTGAGCAGGGGGTTGGACTAGATGACCTTCTGGGGTCCCTTCCAACCCTGATATTCTATGATTCTATGATTCTAAGGTGAAAGCAGAGAACATTAAAACACTAAAAAATCCACTTACCCGGGTCCTAATAAGTAATGCTACATTTTAGTGATGGGTATTTTTAGTAAAAGTCATGGACAGGTCACGGGCAGTAAACAAAAATTCACAGGGGTACTATATACCCCTGACTAAATCTTGGGGAGGGGGGTGGCCTGGGGGACCCCTGCTGGTGCTTAGTGGGGGGCCCAGGGCCCCTGCTGGTGCTCAGGGGTGCGGGAGGATTGGTGGGGCTGGCAGGCTCCCTACCCAGCTCCGTGCTTTCCTGGAAGCAGCTACATCCTTCAGCTCCTAGGTGGAAGCGCAACCACACAGCTCTGTGCACTGCCTCCTCCCTGAGCGCCAGCTCTGCAACTCCCATTGGCTGGGAACCACTGCCAGTGGGAACTGGAGAGGCAGTGCCTGCAGGCAGCGGCAGCATGCAGAGCTGCCTGGCCACACCTCTGCCTAGGAGCTGAGGGATGTTGCCACGTCTGGGGAGCCTCCCCCCGCACCAACGTAAGCACTGCCCAGAGCCCTCACCTCATTCTGCGCCCCAACCCCTACCCAAACTCCTGCTGCTGCTGGGGGGAGGGACAGTGGGCCAAGACTGCCCCAGTAGCAGCTGATGCAGCTGGCTCAGGGGCTGCCCAAGCTGCTCAGGTGGCCATCGGGTCAGCCACATCAGCCACTGCAGAAGTCATGGAAAGTCATAGAATCCGTGATCTCTGTGACAAACTTGCAGCTTTACTAATAAGCTTACCAGAGATCACCCCAATTCCAACAAGGGCTCTTGTTGGAGCCAGTCCTTCAAACCCCAGATAGGTTTTTTTTCTATGGTTACAAGTTAATAACATCTTTAGCTCAGAAGAAAAAGTTGCATTAATCAGAGTGACAGATTTATGCATTTGGGCCTTAGCTCTTGGGACCATGGGAAAAAGTAATCAGCTGACAATGGATTTCTTCTCAGGGTGTAGGTTCAAATGGTTGGGTCCGGAGGTGGGAATTTCCATTTCCCCACCCCTCTTCCAAGTATTTCCTATGCACCCGCACAACTAAAAGTTCATTCTTGTCTGGCATACTGCTTGAGAGAATCTTTTGAAACTCCCAACACTTCCCAGGGATTACATTAGGCATGTCCTCCCTCTAGAAATGTTACAAATATTTGCATTTTAAATACAATGAACTCCTAAGATACTATAACTTAATTCAATATGGTTTGTCCAGGAAATTGCCATTTGTGTCACATTTTGTTTGATTAAAGAAATGTAAGCAGAAAAATTGCAAGGTGGTAATATTTACGTACAATGCAATGCAACACCCAGTTCTCAAATCTAATTAGTCCTTTCTATTTAAAGGCCTGTGGAGCAGCACTTAACGTATACAGTTGGAAATCCCTTCTCCTCTCAAAATGAAAAAAGGGTCCCAGGATATTTACTGGACTGAATATAAAAGACATATCATGACGACACATTAAATGTCTCAAGAACTAGACCATTTTGAAATATTGTATTGTCAGATACATTGCAAATTGATATATACACACCAGAAAATTAAGGAAACGTGCTGTAACAGACAATACAGTATTTGGAAAACCAACACTGCTCTAGATGTTTAGGCTTGTTTGATTTTCCAACTGCAGGGTAATTGCCAAAAACTATAGCTGGAATAGGCCATCATTGTTCATGATATAGCACAAGTGAAGCCCATGACATTACACCAAGTATGGGTTTGGCCCATGTTTTCCAGTTTTGCTTGGCTCTATCTGCACTTCAAAATGTACAATGTTCAGGTCACAAGTTTGCTACCACAGGTATCATTATATATACATATCTAACCTTTTGAGAAATCCCATTATGTCAACAAACAGCAGCTTTACAGTTTAGAACACCTGAAGCAATTTTCATAAATAGCAAACTGATCACCTGAGACAGCTAAACATTTAGAGACATGGAAGCTGTGATGGCTTTAAACATTCATGCATATAGAAGCTTTCATGGGTGTCTCTCAAAGGATACCTATGTGCATTTGAAAATTATGTTACTTTGTTTTACAGGAGAATCAAAGGAAATAGAAAGCCACAATTCATGTATGGAAGGGCTTAATATTTCCTCATAAAGACTGGGTGTTTACATTTCCTTTTTAATAAAGGAGGGGGTAGCTTGCTATCACATTGATCAGCTCTAGTCCATCAATCCAGCTGCTCTGATAAATACTCTCCTCTGACTGACAGAAAAATAAGATATTTCACATGGAAAAAAGAGCCTTTTTCAGAGTCTGTTTCTTTTCTTCCACCCACAAATGTACAAATTAGAGAACAAGAGGTCCAGATGATCTACAGCAAAATCATAATTACAAGACAGGTTTAGACAAAGTAGTCATGGTGGTGTTTAATCCCCAGCTGATGCATAAGGGTATTAACAGTACAGGGAAAGTTGTCTTGAATAATGCATTTACACTGTAAAGCAGTGAAATTGAATACATTTTCCTTCTCATTTATACTGCATCCAGGATTATTTTAATATATGGGATTTTAAACATCTTGTCATGATAGCAATTATCTAGTTTAATAAGGAATGTTTGATACATTCAAAGTACATTAAGGTAAAAATAAAGGACTTACTAGTCCTACAAAAGCAAAATACATGCATAATAAAGATAGAAATACCTCCCTTATCTTGCTGGGTTGTATGCCATTATCAGACCATGTAACACTTATTTGCACATTTCTGATATTTATAATTTGTAAGAATAACCAAACATGCAAAAAACAGACATTTTTCTAAATTTTCTAGCCCCTACCCCACCTAAAAGAAGGTTTTGCATCTGAAAATGTGTTGCCTAAACTCATCCTGGAGAAGATTTTAATGTGGAGAATTTCCAAATTAAGTTTCTGAAAAGTTTCAGAGTAGCAGCCGTGTTAGTCTGTATTCATCAGCCACACCATCAGAGGCTCGTTCACCTGCACATCTACCCATGTGATATATGCCATCATGTGCCAGCAATGCCCCTCTGCCATGCACATTGGTCAAACTGGACAGTCTCTACGTAAAAGAATAAATGGACACAAATCAGACGTCAACAATTATAACATTCAAAAACCAATTGGAGAACACTTCAGTCTCTCTGGTCACTGGATTACAGACCTAAAAGTGGCAATACTTCAACAAAATAACTTCAAAAACAGACTCCAACGAGAGACTGCTGAGTTGGAATTAGTTTGCAAACTGGATACAATTAACTTAGGCTTGAATAGAGACTGGGAGTGGGTGGGTCATTACACGAAGTAAAACTATTTCCCCATGTTTATCCCCCCCACCACTGTTCCTCAGACATTCTTGTAAACTGCTGGAAATGGCCCACCTTGATTGTCACTGCAAAAAGTCCCCCCCCCCCCCCACTCTCCTGCTGGTGGTGGCTCACCTTGGGTGATCACTCTGGTTATATTGTGTATGGTAACACCCATTGTTTCATGTTCTCTATGTACTCACAAGTACTCCTTTTCTTTCCGCAAATACAGACTAACATGGCTGCTACTCTGAAACCTACCATATGCTCTGTAAGGAGAGTCATCACTTGGGATGGACTATTGTCAGCAGGAGAGCGGGGGCGGGGGGAGGGAGGAAAACCTTTTGTAGTGATAATCAAGGTGGGCAGTCTCTACATAAAAGAATAAATGGACACAAATCAGATGTCAAGAATTATAACAATCAAAAACCAGCCGGAGAACACTTCAATCTCTCTGGTCACTCGATTACAGACCTAAAAGTTGCAATTCTTCAACAAAAAACTTCAAAAACAGACTCCAACAAGAGACTGCTGAATTGGAATTAGTTTCAAACTGGATACAATTAACTTAGGCTTGAATAGAGACTGGGAGTGGATGTGTCATTACACAAAGTAAAACTATTTCCCCATGTTTATTCCCCCCCCCCCCCACTGTTCCTCAGACGTTCTTGTCAACTGCTGGAAATGGCCCACCTTGATTATCACTACAAAAGGTTTTCTTCCCCCTCCCCCCCCCACCGCGTTCTCCTGCTGGTGATAGCTCATCTTAAGTGATCACTCTCCTTACAAAAAGAAAAGGAGTACTAGTGGCACCTTAGAGACTAACCAATTTATTTGAGCATAAGCTCTCGTGAGCTACAGCTCACTCCTTACAGTGTGTATAGTAACACCCATTGTTTCATGTTCTCTGTGTATATAAATCTCCACACTGTATTTTCCACAGTATGCATCCGATGAAGTGAGCTTTAGCTCACGAAAGCTTATGCTCAGATAAATTGGTTAGTCTTTAAGATGCCACAAGTCCTCCTTTTCTTTTTTCTGAAAAGTGATGTTGAAACCCTAACAGATCTTTATTCATAGACATGGTACCCAACTGGTAATACATGATTGTGAGACTTTGCTGTCTTTACTTCTAGGACAGTTGAATTAAAACATAAAACACATTTGAGAAAAAATATTTTAGTCTTTTTTTAAAATATATGAAAAACTACTATCAACTTCTTGTTTAGTACAAGATACGAAGTACCCTTGGGAGGATGCTTTTATGTATTTTTATGTGTTACATATACCTGTGAGTCCTCCTACCAGTACTTTGTTCTTTTATAATCCCATTTTATTTATTTTTAAAATTTCTTCCTCCACTGTTACTATTGTATCAAAAAATCCAGAAAAAAAAAAACAGTAGAAACTCACAGCTAATAGTTGTACAAGAAAAACAAGAATATTGACAGGAAACTGATACAAAGTGCTGTCATAGGCACGAAGTAAACAATAGAGAAACTTTGTTCTGTTATCTCCTGCAGTTATAGTAATCTTAGGTGTTGTAACAATAGCTACTGAAACATTTTTAGGCAGAAAAATGGTATTTAAGTTGATGGAGTCATTTTAACCTGAAATTATAAGAACCAGACAGCAGGAACAATTGTTACTTTCTGGCATGTGGATCATCTGCCGGGAAACCAGCTCTGTCAGCAAAAGGATGGAAGCCAGTGTTATGAATAATAGCATGCCATGCGTTTAGTGCCAAAAGTACACTCTAGACTGAGATGAGATGCTGTATTTCAGAAAAGGATACTCTAAAAAGTATTTCTAGTAGTGCAATGCCCATAGGTGACATTCACCCTTGTGCCAAGAGCCAGCACAAGGCCTATCAATGTCACTTAAGCCATCAAAAGGAGTTAATAAAGCTGCAATCAGGAGAAAGCTTCCTTTCGTGGCTCCTATATCTTCGCTTAAATAAGGTAAATGTATTTCTTTTTATTATAAAGTTGTGCATCTATCAAGGTACAGATGTCATCCTAAAATATTTCATAGGCCAGAGGGCCAAATCCTGTTCCAATTTGAGAGAAGAGCAGAACGAAGAAGTCGGAAATAGGTGAGCCATGGAGAAAAGTCTCAGAATGATTTCAGGATGCCTGCTGGATCACAAGCTCAGAGGATGCCTCAGCATCCATGGCTTCATCATTTTTATTCAACAGTCTTCTGGACTCCGCCATCTATATAGTGAAGCTACACATGCTTGCATATTTTAAGGCGGGTGGCCACATTTAAATGAAAGAACCTGCTAAAGCATAAGCTTATATACAGTACAACCTTCATTATGAGACTAGTGGGGACATGAAAGTCAGGTAACCCAGGAGTTAGATTTTTTTTATTTATTTTTTTAAAAGTCACTAGAGGCTAGGAAAAGCTCAGTTTTAAAGCTCCACAGGTGAAAGGTTCTCTGGAGTCTATCAACCATACAAGTACAAAGACAGTTTCTATCTTGTAGAAGGTCCTCAGATAATAAATAAAAACTCACTAAGATAAGTGCTCCAATACCACAGCACTAAGCAAGGTACAAAAACATAGAGAAGTTGGATGTTCTGATGTTTAGATGAGTGAGAGAGATTTTCAGTTAACTTGGTTTGGGTAACAAGGGTTCAACATGTACTTGTTATCTGCTTAATATAAATCTAGACCTCAACACCCTGACCTGCCTTGCTCCCCTATTTGAAAGATAGAACTGAAGCTTCTCTTATTCCAATTAATCCATATTTCTGGGCCCCAAACTTGTACAATGCTTTCTCCATAGTTATTAATCACTAAATGCTCAGTTTTCATTTTGCTTCAGAAGTAAATTTATTAGTGAATTACATGGCATACTGTTTTCAATGTTTTTCTTCATCAATAAAAATACCAAAGTAAGTTTCTAAGGAGATAACTAAGCTAATTCTATGTGTATAGCTACTGCAATAGAGAGAAACACACAAATAAGATTTATTTGTAAACTCAGTCTGCAAGCCTCCCTATTGTCCAATACATTCCTTGGTGGTTTGTGACAACCATCTAGTCACATGGCATGTTCATATTTTTAGAAGTTTCCTCTTTTTAGAGCTATTACCATTCCCAGCAGTATTACACATTATATATACAGGGAATCCCTCTCAAATAAGTAGATTCTTCCAAAATCAAAAAGAGTCTTAATATGAATACTGTGGTTGTACAATGGTTGGAAGAGTCGCAGTATACATTTTGGACTGGTATGCAGAATGTACCTATTATAATGCCAGTTACACAAGCTAAATGCCAATATTCTGTTATTTTAAAGGGAATATTAATAGATGAAGATAGCACATCAGTTGTGATGGAGGACCAGATAACAGAGTTACAAAGAAGTTTCAAAAAATTATTAGACATGTATCTATAATTATTAGACATGTATCTATAACATTCTGACATATATACTTCTCATATATACTGCTGGTGGGGCAATATATAGAGAATCATTTAAATAATTATTATATACTGCTAAACAGTAGGTGTGGACAGACAATCCCTCCCCCATCCCCAATCCTTCCATAAGCAGCTTGATTAAAATGTATCTGTAACTAATACAATATGGGGCATTTTTTGATTTAGTAGAAGTGTGTTCCCATGAGGGCTACAGTTGGACTGCAACCAGAGGGTTGAACATACACAGTGCAATGATCTTTATCTGTGATATTTTGATTGCATCTGTACTTTGAAGACATGTTGATTCATATCTCTGTACTCAATTGTATAAACAGTGTTTCTATACTCTCTACAAAATGCCTGCCCTACTTGTACTTGATATTTTTCTCTAAAAAATACAAGTTATTTTACAATATCAAAGGTAGTTCTTGCAAGATATTCATCTCAATTTTTCAGACCCAGGAGGTTCAGATAAACATCCAATGTTTAGGGTGCTTATTTGGCTTAACAGCCAAACTTTTGAAGAGTCAGCTTTCATCCAGAGCAATTACAAGCCTAATGCAACTTTTCATCTACAGTCTAGATGGCAATAAAAATGTTTTTCCATACTGCTATCTTGCTTCTCCCCTCCCTCCACAATGATGAGACTATAAATAAGTCATAACTATACTGACAAAACAAGCTACCCTGGAAATCAAATATTTACAATCAAACATCCATGGGTCTATTTTGTTAGATGCTTTCCTATGTTCAGTCTTCAGAGCAGAGTACATAGAATGAATATTTTAGGAAACAATCGAGGAATGAAAACTGACCGGACTAGTTCCACAAGGTGTTCTAGCCATCCATTAAACTCCTCACAAAATACATAGATACTTCAAGTAAGTGCAGCATTCTTTCTAGAGGGTGCCACCCTAGATTTACTGGTGATGGCCCATGAAACTATTCAAATGTATTCCCTGTCTGGAAAAAAAGTTTTCTATGTAAATGCATATATTGGCTTAAATTGACTTCTGCAAACCTCTTTGATACCAGTGGTATTGCACTTCCATTACTAAGGCAGATGGATGGTTTTGGGCCTACTATCCACTACAAATTAGTGTGCATAGGATTGAAAAAAACAACCTGTTTAAAATGAAGGTTTATTACACAATATAACCAGATAGAAATATTGTGGTGTTACAGCAAATTTCCTTTTTTAAACAAACGCCTAAAGACAAAGACATTAAAATGGGACTGTCATTGAGTCAATTCTGCTACCAGTGCAGAAGTGCTCCCTACAGTACACTAAGGTTGAAATCCTGGCTTCCTTGCAGCCACTGACTTTGCCATTGACTTCAGCAGGGCCAATATTCCATCCTAAGTATTTATCCAGTACTGCTAAAAATGCCTTAGGTCCACCACTTTCCTAGGGAAATTATTCCACAATATAGGAGACACTTAGGATTTTCTACTCCTTGATATTTATCTTAAAATTATCCTTAACAATACTTATAGATCAGCCTAAAGGAGGTTTCCCCTCTCTGTGACAATTACACTTTTTGGAGAAGCCTGGTGGCAGAATACTTCCTCTGAGAGGGCCCTAAACATTGAAACAGACTCCCTATCCTTGCTCCAAAATAGCCTGAATTTGCTGACCTTTTGGTCCTGCTGCAAGGCCCACCTACCTTCCTAGGGTTTGGGGAGGGTTTGAACATCTGGAGAAGCTAACATAGCATTTCATTTTGATCTTAATCTTCTGAGTCATTACTGTGGCTGAAGTGTTACTGATTTTGATATTATTTACATAGAATTTTGCTTTGATATTATCAAAAGCACCTAGAGCTTTTGAGAAGCACTTTAATGTCAGTATTAATCAAAGTAAGTATACTGCCAAAAAGATTTTTTTTTAATTTCTTCCTTGTCTTTGCAGAACAAATCAGGATCAGTTCAGAACAAGAAATGATTTTACTGGACAATTTACTGGCAATAAAGAATTTAACCAGCTCTAATTAACTATCCTTCCTAAGGGAGGGAAATACTGTAACTAAGAATGATTTGCAACTTTAAGGAAAAGGAAAAATGAGAATTAAGATTTCTCTAGGCATCAGTCTCTTTCCATGTTTGCTAGGTTTTCAAGTGGGAATATTTATAAAATATTTCCATTTTCTGGAAGGATACTATCCCAACTGGCTCTTAAACACAAGGAGAATGCAGATGAAAGAACACAGAAGAAAGTGCATCCTCAATAAATAAGTGAATGAAATATCTAGGACTCCCTCTCTGAGCTATTCTTAGTCACAGCTTTGAGAAAGTGAGGGCTCCCATGGCATACATAGCTATCTGCAGAGATCCAATTCCCAAAGGTCTACGGCCCTACAACAAAGTTCAGATCAAATATGTAACAAACAACTTTTTAAATGAGGATCAAATACAGGTCTTTGAAAAATATAAGAACGCTAAAAGCATTTTTCAATTTCCAAAGTCCAGAATACCAACTCTGCCTTCATCCTCAAACACAAAGGATTTGTAAAAAATTACCAGCAAGCAATTTACTTCCAGGACAGTCTAACTCCTGGCACCAAGCGGTTATCACAGATGAAGGTATCGAAATACTGTGTCTTGCAAGCCACCTGTTGGTAACTGACTGCCTTCTTCTGTGGTGAGATAAAGCAGTTTTAATAAAACTTTGAAACATGTTGTGTTAAACCATTATGCAAAATTGCATGTGGCAGCTTAACTACAGGTCATTTATCACAGTGTAAAAGTTATAAATGCTTTTATCACTCCAGGGAGATTGTTTCCTTCATCTTTACAGGTAGGAAAGTCATTCAAATGCAAAGAACATAGATTTAACTAGCTAAAAAACAGAGATACCCATTTTTACCCATTATTCATAGATATTAAGGTCAGGAGGGACCATTATGATCATCTAGTCCGACCTCTGTCACATCTTCAATTTTATTAGTCCACTGAGATGAAAAGACATATAGCCCAGAGGCCACTGTTCAATATCCGACATACAGTAGCAGTCACTTCATCTGTTACAGGAAGACTACAAAATGCTGACCCCTTACTGCTGTTTCCTACTCATAAGAATCAGACCAAGCAGTAAGATTACTGACCATTCACTGTGTAGCACACAAAAATGGACAGTGCTGCACACTGCAGACCTTCAGTTAATTCTGTTCTTCTATATGTCAAGAGATGTACTATACTACACTGTTCATCCTAAACATTATTCCTATTTTAACACTTGTGGATTATTGCTGAGCTCAGATTTGCTCATACCGGGTTACATCCTGACATCTGGGAAACTAAAAAGAGATTAAAATTAAAATGTGAGAACACACAAATTTCATCTGACAGATGCTGCCCTCATCTTATAAAAACCCATTTGCTGACTATGATGTCTGAATCTGTTCTTTATCTAAGATCATAGGATAGAGGATGGGGGCCATGTTTGTAATTCAGAATGTGTGTATTTCTTGATTAATTGCCAAGAAAGATGGCCTATTTTAGCATCTCCCAGCCCACTTCTGGCTCTCCATATCCTCATGGCTCCATGGTCTGGCAGGCTCCCTACAGGGGTGCTGGACACAGAGAAAGGAGCCCACCAGAACCAAAGTTCTGCTTGGGGCTCCAGGGCCTGGCAGGCTCCCTACCCCAGCTGCAGATCCTGGAACAAATGGAAGTCTGCCTGTTTTGGAAAAGTTTTGCTGAATTTGTAATAGAGTTGAAAACACATTTTGGTCGAGCAAATCAGCATTTTCTGACAAAACTACATTTTACTGGAAAAGTTCCAATCAGCTGTACTCTTAGCATGTGAGGAGGATATTCCAGCTGGAACTGTAAGGAAGGAGCATGAGACTTGGGATTTGAGTAGCTGAAGGTATTGTGTTAAAGAGGAATCTGCATTAGCTAGCCTGTTTGGCATTAAAACATCAACATTTCTCAGTCCAAAGTTAAGTAAGGCCCAGTCCTGCCAACTGCCCAGTACCCTGAACTACCACCACCCTCATGAAGAGAAGTGAAAGCAGCTACATTTAAAAAAGAACAAAAAAACCCACCCACATGAAAGAAAGGGATAACTGATGGTAATGAACAGATTTTCACACTTCATTGGCAAATTGAGGGAAAAAAGGAAATAAGTTTGGTTTCAGGCTGAAGGAAACATTTCAACAAAATCAAAATGTTTTGTTTAAATTTTTACCATTTGAAACTTAAAAAAAAATTAAGAATTTTGAAACAGTTGTTTCAAACCAGAAAAAAATTAAAATAGGGTTTAACTCTGACACACTCAAAACAAAACACTGATTGTTCGGGCTGGAGTTTGTTTGGGTTTTTTGTGAACCAATATAATTTGTTGAAATGAGTTTGTGAAACATGGCCCCTATCTTTTATTCTGTCATCTTAAATAAAGAGCAGCAGCAGGCAGTCACGAAATCTGCATTTTTCACTGAAAACTAAGTTTCGCCAAAATATTTTTCTCAACTTTAGTAATGCATATAAATGGGAAATGGTACAACATGAAAAGGAAAGTAAGAGGACACATGGAGAAATCTATGGCCAGCAGTTGAAGCTGTTCCACTTTGTATAAATAATTAAATATTTAACGGCACCGAGACTTGAGTCTCCCACATCCCACGCAAATGTCCAAGCCACCAGGCTACAGAGTCACTCTCACTGGCCCATGATTGTTAACCAATGACGAGTGGAACAGCTTCAACAGGAGAGATTGGGAGAGACCTACCCTAGAATACCCTACATCCCAGTGGTTAGGGCATACTCTTGTGAGAACCCAGTTCAGATCCCTGCTTGAGTCAAGTGGAGGGAAGAATTGAACCCAGGTCTCCCACATACTGGGTGATCTTACCTGCTGGGCTAGAAGTTAAGGGAGGCAGTGGCACCATCTCCTTCTCCCCCATTTTATAAGAGAAGCTGTAACAGGGACCTGGCTCTACCTCAGTCTTCTTCCCTGCAGAAGCCACTTGGACTCCACTGGGTGTGTTCTCACTGAAACTTTATTTCAATTCCCCATCACCAATATAACCACAGTCCCCACCCACCTACTTAGTTATGTTTACAGAGCTTTAGGCACCCTCAGCAGGACCCAAGGGGAACAGAAGTCTCCTTCCTCCGAGACCCCTGTATGTCTAAACCCAGCTAGCTCTGTTCTTCCCTCTCTCCCCCTGCACTCCCTTCCTGTGTCTTCTTTGTCAGCCCTGAGTTGGGCCAACTGAATATTTACCCCATGCAGCCCAAATCAGATAATTACCCCAACCAGCTTCTCCTGAGCCCCTATTTTCTTAAGGACAAAACTAAGACCCTTTGAAGTTTTTCAGCACACATGGGGAGACCGCAAAATAGTCAATAGCTTAGTGGTCAGGGCTCTCACCTAGGGTGGGAGACCCAGGTTTTAGTCTTTGCTTTGCCTGCTTCAGACCAGGGACTTCAACCTAAGTCTCCCACATCCTACTTAAGTATGCGAACCATCAACCTGTCACTGACAGGGCTCTGCTCTCCCTCCACAGATATTCCAACGTGGGCCTAGAAAACCTTGTCTGACAAAAGCTGTGTCAAAACTGGGATGTTCAAATGAAAAAAATGCATTTTCAACAACTCAGCATTTTCTGATGAAAAATGTTTCATTGGAAAATTCCCAACCAGCTCCATTCAGCAAGTCACAAATATTTGTCCCTTCCTCCCAATAAGAGGGGTTATTTCTCAAAGATACTAGCAGAAAGCACCTTTCTTCCCCCCTAAGCTACTCACAAGTGACAGTGGTGCCCATAATTATCGAGCCCAGGATGCACACAACGGCTGTCTATTTTGGTTTGTTCTATTTTTCAGTAGATTTAAAATTTTAAATACAGTGGCATAAGGAGTTTTAGAGTACCTAGAAAAGAGCATAGAATAATGTTAATTATGAGTAAAAGTTTCTGACTTTGTAGAGGGAATATAAGGATAATGTATAGAACTTAAAATGTTTTGAATCTCTCCTTTCTTCCTTCATCCAAATCAATTTCCCACCATTAAGAAACTAAAAGAAATTTAAAAGGCAAGTAAAACATTTCTGTGACAGTGTTGTCAAAAATAAAGACTATTCAATTCAAGGAGGCGATAGGGCATGATTCTGCATGAATGGCTGCCATCGAGAAATCAATGTTCTTTGTATTTCATAACTCTGTAATTCAACTCACTTTGCATTTGATGACACTTTAAATTAGAGTTCTCTGTACCTGTCAATTTGAATGTTACAGAAATGTTCTACTGCGCATGCTAAAAATACAATTTTTAAATGATAGAGAAGAATCTAGTGCATTGTTTCTATGTTACAGCAGTTCTTTCCTGCTCTAAACCCAACTTAAGTTGTCACAGTAGGATCACACTAGAACAGGGGCATCCCTCAGGTTGTATACAAGCTCTTACATCCCACTCCATCCCCATATCCCACTGATCCCAGCTTCCACAGGTGGCTGCTATAATTTGCACCTGGGGACCAACCCAGCACGAAGCAACCTCATGATCAGGGGAGCATAAAGTGGCTTAAAGGCATCTTTTCCTTAGCCTCCTCCTCAGGTTCACCAGGACTGGGGATACACTAAAGACTAGTCATTTGGTTTCAAGTCATTTAAGTTTAAAAAAAAAAATTACCTGAAGCATATATTGTAAAATGCCCAAATCCAGATGTATATATTTACTGTAAAGCAGATACACTGCGTCTAAGATGGATCAGAAAGGTGTATTTTTCTTCAGTTTTATCAGTGACTGAAAGTTAGGGGTTTAAAATACCTGAATATGTGGGGTACTGCTGAACACCTTCAAACCGCATTGGAGTTAAAGGGAAATGCACCACACATAGGATCAGGCCCATTAAGTCACTGGGAGTTGAAGGTACTCATCATTTCCCCCTATATGCCCAGACCTTTAAAGTCATCTTAGTTTTAGTTACAGTGTCACTGCTTTTCCTCTTATAAAAATTATACATCTAGAGTGAAATGCTAAGGTATTTGCTGGCACACGTACTTATGATTTAGGTGTAGAAAACGTGTGGGAGAAATTACATAAATGAAATTACATTACAAACCATTATTTATTTTTAGTTATAGAAAACATCTCAAACATCAAAATATAGCAGTAGTAAACTTCAAAAAGATGAACTGTTGCTAGAATAAACAGAGCTAGCAAAAGATGTTCAAAGTAGCAAACCATACTATAAAGTTTTTTTCTATTAAGAAATGTCAGTGATAATAGAACACCAAGGGCAAACATGACATAACTGATGTACCCAATATTTCTACTTAATGTGTAGACTTGGCAGTTTTTCTACTTACTCGCTTTTTTAAAAGTATGAGGGGAAAAACGGTATTTGCTACCTAATGTTGGTCAGGAACTTTCCATCTAAATGTATTTTTGATGGAAAATGCAGTTTCCCAAAGTAAAAATTTTCTGTCAGAAAAATGATTTTCTATTGTTAGAATCTAGGTGAAATATTTTGTTTTGGGTAGGTTCAACTTGAATCAAAGTATTTTAATTTGTCAAACCAATGCTTAGTTTCAGGTCATTTTGACATTAGTAGGTGCCTCACATCCCATTCTTTTCTGTAGACCACACTTCCTGGCAGGACTACATCTCCTGTGATGTACTTCAGTCCCCTTTCTCACTAAACTGCTTTAGTGCTTCATGGTAGACCCATGACCATGGGGCATCATGGGAGCGGATGTTTGTCCAGGGATCTCAGGGGAAAATGGGGGTATGAGGGATGACAATGACAACTCCATGCAGAAACTCCAGGGGATGCAGTTTGATGTTTAATGGAGCCAGAAGATTTCAATTCAGTTCAATGAACCAAAATAAAAAAACAAACTTTTGACTTGGGAATGTTAAAGTGCTTCATTTCAGTCAAATGAAAATGTTTTGTCATTTCTGAATTGAAGAAAGAAAGAAAATTCTAAAAACTTCAAAAATATATTCAATATTTTGATGTGTTGTCCCAATTTATGATGAAAACAAAAGATCAAGATATCCCTTAGGCCGGAGGTTTTGATTTTCAACTAGCTCCAGTTAGACCTAAATAGATGCCCTCCTGTTGGGTTAAAAGTGTTTTCATTTATTTTGGAAGATAGATGCCTACTCATCCCCTACCTGCTGAGGGCCCCTATAGTTTATCTACAGGGATGACTGCAGGGCCAGACACTACACTAAACTCAGAGTCCAGAAATGGTCCATTCACTCAGAGTTTCCCCTGTACTTCACACAAGCATGGTATGTAGTAGGCCAGGAAGGAATTATGCTCCCAAACTTCACAAAAGATAATTAGGAAGAGGAGACCGGACAACTGTTTCCCTCACCACCATCCCAGTATCTCAGAGATCTGCTTGCTGGGGGGGGGGGGGGAAGGAGGTTTGGAGGAGCAGCAGAGAAAAGGACAAGCAAGTTATCTCACAAAAGATCTACAGCCACAAGGGAGGAGAGGAGCACCCAGAGAGACTACAGTAGTTCATTTGCTCAGGTTTAAGGTGCTAAAGCATTGGTCTTCTTGCTCTCCCCCGTACATACTTTCTCAAACTCACCACTGCAGCTACTCCTCTATTTTCTACCAGGAAGGGGAAAGAAATGGGCGAGAATCCAGTGCATAGGATTCCCAGGATGTCTGTAGTTGTATTATGGTGATTGTCCCTCCTGTCTCAAATCCATTGAAGATCATCCTCAACAGATGAAGGTTTCCTCTAAAGATAAGTGAGAAGGATCCCATTATCCCTACCATTTATTCTCTCATGTCACTTTGTTAGAGTGAAAGGATAGTACAGTACCTATGGTACAAAAAAAGTGAGAGGCTATTTAGCAACTTCTCTGGGCCAAAAGATGCTGCAACCAATTTATTCATATTCTGCAGTCTTTTATCCCAAATATGTTTCCGTTAAGAAGAAACCATTACCAGACAGCTGTTGACAGCACCCAGAATCTAGAAGCAAACTACCTGTCCACCTCTAATTCCTGGCACTACAAAGTGTTCTCTTCTCAATTCAAAGAGATCAATTTTTTTTTGGCATCTTGGGTGAAGCTGCTACAACATTCTTTCCTCTAAAATTCTGGTAGCTTTCAACTCTGATATATTCAGAGGTAAAAACATCCATCTAAATATAAAAATGAACGGTTTAAGCTCATTGACAAGAATTTTTGAAGTAAGAAAAAACGGATCTGAACTATTGTAAGGTTAAATCTATTTGTCTTCTCGCTTCAATTCATTTTAAGATTAGATATCATGGGGGCAGGGTCACCACACATTTATTCTTTCATGTATATAAAGGCTGGACTTCAGACTGAAGTGATTTCAAGTAGAAGCAAGCAGTCAGACAGCAAAAAAAAAGATGTCCCATTGATTTTTTTTACTCTCTAGGTTATGTCAGATGTATAAAAGTGATTAGTAAATGTTTTACCAAAGAATGATAAATTTTAAAAATGGGGTCTGTACTATCTGATTTGTAAAATTCCCACAAGTGCCTTATGTCAAAATAGTTTCTTATTTTGGATGAATACTACAGAAGCAAAAAGCCAAATTCAGAGGCTATGTAAATGGTGGTGTAACTGACCCATTGGTACAACAGTGTAAATGGGCTATATCCTGATCTTGTTCATACTAGGGTGGACTCTGACATTTTGACACATGATGTCGCCCAAATTTAATAAGCCTGGGGAAACATTTACTGCCAGTTTTTTTTTAAATAGACTTAGTATGCAATTGAGTATACAAGTTCTGTGAACAATGATATTCCTATTGTGTGTAGATTTTTCACAAATGCCAATAGAAAGAAATAGATTGTGGATGTGGTAAAATGAGTATTTGCACAGATACTTACAGATTTGCTCATGCAATTTCACTGACTACATGTGCAAATTATTTGAGGCATGCAGTTTGTGGAGTGAATTCTGTCAAACTTTCCAGCTGAACATAAAAGAATATTTGGTAACAAGAATTTTAGTGTTGTTGTTCTTGGCTTCAACTTCTGACCAAAAGATTTGCAAATACAGATTGATGAGCCTTGTAGGCATATTTGAAAACTGATACTTGAAAGCAAGCATTAAACAGGCTAAGCATATCCAAAGGAGCCATTACCTCCAAGAACAGTGCCCAAAATATACTGGGAATCTCTTGTCACTCATCTTGATAATTTTAAGGCTCAATTAATTCCTATAATGATTATAGAAAAGAGGACTTTGAAAAATGCCAGTCAATGGCCAAATACTGGTTTCCCCGAATGACTGTGAAAAATGTGCACTAGACTTAAAATTATGCAGCATAACTCATATTGGAAAGAGTAAAGTGTTACTTGAACTTCAAGGAAGTTCTTCCCTTTATTAGAGCTGGTGAAAAGTTTGCAATGAGTCATTTATTTAACTAATTTCATATTTTTCTATTCACAAATTGTTTTTGAACAGCTCATGATTTTTCCCAAAGTTATTGGTTATTTAGAATAGCTCTCAGTATAGTTTCTATACCTCGTTGTAGTTAGTGAGCAGTACATTGCAAATATCTACTGAAAATATGAGATGCTTTAATTTGACCCAGATTATGGGATAGGTCTCCATAATCTCTCTGGATAAGCATACCTCTTAGGAGGCTTCAGTGAATTTGTCAGAGGATGGGGGTCATGTGGGAACACTATTTTGTATACATTACAAGGCACGGCAGTAGTGTATTGCACATTCTGGGGTCTGGAGATCTGGGATTTAGGGAAGTCAGAGCGGGAAGTTGCAATAGTAAAAAGGAAAGGAGTTAAAGTCATGAATTCAAATTTCATGATAAAAAGCTGAGGACTTAACATCTCTGCAACATTGATCACATACGCTGAGAAATGCGTACACAAAAGATTTGGAAGAAGGAAAGTTTTGGGTTAAGAATACCACCAAAAGTTATTGCCAATGGAGGCAAATGGAGTTCTGAGTCAAGAAGCACGGTAGAGTTTGCCCTCAAGAAGTACTTTTGACTTTGAGATATTTATCTGAAGGAAACAGAAATGAAGACCAATAATTTCAGAAGTGACTAATGATTTGAGATACCTCAATTTTTGGGTGCTCAAATTGAGATGCCTAAGGGTCGTGACCAAAAGTGCTGAGCTGTGAAAATCACACCCCTTTAACGTCAAAGTTGGGCACATAAAAATGTTCAAGTATTGAAAATTAGTCATTTTTGAAAATCTTGGCTCAAATTATAAATTTACAGGACAGGCAAAAGGGTGACACATTAGGCAAGAAAGGCAGAGAATGTAAACATGAGACTCATTAAAGAGATCAAAAGATACAGAGTGTATAGTTGAGCATAAGTGGCAGTTAATAAAGAGCCTGGATTCTCAACTGAATTGGGGTCTCTATTCAACTAGCAGCATAAAGTGGTCCTAAAACCAGTATAGGCCAAACAGGGGGTTCATCCAAACATAATGGCATCCTCCAACAGTGTAATGCCTAGCTCTTATAGATTGCTTTTCATCAAAGACCTCAAAAACACTTTACAGAGGAGGTTAGTACCATTGTACCCATTTATACAGTTAGTGTACAGTTTTACAGCTCATGTATAGAGCAAGCATAATCACTCTACATCGCCTCTATTCTGTAGGCAGCAGAACGCATGTGGATGGGGAGCAGTGGATCTAACCAAAACCTTCCTATTGCCCAATGATCTCTGACTGCAACAGCATGCCTTTGGGGCGATGGTTAGCTGGTTAATTTAGAGCACCCTGAAGACTGGCTCCTCAGCAGGCATTAGAGCAATCAAGTGTGCTCCCAGCTGAGGATAAGGAAAACACAGTGGTGTTTTGTTTTGTTTTAAATTGCCTCTCCCAAGGTCCAGTGTGTGCTCTGAAATCATAACCCTGGATGGAGGCCAAAATAACTAAGACAACAGTTAAAGGCAGATGGCTAACTTAACTAACCTTGTGGGAAACTAACCTTGTGGGAAACCACAGAGGAGAAATTTTAGATTGGATGACAGCTTACACCAGATACAGAGAAAGAGCAGTTTGACAAGGAGGAGCAATACCAAGACAGGCACATACTCCAATATAGCAGGTGAGGAGGTCCACTAGACAGCCACTGTAGTGAATGAGAATGATGCATTAGAAAGATTTGTCATCAGCAAAATGGAGGTCAAGATTTTAAAGTCTAAAATTCTGCTCTCTTTACAATGGTATCAATATGACTTAAATCAGAGATTCAAGAGTTAAGTTCTCTTTTCCGCCATGCAAAACATAGCAATGTATTTGCCTCTTCAGAGCAAGTTCTTCTCTTACAAAATCCATTGTAAATCCAGTGAGGTCAACTACATAGAAGAGCTCAGCATGCACGGTATGTCCAAAGAAAAATGCAAATTCAAAAGACTAAAGGACATTGTTGAGAGATCTTCAGGGTGAAAAATCATTTTCCAAGCACTTAGATAATGGAATCAAGGTTACAGATGGAGCAGTATTTAGAGGAAGCATCAAAGTCTAGGGAGAGTTTTTTCTAACAAGGTGCAAATAGAGGTAGCTTTTCGAGCATTGTGAAAGAACAGTTTTAAACGAATTATTGACAAAGGTGGTGATATAAAAAAGCAAAGGTAAGGAGGAGACAGCTAAAAATATAGGCTCACTCTCCCTGATGAGTTATACAGAGAAAATCTTAGTATCCTCTTCTAGGGAATTAATTAGATCACTAAGTTAGGTCTGTGAAAGACATTGTATGTGTGCAGAAAGCCAGAGGTCAACATCATTTAGAAAATGCCCCAAACAGCCAGAGGTTAAAGGGGACTGGGTCCAGTATAAAAGTTGTATATTATTGTAACAGACTCCCCGAGCCAGGAAGCCACCTCAGTCAGCATCTCATTCAGGAAAAGCAGATTAAGTAATTCATAAAGGGATCTTGCTTTTAGGTCAAGTGGCTTCATGCCCCAAACACATTTTTCTAATGGCCCCAAGGTGTCATTATCCCTGCCATCTATATACTAAGACAGAATCCCCCTCCGACTCCAAATCCTTTCACGCCGCTGCTGTCTCTTTCTCGCAGGCACTATTATACTAACCGAGAACCCTATCTTCTTTTATGACTCTGAGAATTACAGATTGAAGACTGAATGCCATCATCTCCAGTACTGAATGATTAAAGAGATGGTGAGTTGGGGATGAAGAAAGTGGATTACTGAATTCTGAGTCACATTTGACCAGCATCTGTGAAGTTACCAGATGAATCAGATACTGTGGGCTTGTCTACATAGTGAGGTAATGAGCTCTATGAGGTTGGGATTTCCAAAGCGCATTAATCAGCTGCACATTAATTGGTCCATGTAGATGCTGCTGGTGCTCACTAAAGATTCCCTACTGTGCTTTAACATAGTACTGTTTCAAACACCTCTTCATTAAAACATACCAACAGGTTCTACATGAACCAATTAACATGCAACACATCAGTGCATTTTAGAAATCACACCCCTACAGAATATATGAACCCATTGTATAGATAAACCCTTTAAGTAGGGCTGGCCTTACCATGAGGCGAACTGAGGTGGCCGCCTCAGGTGCCAGACTGGGGGCAGGGACTAGGACCCAGAGTGTAGAAAACTTGTTATTCTGCCCCACCTCCCTTTCTTGCCTATTTCCCCACCAGGTTACCTCAGGGGTAGGCGGTAGGAAAATGTAGATATGCTGAAACCAAAACTTTTCACTGGAAATGCAGTTTTGGCAAAGCTTTCATCAGAAAGATTTCCCAGGCCTCGGATGGATGTTATGAACAAAACGAGAGAGAATGAGACTCACCCTGGTGGTTAGGACACACTCCTGGGAAGTGAGGGGCCCAGGGTCACATCCCTGTTCTAAATAAGGCAGAACAGGGACTTGATGCTGGGTCTTCCACCTCCCAGTTGAGTGCCCTAACAACCAAGCTATTGGCTATTCTGGAGTCGGTCTTGTCTCTTTCTTTTGTGAAAATTTTTGAAAGCCTTCTGATTTGTCCTGATGCAAAACAGGAAAAACTTTGAAATCTCAATTGTGTTCGTACGATGGGGAAAACATTTTCTGTCCAGTTCAAGTGACACTTCTCTGTTGGTCTACCTACAGAACTTCTTTTCCTGGTGCTAGGTTCCCTATGGACCTCCTGTTTTGCTGCTTTGACTCTCTAAACTGTTAGACAACAATTTTTAGTTTTAGGAGCATATATTTTCCTGGAGACTAATCATAAGGTCATATTTGTAATAGTGCCTATGCATGGCAATGTTTTATTTTTAAAAAGCTTGGACGATAAAAGTTGGGAGTGTGGTTTCACTGTTGCCCTTGAAAGATTGATGATACAACATTGCTAAAATGTTCTTCTTCACTCATTACAGCACTCCCAGACATTTGAATTTCAGACAACCTTAGTGCAGCAGTATCTATCATTCATTCAGTAGCAACATCTGTTTGTTTGCCAAATAAAAGATCAGTACCTGATTACTGACAGTATCCTGAGTACACTTGTACTATCATGAGGAACTACATCTGATAGTGGAAAAAATGATAACTGTTTACCAGGAAAACATTGGTAGAGTGAGATCTCAGAAACAGGCTTATCTACTGATATGGACTCTGATTAAGCATTCTATTTAAGCATGCAAGTAGTCTCCAACTCCAAAGAGATTTCCCACATGCTGAAAGCTAAGCATATGCCCAAGTGTCCTGGTAAATCAGAGCAACGGGGAATAAAAATTAGACTGTTTTTAGCATGAAAAAATTAATGATCTATAAATAAGGCTTCAAATGGATTTTAATATACATAGATTTAAAATGTTATGCTACTCATCTATGCAGAAAACTACTGAAAGGCTTTATCACCTTTTCTATGTATTAGTTACATAGGGCCTGCTTTCTAGCCATGGGATTTCCATTCACTTCAACTGGAGTTCCATCCTGAGGCCTTGCAAACTTAGACTCTTAGGAACTAAATATAAAAGATTAATATCAGTATTATATTGTAAATTAAGCCATTTCAACAAAAAGAAAATAGAAGTGGGGAAATAAAGTGGTTTCTCACCAACCTCCAGAGGAGAATTCTTTATGGTCTTTCAGTAACCTACTGTACTGTGAGCTCAAAGACAACTGTTTCCATTTCCTTTCATTACCATGCATTACATCTGAAAGAATTGCCTGCATTGCCAAAAATTATTAACACTGCATTTACACATTGCATCCATTTCTAGGTATCACTCATTGTTTTATGCCACTAGAAAGCATGTTGCCTGCTTGTCTCCATCCCCACTTTAAGAGAAAAGTTTAAAAAAGAGTGCAAAAGAAAGATTGTACACTTCAAAGGAGAGGATTTGAAATAGAAAGACATTTACAAGATGACCCAGGAAAATCTAAAATCCTTGGTTTCCTAAACTTTCTTTCCCTTAGAACATATATTCCATGACTGTCTGAACAGTCTCTCTTATTTATGACCCAACTCTTCATATCATTAGTCTGTTCCCTTTTTGTTTCTATCACAATGATGTAAGGTATTTCACACTTTATCATCTGATGCAGTTTGTGCATGTGGGCCTGATCCAATTCAACAGAAAGTGTCCTGTTGATTTCAGATCAGACCCCTTTTCAATTTTTCCATTTTGCCAACAAGGCATTTCTGAGTTTAAGTTTACCAGCAGACAAATCTTACTACAAAGGAGTTAGCTTTTTCTTCCATTAAATCTAACAAGTACTACTTTTGCATTTTGAGCTCTGCATCCTCTCTGAAAATATCAGGAGACTAGGATGATATCAGGATGATCCTATCTGAGGGCGGGAAGAAAAGAATGGTTTGAGGTGAGCGTGCAACAACTGGAGACAGCTTTAAAGGATCTTTTTTAAAAAAAAGTTTTAATGAGTGAAAATATTCCTCTAGACTTTTTTCAAATATCTCAAACTTTCAAAAAATGAAATCAGACTGTCACCTGGTCCAAAGGAGGAAAATATCCCATTATATAATTCTGCAGAAAACCCAACACACGGAAATTAACATTTTCAAAATTCAGTAATGACATTGCATGAACAGGTACCTGCATGTCCATAGTCTGAGAGATTATTTATCCAGATTGATCATAATATGTTAACCTGGGCACTGAGTTACAAAAATGTGATTGAGAAAAAAATTTAGGGTATGTACATTGAACCCTAAGTATTGCTAGTTAAAGTTAGAGAATGTAGCCCCATTAAAATTGGTGGTAAAATGTTGATTTCAATGGGAGAAATCACACACCCACAGTGATCCAAAGAGATGGAATCACCTTTATTGAATAAAATCGCAACAATATTAAATGTAAATGTTTTCATGGGGCTAACCCTGAAGCCCTTATTCAGCTTTAATTCAGTCTTTAACAAGAATATGGGCTGTGTGTTAAAATAATAAGATTTTTGGTAAGGGCACTGTATATGAAATGATGATTACTGATATACAGATAATGACTAAAGCAGTGACCACCCTCTGAGGCGTGGCCCTCACAGGGCACAATGGTTATTGAGGACGGATAGATTAAATGAGATCACTACCTATCATACTCAGCAATATTGTCCCATTGTTTCCTTGTACTCCTCTGTCTATTTGCCTGTTGTCAGTCTTCTAGTTAAGTTATAAGCTCTTTGGGGCTAGGAATCTTTTCCCCCTGTGTTTACACAGCACCTAGCCCAATTGAATCCTGGTCTATGACTAGGGCTCTGAGACACTACAATAGTAAAAGAAGATGGCTAGAATGCTAATAGTGTAAGTCTCTGGCAGAATCTGATTGACTGGCACATACAATTCTAAAAATTTTGTATGTTCCTTTGCCTCCCCCATAGCATCTGGAAAGTCTCTAACAGCAAACCTTTGTGAATCTGTATTGCCACCAATTGTGGATACTGTTTAGTTTCTTTCATTAGAAGTTACTTCATAGATTAAAAAAAAGTTTAAATTTGAGTGATTTAAGTTGTCTACATCTGTAGCTAGAGGGCAATAACTGGAGGGGGCAAATACTAATTCTTCGCTGCTTGAGCTTAGACCATTTTCATGCACTGAGGTTCTGGGATTTCTAGGACTGCTTCATTCCCCAATCTGTGAGTTGGACCCATGTCCTTTCTAGTTACTGAAGGCCAGCTGGGATATACTAGACCAATTGTTGGTGGAGATTGTGTTTGTCTCTGGAAAAGCCAATGTGCTTTCTGGAGGTGGTCATGCAAGTCGACTCTGGTAATATCTGTAGTCTTTAGACTTCGTGGTTTCTGAACCATTGGTATTTAAGGATATTGCACCATTTGCTTTGTTATATAAAGTTCTCGTAGCAGTAGGAGAGGATAAAGTGTGCTGATTTCTCCAGATATGTTAACTGCCTGTGACACTGGTGATCATGAACATGTTAGAACTTCTGCATTCACTAGCAAGAGTGGACTGAACTACTTGAACGGTTACATTATTTCCTATATGGGGAAAATTCTTCTGCCTCAAATGCTCTGATGGGTTGGGGGTGAGAGGCGGGGAGGGTATCATGTTAGGAGAGCTGATGAATCATGGGCCACAATGTATTCAGTATGATGATAATATCCAGGTCTATGTCCAGCACATTAAAATCAGTTAGTGCAGTGGAAACAGTAACCTTGGGACTTGTGAATTCAGAGTGTGAATGAGGATTTCTCCAGATCATGCCAAAGTTGAACACTAGCTGGTGAGATGGGGGCAACAAACTGGAGGAGCAAGTAAAGGTGCTCAAAAAAAGGCATTTTTTTTCATTTATAGAGGAGTGCAATTATTCACTATAATGGGGACTTTACAATCAACATCCATGCCTATGCCACCTCCAGGCTTGATTACTAGTAGACACTGTAAAGAGGGCTATCCAGTAGATCCACAGGCTAGTACAGAACACAGTTATCCATTTGCTGAGTAGTATACACAAAGCTTAATACACAGATAGTCTGACAAATCACTAGTTTCCTGGTACTATTCAAAATGTGGTCTTCACTTATAAAACCCTAAATAACTATAGTTTCCTGAGGAAATGCCTCTCTCATTGGACCATACAGCACTATTGATATCAATAGATTTCAGAGGAACAGCCGTGTTAGTCTGTATTCGCAAAAAGAAAAGGAGTACTTGTGGCACCTTAGAGACTAACCAATTTATTTGAGCATAAGCTTTCGTGAGCTACGGCTCACTTCATCGGATGCATATTGTGGAAAATACAAAAGATGTTTGTTTTTATACACACAAATCAGGAAAAAATGGGTGTTCATCACTACAAAAGGTTCTCTCTCCCCCCACCTCACTCTCCTGCTGGTAATAGCTTGTGTGTGTGATAATCAAGGTGGGCCATTTCCAGCACAAATGGCCCACCTTGATTATCATACACATTGTAAGGAGAGTGATCACTTTAGATAAGCTATTACCAACAGGAGAGTGGGTTTGTTTGGGGGCGGGGGGTATGGGGGGGAGAAAACCTGGATTTGTGCTGGAAATGGCCCACCTTGATTATCATACACATTGTAAGGAGAGTGATCACTTTACATAAGCTATTACCAGCAGGAGAGTGGGGTGGGGGGAGAGAAAACCTTTTGTAGTGATAAACACCCATTTTTTCATGATTTGTGTGTATAAAAACAAACATCTTCTGTATTTTCCACAGTATGCATCCGATGAAGTGAGCTGTAGCTCACGAAAGCTTATGCTCAAATAAATTGGTTAGTCTCTAAGGTGCCACAAGTACTCCTTTTCTTTTTGTGATATCAATAGAGGCACTTAAGCCAAAGCACCTTTCATACAAACAGGAGAGCTGCTGGCATGACATTCTCCAAGAAGAATCCTCAATTCTGGAATTTACTTCCTTCCTTGGTTTTCTAAAACTCAGATGTGTTAACCTTCCAAACATCTTTTTCAAGCATTTTAAAAGCAAGGAATGGAGGAGGCAGTTTCTAGGTAGAGGAGCTAGAGATTCAGCTATGATGATTTATGAAATGGTTGAGTAAGGAAATATAGTTGCTGGATATTTGTTGCATCCGATGAAGTGAGCTGTAGCTCATGGAAGCTTATGCTCAAATAAATTGGTTAGTCTCTAAGGTGCCACAAGTCTTCCTTTTCTTTTTGTGGATATTTGTTGTTGTCAATCTCTCTATTAATTGGAAGAATATGCAAATAGAAATTTGATCAGAATACTTAAATGGCTTTTTAAAGTATACATGTGGTTTGTTTTTTTATATCTTCTGAGGCAACAGAGAAATAAAGCAGTAAATGAAAGAAAGTTAAGAATATAATTATGCTTATGTTTTAAATTCATAAATGCAAATTTATAATATGTAGTTTAAATATAAATTACTAGAAACCTGGAGACCAGTGAATTAAAGATAAACCAATAAAACTTTTCTTTGTTTAACATTCTATTTACATGAAATGTAAAATTGCACGAAGATTGTCTAATCACTGTTTTCACATACTTTGAAGATGTGAGCATTATGGATATGCCAAGTATTATTAAAACATAATTCTACTGTAAATCAAGTGAATTGAATTTTAAAAAAAAACTTTAAATAAATGAATGCATTTAAATCAAGAGCTGAGAACACTGATAATGGTGCAGAAATGCCTCACAGTGGACAAATGGTAAAGACCATTGCACAAGTGACAGAAGAGCGCCAACTATCCACAACAGGGGCCATGAACACAACTCCATATGTTAACTGGAAATTTCTATTAATAGAAATAGAACAAAGCCAATACATTAATGCAACCAACAGATATGGCTACTATAAGCTAAGTTCCCAGACTGAGAAACAAAGGAATATTAATTCATGTCATGCGTCATTCATATTCATTGACAGATGGTTTTACAACTGACAAAATTCTCAAGTTCTTCACTTTCACATTTTCCTTTCCATATGGACATATAACTCTGAATCATATTAAGTCAGAGGAGAATAGAACATTTATCCTGTATTTTATAGAAATTAGAGGCCATAATATACAGCAGTTTACTGTAATCAACCATTTTAAATCTATGTTGAGCAGAATCTCATCCATAAAATGATTTAGTCTGACTAAGCTATTTCTTATACCTATACTTATACCTTACTACCTATTTCTTATATATATATATATATATATTATATATATATATAGATCAGTTAACATTGAAAAGCAATGCTCTCACATCACCAGGCTGTTCTGACTTGCTCTTGTATTTTTTTCCTCTAATTTTTTTTAAACCAATTTCATTGAAGACTTGTTGCCCACACACCCTTAAACTCTGGTACAGAGGCGGTTAAACCAGACGAGGATGTGATCACACCATTCACAGCTAGGAGTGTGCATGGATGCAGTTACATTGTGTGAAAGTAATGAGAAAACATTTCAATTCTGCATCCTGTCAATAAGTCTTGCAGTAGATTCATTTTTAATGTGTTGTGCTGCAGGAAATACAGCTGACTGAAAACCAAGGTGGAGGGGGGGAGGGAAGGGGTGTGTGTGAAGATTTTTTCCCCAAAACATTTCCTCTCTACCAATTTTTAATTGAAATTTCAAAATTTGAAATATTTTCACCATCACTATAATTCTTCCAAAGACCAGGGACAGAGGGAAATCATAAGAATTTAATATTTTCTCCTGTATTTTCAATCATTTTTGTTAAAAATTTGTATTTGAACTTCTAATATTACAATTTCTGAAGTTTCCTAATCCTGCTTTTTTTTTTTAACTGCCTGTCCTTAAAGTGTTACATTTCCCTGACCTATTAAAGCCTTCATTATTAGTGAACTTTGAAGAGTTTTATTGAAGTTATATTCATCTAATTGTGAAATAGAAATATCACCATGTGGTTTATGTGACCAAACCAAGTAACCAATACAGACTATATTTTGAATATAGAATATGGATACTGTTAAATCCAACCATTCTGTTTTTAATAAACTGAAAAGGGAAGGCTACATTCTATTCATTTTTTTGCTGTGAAATACGTGCTCAGTTCTACCAACGCATGCTCTGTATGCTTCAGGAGGTAATGTTTCTGAATTAATAATTAGCAGTCTTATATATGAGACTACTTCAGAAGATTTTGAAAAGTATAATACTGTTATTGATAGAGCCATCCTTTCATGACTGTTTGTTAGAGTTTTTAAAAAGTCTATCCAGTTTATGAAGTCTACTCTCCTTTTTTGGACCCATAATGTGAATTCTTAACTAACTCAGTTTTCTAGACATTCCTCTCAATCCTTTGTAAACTGATTCCTTGATTTCTTCCCCTACTGAATTCAGGTTTATAGGTCACTAATTTCCAGAATCCTATGACCTCTTTCCTGAAGTAGGAATGGTACATTTGATTCTCTCAATCCATTCTTCATTCCATTAAAAACAAAACAAATAAAACCACCTGCTCAGATTTTTTTTCCCTTTGGTCTCTATTTTTGATTCCTACATAGTTCTACGTGAATCCTAACTGGCTCCTGAGAATCAGTCATCTATCCTGGTATGATGTTGATTTCATTCAATATTTCTTCATTCATTGGGAAGCGTATGTTTGTGTTCACTGTCTGTCCCTCATCAACCATTGTGCACACTGAAAACTGATTTAATGGTTTTTTGTACTATCAACCTCTTCTGTCTACAAATTATCCTTGCAGTCTCTTGGAGGCCCTACTAATGTCTTCACTGACCGCTTGGGTGCCTTGTATGTTCATATGTAATTTGTTTTGACAAGTTGTCAGACTGGAGATTAAACAGAGCATGCACATTCAGCATCTTTCTTGTATTAATTCTTATGGGGTAGCTTTGGAATTGACAAAAATCTCCTGTTTCACTTATTGACCATGTTAAATCTTTCTTCATTAAAATCTTCTAGTGTACAGCCAAAACAATTCAGTTGCATACAGCTGACAACAATTTGGGCCCGTTTCAGAAATGTGGATGTTTACAGTACGGTAAGTTTAAATCACTTTACACTAATTTAGGCTCTGTTTTGCTCAGCAGAACTACTATCACCCAAATATAGATATGTAAAATGACACTAAAGTGGATACCTATATTGATCAGCCAGACAATGTACCTTAAATAAGAGGATATGTACTTTATCTTCTTATGTCCTATTAGTTTCCTTCCATATGCCAATGGACCACAATTTGGGTAGTTAGATTCAAAGATTATTTATAATGAGTGGAATATAATTTACACGTTGATAGGTGGGTGCAAGTCTAAGTAACTGATTACATCAAACTGTAAAGAATCTAAATAATTCTTGGGTAGATTAGAAGGGAGAATAAACAGACATTGAAAGATCCAGAAGACAGGATTACATCATTTCCGACTCATTCTCGATTAGAGCTGTGCTTAGTTTTCCAGATTTCAGTTTAATGAAATTTAGTTGACATTTAAACCCAAAAAGGGAAGTTTAGGTTTATTATTTCCCTCCCTTTTAATAATTAAAGTTAATCTACACTTACTTCTGACTTTAGCTCTTCGGAATTGATTTACTCCAACTTCAGTATTTCAAGTTTTATCAATTTAAGATAGCAGTGGAGCAGGGGTGAATCAAGTCTCTTATGTTCAACCTGTATTTTCAAGACAACACTTTTTTCAGAATCATTTCACCCAAAATTACAGAAATTCAATAAGCTTTAGCAGTAGCCACCTTCATTTTCTGGTAATTTCCAGATACGAAATATACAAAGAACAAGTGATGAAATACTTACAAGCATAGTTTAGCACCCTAACAGGAATTTAAGAAAATGGATAAAGTCTCTGGAAGGATTATAGAGATGTTAGATTGAAGATGAAAGTCTAGTCTGGCAGGAATATAATGAAGTAATCCTATTTTCACCTTTGATCTCACGTTAAGAATGTAAAACTAGATTGTCTGCTTAAAGCCACAAGAGGCATGGGAGAAAGGAACATCATTACATTAACAAACAAATATTTATTTTCATTGTTTTGGTGCACATAATTTTTTATGTAATTAAGGTCTTCTAAAGTTGGTTTATGAGCACTTTGTTACCTATGTAACAATATGTCACCTATGTAACATTTCATCAAGTACTTCTACTAGGGTCTAACTACATAAAGCTATGATAGAAGGGATTTTTTTTAAAAAAGTGAAAGGTAAGCCAAATATGCACACATTGCCTTGTGCCTCAAACTCAGTCTCAAAACCTGAATTTCTTTATTCCTAATCCCCCTCCTGCCTCTTATTTATCACAGCTGACACCTCCACTAATCTCCTTAACTCAAAGGTCTATAACTGTGGTGTAATCTGTAACTATTCTTTCTTCTTATCTCCCTATATTCAAGCCTTGCTCACTAAATCCCATCTGTTCTTTTTAACATATACAAAAAAAAAAAAATCTAGCCTTTCCTTCCTGTCTCCACTGATAGAAGTCTTTGTCCATATACTGCCACACTTGATATTAGGGGCACATTAATAAATAGGTTATAATGGTTAGCACATGCTTAATAGGTTTTAAATGGTTAATTGTTGCCTTCATGCCATTGTGTAAGGATTTCACAAGGTTTAGCAATATAGGCGGACAACCAAGCTTCTTCAGAACAATGTAATGCCCTCACCAACTAGCCAAAAGGCCTTTGTTAAATCTATAAAAGAGACACATACGGAGTATGTTTCACTGCACTTTTCCTGCAGTTGTCTTACAGAGAAGACAATGTCTGTGGTGGACCTTTCTAAAAAGAAGCCATGATGGCTCTCGGGATAGATTCTCTTAGCTAATGTTTGAAGTCTAGGTAAAAGTATACAGCATAAGATTTTTCCTGCAATGATAAGAGGAGATATGCCTCTGTGGTCTCCTTTGTTTTTACAGAGTTGTATGAAACAAGCAACCTTAAAATATTGCAGAATAGTAGTCCTCTTACTTTTAATCAATGTTTATACTTGGCAGTGCCTTCATCTGGACAGGCACTGTATGCACCTGAGAATGTCCAACTGTCGCCTCCAGGAATAATAATATAAATCATTATGGATCTTATTCAGGCAATAAGTCACCAAAATAGAACCAACATAGTTTTATTTAAAAGTTATCCTAGCAACATACAATGGAAAATGCAACAGATTAATATAGGTAAAGTTGTTAAACTGTACCAAATCAGTAGATAATACTGCTATAGCACAGCTAAAGGCTGGAGCTTTCAACAGCAACATAAACCTAACCCACATTATTAGCATTATACGCAGATCCACCCTATCCTTGAGCATGCACTCTCCCTTAAATTTATAGTGCTGGGTCGTCTCTTGTACTGGCATACTGGGCATGCAGGAATTCAGTCCAGCCCTAAGTCTGGCAAAAGTAGACCAAATGAAAGAAGAAAAAGGAATGAGGCAATTTTTTGTTTTGGGACCAGCTTGGATCACACAGTACTAGCTGGCAATAACAGTTGTTATATCAGAGACCAATCACTCCTGATTCTTGCCATTCTTCCCAGTGAAATCCCCCCTCCTTTCTTCTTATACTTGATGTAGCCAAACTGATTCTTAACACTGTATCTTCAACCCAGAGACCATAGCCGAGGGTAACTCACTTTCCTCAATTAACTGTGAGCCAGATTCAAATTTGCTGCACAACCAACAGTCTCCAGCTTTCACTCTCCGTGTCTAACAGTGGGGAAGGAAACCATGAGCTAGGGTCCCACACTAACAAGTGTTCAGCTGCAGTGTAGCCTCAACCCTGGTTTCAGGTCTTCAGACCTGGCAGCTCGACAACGGGGCTCTGTCACAGCTTTTCCTTGGCCCAGACCAGAAAGGAAGCAGCAGCTCTCAGCTATAAACGCCAGCCCAAAATGAAACCGATCACAGCTTCTCAGCAGCCTCTCCCTCATAGAAGCTCAGTCAAGTTCCAGAGGGCACCCACTACCGTATCATGGGATTTGCAGTGTCAAAGCCAGTACACAGAGGTCTGTCTAATCAGAATACCTTTGATGGATTCAAAGACTACTCAAATAAGGGCCTACACAGAAAATGTATTAAAAACCAATAAGATAAGCTTATTAGAATGCATGTAGGTTACCAGAGATCACACTAATGCTAATATGGGCTCTGGGAAGAGCAGTCCTTCAGTAGTTTCAAGTTCATCACAGCTTCAGGTCAAAGCAAGCATGCAGCCTTACTGGGCCTCAGCAGACCAAGTCTTTCCTATCCTTCCCTAAGGACTAAGGCTCTCTGTGGACCAAGGAGCATGTCTGTTTGATGGATCAGTAAGAAGGCACTGAGCCTGTTTAAAATCAGACTATTTATCCAAAAATCCCTTGTCTGTTGGTCCCTGCAGAATCCAGTTTGACCCAGCATATGCACACCTCTCCAGGTGACTGGCTTCAAAGAGCTGATAATCAGAAGAATTATATTAGCATCCTCCTCGTCCTACAGGAGTTACATACAATACCACAACACACACAATTATAGTTTAATCCAATAGACCCCAAAGGTATTAAACCTAATTCAGTAAAGTTTGACTTAAATCAATGATGTTTGTGCACACAAGTATCCAACCAGACAAGCCAGCAGTCCCACATGAATCATCCCACCAGATCCTGGCAATACACGCACAGTCAAGAAACTCATAGGTACGATTAAATCATGGATGGATGAGGTTTTACTGCTATCCACTCTTGCAACTAATGATGGTCTTTTTATGTGTTTTATTTTTAAAAATTAACAGGTAAAACAAAATTAATGATTTGTAATTCTTGTGAAATCATGCTCCCCAAAGATCAGTATTCCACACCCAGTCTTTAATGCTATCTTCTACTGCCCTCACTCTACTTCCCTATTCCCCTTTCCACCACCATGATATGTTTTAATTTTGTTGTGTCATCACAGGCAGAGCTGTTCCTCCCTGCACCTCCTGTAAGCTTAATGTACTTCTATGGAAGTATATAATGAGTCACTGCTAGACATTATGGGTGAAACCCTACCTCCACTGTAGTCAATGACAAATCTCCTATCGAGTTCAATGTGCCAATATTTCACACAGAGTACTTTTCATATATAAGGGTAATTGAAATACAAAAACTCAGGGACCAAAGTTGGGTCTCTCTGTTCATTGGCTGAGTTAGCATTCTCCTGTTAGACATCAGAGATGCACTGCAGTATACTCCCGCTATATAACTGTTGTGGGTAGCAACTTACCAAGTTCTCCTTACTATTTACTTAATTGTTCCTAATTTTGGTTGTGTGGTTTGGTTTCAGTCCGCCAGGTGAGAGAGTCATTGTAGTTTTTCAGGAGCAAAAACCCATTGTAGAAGGGATCTAAAGGGTGTAAAGCAGGGGTAGTCTATTTTCTGTCAAGGTATAATCAAAGTCCAGATTCTAGAGAAAACAAAAAAAAATTAAAAAAGATTTCAGTCTGTTCCAAAGCATATCCAAAGCATAGATTTGGCCCATGGTCTGCCTATTGACAACCCCTCATGTAAGGCGTAAGAGGCAGTAAAGCTCTGTCAAGGTTCCTTCCCCACTCTGAACTGTAGGTTACAGATGTGGGGACCTGCATGAAAACCTCCTAAGCTTACTTTTACCAGCTTAGATTAAAACTTCCCCAAGGTACAAATTAATTTTACCCTTTGCCCTTGGATTTCCACTGCCACCACCAAACTTTATCTGGGTTCCTGAAAAAAAACGTAGTTTGGACACGTCTTTCCCCCCAAAATCCTCCCAACCTTCGCACCCCACTTCCTGGGGAAGGTTTGGTAAAAATCCTCACCAATTTGCATAGGTGACCACAGACCCAAACCCTTGGATCTTAGAACAATGAAAAAAGCATTCAGTTTCCTTACAAGAAGACGTTTAATAGAAGTAAAAAGAAAAGAATCACCTCTGTAAAATCAGGATGGTGAATACCTTACAGGGTAATTAGATTCAAAACATAGAGAATCCCTATAGGCAAAACCTTAAGTTACAAAAAAGACACAGACAGGAATAGTCATTCTATTCAGCACAGCTATTTTCTCAGCCATTTAAAGAAATCATAATCTAACACATACCTAGCTAGATTACTTACTAAGTTCCAAGACTCCATTCCTGTTCTGTCTCCGGCAAAAGTATCACACAGACAGACACAGACCCTTTGTTTTTCTCCCCCCCCTCCCAGCTTTTGAAAGTATCTTGTCTCCTCATTGGTCATTTTGGTCAGGTGCCAGTGAGGTTACTTTAGCTTCTTAACGCTTTACAGGTAAGAGGATTTTTCCTCTGGCCAGGAGGGATTTTAAAGGGGTTTACCCTTCCCTTTATATTTATGACAAGCTCTCACTCCAAGAAAAGAGCATGGGAATTCCACAAAACTTAGCATCCCAAATAACCCCCAACGGAATCCTTATGAGAGTGGATGTGGCAAACATAAATTTTATCCATACAGGTCCCTTTCTACCATCAGCTGAGGTGGTCGGGGTTGAGCTTTTTGAAGTATTCTAATTGGGCCAATAAATAGAGCACACTTTGGTGGTTAATGTGTATCCTCCAACTCTAACCCTTAAGAGCTCTGTATGCACTTTACAGCTTTACTCTTCTTGATAAAGCATCTTATAATATGGGATCTTTTCCTGAAATCCCTGCCCATTATTGAAGTGCAGAATACATATTCCTTCTCTCATGAACTTTATTTTAAATAGGAGTCTACAGATTTCTCAAGAGATACCATCATATCTGTCATTGCAAATGAAGTACAGTAATATTGCTGTATCTTTCATCTTCAATTCCTGTCCTTTTTAAGTGATATGATCCTAGAACACACACACTTTATTTCAGAAACTATTTATTGACAACTTCAGTGCTAGTTGGCTAATAGTAAACTATTGACCATTTATTAGTTTTTCCTCTGCTTCATATTCCAGACACTCAATACTTTATTATTTTCTCAGTACTTTACCCTACTTTTTGTTGCATTATTTGGGTTTCTAATATTGTCAAGCACACTTATTAATGGAATAAATTATGTCCCATTGTGAATCTAGCGCTAATGTTCACTTATATTACAATAAACACATCTAAGAGTTCATTTCCCTTATCATATTTAGTTTAAGAGTAAATATGAAATAAATTATTATGGGTGTTGCTCTTGCTCTCTAAGCCCTGGTCTACACTGTGGGGGTGGAAAATCGATCTAAGTTATGCAACTTCAGCTACGTGAATAACGTAGCTGAAGCTGACATACTTAGACCTACTCACTGCGGTGTCTTCACTACAGCGAGTCGACGGCTGCAGCTCCCCTGTTGACTCTGCCTGTGCGTCTCGTGGCGCTGGAGTACAGGAGTCAACGGGAAAGCGCTCGGGGGTCAATTTAGCATGTCTAGGCTAGACATGATAAATCGATCCCTGCTGGATCGATCGCTGCCCACTGATCCGGCGGGTAGTGTAGACATACCCTTAGATTCAAGATGGTATTTAGAGTCTCATTCTGCAGAAATTATGTCAAGGGACAGTCTTACTTGATGCTAAACAAAAACAAGAAAGCAGAGGAAAAAAGCTATATCATCACCAATTATGCCCCCAGTCAATTTCAAGACACTGATCATGAAAATGACAGTGAACATCAGAGAGAGTGGCAGCACAGTGAAACTGATGAGAGATAAAGCAGTCTGCTGCTATGACACTTTCTCCCCATGTCCTGACTTTACATTTTATTTTCATGAGAGATGGCTTCTAAATGTACTCTTATTTCCATCCTTTCGTTTTTGTATTTAAAAACCCCCATGTCATAAATATAAAGGGAAGGGTAAACCCCTTTGAAATCCCTCCTGGCCAGGGGAAAGCTCCTCTCACCTGTAAAGGGTTAAGAAGCTAAAGGTAACCTCGCTGGCACCTGACCAAAATGACCAATGAGGAGACAAGATACTTTCAAAAGCTGGGAGGAGGGAGAGAAACAAAGGGTCTGTGTCTGTCTGTAGTCGTTTTGGCCAGGGACAGAACAGGAATGGAGTCTTAGAACTTTTAGTAAGTAATCTAGCTAGGTATGTGTTAGATTATGATTTCTTTAAATGGCTGAGAAAAGAATTGTGCTGAATAGAATAACTATTTCTGTCTGTGTATCTTTTTTGTAACTTAAGGTTTTGCCTAGAGGGGTTCTCTATGTTTTTGAATCTAATTACCCTGTAAGATATCTACCATCCTGATTTTACAGGGGGGATTTCTTTATTTCTATTTACTTCTATTTTTTATTAAAAGTCTTCTTGTAAAACACTGAATGCTTTTTCATTGTTCTCAGATCCAAGGGTTTGGGTCTGTGGTCACCTATGCAAATTGGTGAGGCTTTTTATCCAACATTTCCCAGGAAAGGGGGGGTGCAAGTGTTGGGAGGATTGTTCATTGTTCTTAAGATCCAAGGGTCTGGGTCTGTAGTCACCTAGGCAAATTGGTGAGGCTTTTTACCAAACCTTGTCCAGGAAGTGGGGTGCAAGGTTTTGGGAAGTATTTTGGGGGGAAGGACGCGTCCAAACAGCTCTTCCCCAGTAACCAGTATTAGTTTGGTGGTGGTAGCGGCCAGTCCAAGGATAACGGGAGTAATATTTTGTACCTTGGGGAAGTTTTGACCTAAGCTGGTAAAGATAAGCTTAGGAGGTTTTTCATGCAGGTCCCCACATCTGTACCCTAGAGTTCAGAGTGGGGGAGGAACCGTGACACCCCAAAAGACACATTAAGGGGAGATAGGCAGTATCAACCTTCTGCAATGAAATTTCAACTGAAACACACAGATTGTGGCAGGATTGATTTTATGTGGAAATTTGATGTTCCTCTAGAGTCTGTTCTGTTTTTTCATTAATTCCTCTCTTGGTACTACGATAATAAAGCCTGGTTCATTGATTTTGTGGAGCTGCCCCCTAGGCCTTTGGTTTTTAGGGTATTCACCCAATTCTACCTGGGTAAGTATTCTTTCCATCTTCCTGTTCTCTTATATTCATTGTTTATCTTTAGATTGTAAACCATGTTTGTGTATGTTTTGTCAAGTACATCTTAGGCACTGTATGGATAATATTCATAAAAATAAATACAATTAAAATGCTCTATTTGCCAAATGGAAATTTGTAACTCAGACTTGCTTCACTTTAGACTGTTAGCTATTTTGGGCAAGGACTGTCAATAATAGGGCTTATGGCACCTATGACCTCTCCTGGTCTCTTCAAGCGCACCACCTCTCAGGTCTCAGCCTTCTGGCTGTCACCAGTGTTAGGATGGAATCACCAATTCTCTCATTCTCAGACCAGAGTCTGAGCAGCAGGCCCAGGATCAACCATGATAATGCAAGCAAGGTAAAGTACCAGCAGTTCATTTCCCTCTGGGAGCAGGGACAGTATCCAACAACAGACACCTTTCTTTAAAGTAAAGGGTATTATTTAGTTAGAACAAAAATATTTACACAAAACAGATATTGGAAAACCATAAACCAGTTTATACGAATGTCTGCCTTTCTCCAAGGCTTGCTGTTCCCCAGATCCACGGAAAGGCCCAACTTCTCAGACTCTGTCATCCTGACTAGCTGCTGATAATTGACCTCCTCATTCACTCCTGATAAGGGAATCTTAACTGATCAGCATTCTTTTGCTCTCTGAGCTTCCAGCCTGGCAAAATAAGGTTCACAGCTTCATTGGAGTCAGGATTTAGAATCCTCAGACTTAATAGATGCCCTTATTGCCTTTTGAATTTGTGCCAGTAGCTTTTCCAGGGAGCAATTCCTGTTTGCTCTTCTAGCATACCCCATTAAAGAAATATTGGCATATAATAAACATATTACTACCCCAATATAACTTATACAGTCTCTCAGTAACTAGTGGTTACACATCCATAATCTTATAGTATTACAAAGCATGTCCAAGACTGTCACATGTACCATCATATATTGAGTCCCTGATCCCATTTTGAGGCCTCTAGACACTATGACAATACATACAACTAAACTTCCATTGGCCTTTAATTGTAGCAGGATAGGGCACTTTGTACACCAATGATATTCTAGGTACAATAAAGTCCTCGCCAGAAGAAATCATCCAGAAAGTTGATTGTAGAGATACAGATGGAAGGGAAGCAAGGTCAGAGCAGGCTGAGCCAGTTTAGGAAGAGATGTTTCTAGTGGTGTTAGGAGGTAGGAAGAAATAGAGCTTTGGAGAGAAGAAAATCAGAAAGCTTTGTGAAAGATTATTCTACAATGCCAAAAATGTTGAGATTCATCCATCATTATTTTTAAAGTTCAAATGTACACTTTCCCCCTCAATGATAAATTCTTTTAATTGTATATTAAGTACCATTGAAAAATGTAACAGCCCTACAAACACTCAGATCTGACAGCCAATCTGTGTATGTTCTCTCTTCTACATTACCACGAGAACCTTGACCCAACAGAGTTTTATTAAAAGGTAATTAGGGAAATTATGCCTACTACTGAATAAGAGTTTGCAAGATCTGGCATTGTGTCAATATTACACACTTTTATTAATCATAACCACAGTACCTCAACTAGATCTTTAATGAAAAGAATTTTCTGCACATCATGCTCATGGGGAATAAGATATCCCACTAGTAGAAATTTACTCTTTCTGTTCATTCTCTCTTATTGTTCTCTGAAATGCTACATTGAAGGATCAAAAGGCATTTTTTCCTGTTACACCATCAGTACATTCTTTTATCTCAAAAGACTAACTAATCAGGAATCCTTGTGGCACCTTAGAGACTAACAAATTTACTTATTAGTCTCTAAGGTACCACAAGGACTCATTGGTTTTGCTGATACAGACTAACATGGCTACCACTCTGAAACCTGTCTTTTGAGCTAGTAAGCACAGCCTAGAAACTTGTGGGGGTTTTCTAAACACAGTAACATAAGAGGTCAGAACAATTTGCCCTATTCATAGTCTTTGCAGACTTAGGCATTTTGTAATTTTTCTTTTAAAAGGTGCATGCATTTTAGCCTGACTTTCAGAGGTGCTGTGCACCCACTGGCTCTAATCAGGACACAAGAGTTTGTGTTGCCACAACTGATGTTTATGTGGAAGCTTTGTATCCACCAATACCTTGACTTTTTAAAGTGACCTTCTGCACTCTGCCGCCACCTGCACTGCTGAAACTTTTTGTGGCAAAAGTGACTTTCAGCATCCTTAGAGAATAATGAAAGCCAGAAGGTGCACAGCTGCAAGTAACTCCAATCTGCCCAGTATTTTGTAATTCCAGTCTGTGAGCTGGAACTTGAGTGAGAAATCAGGGTTTGCTCTCCAAACTCTCATAACTTCTTAACAATATTTCAAGCCCTTCAGGTAAAGTTAAATTCTTCTGCGCTCTCTCTCTCTCTCTTCCTCTGGGATAGATAAAAAAGTGAAGCTTTTTAATGGGCTGAAAAAGAAAGTCTTAAACCCCCATCCTCTTCTGAACATGCAGAAAATAAAGCCTTTAAATGTACAGCCTACCCAGTCATTAGACCCCTTTCCTCTTCTGGGTGAAGAGGAAGCAAAGCTTTAAAACAGTCTGAATACAAGCCACCTTTATACTGAAGTTAGTAACGTTACCTCTGTAAGGAGCAGATCTCCAATCCAGACGCAGGCTGCTCAGCAGCTTCTAGCCCCTACTGTTAGTTTGCATTTCCTCTCCTGTTGCTTGAGGCTGGCTTAATCTAGGCTAATGGGCTCCAGCTGTTTGATGGTCCCACTAGATAGTCTTTGCCCTCCCGTACATAGAACCGTGACCTGAAGCCCCAGATTTTCTAACTCTATCATTCTCTTGCTCCTCCATGGACCTACTGTCACAGTGTTACAATATTGTATATTATATTGTGGCAGGGTGGCCTCCATCCCTGTGATCCCTCATGGCCTCAGGGTTGCCCTTCAAGCAGCCCTTTGCCTTGATTTCCCTTTTCCAGAGTCCCCGATAACTCTACTAAAGCTTTCTAAGTATAAATAGCCCTAATGAGGTTAATTTGTTACCAAAAAAGGACCATAAACATAAACATCCCACAACCAAAATCCAGAATTCCCCAGCATAGTCCAATCTTTCAAGTCCCAACAGTCTATCAACACCAAGTACAGCTCCAGTGTCTCTCACTACACCTCACCCTAGACCCTCTAGAGGGGGTGCTTCTCTGCCTGGTTTCATTCTCAAGTCTGAGTCTAGCCCTCACCTGGAGACAGCAGCAGTTTACTCCATCCTCCTTCCCTAGCCTCCAACCTCATCTCTTCAGCTTCAGCTCTCCGGCTCAGAGAGCCAGCAGACCTCTCCCTCTACTGTTGGCAGACTTTATCCTCTTTAGCAGTGGCTCTTTGACTTAAGGATGTTTGTAGGTGACTCCCAACTACCTTCTGCTTTCACCAGCCTGATCTAGCTCCACTGCTCATCCAGGGAACTCACTGTTCCCTCCTTCAGGAACATCCCCTCTCTCAATCTAGGTCTGCTGCTGAGTCTCTCCACTTCTCTAAATATCATCTGCCAATGCATGTTCTCTCTGAACTGTGGCTTCTAAGCTCTTCCTTGCCTTTGCGCTGGCTCTCTTTTATAACTCCCAGGACAAGCCCCTGCTCCCCCTGACCTCTCATCACATCAAACTAGGTCACACCAGGACCAAACAGGAGCACTGAATCTAATTTCATTTTTTCTTTCTGCTTTTCATGCTCTAGAATTCTTAGAGGTTCTTATTTGTTTAAATATTAATGGTCAATATGAATATATTGTTTAGCATCAGTGTCTATAGTTGTTCTGTGCCCATCTGACAACACCATGATACTGCGGGACATGTCTTAACAGGGCCATTGATGAACTTCAGGACAGCTGAATCAGTTTGCCCACGGTTTTCAGTCTCAACATAATGCTCCTGAGACATTCCTAAATAGCCCATTTGACTAAGCCCTTTCAGGTGTTACTGCTCAGTTTATGTACAAATGTGGATATAATAAATCATGGTAATTTCACAATTGAGTGTTAGGTGGATTTTTGGCACATTGTACATTTATAACAACTTATATTTTAAACATAAAACTGATTACAATGTTCGAGGTTTAAGCCATAGATCAGCAATTAAAAAATCTGTATGCCAAGAAGAGGTGAAAGTAAGCCAGTACAGCGTACCGGTAAGAAAGTGGCCGCCGGTATGAGCCGGTACACAGCCGACATTAAAGCACTGCCATGGCAGCGGCTGGAGCCCCAGGCCCTTTAAACAGGTGGCACGGGCCAGACAGCCTGTGACCCGTCCACCGAGGCCATGCCCCTTCCGGGGCCCAGAGCCCCCCTACCTTGCCCAGGACCCCGGCCACCCTGCATACCAGTAAGTCCTTTAAGTTACTTTCACCCTAATGCCAAGTCATTTTAAATGAATATGCATTAACATATTTGACCTTGTCATACCTTCTAAAAGGCTTACATTGTAACCTTAGCTAGAGTACTGTACACATGCATTTATATGATGGGTCTACTGGTCTTGAGGATGATTTCCTTTCTTTTTCAACAGGGGGAATAAATTTTACTTTATTCCTGCAGCCCACCCACAAACACCAGGCTTCTCTTCCAGTGTTGTATGATGTACTTTCAGAGACTACAGCTAACGTTCACTGAATTAAGACATGAATTTTAAAGAGAAGCTTGATTCTCTATGCTATAGGCAAAACCAGGTCAAGATCCCCTGTACTAATCTAGGCCCCCAATTCAGCAGTCCACCCCATTCAGCCTAATAGCAGGTATGTGCTTAAGTGCTTTTCTGAATAAAGGGCCTAGAGCCTGATCCAAAGTCCAGTGAACTCAATACGATTCATTCCGTCATCTTTAATGGTCTTTGGATCAGGTCCCTATTGCTAGTCGCATGTATTACAACATTTGAAACTAAGTTGTGGATATGGTAGAGACAATTTATGAATTAAATGAAGGGACTGTATTGTACATGAAGCCCACAAACATAACATGAATATCATTGATCAAATTCATGTTTGGAGAATATATTGAAATTTTATCTATTCCAGCAAACAATTCTAGTAGTTAACTATTCAATGGAAAACTCTTTTGAATGTACACATTCACAATGTACTAATCTCAAACTACCTCATACATGGTGAAAGAAAAGTTTCTTACAGCATATATTTGCATAAACAGTCTTAAAACTGAATTCTGAATTATCTATCAAAGTCCAAGTTTTCTTACATGAGCAAAACAGAAGTCAGAATCACAACAGTCATGATTTTAAATGGTCAATTGTCTATTTACAGAAAGCACTTGAGAGAAAAGAATGATAAAGTCATTTTTGCATTCATATCTGACTGCAATTATTTGTACGTTTTAGAGGAAGCCACCAAAATACAGTTCAATTTTTCCAAAGTGTGAAAATTGCTGGACATCAGCAAGTGTGAAATACGGACGTAGCTATGCATTTGGAATCAGAAATTCCTATTCAGATTACATAGATATTTTAGAATAGCAGTAAATTCTACGTCCCTATGAGAAAGGAAAGCTAATGACTAGCACACAAACTACTATTGCCCACTGACAACTATTGTGTCCATATTAGATCACTTTAAAATGCTACATTACTTCTCCAAGAATCTACCTAATTGTTGCCATTCTACAAACTCAACTAGTATATGAGTTTAGCCCAAATATTAGGGAAGATGTACATCAGACTAATGTCTGTCTGGAATATAGCTTTTGGTGCTCACCAATTCTCTGGCCACTGCTTTTATAGTAAGAAAATGAAAAAAAAATCCATCTTTAAGCTAGATAGAAAATAAAATGTTGGTATTTAAGATAATTTATTGTGTTTGTCATGTAATTTAAGTCCTTCCTTCTGGAGTTTCTAGCTTACAGGAATGAGACAGATCCAGTTTGAAGAAAACCAACCCTCAACTAGATGAATGCTTCTGTGTACTCTTCTAGCTAGGTGTGGTAAAACCTGGGGGGAGGGAAGCCATCAGGGATAGCATCCCCACAATAGACATACTGTGAGGGGCTGATCTATGTTTCCACCCTGTCAGTAATTCTTAGGCTAATTGTTTCATGTGCTGAGGCCAGGTAGGTCTCCATGGCTACTGGGTGTTGTGGGGGGGGGGGGGAGAGAAGAGTCAAGTAAGGGACCCAAAGGGGCTAAAGCAATCACCACAGCGTCTCAAATTGGGCTAGGGAGGAGGCAGGAACTGGGTGATCAGGTCAAGTATGAGTAGCTCCCTTCACTCCCCATGCAAAGCACTCACCTGTTTCCCCCGCTTATGCCTGGCACCGAGACTGTCACCCACTCCTTTTGAAGAGCACCCACCCTGACTCCACTGCCTACTCCTGACACCCTAAATTCCCACCTGCACCCCACTGCTCCTGACCGCTACTATACCTCAGGCACAGAGCCCAATCTGACTTCCCAACAACCTGAATTACTCCCGTTCCCCATGCTTAGTACAGTCCTCAAGTGTGTTTAGGTTTCACTATGCACCATTGTCCCCACCCTTCAAAGTGCACTTCTCCAGCCTCTGTTGCTAGTAAACTGAAGCTCATTGTGTATTTATTAATGAAAAGAAATGAGTCTGAGGGTTTATTCCCTCCTTTTTAACTTGTTCCATTTTCACTCTGAGTTACTCGCCAGTAGTTATGTCAGATATGAAGCACAGAAACAGGCAGCAATTCTCATTTATTTTGGAGGACAGCTTCATTGATCACTATTGTAATGGATGAGAATATATTGATACACTATTTGAGAGAAGCTTTCAGGTAAGAGGGCAGATATTTTATTCTAAATTTTTTTGTCAACAAATCCAATCAATCTTTTAAATATATTTTTCACAAAGTATACATATCTGCACATTGTCCTCTCAGAAAACAAATTGTGCCTAGACTAATAGATCCTTTTCCATGTTTCTTTGCATCCTGAAATAATCACCCAGGAACTTCTTGTCTGCATTATAGGGTATATACTAGAGATACAGTGAACAAATACTGCACTTGCTAAGTGAATAAACGCAATGTGCATAAATACAATGAAAAATAGTCAGAATTCATGTAAGCCACCAAACTCCCAGGAGTTGAACTTATTCTTCTTTATAATGCAGTAGCACCTTGGAGCCCCAGTCATGGGCTAGGACCCTATTGTGCTAGGCATTGTACAAAGAACAAAAAGAAAGTTTACAATCTAAGTGTAACAGAAAAATTGAAGTGTTTTGGAATGAGGAGGCCCTCCAATGTTGCCCCATCTCACGATATACCTTCAGGGGTGTAGCCACTAAAAGGCCCCTGTGTCTCAGAAACAGCAAACAAGATGACAAACTGGGGGAGAAAGCCATAGGAACTAGGTGTCATGTTAACATTTCAACTCTCAGTTTGGAACTCTTTATCAGAACTCTGGTATCACATCTCATTTCAAGTATGCTCTGGCAAACATCACCAGGTGACACTGTTACATAAAGCCTCCCAGAATCATAGTGTAGGACTGAAAGGGACCTCTGTAAGTCATCCAGTCCAGTCCCCTGAACTGGGAGCAGGACTAAGCATCCTTAGTCCTTGGACCCTTCCTGATAGGAGTTTGCCTAATGTGTTCTAAAAAGACCTCCACTGATGGAGTCTCCACAACCTCCCTAGGCAATTTGTTCCAGTGCTTAACTATCCTGACAGTTAAGAAATTTTTCCTAAATGTTCAGCTGTCACAAGTGTGGACCACTCACCACTGGTCTGGTCCCAGTTCCTGGTCACTCTGGGGATTAGCTCTCAAGAACAACACCCCTGTCCACAGTTTGCATGCTACTACTCTCTCTCTTCCTCTGGTCTGCAGCTCCTTTCTCATGCCAGGACCCTTGCTTGGTGTCTCCTTCATGACTTAGCTCTCCAGCTAGGTCACTCAGCATTCCCCCTTCTGGGGTACAGCCCATCAGCAGTCCTAGGCACTCTTCCCATTCATTGCCTCAGTTTCTATGCCACACACTCAATGGCTGGTAGGAGAACCTGGGCCTGTCCTCTTCTCCAGATTCCAGTCCAGAGACCATCAGCTCAGCAGTTCTGGGCTTCCTCTCTCTACCCTGAATGCTCCTTCCCTGGCCTACTTCCTACATTTCTGGTTCCCTTCCTTTCTCTAGGCAAACCAGCTCCAAACCTTCCTGCCTCTTCCGAGGAAGTGACTGTTTCCTGCAGCCTTTCCCAGCGACCCCCAAACTCTTCTCCCTCTTCCTAGGAAGTGACTACCCTTTCTCAGCAGCCAGCCAGTGTAGAGCCTGCTACATGGTTTATAGGCCCCACCTGTTCCTGCACAAGTGAGCCTGTTCCCAATGAAACTCCTGCTCCATGGCTTCTGCTCCAGGTGCAGCCTGTGAAGTTAATGGGCCTATCCAACCACCTTAACTCCATTCAGTCCTTTGAGGGGTGGACAAAACCATCACATCAACCTAAACCTCCCTTGCTGCAATTTAAGCCCATTGCTTCTTGTTCTATCCTTGAAGGTTAATGAGAACAATTTGAAATGAATGGAAAGACTCCTGTTGACATCAGCAACTTAGATAAGGATAAATGTGAGATCCTACAAGGTTTTACAGGATCAGTTACAGATTTTTAAAAGTGCCTGCATCCATAATTTGTATACACAAGTACCATGATTGGTACAAGTTTCACATGTTCCTCAAAGGGTTAAGACAGTGCACCAGGACTCAGAAAATAGAGACTTTATTCCCTGCTCTGCCAGGGACTCCCGGCATGACCTTGGGCAAGTCAATTCATTTTCCTGTGCCTCTGTCCAACTGCAAAATGGGGACAAGAATATAACCCTAGCTCACAGAGGTCTTGAGAGGATAAATCCATTATAGTCTGTGAGCAGCTCAAATACTACGTTGAGAAATACCACAGAAAAACCTATAAATAAATCAATCTTAGTAACTGTGCAGCAAAATGGCTGGTTGTGTCTTACTAATTGCATGTGCATAATTTAGAATCTGGTTATCTATTTTTAAAAGCATTTCAGTTGACCTTTAAGCATATTTCCCCTTTTTGATGCAGAGCAGTATTGCTGACTCCTTTTAACATGGGATTTTTGTTAGCCTCAATATTCATTTTGTTAGCCTCTATACACCCTCTACATGTGTATCCTTTAAAACCAGTAGATTTGTTCAAAATTTTTGATACTAAAAGTAAGGGTTGTGGAGGTATTTAGAACTTTAAGTATAAAGGAAGAGAAAAATGTTGTTCTGTGTCTATATTTTAAAGGGACAGTACAGGTTTTTCCTTCTTTGGTCTGAGGAAAGTAGGGTGCAGTAAGAAGCGCCTTACTGATTCTCCATTATAGAATTCTGTTTACAAAGAAATTTAGACAAACTTTTGCTCCAAATCCAGCCAACCTCACCCAGGAAAAATTATGGTCATCAGTGGTGTTATTGCTTGTGTGAAAGAGACAAATTGGCTCTTTGTATGAAATACAAGCCACTTTCTACAATACATTAATCATTTACACAGATACATAACTCATCTTTGTGGCAGCAGTATTAGGGGACAATTAATTAGGGCATTTGATTCTTATGATAAGGGTTTGCAAGGTAACCTTAAATTCAGTTTGATATAAGCGCATCCCTTTGTTCAGTTTCTGGACATAATTATATCACAATCCAGAGTGATTCTTATTATAGCTCTCTACATATAAAGCACTACAGATGGCCAGGCACTTTATAGCCTATAACTTTCACGTAGTTGGCTGACAAATGGTTTACAGAATCAATAAAATTTGTGATTCCCCTGACTTTCAGGAACACAAAATATATTTGTCTCCAGTAAAAGGTTTACCCATGGAATTGGGTTGAGATAACTTATTTTAAAGTCTGAAATTTATAAAGAGATGCATTTCTGCTACTAATCTCCTAAGTCTTAAACAGTGCTTTTGTTCTCTGGAATACTTCTATATTTCCTTTAAGACACACATAGCACAAACATACTCCCCTTATTAAAACACACAGGGCCATATTGTGGTTTTAGGCTACTTGTGGCATTGGAAAGAGGTAAGGAGCTATTCAGCAATGGGAGTCTAAACAGGAATTCTGGATTAATTCCTTTAGGCGCTCTGGGGACCTCCTACTTGAGTAGCAGCTCTGTCACACCATTAAAGGCTGCTGCATGTGTCCAGGTTGTGCTGGCTCATCTCTGCTAGCCATTGCAGAGGTGAATCAGGGCCACAGCTACTGGTGCTGGTCAGGCTAGCACCTTTCTCTTCATTGGAATTGTGGCTGGCCCCTGTGTAGTTCATGTGTATTGAGGTGGAAGCAAGGAAGCAAAGAGGACTCCTAGCACGCTCCTCTCCCCTTGTGTAGCAGCACTGGGCCAGATACAATCTGTTTTATAGTTTTCTCCTTGGGTTAAACTCAAATTAGCAAGAGAACCCAAGTTTCACATTTGCTTAAGTGTTTCTAAAACTGAGGTGAGAATTGTGAGACTTGAAGTCAGTCACGTTATTGTTACTCGAAGTGGCTCTAAATCTTACTCATGTAACTACTTTCTGTGCTATTACATACACAACACCTGTTCTTCAGGTTTCGGTTTTTGTATTTAAGGGACTATGTTTCCTTAGATCTGCAGTGTAATCCTCTAAAGGAAATATGCCAGAATAATAATTTCAGAGAAAATAATGGGACTGGATGGATTTAACCTCCTTTTCTAGCAGGTGATTTTGTGTATTCTCTGGACTTACAATAAATTGAGCAAAGATATGGATGAAAAACATTCTTATAAGAAAAAGGAGGACTTGTGGCACCTTAGAGACTAACAGATTTATTTGAGCATAAACTTTTGTGAGCTACAGCTCACTTCATTGGATGCATGCAGTAGAAAATACAGTGGGGAGATTTATATACACAGAGAACATGAAACAATTGAAAGCTTATGCTCAAATAAATTTGTTAGTCTCTAAGGTGCCACTAGTACTCCTTTTCTTTTTGCGGATATAGACTAACATGGCTGCTACTCTGAAACATTGTTATAGTATTTTATCATTAAATGAATACAGACAGGGCTGATCTTTCCCCTCTTAATCCACTTTCTATTGGTTTTAAAGAAATACAAAACAGGATTTATTCCCTAAATATATTTGGCTGATCTTTAAAATGTTAAAATAAAAGTGAACAGAAACATTGCAATTACTAGCTTTCAACCCCTCAGCCAACTCAGATTGTCTGCAATTTCCAGGGGCTAATGCTGAAGCTGTCATAGAATATCAAGGTTGGAAGGGACCTCAGGAGGTCATCTAGTCCAACCCTTTGCTGAAAGCAGGACCAATCCCCAATTTTTGCCCCAGATCCCTAAATGGGCCCTTCAAGGATTGAACTCATAACCCTGGGTTTAGCAGGCCAAAGCTCAAACCACTGAGCTATCCCTCCCCCATAAACTCTGCCTAGGAGGTAAGACAATATACGTATCAGCTCATATTCTCCCAGTCAGAAGCCACTCAGACATACTTATCTCAGCAAAGTGAACAAAATAACCTATACACAGATCCGTTTTCTCCTTTCCCCAGGTGTCAAGGTTCCTCCCCCACTCTGAACTCTAGGGTACAGATGTGGGGACCTGCATGAAAAACCTCCTAAGCTTATCTTTACCAGCTTAGGTCAAAACTTCCCCAAGGTACAAAATATTCCACCCGTCGTCCTTGGATTGGCTGCTACCACCACCAAACTAATACTGGTTACTGGGGAAGAGCTGTTTGGACGTGTCTTTCCCCCCCAAAATACTTCCCAAAACCTTGCACCCCACTTCCTGGACAAGGTTTGGTAAAAAGCCTCACCAATTTGCCTCGGTGACTATAGACCCAGACCCTGGGATCTTAAGAACAATGAACAATCCTCCCAACACTGGCACCCCCCCCCCCTTTCCTGGGAAATGTTGGACAAAAAGCCTCACCAATTTGCATAGGCGACCACAGACCCAAACCCTTGGATCTGAGAACAATGAAAAAACATTCAGTTTTCTTACAAGAAGACTTTTAATAAAAATAGAAGTAAATAGAAATAAAGAAATCCCCCCTGTAAAATCAGGATGGTAGATACCTTACAGGGTAATTAGATTCAAAACATAGAGAACCCCTCTAGGCAAAACCTTAAGTTACAAAAAAGATACACAGACAGAAATAGTTATTCTATTCAGCACAATTCTTTTCTCAGCCATTTAAAGAAATCATAATCTAAGATGTACCTAGCTAGATTACTTACTAAAAGTTCTAAGACTCCATTTCTGGTCTATCCCCGGCAAAGACAGAATATAGACAGACCCACAGACCCTTTGTTTCTCTCCCTCCTCCCAGCTTTTGAAAGTATCTTGTCTCCTCATTGGTCATTTTGGTCAGGTGCCAGCGAGGTTACCTTTAGCTTGTTAACCCTTTACAGGTGAGAGGAATTTTCCTCTGGCCAGGAGGGATTTCAAAGGGGTTTACCCTTCCCTTTATATTTATGACACCAGGTGATTTATTTAAAATAAAAACAACGCTAGCTATAATTCCCCTCATGTGTAAAACTTGCAGCTGGCATCATTCGCCACCTCCAAATCAAAGAACAGTGATTTGGGCAGGAGAGATGGGTAGGGGCTCAAATACTGCTGCTTATCCATAGGTACGACCACATTGCCCTGTGATAGGCAGCTTGATATATATGGAACCTAAAAAGAGTGGTTGAAATCTTTGGCAGTAGAACTAATTACCTGAAAATAACAATAGTGCTTGGCCCAAGACAGTAACAGTTTTGTCAGAAGAAAGGCAGAATTGGGCCCTTGGAGGATAGTATAAGAGATGTCTAGATTCACTCCCAGGCTTGCATTTTTCTTCTCTTCATATTCAGAGTTGCAGCTGTGACAATCAAGTTAAAAAAGAGCATTTCACTGCTATTTATACACATTAGAACTAGAAGAAGAAACCAGAGTAACTGCACTTCCAGTATCAAGCAGTGCAACTTTATTTTTCCAATATTTTATATATCCAGGAGCAATTCTCTCTTGTAAAAGTTCTCTGATGTTCACTACTTTTCCTCAGAACAGCTACTGCATGGCAACTGGCAGCACAAGTTTCAACACCATTCTCCAAGTCTGCCCTATTCTAGAAAAACTAACTCTATGTGTAAAAGCATAATTCATTTTTTATTGCCAGTCAGTCCTTGACCTCTCTATTGAGACAGCCAAAGAGACCAATTAATGTCAAATGCAGTGGTGTTTTTAGTGAGAAATGTGCAGCATTATAATTATCAGCTGCCGTTTTAAATGTCAGGAGGTTTACTGAGCCTGCTGTCAGGCTAAGGGACTCTGTGGGGATGCATGTGATCTGGCAGCATCAGGCAGCCTGGAAGAGCCAGCCTAAAACAAAGTGGTGTGAGTTGTGCTGCTCTGTCTTTGGGAGCAGCCTGCTTTCTCTCTCTGTTTTGGGTTATCATTCTGAATTCTAAGAAATAAAGTGGTGTGACACTGCGATCTTCCAGCAAGCGCAATTGTTTTTATTGAACCTCTCTGTGTTTATGCCATGAATATAACAATAACCATGCACGTGTACTAGAGAAATTAAGTTCCACAATATCCTGTCAACCGACTGCTGAATCTACACCAAACCAAGGTACATATACCTGTAGTTGTTCTACACCCCTTTCAACACCCTGCTATTATTGGGGGCAGGACTCAGATAAGTGTTTGACTTTTCATGACCAGGTCATCTAATAGGAGGGCGAATAAAGAGAGAGAAAGCAGGACCCTGAGCTTTGTTCTTCTGTCAACTAGGAAGGAGGATGATATACAACCATTCATTGTGATCATCTCAAGCCAATATCCACTGCAGGAAATCTGTTGGTTTGAGCTGGTAAAATATTAAATCTACCAACTCTAATTTTTGGCATGAGTGTAGATCCTCATGTAAAGTGTAGAGTGTAAAGATGTAAAATATTATGACTTTATAAATAGAGGGAGAATTATAAGCACTGCCTTGTCGTCGTCGTCTTCTTTTTTAAGGCTGACAAGCAATTAAAGTTTACTCTCATTTATTTAGGTAGCTGGTCTTTTTGAAATTTTTCCTGAAGAGCTCCCTGTAGCAATTGAAGAAGTAGCTATTTGAGCACTTTAAAAAAAATGTTCCTAGAGACTTTCCTGAAGGCATATTCTGAATTTTGGGTAGGATTTCCCTTTCCTGAATAGGTTTCTTTTGTGAATATGCATCTGAGGTGACTTTTAAATGACAAATCACTGAGGAAATTGTCCAATACATTCATTTCATCTGCCTCTTCCAAGGAGTTGTAGGGATTTCTATTACTTCAGAAATTCAATGCAATTTTATTTCAATTATATAATAGCAGAGCCATAAGTGAAAGCTAGTAAGAAGGCAATAGTAGAGTTCTGAATCTTCTTTAAACTTATATTTGCCTTCTCAATTTCTTTCCATATAGCAAGATTGCTTAGTTTTAATACTAAAAATATCAATATGAATCAGTAATACTACATTTGATTGATATTTTTGCTTCCTGATTCATTCAAGAGATGAACATCTGCATGGTCAATCTTGTGTTTATCCTCTAGGGCCACCTTATCAGTTATCTAGCAGAGACAAAAGTTATGCAAGTTCCCCTAATTGTTGCCTAGAGTGCTTCCCAAAGGGTTATAGAAGGATCCATGGAGCCCTTATTAAAACACAGACATTCCATGATCATTTCTGAGATCTAAATGATGTATGTAAGGCCTTTAAAAATGGAGACATTCAATTTCCATTTATATTGTTGGGGAAGAACAAAGCTCAGGGCAGTATATTTGTCATGGTAAAAATTAAAAAAAGTTCAGAGGTAAGTCACAGTTAAAATAATACAAGGAAAGGCCACTTACGAAGACAGCAATCATATATCGTGAAGTTAGATGGGCTAACAGAGTTAGACTTCATCTAAAGATGAAGAACTGGCTTATATAGTGGATTTATTTAGTCTAACTCAACTGTGACTTAAAAGTGAGAGATATTGATTTGGGTACCAATGATCAAATTTTTCCAAGCATGAAATTATTTGCAGTTTTTCAAGCACCTACAAAGGTGCAAATTGATAACCAACAAACACGTTCGATACACAAACTTATGTGAATGGACAGGGTTTTATGAATGGAAAAGCTTTTAAACTAAGTTTAGGGTAGGATCAAGAAAAAAACTATTTGGAATTGAAATACCTAAAGTATTCCTTGGCAAAGTTTATTAAACTGGTATGAAAGGGGAAAACTATTAAGAGAATGTTGTGCCCTCCCCCACAAACAAACGTTAGAAAGCAGGGAAATGCACAGTTAAGAGCCACACTAAAAAAAAATTAAATTGAAAGTCAAATAATCTTAAAGTCACCGTAACTCTGTCTTTTGCTGCTTAATCTTCCATCCTATACACTTGTTCCTCCTTTTGTGTAAGATGTAAATATTTGCGTGAAGATAGTTTAAAGGAGGAATTTAAGAAGTTCACATCTTGTGGCTGCCAGTATCTTGAATCTACTGAATCCACTTCATTTTAACGATTTGCCTGTGAAGTGGAGGAATGCTAAAGTGCATGGATATGGTTTTAAACATACTTGTCTATGCTATATGCATGATCCCTTGCCACTCTGTGCTTCTGGCATGTAGGTGACCTAATTTTAGTCTGGCCTTTAAGGGGTTTTTAGTTCCAGGTAGCATGATGTGTATTCTATTCATAGTACAATAGCTAGAGCTGAGCGAATAATTAGCAGCAAATAATTTATGATCAAATTTCCCATAAATGGATCATAAACATCTCAAATGTATTCCTCATTCAAAATTATTTGCAAATTTCTTCAGCAAACACTACTTGGTTTGTGATCAGTTTAATATGAATATTAGACATTCATAGTATGCTGATTAATTACACAAATGACCTGATAATTTTTCTGTTACTAAAGCAGTTAACCCACACACAAAGAGGAATGTTTATTGTATATTCAGTTGCAATATACCCATCTGATTGCTAGTTACATAAGAGAACCAATCAGGGAACAGAAACAGTATTGCGTGACTTTGTAATTAATCTCATCAATATAAATTTAAAATGTTATATGTAATTGCAATTTGCACTGTGTAGTTTAGTGGCGCATGTCACATACGGTAGGATCCATGAAAGAAAGTAGGTGTTCAAATGCTGTCTGTCATAGTATCTAACTTCTAGGTTCCTACAAAACATCACAGGAACACTACTGCAAACCGCAAAGCCGAGTTAGTCATTTAGGCTCCCTATTTCAATACCTGGGCAGAGAATACATCCACAAAAGCCAGCATATTAGCAGCTCCATACTAAGCTAGCCAATGGGAGATGCTAACAAGAAGGGAGTGTGCTAAGCTTTGTCCTCCTCAGCCTGAAAGGAGGTGCCTAGCTTCAGCTCAGCGATCCACTAACAGGAACCCAGTGCCTTGAGTCAGGGGACTTAGGTACCTAACCCACTTTTTGAGGGAATGAGTTAGGTGCCTGGCTTGGTCCACACAACATCGCTGGAGGAGGAAGAGCTGATACCCTTGTTATTTTTAGCCCAGTGGTTAGAGCACTCACCTGGGATGTGGGAAAAACAGATTCAAATTCCGCCTCCCTACCAGAGTGGTAGAACTGAGGTCCTAAATCTCTCCAGAGATTGCTCTAACCACAGAGCTATGAGACATTCTGATATGGGGATCCCTCAGGCTCTCCTGTTCATGCTATTGCATTCTGGATAATTAACAAAAGAATTATTGCAGTAGGGGGTTGGACGTAGGATTTCCCACCTCCCAGGTGCATACCCTAACCACTAGACTACAGAATCATTCTCTTTCTCAGGCCCAGTGGCTGTTCCACTGTGGATAAATACTTAAATAGTTATCTGGCTGGATTCTGAATGGGAGATGATCCAGTAGGCGGCATGCTTATTGGCTTGGGCCCTGCATATGACTTAGGTGGCTGAACTCCTCTCTTTCCCTGGTTCATGAATCGTTTTGGGGCTCAGGCAGGAGATAGCCATCTGGATGCCGAGAGGGAGGCAGCAGTGCACATGCCCAGAGGCAGAAACATAGGTGCCTAGGGAACCTTTACTCAGAAAACTTATGTGCCAAGTGAGTTTAGGCACCTACAGGGTTCGGCAGGAGTTTTGTGCGTCATAGCGGAGCCAAAACTAGGACTTAAGTGCCTAAATGCAAGATTTAGGCACCTAAGTACCTTCATGGATCCTACAGTATTGTTTCTTTACTCTGCTCACCCCTCTCAAGGAGTTAGGCACATACGTCATTTTTTCAGGACATACTTGGGATGGGGAAGGAGGAGGACTTCATTCTAAATTTTAGCCCAGTGGTTAGGGCACTCTACCAGATTGCTGAATACCTGTGTTCTGTCCCCCCCATGCCTAATGTGGTGCAGGGATTTGAACTTGGGTTTCCTATCTCCTATGGGTGCCCTAACTACTGAGATATGGGATATCTAGTCTCTCACGTTCTCTCTCATTAAACCTGTTCCACTGCATCTACATCATTAAATATGCATTGGGACAGAAAGAGTGTGCAAACGACTCTACAGTCCAGTGATTAGAGCACTCACCCAAGCTCAAATCCTTGATCCACATCAGGCAAAGAGAGGAATTAAGTCTAAGACACCCACATCCTGGATAAGTATTCTAGCCACTGGACTAAAGGTTATAAGGGAGACATTCACCTCCTCCTCCCCTGCCATTTTGTGCGGGTTTAGGTGTACTCTGAGAATTCTTACCAGATCAGGTCCTACAGGCAAGACAGATAGGGGAATGTCTAGTATAAGGATCCTACTGGAACTTCGACATGAGGTCAGTGCCTGAGCACATAGACGGAGGTGGCTGTGCAGGTTCTCACTGGCAGAAATGTAGGTGCCTAGGGAACTTTAACAGTGGAAACTCAGGTGCCTCCAGGTTTAGGTGGCAGCTGCGGGGATTTGAGGATCACAGCGATTGTCTGAATGTTGGAGTTAGGTGCCTAAATCTGTTTGTCAATCTAGCCAATAAATGCCTAAGACACTTCTGAAAATGGGGCTGAAGCTCCAAAGTCACCTAGGTGCTTTTTTGAAAATTTGACCCTAAGGAATTATGTATACATTAACAGAGGATCACTCACATGTAGCAGGGCTCTTGTGAAAAGATGATCAACCAAATACCACAAATAAGAACAACAGTACAGAAAAGTGAGACTCCAATTTAGATTTGAAACAAGTATCAATGATTGTTTCATTCCCCCTTTTATTTATTTCATGTTAACATATTTGGGGAAAAAAAGTAATTTCATATTGGAGCTTTATTGGTTTGGGTGTTAATTTTAAAATTGGCCACCATGACATGCAAGTGAGCTGTAGCTCACGAAAGCTTATTCTCAAATAAATTTGTTAGTCTCTAAGGTGCCACAAGTCCTCCTTTTCTTTTTGCGAATACAGACTAACATGGCTGCTACTCTGAAAACTGGGAAAAGACGTGAGGTTGAATATAGTTCTGTTTATGCTGAGCTCTAACTCAGTTTTTTGTGCCATTGCTAACACAGGGCATGAGCATGTAAGGTGCAGAGTGCCCTCAGATCCTATTGATTTGAACCAGTACCCCCAACCCACAGCAGCTCTTAAGGGCTGCTCAGTACCTCACAGGATCACACCTTCTATGCCAAAATCTCTCGGGAGGTTTAGCAGTTCTGACACAGATTGCTCACTGAGTTTAACATGCCTGAGTGACACTAAGAAGTAGCCAGGGGCTTGTGACCTTCTGAACTTATGATTTATCCTTGTTTAATATTTTAGATTTGCTTTATTAAAAAATGTTGTAGAAAACTAAGAAAGCTCCATTCTGATATTACTTTGCTGGAAGGAATCCACAGGGACTGTTCAGCTGTTCCTTAGAGCAGAGAATTTTAGAAGAGCTTTGAGAGAAAAAGACTGACATGATTACAGAACTTCCAGTGTGACCTTAGATAATTCTCTTAGGATCTGCTTTTCTGAACTGCACACAATGATACATGTTCAAATGCATGACTAAATAGAACTACAGTGATGGCGTGTGTAAATCAGGTGTTTGTTCACACATGCAAATGTTTTCACAATTGACCATCTGAGTGTGCATTAACCAATTTTGCATGCTCAGCCACACTAACAGAACGTGGAGAAGGGGGACAAAAAGGGGAAGCCACACATACACAGTCTAGAAAATCAGAACCTTAACATCACTGTGCTTTAGTTTTTCCATATGTAAAATAATAGCAATAAACAATTCTCATAGTCATAGAGATATTATTTCCTTGCACTGGTTTTACTACACTAACTTCCATCAGTGTAAGTGAGAAGAGAATCAAGCTTTATGTATGGTTATAAGGAAAACTAATTCTGTAAGGTTGAGAGAATCAGTAAGTGATTTAGGTCAGAGTGAAATTTGTTGATCTGTCTTTTACTGAATTGTGTTGGTATGAGATTATATTATGCTGTGCCACCAGGACTCTCCCACAGATTAGATGTTTTTCATGAAGCTATCCCCAAAGAGGAATATTTTAAATGAAATCCAATAATGGAAAGGTCATGGAAACAGGATTAAGGCCATTTTCAGGAAGATAACATCTAGCAGGAATATGTCCTCAGGCAGAATTATTAAGAAAAGAAAGGGTACCTTTGGGCACCCTGAACGAATAAAGAGATAACAAGAGCAAAGGAGAATATATAAACTGACAGCAGAATATAGGTAGAGAGTTAGTGAAAAAAGAATTTAGAAGTAAATTAAAGAAACAAAGAATAAGCTGCATGGAAGAGAACAAGGAATATGGGAAATGAGGTTTTATATATATATTGTATACAACAGGGAAAAGGACACTTAAAGATACAGTTGGCCATGTAAATCACACTGAAGAGAAAGTAGAAAAATTCAAAATATATTCTAAGTATTTTCACTCCATAAAAGCCTGGTCCAAAGCCATTCAAGTCAATGGAAATATTCTTGCTGACTTTATCTGCTTTGGATCAGACCCTTAGAAACATTACTATATAGGAGCAAATCCCATGTACAAGGTACTAAATGCAGCATCATTGCACAAGGTCTTCAGAATCCACTTGAAGAAGGATAGAATGCCTGACTCATCCTAGTTCAGAGAGCTGCAACAAATCTATACTCTATAGCATACAGAACTTTGCAATAGCTCTTTGAATTGGAGTGTAATGGTGTGTCCCACGTGGTAGATGTGGTTTACAGAATTCTACTACTAGGCATTTGTTAACTGGAAGAGGATTTGGCCCTACATGATAAGGCAGAAGCCAGTGATACAGGAGATACAAAATAATTTCAGTATTATTACCAGGCTGGCACATGATAAAGTAGAACAGATGAGCATACACCAGTTCCTATAGTGGAAACAATAGCAGAAACATTAGTGTGGACCAACAACCAACATTTTACCAGCCTTGGGTCAGATTAAGTCTAGATGACATGGTAGTTGAAACTACTACAGCCACTAATGGCCGACCTACATTTTTGCTCCTAGTGTTTCTACCATTGGCTGACCTGAACTGTTGATAGTAAAACTAGGAAATTCTATGGAAAATGAGTCTGAAGTCTTCTAGACACCATCTATAAAAGATTAGAAAGTATGGATCTGGCACTACAGACCAGTAAATCTTACCTTTGCCTGAAATCTATGGCTAGGGTTGAAATTGCAGTGAAATTAGAGGGGAAAGTACTTTCAAGCAAACATTAGAATGGTTTATAGAAAATAAATCTTGTCAGTCATCTCTGAGGTCATCGAAGGAATTGCCAAAAGAAACAGATGAAGGAAATTTGGTTGCTATAATCTATAAATTCCACTAATAAAGACACTTGTAGCATACAGGAAGTAAATAGGAATAGGAGGATGATGTTCATGTTACATAAGAACGGCCAAAAGGGGTCAAATCAAAGTTCCATCTAGCCCAGTATCTTGTCTTCCGACAGTGGCCAATGCCAGATGCCCCAAAGGGAATGAACAGAACAGGTAATCATCAAGCGATCCATCCCATTGCCCATTCCCAGCTTCGGACAAATAGAGGTTAGGGAGACCATCCCTGCCCATCCTGGCTAATAGCCATTGATGAACCTATCCTCCATGAATTTATCCAGTTCTTTTTTTGAACCCTGTTATAGTCTTGGCCTTCACAACATCCTCTGGCAAAGAGTTGCACAGGTTGACTACACATTGTGAGAAAAAATACTTCCTTTTGTTTGTTTTAAATCTGCTGCCTATTAATTTCATTGGATGACTCCTAGTTCTTGTGTTATGAGAAGGAGTAAATAACACTTCCTTATTTACTTTCTCCACATCAGTCATAATTTTATAGACCTTCATCATATCACCCTTAGTCATCTCTTTTCCAAGTTGAAAGGTCCCAGTCTTATTAATACCTCCTTATATGTAATCTGTTCCATACCTCTAATAATTTTTGTTGCCCTTTTTTGTATGTTTTCCAATTCCAATATATCCTTTTTGAGATGGAGCGACCACATCTGCATGCAGTATTCAAGATGTGGGCGTACCATGGATTTATATAAAGGCAATATGATATTTTCTGTCGTATTATCTATCCCTTTCTTAAAGATTCCCAACATTCTGTTCGCTTTTTTCCAGAGAACTATCCACAGTGACTCCAAAATCTCTTTCTTGAGTAGTAACAGCTAAGTTAGACCCCATCATTTTATATGTATAGTTGGGATTATGTTTTCCAATGTGCGTTACTTTGCATTCATTAACATTGAATTTCATCTGCCATTTTGTTGCCCAGTCACCCAGTTTTGTGAGCTCCATTTGTACCTCCTCACAAACTATTAACTTAACTATTTTGTTAACTATTTTGAGTAATTTTGTATCATCTGCAAATTTTGCCACCTCACTGTTAACCAATGTTCCAGATCATTTATTAATATGTTGAATAGGACAGGTCCCGTATAGACCCCTGGGGGACACCACTATTTACCTCTCTCCATTCTGGAAACTGGTCATTTATTCCTATCATTTGTTTCCTATCTTTTAACCAGTTACCAATCCATGAGAGGACTTTCCTTCTTATCCTAGGACAGATTACTTTGCTTAAGAGCCTTTGGTGAGAGATCTTGTCAAAGGCTTTCAGAAAATCTCAGCCTTTCCCCATGGCAGCAGCAGATAGGCCAAAATGCAGAACCACCACTGTGGTTTTGCTGCATGAAGGGAAGGTGGAGGAGGGTCTGGAGATGTTACTCAGAGACTCATTCAGAAGCTATTCAGGATCATTCAATCCCTATGAACCATGTTGCTGAGCTTGACAGCAGCCCACTGGATAGGAATACCTAGATTTGGGGTGTAGGCTGGTTGTGGAGTCAGGGTAGAATAGCCAGTTGTCATAAATATAAAGGGAAGGGTAAACCCCTTTGAAATCCCTCCCGGCCAGGGGAAAGCTCCTCTCACCTGTAAAGGGTTAAGAAGCTAAAGGTAACCTCGCTGGCACCTGACCAAAATGACCAATGAGGAGACAAGATACTTTCAAAAGCTGGGAGGAGGGAGAGAAACAAAGGGTCTGGGTCTGTCTATATGCTGGTTTCTGCAGGGGATAGACCAGGAATGGAGTCTTAGAACTTTTAGTAAGTAATCTAGCTAGGTATGTGTTAGATTATGATTTCTTTAAATGGCTGAGAAAAGAATTGTGCTGAATAGAATAACTATTTCTGTCTGTGTATCTTTTTTGTAACTTAAGGTTTTGCCTAGAGGGGTTCTCTATGTTTTTGAATCTAATTACCCTGTAAGATATCTACCATCCTGATTTTATAGGGGGGATTTCTTTATTTCTATTTACTTCTATTTTTTATTAAAAGTCTTCTTGTAAAAAACTGAATGCTTTTTCATTGTTCTCAGATCCAAGGGTTTGGGTTTGTGGTCACCTATGCAAATTGGTGAGGCTTTTTATCCAACATTTCCCAGGAAAGGGGGGGTGCAAGTGTTGGGAGGATTGTTCATTGTTCTTAAGATCGAAGGGTCTGGGTCTGTAGTCACCTAGGCAAATTGGTGAGGCTTTTTACCAAACCTTGTCCAGGAAGTGGGGTGCAAGGTTTTGGGAAGTATTTTTGGGGGGAAGGACGCGTCCAAACAGCTCTTCCCCAGTAACCAGTATTAGTTTGGTGGTGGTAGCGGCCAGTCCAAGGACAACGGGTGGAATATTTTGTACCTTGGGGAAATTTTGACCTAAGCTGGTAAAGATAAGCTTAGGAGGTTTTTCATGCAGGTCCCCACATCTGTACCCTAGAGTTCAGAGTGGGGGAGGAACCTTGACACCAGTGAATATACAATTATGTGTGGTTCCACAGGTCACAAAATCAATTTGCGGTGTGTATGTTGCACGAGCAGCCATGGCTATCCAATTGCCCAGGGGGTAACATAAAAAGCTGTATAAAAGGCTGCCCCATATCCTTTTGACCTGATGTGGGTGTGGAAGAGCCTATCACCCCAGCCTTGATATGGCCTCTCCTCACCCATTTACTAGGATGTTGTGCAGGAGTTAAGAATTTCGACTGGGCCCCAGATTTGCATATGCGTTGGGATACCATTTAAAACTACTGTAATTGGCTTTCACATTTGAGGAAAACTAACTTGTTAAAACAGACAAATCATGGAGACTGAGGCCATGGGAAAAAACCTGAAACATGGAATTCAAAAATAAATGTACAGTAAAATGTCATGTGTTTAGGGACTGACAATACAAAGAGAAAATATACTCTGAGTCATATTTTTAGATAAATAGATTGATTGATAGATTAGATAGATAAATAGGAACAGTAACTGGCTGCATGTAGGGACTGCATCAGGAATAAGATGAAGAGAGTTCTAGGTTATATAAACAAGGCAACTAATCATTAGTCAAAGACAATAATGTTTCCCATTTACAAAGTCCACATCACATATCAATCTGATTACAACTCAAATTCTGGAGTGGGTAACAGAAATAAGAAATTCAACCTGCTTCTGCTCCCACAACATTTTCAGTGACTTTAATGGGTGCAGAATTAAGCAGTCACTAGGAGGATTAGAAATGCTCCTTAAAATAAATATATGCTTAGCGACAAGAAAAGCTGACTGAGCAGGGTTCTTACCACAAGCATGGAATACTTTGTGGCAGAGGTTCTTAAAATGTGGGTCAAAACCTAACAATTTTCTGAGTGGGGTCACAACCACCCTTCTCTTTTCTTTCATTTGTAAAAACAAATGTCTTTAGCCCTTATGTTGTGAAGATAACCTCAAACACGTGGACAAAATGCAAACCGATGCAGTGATGATTGCCTGAATCTGCAGAGAGACTGGAACAATAGCTCAGAGATTTGTGAACTCAATCAAGGCCCTGTGGACTCTGTGATTCTGCAGCCACAGGTGGGGGCTGATGGGCTAAAGGCATGCAAGAAGATGATGGAGTGATTCGGATATAGAAAAATGGGGCCTGGGTATGGAAAAGACTAAAAACCACTGCCTTTAGGAATCAAATTCTAGGAAGACAGCGTTCCAGGCTGAAGAGGGTATTATGTGTGGTCTTGATGTTATTACTAGTTTTGACTATATATCAGAAAGATTTTTCACTCTGCTGAGAACTGGATTTGAAATTATTGGAAACAAATAGTATTAATGGAATGGTGTATCTGGGCACAGTTATTGCAGTTGCACCCACTTATACTGGCTTATATTTGGCCCAATGTTTTTTAAGGGAATGAGGGATGGATTTGGTGAAAATCTGGTCATTCTTCTCCCTATAACTGTATGCATCTCTTTGTGTGCCAAAATAGCTATGCCCTTTTGCACTGAAGAAAGAATAGTAATTCAACCTTGACCCTTTTCAGCTCAGTTTATTCCTCAGGAGAGAGATGAGGTTTTCTACAATGACATTTAACATCCTAACTTTTCACTTCATTCAATGGGCTTTTCAGCCCTCTTGCATTTGAGTGTAACATAAAAAGAGCCATTTATCAGCAAGGCCTGTGGAAATGATTAAATATATGGATGAGACTTGTCTTCTGGTAATAGAAAGTAAGCATACACACAGCTCCCCCACCAGGGAAAGCTTATTTTCATATGACCTGTTTTAAAAACAAAACTCTATTTCCTATCCAAAGATACTTGGAACATGATAGCAATAACTATTTCCTAATTAAACTGGGAAATGGGGAAAATGATTGTTTTTTACAGTGAAAATATCTTTTTAAAAAGAGCATAGGAACAGACTATATTGATCATATGGAACAATGCTCACCATGCTAAGAGAAGAAGAAAATCAATAAAAAAGGAATATCACAATTTCTTAGGGCTTGTCTACATTACAGATGCTGCAGCTGTGCCACGGTAGATGTAGACTTGCTACAGGGACCAAAGGGGTAGGTCAGCTACAGTGGTAGCTGGGTCAATGGAAGAATTCTTCCATCAACCTTGTGTAGTCTATGCTGGGGCTTAGGTCAGTTAACTACTTCTATCAGGGATGTGAACAACATAGCTAGGGCAATCTAAATTTTAAGTTTCAGAGTAACAGCCGTGTTAGTCTGTATTCGCAAAAAGAAAAGGAGTACTTGTGGCACCTTAGAGACTAACCAATTTATTTGAGCATGAGCTTTTGTGAGCTACAGCTCACTTCATCGGATATTTGAGCATGAGCTTTCATGAGCTACAGCTCACTTAGAATCATAGAATCATAGAATATCAGGGTTGGAAGGGACCCCAGAAGGTCATCTAGTCCAACCCCCTGCTCAAAGCAGGACCAATTCCCAGTTAAATCATCCCAGCCAGGGCTTTGTCAAGCCTGACCTTAAAAACCTCTAAGGAAGGAGATTCTACCACCTCCCTAGGTAACGCATTCCAGTGTTTCACCACCCTCTTAGTGAAAAAGTTTTTCCTAATATCCTAATCCAATCTAAACCTCCCCCACTGCAACTTGATCCGCATCCGATGAAGTGAGCTGTAGCTCACGAAAGCTCATGCTCAAATAAATTGGTTAGTCTCTAAGGTGCCACAAGTACTCCTTTTCTTTTTGTAAATTTTAAGTGTCGCTCAGGTCTTAGTGCATGGTAATGTAGTTAAGGATGCTTAGATCCCTTCAGAGCCTGACCTGCTCAAAGCTTTTCTCTACCATTCCAAGAGGAAACAATATCTTATGTGTGATTAAAAGGAAAAAGAGTTCTGATCATTTTTAAAGAAAATTATCATTTCCAAACTTTCTAAGCCTTTATATAGAAATAGGACTGAAAAATAACTCTCTTCTTGCCTAAACCAAACCAAATAACATTGTTGGTTGAAAAGCTGCAGAAACAAGAACATCATTGTGAGTTTATGATTACTATTTCAATGAATTATTAAACTAAGAGAAACAAATTAGAATTTGAAAATACCAAATTTGATATTATAGGGACATCTTGTAGTTATTTGGTTTTCCATGCTCTCCAATATTACACGTGTTATCCTATATAAAAGAAAGCTTTTAAATTTTAAGTTAACAATAAAATAATTGTAGCCGTGCAATTTATGTGGCTTATGTAGAGGCAAGGCACAGAACAAGGGAAGTCTATTAATATGAATGAAATCAATTTGATGGAGATGATCTCCAAGGTTTATTCATAAACAGGATTACATGTAGCAAAACAATGTTCATATTTTGTCAAACAAAATTAAGGTCAGGTTAAGACACTCTGGTCTAAACAAATTCTTATGTGGTGGGTAGGGAGGAGGAGGTTGTCTACCAGGTTACAATGTTACACATACTCCCCCCCAAAAAAAACAACAACAACAACAGCAGCGTTCCAAATGACTTCCCCTTAATGCTCACAGTAAATACAATTTTAAGTGTGATGGAATCCTCCACCAGTTCTACATTCCTAACATCTCCATATGTTGGTGTCTCTCAGGAAAGTGTTTTTTTTTCCTCCTCTGTTCCATTTCTCCTTTCCACTGAAATCTCAGCCCCATGTCAGCTAGGGTTTTTCTAAGTTTTTAGGGAAAAGAATGTTTTCAGATTAGTTCTTAAGAAAGTTTAACTACTGTGAATGTCAGGCTTCCTTGGCCTCAGCAGAGCACTGTATGAGAATATCCTGTAGTGGTTCCTACCAAGCACCTTGTTTTAATGTAGCTTTGAAACCAGCCTGAGGTACAGTGAAGCAGAAGACTTGAAACTAATGGCTCCTCAGAGTAAATACATTTTTACATAATTTTTAGTCCACTAAATCTACAGGATTAATGTTTAGTGTGAGCCACAAAACCACAAAACCCCATTACATTTAATAACATTTGCACAGTGAAATCTCTGCACATTCTACTGAAACATGTTGTACAGACAAAGATTCAGAACGCAAGAGCAAGACAAGCAGATAAAAAAGCATCTTCTGCCATTTCTTAGGCTTTTCATATTGAGTTACAGAAACCCCTCTAGTTAAGTATTTAGTGAAATATAACCAGCCAATCTAACACATAATGCAACAAAACCTACCCATAATTATGAGCACAACTTTTTGCCGATTCTCATTATGAAGGCTGTCATCTAATATCAGAAAACACATTTATTTTAGACATCATTTGTCACTAGAAAATATTAGAAATCGCGATTCATTAAACTGAAGTTTTAGAAGAATTAATTCATACCAAAACAGGTAATGTTTGTTGCATTATTATTTTGACCTATACCATCTCTTTTAGACTTAAGTGAAAACAATTAAACAGAAAAAAAAACGAAATTCTGTTCATTTTGTCTGGAATACCTTGAGCCACAGTGTGACCATCCTCCTAGTTTGAAAACATTACTCATGAAATTAATTTCATGCTGCTTAAATTGTCCTTCACTGGTGTTTTATTTATGGCCCTCACTTGGGCACTTTGTTCCACAACAAGGCTTTGGCAGGTTGAATCTAGTTTTCAGATTCACTAGATGCCCATCTATTTTTTTTTTAATATACAGTGAAAACTATCCTAAAGTGACTGCTTCTGGGACCAACAAACAATAGCTGTTTAACAGCTGTGGTTTTCTAATAAAGGTGGAACAGAATTGCCATCAGTAGAACAAGATTAGAAGTGGTGCCTAAAGAGGTGTAACTCAGATACCCTTACACTCAGACTTCCCTTACAGAGATACTTACATCCAGTGTACAGCCTACTTGGAATAATTTACATGCTGAGATGCTACAAGAAGATGTAAGTGAAAGAGGCATGCACCCGACTTTAACTTGTACCACTTTTAGCTCCCCAGCTCTCCTTATACTACCTGGGTACAGACTTCCTTACACCTGGGTACAGTGAGCACAAGTATTTGAGAGGGAATGTAGCTGAGTGTTATGCATCACTCCTGAATTTGGCTCAATATTTTTGGAGATATTTTGGGGCAGTTTCTTAAAACTGGAGGTTGCCTAATTACATAGCTCTCTTAATCATGTATTTAAGTTCATTCCGTGCTCCTCCAGACTGGTGGAATGCTTTCCCTTGAACTGACCCATTAGGCTCCAATCAATTCTCAAGACCAAATTTCTCTGTGATGCCCACAGAAAAGGGGCCAACTAACAACAGATACATGGAGGAGTAATAAGGTAAGTGTATTTATCCCCACTAATCTCAGTGCACATAATTGTATGTAGAACCTGTATACATTTTGAGTGTAATGGCCTCCTTCAGACATCTCTTTAGATTGCATGTTCTTTCTGATGAGGGCTTGTCTTCATGTGTGTGTACAGTGCATAGCAAATTGTGAGGACTGCCAAAATAAAATAACAACAACAGTAAATAAATAAATCCTTCTTGAAGGGCAGCCTCTTTAAAAAAACATGTAAAGTTCTGTTTATCCTGCCAAAGTCAGAGCTTTTCTCCCCCACATGAGACCAACGTCTGGATTCCTTGCTCCCAAAATGTTCACTTTGGGAAACCAATTGTGTGGAAAAAAATGCAGGGCTGGGTCCTTGAATTGTAATATGGTTAAAGCTGTTTTTGATATTATTCATTGTTCTATATTGCTTTTTGACATCGTATTTCTAGTGATCATTAGAGAATAAGTTAAATGTGATAGCCAGTTCCTGGAAGTGCTGCTAATGTCTCTCTGTACAAATTGTGATTGAATATGGTAAGAAATGGGGGAGTAGAGTTTATGTATGCCCTCAGGGATCACAGAATCTTTGATAGGCCCAGCGATACTTTTTTCTTGTTGTTCTTAAAAACTCTTAGAACCATTTTAATCAGTAATATCTGGACTCAATGTATAATACACTTCAGTCTAAACTATTATTTCATGGCTGGTAAGTGCTTTTTTATAAGTTACTGCTTACATATAAATGTCTAAATTGTATAGTTTTCAGCTTTAGGGGCATAACAGTCTATGGCTATATAATGCCTTAGTAAAAGAAGAGTTCCCAAAGGCACTGTATAGACATTGCCTTGAGTGAATGTGCCCAGTGAACTGCTTCTTCCATTCTGTTCCTAGAATCTAAAATTAATATTATTAGTGCATCTCTAGGTCAGCATTACAAAAAAATGCAGCGGCAAAGTTAATAATGATGGGATTCTGGTGACAATTTAGATGGAAGCAGGTTTTCTTTCTGCTTAAGGAATGTTTTTTCTTCCTTTTTATGGATGCGACATAAATGTTACATGAGGTATTCTGAAACTTGTGAATTTTATTTAAATCGTAAAATATATATCATGCAAATACAGCATCTGGGCAGCAACAATTTGTAAATGAGATTCCAATCAGAGCTTTAGGATGGGCCCCCAAACTCCCATCCTAACCGTTCCCTGCCAGTCACTCAAGTTGTCCATATTATCTTACAAAACCACTAACCTCTGCTCCTGGGCTGCCTGAATCCTGAGATGGCAGCTCAGTTCTTGGCCTTACCAGTAGCTGAGCTTTTTGGCTTCCACACACCTTTTCATCATTCTTCTTTCATCTGATTCTAAAGCTGAAGACATACTCTGTAGCACTAACCCATCCCTTTAAGCCACGGGATGTTTGAAGTATTTCAACATTTTTGGGCCCCTCAGCTGCACACACATAACAGCTGTTCAGTACCTGACGAAGGGAGCTGCACCGAGTCCAGCATACCGGGGTTCCTGCAGGAAGCAATTACAATGAGAATCCAGAACCTGCCAAATGCCCCTAGAGGAGGGCTGATAATGGAATCCCTATTGCAAATAACTGAACAACATTTTCCCAACTATGGGCTGATCTGAGGGGTACTTTAGTAACAATGATCCATGTGCAATTACTTGTTCTTTTTGACGCTGTTATGGACAGTGACACATCTACATATGTAGCAATAAGCCATCATATATCAATATTTGTTGGTTTTAATGTTCAATAATGAAATGCTGACTAATGCTAACAGCTGGAAACCTTTAATTGCATTTAAACAATCAATTCTAAACTTTAAAAGAATATATTTAAAAATGAAATGAAAAAGATCAAAATTCTGAGAAAAATCAAAGGTAATTGTGTTATATTGATTTTGAACTGCACCTGCAATTCTTTTTTCCCTCTGCCTTATGATAACGGTGAAATGTGCATCCTTTGTCACTACACTTACACAAACATTAAGCCATTCAATAGGTTTCTGGCATGAAAATGTACGCCTTTAAAAACAAACAGGAAAAGCGTGACTAGTGTAATGGAAGTACAAGGTGTCTGGTGAGTTCTCCCTGATTGTGTGATGAGACTGGTACCAAGAAAACAAAGTGGCTTTTGTTAGCTGTAAATATCCATTAAATGATATACAGTCCTGCCCCTTTAAAATTCTTCCTGTACGATGAATTCCATAAGACACTGAGCTACTGTACGCAGACACTCCCTACTTATAGGATAGCATCTTTAAATTCCAGTTTTCAAAGTAACTAGTGCATTGTGGTGGACTCCATTTTAAGCAGTGATGGATGACTATCCAATGGCTGCTCACCCTAATGCCTCAAACTCCTTGTGTGTAAAACTTAACATGGAAATCTCACCAGAGTAAGCTTCCAAGTTTCTGGTGTTGCCCTCTGTCAAGAAAGGCAGGCAATAACATAAAAGCAGAGTCACTCAAAATAGTTAGAAACACCTACTTCCAGTCCTATCCAGAACTAGGAAACACTGAAGTCTGGGAAAATGAAAGTGTTTAAACTGGAGGACGGAGAAGGGAGAATTTTCTGTTAGTTTTGCTTCTATACAAACCAGCTGTCTCAACCGTCTCAACCTTGATTTTAAGCAGCGTGCAGACCATGTTTAGTGGGTACTCCCTGGCTCCTCTTCTGGGCCCTTGGTTCAACTCCCATATACAGAGCCATGCTGTCTCAACTCAACTGGGGTGGTGGTGATACCGGGGATAAAGGAGGGGTGGAAATAAGTGGAGCAGTTGCTTCCCTCATATTGTGGGTTTGTCCATTAATATGGTGTATTTTGCTACCCTCTGCTTCATGCAGTGGATAGTGGTATGTGACTTCCAAAATGTCATCCAGTCTTGATTTGATGGTATCAAAAGATAGAGAATCCACCGCTTCTCTTGGCAGTTTGTTACAAAGGTTAACCACTTTCCATGTTAGCAATGTGTGCCTTACTTCTAATTTTTACTTTTTCTAGCTTCAGCTTGCAACCTTTGGTTCTTGTTTTGTCTTTTTGCTCTAGGTTAAAGAACTTTGAGTACTCAATATTTTCTTCCTATGAAAGTACTTACACACTAATCAAGTCACCTCTCACTCTTCTTTTTGGCTAAACAAATTAAGCTTTTGAAATTGCTTAGAGTAAGGCATTTGCTCCAGCATTTGTACAACATGCTCTTGGTCATTGATTAACCCCAGAAGCAGGATGGGTAGTTTGGTGTTTTTGCAAAAAATATATTAGAAGAAGGAGCTAGTTTGGTTTGTAAATAAACTTTCTGTTCATGTGAACCAATATTTCAATACTCTGCAAAGTGAAGTTTCTTTTTTGAGTCACAGTTTTTAAAATGGCTCGCAAGTTATATCTTATTGGACAATTTGCAGATCTCCCATGAGGAGGCATTTTACTCTGGAAACTAATCCACATGTTAATTAAAGCTACAGTTAAATTTGCAGACAAAATATATTAACCCCCCCCAAAGTATTAACTCTAACCCTGCATGTTAGGAAGTCAGAGTATAGGGACAAAGGGGGAAAGACAGCACAAGGATCCTTCCCAAGCCATATTTGGTCAGGCAGCCATAATCATAACGAGAAGTGGCAGACTACCTAAAAGAGAAGAAGTGTGGTTGGTGCCATGGCCCTACCCCATATGCAGTAACCAGTGCAACTAAGATGATATAGGGTTGGGGAGTAACAATTCATCTTTCCAAAGTGAAGTGGAACTCCCATTCCCAAGTGCAATCCTCCTGAACCTCTTAAATCAGCAACAAGTCCTTTGGGGACTCCTGATGTTCTACGTCTGCAACTTACCCTGTTTAGTGTATAGGAATTGGGTAATAGCTCTTTAAATATTTTGTGAGCCCTCTAGTGGCCCTCCCTGTCTTCTGTGTTTCAGAAGCCAACAGAACCGTGTGAGTGCAGCAACGGGTGGAGAGACAGACAGACAGACCAGGCTGGTTTATACAGTTGATAAAAACATCTATTTGTACCCCACTATGCCTGTGGGGTACAAAATAGATGTTTTTTGTGCAAAGAGCAAAGGACAGAACATCTACTACTTTCTTTCTAAAGCCGCAATCCAAACAAACAAAATAAGTACTGCAGTGTTTACAAGGGAAGGATGTGTAGCACTTTTATCTCATAACTATCAATTTCACATGATCTCAACATTTCTGTACTGCAGTTTCCAATGAAAATAGAGTTTCTATAAGGTGTTTATCATCACAGGCAAAGCCTTCTTGACATTTTTCCATCAGCTGAATAATTTAATTATGCATAGTTGTTCCAGGTAGTGATTGTAGGGATGTACACTGAAAATACAAAGAGATTATGTGTGTCTTCATTACAGGATCAAAGTCATCAACCAATTTATCTGAACCAAAGACATTCTCCTTGAGCATGTGAAAGGGTTTCTTTTATGGCACCTTTTTCCTCAGAACTGTGCATTTTACTGAGAGAAGAACTGCAGGGTGCAATCTCAAAGACTTTCTCAGAGGCACATTTGTCCTTCACTGCTGAACTTTATAAGCATGAGATCAAGTAAATATCTTTGTCTCTTTGCCAGTCACCGGATGAAACTGCATGAAAGAGATGTGAAGCTGTTTTTGCTTTACAAAGAATTAGCTGTAAAAACAATTTTTAAAATGAAAAATCTGTAATTTTTTGGTTAGGGCAAAATTTTGCATTAAACAACATTTGAACGTAATTTGTGTTAAGAGGGCAAAATTCCTGGAAATTCCACCACTCATAATCAAGATTTTATGCAAATAATGGAAATGGCATTATTTTCTAATAGGAAACATTTCCTTAACATAGCAGAAGATATGACAAATCTGAGATAAATAAGACAAATCAGCTATTACAAATGTATCAAATTATAATTCTTCATCATTTTCACTAACAATGACAAGTTTTGTCTATCCTATGAGTCAGATCCTCAGCTGGAGTAAATCAGTGTAGCTTCATTGAAGGTATTTCAGTTTACAACAGCTGAGGATTTGTCCCAATGCTCTTTAGAAAAACATTTATACCCAAAAATATTTTATAATCTTACCTGTGTTACTATAAAAGAACATCCAGAAAAATCATATCTGTGTAGTTATATTCCAGTTGCTGAAAACTGTTAGACCCTGGTGTAAATCAGCAAAGCACCAACAACTTCAATGGAACTATGCTGATTTACATCAGTTGAGGATCTGGCCCATTTTGTTTAGAGATTTGCAAGTTGTGACAAGTCTTCTACCTCTGTCTACCATCTGAATCATCTAGAATTCCTGCCTTTATTTACAGTCATCCTCAGAAGTGGTGTGTAGGTTAGGGTAAAAAGATAGACATAAGCTGGCCCTAAGCACTGCTGCAGTGCTAGAGGGGGCTGTGATGGATGTGGGGTTGCTCTGTAACAATTTATGAATACCATTTTTCTGTATGTTTGTCTGATTGAGGTATGGGGTGTTACTGTCTGAATACAAGGGATTAATTCAAGAGGCAGCTGACTATGCATGGGCAAGGAACAGTACAGTGGCTTCAGATAGCCATTCACCTACCAACACTTAAGCGACTATACAAGAGTCATTTGCTTTGGTGCTCTACCTCCAACCCCCTGCTCATCTCAACATACCAATTTCTCAAGGAGTACGTGTCTCCATGCCCAGAAAACTGAAACAAAGGACTTCTGGCTGCATAAAAACTGCTTGCTCACACCTCACTGGAGGATCTGAACCTGGGCCTTTCAAGGCTCACATCACAGCGGATGGTAAGCTGAGAGGTAACAGATATGCATGTAGACTGTTTACGGTTTAAAAAAAACAACCCACCATTTTTATGTTATGCATTGTTCCTACTGTTAAGATTAAACAATAACCTTACAAAGGGTGTCTACTCAGTATATTCATTCTAGTCACAGGTTTCAGAATAGCAGCCGTGTTAGTCTGTATCCGCAAAAAGAAAAGGAGTACTTTTGGCACCTTAGAGACGAACAAATTTATTTGAGCATAAGCTTTCGTGAGCTACAGCTCACTTCATTGGATGCATTCAGTGGAAAATACAGAGCTGTAGCTCGCAAAAGCTTATGCTCAAATAAATTTGGTGGTCTCTAAGGTGCCACAAGTCCTCCTTTTCTAGTCACAGACTCCCAAAGGGGAGAACCGCAGGTGGCAAACCAGATGGATCTGCTGGGTTAGAATGATCAACACACAGGGTGCTGTAGCCCCGGGCCTGGTCTAATGGGGTAGAATCACAGGATTATACCCTAGAAGAAGCAAAAAAAGAAGCGTGACACCTGAGGAAGTGCACTTACAGAGACCAGAAAGGGACAGGTAACTCCATAACCATGACAGGTGTGTCTGTGAGAGGAGTCGTCCCCATCCCATATGCTGGAATGGCAGTAGCAAAAGGAAGCCTTAGCAATACTAGTAGGGCTTTTAGAGCATAATACCTCCAGCCGTCAGTTCTCAAGTAACATCCTCATTCCTTCCCTCAAATATGGCTCAGGTTTATAAAAGAGAAAACTGAGCAGTTAAATTAACATTTGTGATCCTCATTTACATAATCAGTGTATACGTCAAAGTCTGAAGGATTGTCTCTAGTGTTTCTGATAAGGGATTTATTTGACTCATCCGTGAAATCAAGGCATTTTGTAATTAGAAAACAAAATAAGAGAGAGAGAGAGACAAGGCAAGACACCATACTACACAAAGAGAAGCAGTGTGCTCCACTGCTGATGGCACCAGACTTGGATTTAGGAGACGTAGGTCCTATTACCAGCTCTGCCACTGACCTGCTGCATGACCTTGGGCAAATCCCTGCCCCTCATTGTGCTTTTGTTTTCACTGCCACCGTCTATCTCTCTTGTCTATTTCAAGCCACAAGCTCTTTGGAGTGGAGACAGCCTGTTAATGTGTGTTTGTAAAGAGCCATTCATGGTAAGGGCACCATTTTGGCTGAGATCTATAAGCACGACTATAATGGAAATAAACAATGACAACAACTTGAGTAAAATTGTTGGAAGAATTAAATATGCAATCAAACAATGTACAAACATACTAAACACATAGAACAGACATGGATAAACAAATATTATTCCAAACCACCCAGTAGTTTCACACAGAGTTGCGATATTGGTTTGTATTATAATCCAAATATAATCTTTTTGAACTACTGTAGGTATTATCCCTATTTCACAGATGGAGACATTGAGACTGAACAAAATTAGGGGAACGTTTTCAGTCATAGATGTCAAAATGTAAACACTAAAGTGACGTGGTTTTCAAAAATGCAGATTTACCAAGGCTTTTATCGATTTTCCAAAAGTCCTATAGAAAGTCAGTAAAAGAATCTGGACTGGAATTCAAGGACTTATTGCTTTCTAGTCCTATTCTCAGTCCACTAGAGTAGGATTTATCTTCTTCAGAGCTGCACTGAGCAAGCAAAACATTTTGTTCTTTCAGTTAAAACAATTTTTATTTTTGATGGTTTTTTACTTCAGTTTTATTAATTTTTTTAAAAGGTTAAAAAAGCTCAAAACCAAAATGAAACATTCTGTTTCAGTTTGAATGAATGATAATGATAATCAAAGGGACCAGGGTACAAAATGTGTCAGAATGACAGAACAGGTCATGCAGGTGTGGGAGTGGCACTATATGTGAAAGAAAGCATAGAGTCAAATACAGTAAAAATCTTAGATTAATCAAACTGTACCATAGAATCTCTATGGATAGAAATTCTATGCTTGAATAAGAAGAGTGTAGCAGTAGGAATATATTATTGATCACCTAATCAGGATGGTGCCTGGTCAGGGAGATTAGTGAGGTTAAAAAAATAGATTTCAACTATCCCCCATATTGACTGGGTACATGTCATCTCAGGACAGGATACAGAGATTAAGTTTCTAGATCTCATTAATGACTGCTTCTTGGAGCAGCTAGTCCTGGAACCCACAAGTGGAGAGGCAATTCTTGATTTAGACATAAATGGCACACAGGATCTGGTCCAAGAGGTGAATATAGCTCAACTGCTCAGTAATAACGACCATAATGTAATTAAACATCCTTGTTGGGAAGCCCTCCACAGTAGCATTTAACTTCAAAAAGGGGGACTACACAAAAAGAAGGAAGCTAGTTAAATGGAAATAAAAAGGAACAGTCACAAGAGTGAAATGCCTACAGCTGCATGGAATTTTTTTAGAAAACACTATAATGGAGGCTCAAGTTAAATGTATACCCCAAACAAAAAATAGTAAGAGGATCAAAATAGCACCACCATGGTTAAATGAGTAAAAGAGACAGTTAGAGGCAAAAAGGCATCCTTTAAAAATTGGAAGTCAAATCCTACTGAGAGAAATAGAAAGGAGCATAATCTCTGGCAAGCCAAGTGTAAAAGTATAATTTGTCAGGCTAAAAAAGAATTTGAAGAGCAATGAGCAAAAGGCACAAAAACTAACAGCAATTTTTTTAAGTACATCAGAAGCAAGAAGGCTGCCAAACAATCAGTGGAGCCACTGAACTATCAAGGTGCTACAGGAGCACTCAAGGAAGACAAGGCTGTTGTGGAGAGCTAAATGAATTCTTTGCATCAGTTTTCAGTGCACATGATATGAGGGAGATTCTTACATCTGAGCCATTCTTTTTAGGTGACAAATCTAAGGAACTGTCCCTCATTGGGATGTCAATAGAAGAGGTTTTGGAACAATTTGATAAATTAAACAATAGGAAGTCACCAGGACCTGATGGTATTCAGCCAAGATTTCTGAAGGAATTCATATATAAAATTGCAGAACTACTAATTGTGATATGTAAGGTTTCAGAGTATCCGTGTTAGTCTGTATCCACAAAAAGAGCAGGAGTACTTGTGGCACCTTAGAGACTAACACATTTATTTGAGCATAAGCTTCCGTGGGCTACAGCCCACTTCGTCAGATGCATGGAATGGAACATATAGTAAGAAGATATATATACATACAGAGAACATGAAAAGGTAGAAGTTGTCATACCAACTCTAAGAGGCTAATTAATTAAGATGAGCTATTATCAGCAGGAGAAAAAAAAAAACTTTTGTAGTGATAATCAAGATGGCCCATTTCAGACAGTTGACAAGAAGGTGTGAGGATACTTAACATGGGGAAATAGATTCAATTTGTTTAATGACTCAGCCACTCCCAGTCTCTATTCAAGCCCAAGTTAAAGGTATCTAGTTTGCAATTTAATTCCAGTTCAGCAGTTTCTCACTGGAGTCTGTTTTTGAAGCTTTTCTGTTGCAAAATTGCCAACTTCCACCTTTTCATGTTCTCTGTATGTATATATATCTTCTTACTATATGGTCCATTCCATGCATCTGATGAAGTGGGCTGTAGCCCACAAAAGCTTATGCTCAAATAAATTTGTTAGTCTCTAAGGTGCCACAAGTACTCATGTTCTTTTCGTCATATGTAACTGATCACTTAAATCAGCTTCTGAACCAGATGACCAATGTGATGCCACTTTTTTGCTAATGTGATGCCAATTTTTTTAAAAAGGTTCCAGAGACAATCCTGGCAATTACAGGCTGGTAAGCCTAACTTCCATACCAGCCTAACTGGTTGAGACTATAGTAAAGAACAGAATTATCAGACACGTAGATGAACACGACTTGTTGAAGAAGAGTCAACATGGTTTTGTAAAGGGAAATCATGCCTCGCCAATCTGTTAGAATTCTTTGAGGGGATGTGGATAACAAACGTGTGGATAAGGATGATCCAGTGGATTTAGTGTACTTGGACTTTCAAAAAGCTTTTGACAAGGTCCCTCTTCAAAGGCTCTTAAGCAAAACAGGCAGTCATGAGATAAGAGGGAAGATCCTCTCATGGATGAGTAACTGATTAAAAGACAGGAAACAAAGGGTAGTAATAAATGGTCATTTTTCAGAATGGGGAGTGAGGTAAATAGCAGGGTCCCCCAAGGATCTGTCCTGGGACCAGTGCTGTTCAACATACTCATAAATGATCCGGAAAAAGATGTAAACAGTGAGGTGACAAAGTTTGCAGATGATACAAAATTACTCAAGATAGTGAAGTCCAAAGCTGACTCCAAAGGGATCTCACAAAACTAGGTGACAAAATGGCAGTGAAATTCAATCTTGATAAATGTGAAGTAAAACACATAATCCCAACTATACATACAAAGTGATGGGGTCTAAATTAGCTGTTACCGCTTAAGATAGATTTGGGGGTCATTGTGAAAACATCTGCTCAATATGCAGTAGTAGTCAAAAAAGCTAACAAATGTTAGGAACCATTAGGAAAAGGATAGATAATTAGACAACAGATATAATGCTGCCACTATAAAGATCCATGGTATGCCCACACCTTGAATACTGTGTTCAGTTCTCATCATCCCATCTCAAAAAAGATATATGAGAATTGGAAAAGGTACAGAGAATGGCAAGAAAAATGATTAGGGGGCTCAAACAGCTTCCATACAAGGAAAGATTAAATAGACGGGAACTGTTCAGCTTGAAAAAAGACAACTAAGGTGGATATGACAGAGATCTATAAAATCATAAATAGTGTGGAGAAAGTGAAAGTGTTATTTACCCCTTCACGTAACATAAGAACCAGGGATCACCTGATGCAATTATTAGGCAGCAGGTTTAAAACAAACAAAAGAAAGTACTTCTTCATACAACACACAGTCAACCTGTGGAATTCATTTCCAGGCAACGTTGTGAAGGCCAAAAGTATAACTGGGTTCAAAAAGAATTAGATAAGTTCACGGAAGATAGACCCATCAATGGCGATTAGCCAAGATGGTCAGGGATGTGACTCCCTGCTCTGAGTGTCCCAACTTTCTGACTGCCAGATGCTGGGACTGGATGACAGGGATTGGTCACCTGACAATTGTCCTATTCTTTTCACTCCCTCTGACATATCTGGCATTGGCTACTGTCAAAAGCCAGGATACAGGGCTACATGGGCCATTGGTCTGACCCTGTATTGCCATTCTTACATTCTTTTTCTGATGTGGGCCTTCCTCAGTCTCTCTTGTTGAAGCTGTTCTGCGGTGGAAAAAATAATTTTTAAAAATCATTACACCATGGGGGCTGGATCCTGAGTCTCCCTCTTCCAAGTTGAGTGCTCTAATCACTAGGCTACAGAGTCATTCTTATGCTTGCTCTGTCTTTCACTAGCCCAATGATTCTTTCATTATTTAGATAGAGTGGAACAGCTTCAACAGGAGAGCTTGATGGATTCCCCACATCAGAATGTCCTATAACCACTGGTTACCACAAGTAGCAGATTCCTGTTCAAATCCCCTCTCCTCCTCAGGTGGAGAGGGAACTTGAACTGGAGTTCTTCCACCTTCCAGGTGAGTACCCAAACCGCTAGGCTAAAAGTTATGAGGGAGGTCCTCCTCCTTCCTCCCCCACCCCATTGCAAAAACAACATAGGTGCAGCTGTGCTGCTTCAGTGTAGGCACTCACTACAGTGACAGGAGAGATTCTCCCATCACTTTATAGTTAATCCACCTCCCTGAGAGGGGGTAACTAGGTTGATGGAAGAATGCGTCTGTCAACCAGGCTAACCCCTGGTTACAGCAGTTACATCTCTCAAGGATGTGGATTTTTCACACCCTTAAGAGACACAGCTATGCCAATGTAAGTTTTCAGCGTAGATCAGCACCAAGTTGTCTCTTCATGTTATAACTTGGATACTACAGTCATCCATGTATGATAGAATAAAACACAAATACAACCTAAAGCTCTGGTTAATGTATTGCAGGAAGCGTTCCTGTACCCTTAAGAGACAGTGATTTCTCTTAATAAATATAAATAAATAAATAAATAAACATAGATGTAGTAACACAAGGAGAAAAGAAAATCATAAAAAACCCCGTGACCTTTTTCTATCAGAAAGTTACCAAAATAATAAATGACTAATAAAATATTACATTTATTCACAAACAACTCAATTTAGCAACTTACAATACCAACAGTGATTCTTGTACCTGTTTTTTATCTGATAAACACTAAGAGGAGAAGTCTATTCTTTTTATGAGTACAATAGATATGAGCAATAGTAAAACACCCATTGTGGAAGCAGACAATATTCCCATTCTGCTCCAAACAGAGCAGGCCCTGTATATAGTCCATATTTACTTCATTCTGGAGAGTTCGCTTTAAAGAGCAAACAACCCTCAGCCTGATCTCCAAGCTTGTTCATAGGATTTCCCTAAAAGCCATTCTCTGTCTTATTTCCTAATTCCCTATGCTTCAGGGAGCTACTGCAAAACCTCATATCAAGGTTGGAGCTGAAGAGACTCAGCTGCAGCTCCATCTTTATGCAGGGCTGTTGGGCTGGAGCTTAGAGCTACTAAACAGAGGACCATATATTACAGTACAGTATGCTAGAACCCTGCTAAACAATGTTTTTACCTGCAAGAACGTAGTGGGTTGCCTGACCAAATACATTTAAAAAAAATGGGACAAATATTTGGGAACCAAGCTATTTATATTACCTGAACATGGATAGGACTCAAGTTTGTTGACTTCAATCCATACAACTTCCATTGGATAAAAAAGACAGAGTTATGAGAGAAGGTGAAAGTAGGGGACTCAAGGAAAATTGAGGCTTTTTATTTGTGCTGTGGACTTTAAGCGAGTTATCTGGCAAGCTTTCTTCATATGATCTCAATAATTGCTGCAGGGAGAATGTATAATGGCTCTCTACAAACTCAGGACTAGATCCTGCCACTCTTATTCATATTGCGTAGTATCTTATTCTGTAATGAATCCCACTGAAATTAGTGAGACTCTGCAAGCAGTAAGGGCAACACCTGACCTTTAGACATGCTGGTGCCTCGTGGAATTCACAGCCCCAAGTTCGGTGCCCAGACTCCCTATACAATGCATGGAGAGAGTTAGGCATCTAAAACTGGGATTCACAGAAGCCAGCAACCTGATCAGGAGCTGCCTAGGTAAGCCGGTAGGAAATGCTGAAGAGAGGAGTGGGGTTTTGGCTCCTAACTCCATGTAAGGGGGATGTGCCTATTTCCTTTTGGTATTCTTATCCATAAAAACTTTCTAGAGTTAGGTGCTAAGCTAGGTCAAAGCTTTTTCACAAAATATTTGAGTGAGAGGAGAGAAAGACACCTCCCCCACACACACCTCATTGCAGTTAACAGCCCTGTAGTTAGCTCCATCACCCAGGATATGGGAAAGCTGTTTTAAAATCCCTGATCACTCTGCAATAGGAACTGGAACTTGGAACTCCCATATCCCGCGTGAGTGCCCTAACCATCAGACTAGAGCAGGGGTGAGCAAACTTTTTGGCCTGAGGGTCACATCAGGGAATAGAAATTGTATGGCGGGCCATGAATGTTCACAAAATTGGGGTTCGGGTGCGGAAGTGGGTGAGGGTTCTGGTTGGGGGTGCAGGCTCTGGGGTAGGGCTGGGGATGAGGAGTTTGGAATGTAGGAGGGTGCTCTGGGCTGAGACCGAGGGGTTCAGAGGGCGGGAGGGGGATCAGGGCTGGGGCTGGGGTGCGGGAAGGTGTTCAGGTTCCGGCTGAGGGTGTGGGCTCTGGGGTGCAGGAGGGTGCTCTGTGCTGGGTCTGGAGAGCGGGAGGGGGATCAGGGCTGGAGCAGGTGGTTGGGGCATGTGGAGAGGCTCAGGGGTGCAGGTTCTGAGCGGTGCTTACCTCAAGCAGCTCCTGGAAGCAGTGGCATGTCCCTTCTCCTATGCCTGGAGCGGCCCCCAACCCTGATAGCGCTGAAGTGGGGCCATGTAGTGAGGCCCCCGACCCTGTGCCCCGGCTGGAGCGCCAGAGTGGGGCCAAGCTGCATGGTGCAGCCCCTGACCCGGCTGGAGCGCCAGAGCGCAGTCCCCGGACAGTTGGGTGCTGACCCACCACAGTCTGCCTGCCTCAGACCAAAAGTTGAATGGCAAATGGAAGCCTTGCACCTGGGAAAAATAAGAAACCAAGAACTCTATAGCTTGGCACCTGAAACATCAGGACCGCGTGTCTGGGATTGAGAGATGATGACGACCTACAATACACAAGCAGCATACAGAAATCAGCTTTGATAGACTGTGAGCTGTACAAACTCAATGTTGACATTGCAGCACTTCAGGAAACAAGACTTGCACATGCTGGTTCTGTCTAAGAGGCCCATTACACCTTCTTATGGCAAGTAAAAGCAGCAAAGAAAATCGTCCGCACGGTGTCAGTTTTGCTGTGAGAAACATGTGGGTAAAGCTCCTAAAAACACCTATTGGGAAGTCAGAGCATATCATCTCACTTAAACTTCAGACAACCATTGGCTCTGTGAACATCATTAGTGCCTATGAACCAACACTCAAATCTAGCCCCGAGGAGCCAAGGATACATTTTATGATTCTTTGCATCAAGTCGTCAAAAGAATAGCATCAACTGAGCATCTTTTCCTCCTCAGTAAATTCAAGGCAAGAGTCAACACAGACAACAACTCATGGTCAGATTGCCTAGGACATTTTGGCATTGGCAAGATAAATGAGAACGGCCAACAACTTGAATTCTGCGCCCAAAACCAAATGTGCATAACCAATTCATATTTTACAGGAAAATATCACCACGAAGTGTCATGGCGACATCCACGATCAGGCCACTGGCACCAATTAAACCTTGTTATCATCAGGAGGGAAGATCTACCCTTAGTGCAGAACACTCGCACATTCCACAGTGCTGATTGTGACACTGACCACTCCTCGATTATTAGCAAAGTGAAGATTACAGCCAAGAAACTACATAGAGCAAAACCTATGAGCAAGCCCAAAAATCAATGCTATTAACACCAAAAACCAGCAGAAATGCCAGGAGTCTGTCAACTTAGTATGGATGGGAAGTCATTACCAGAGAAGGCAGAAGAATTTTAAGAAGATTTAGGAACAACAGTCCATGAAACAGCGTTAGCTACATTTAAGGAAAAGAGACCATCAAAAAAGGACTAGTTTGAAGAAAATGAAACAGAACTATTATCTCTCATGAACATTAAGAACACAGCATATCTCAGGGGTGGGCAAACTATGATCCCCGGGCCATTTTAAGCCAGCCTGCGAGCTCCACCATGCAGCTCGGCCCCGCTCCAGCCAGGGCGCTGGGTCGGGGGCAGCACCAGCGTCTCAGCCCTGCTACGGCACTCCGGCCGAGACACTGGGTTGGGGATGGATCACATGGCTCGGCCCCGCTCCGGTGCTCCAGCCGGGATGCTGAGTCAGAGGCAGCACCAGAGGTTCAGCTCTGCTCTGGCCAGGGTGCTGGGTCGAGGCTGCACCACATGGCTCGGCCCCACTCCGGTGCTCTGGCCAGGGTATTGGATCGGGGCCACACCATGTGGGTCGGCTCCAGTCCAGTGCTCCAGCCAGCTCCAGATCATGCAGCTTGTCCTGGCTCTGGACAGGATGCTGGGTCGGGGCTGCACCACGCAGCTTGGCCCCACTCCAACCAGGGCGCTGGGTTGGGGCCGCACCACGCTGCTCCTGGAAGCTGTGGCATGGGCCCGGTCCGGCTCCTATGCACTCCAATGGGAGCTGCTGGGGCAGTGCCTGAATTGGGGGCAGCGCTCAGAGCTTTCTGGCCGTGCCTTTGCATAGGAGCCGGAGAAGGAGCCTGCTTCCGGGCACCCTGCTTCCACCCCAGGCCATCGCATTGCCACCGAAGACCGGAGCGAGTGAACGACCCGACGCTGAAGTGCTGCTGAAGACCTGGAGTGCCGCTGGGTGAGTACCAGGGGGTGGCATCTTTTTTTATCTCCGCTCCCCCTGACCCGCCGCCGAAGACCCGGAGCACCGCCGGGTGAGTAAAAATTTAAAAGGTGCCAAAGAATTAAAAAGGCGCTACTTCTGCTCGGTGGGGGAGCAGCTGCTCCCCCGCTCCCCCCCTAGCTACGCTACTGCCCTGGCCTATCTGGAACACAACAAGAAGCCAATAAAGAGCACCAAAGTGAGACTTCGACATGCGAAAACTGAGTGAGCAAGCAGGCACTGTGCAAATCATTACTGGATCGAGTTCTGTGAAGAGATACAAACAGCCTCATACACAGGAAACCTCAAAATTATCTGTGATGGCCTGAAGAAAGCTCTAGGTCCCACTGTCAGCAAGGTTGCCCCTCTCAAATCACACAGTGGTGAAATCATTACAGATAAAAGCAAGCAGTTGTCTCATTGGGTTTAACACTATTCAGAGCTATAGGCACAAGAAAGAAACATCTCCAGCGAATCACCGGATCATGTACCAACTCTACAGGTCATGCTAGATGCGGAGCCCACTGTAGAAGAGCTAAGCAAGGCCATTGATTTGCTATCAAGTGGCCAGGCTCCTGGAAAAAGGCATCCCAGTGGAAATCCTCAAGTGCGGGAAAGACACCCTATTACCATGTCTTCATCAGCTGCTGCTTAAATGCTGGAAAGAGGGTGAGGGAGCACAAGAGATGCGCGATGCAAAAATCATCACTTTGTATAATAATAAAGGCGAAAAGAGCAACTGCAACAACTACAGGGGTATCTCTCTACTAAGCATAGCAGGAAAAGCTTTCACAAAAGTCATTTTAGTGCGCCTACAACAGCTGGTGAATTGTGTCTACCCTGAATCAGAGTGCAGCTTCAGGGCTGGCAGATCAACTATAGACATGAAATTTTCTCTGCATGAACTCCAAGAAAAGTGCAGAGAGCGAAACCAACCATTGTACATCGTCTCCGTGTACCTAACCAAAGCATTCGACAGAGTCAGCAGAGTAGGTCTATTTGCAATATTAAAAAGATGTCCACCAACCCTGTTAAGTCTTATACGTTCATTCCACAACAGCATGAGAGCAACTGTACAGTCTGACGGGTCCACTTCGGACAGCTTTGAGATGAAAAGCTGAGTGAAGCAAGGGTGTGTTCTTGCCCCTACACTTTTCGGAATCTTCTCAGTACTCTTGATCTGTGTGTTTAAGGACATGAAAGGTGGACTGTATCTCCACACAAGATCAGATGGGAAACTCTTCAACCAGTCCTGACTTCAGTCAAAGACCAAAGTCAAAAAGGTGCTAATCAGGGAACTTCTATTCACTGATGATGCTGCCCTCATAGTCCACAATGAAGATCTATTACAAGAACTCATGGACTGCCTTTCAAGTACCTGTCAGGCATTTGCTCTCACCGTCAGCATCAAGAAAATGGTTGAATTAGGACAGAGGGTGCCAAGATCCTTCAATTACCTTCAATGCAAACCAGCTAGAAATAGTCCAAAAGTTCAGCTATTTAGGTTCTGCAGTGACCACCAACCTCTCACTTGATGAAAAACTAAATGTTCACACTGGAAAGGCTGCCACCACCTTTAGCAGACTAACTAAAAGAGCACTAAAAGAGCATGGAACAACTCAAAGCTTACCATCAAGACCAAAATGCTAGCGTACCGAGCTTATGTCCTCAGCACTCTCATGTATGGTGGGGAAACATGGACAACTTATACTCATCAGGAGAAGAGGTTGAACAGTTTCCACCTATGTTGTTTACACCGCATACTCAACACCAAATGGCAAGATAAAGTCACTAATGCAGAGGTTCTTCAAAGAGCAAATCTACCAACTGTGACATCCCTGCTCAAGCAAAGATGACTGCGCTGGCTGGGCCATCTGAGTAGGTTGGAAGACAGATGCATACCCAAGGACATGCTATATGGGGAGCTATCAGAGGGAACAAGAACAACAGGATGTCCCAAACTTCGCTATAAAGACTCATACAAGTGAGATATGAACAAATTTGGAATTGATCCTCACCGATGGGAAAGCTTGGCAAGTGGTAACAAGTGGTGCCGTCATCTCCATGAGGTTATCAAAGTCCATGACAGGAGCTAGCTCCTACAGCTTGAAGAGAAAAGAGCCCGTAGGAAGCAAGCAGCTCCCAACCAAGACACATACATTTGCAATAACTGCCAAAGATCATGCAAATCTTGGATTGGACTATTCAGTCACATGAGACATTGCAAACCATCTACATCATAGGCTGCAATTCCTACCGTCTCTCTCAGATGAAAGGATGCCAACACCCCATGGTAGGTAGGGCAGTCATCTGAACAAAATCAACACAAAATCTTGACCAAAAAAGGGTAAAGTGTTCAAAAGTATTTCCATCTTTTGAACCACTCAGTTCTTTGCAACAGAATTGTTTCCAGCACTGAAAATCCAGATTCCAGCAATTTGCTTTATTTTAAACTGTGAACTTTTCACAAATAGCCAAAATGCGTTTACAAGATCTACCAAAGGCATTAGTTAGAAGGAAGATGGAATAAAGGTTGGGATGATGGTGATACTGTAAGCAAGGTCATTCCTTTCTTAGTGGCTGCAAAAACACTTCTGTTAAATAGTTAAGATACAACTGCCTTCTTACTGCAAAACTATTTAACAGTGACTTCACTGATTAGAAGTGATCAAAAGGAAAGCATCTTCAAGTATTTAGAACATCTACTTCATTTCGATGTGGAATATATGTACAACTTTCCACAGGATCAAAAGGATTTCTCGACTCACAGAAAATGATTTCTCCTGCTCATCCGTAAAGAAAATCTGGCAAACATTTTACCATTTAGTTTAAAAGCATTTCAGTCATACAGAAAGAAGAGAAAATCTCCATGGTACAAATGCTGACTCACACAACCCTTTTTCATGTTTAGAGCCACTCACTGGCTAACAAGATTTTAAAAAGAAATCCTTCACCATCTTGCCGCAATTCATCCTGAACCTGCAATTGGCTCCACTGAACAAAGTAGCTTTGTCTTTGCCTTTTAATAGGAGTCATCTCGCAGCAGACACTAGAGAAATCAATAGTCACTTTAATACTGTTATGAAATGCTATAGAAAATAGTCACATAATTAAATCGTGATACACACAAATAAAAAAAGAAAGCATTATTTGTGTGACTATTTTAGATACATTTCAGTTCCCAAATAAAACAATATAAAATACTTATTAGGAAATGAGAGAGGTCTTCAAATACTTGAAAGGCTGCCATAAAAAAAAGATAGAGAAAATGTGTTCTCTCTTGCCACAGAGGTCAGGAAAAGAGGTGATGGGTTCAAACCACAGAATAGCAGATTTAGATTAAAGCTCAGACAAAACTTCCTAACTGTAAGAACAGTAGGACAATGGAACAGACTGCCTAGGGAAGTCATGAAGCTCCTTTACTGGAGGTTTTCCAAAAGAGACTGGTTTAGACACAACAAATCCTGCATCTTGGCAGGGGTTAGACTAGATGACCCTTGCGGTCCCTTCTAACCCTATGGTTCTATGATTCCATTAAATTATTGTACTTGAATATCTGTTTATCATGAAGCAATGACAAAAGCGATAAGGCAGATAAAAGAAAAGTGGTCAGATATCAGTGGTATTGCCCAGCCTTATAGATTTTGTCATAGCTTACATGTGAATATAAAACATGTCGTAGTTAGAATAAATATGTACTTTATCAGTCTGTTACATAAATGCTGTCATCAGATGTTATGGTCTGGACTAGAGTACCAAAGGAGATTTTCTTACCTGTTAGTTTATTTGTATGCTTCAGTTGCATCAGGGCAGACAAAGGTGGAACCCAGGAGAGTTTTCCAAAATTCACATCCATCTGTCAGATGAGCCTCTCTCTCCAACTCCACGGTGTGCATCCGATGAAGTGAGCTGTAGCTCACGAAAGCTCATGCTCAAATAAATTGGTTAGTCTCTAAGGTGCCACAAGTACTCCTTTTCTCTCCAATTTGAAGACTGCCGGTGTGGTGACTTTACTTCTGCAGTGGTTAACAGCATTATAACATAACTGTTCTGATAATAGAGAACTTTTTTTACCTTTTATCAATCAAGATATTTTTTCTTCTCTGAATGTGTGTCTGAAAAAGGAAGTACAGGTGGGAAGGGGCTTTTCTCACAGAGGAGGGGGAGAGATTATTCTGAAGGAAGTGGAATTATTATGTGCTATTATTCTCCTTGGAGATCATAGTCCACTGCTGAAGAAAGACCAAAAATAAGGCGAATGAAGGTGAAAGAGAAGCTATCAAAACTAAGATTTTTCCTTAGAACCAAGACATGCATTCATTTTGACAGGGGAACATCTCTCCTGGCAGAAATTTAGTCTGAAACAGCCTGGAGGGACTGCCCATTCCTGATTAATGTCAGGATGAAGAAGAATAAGATACTTCTGATGTGTTGTGATTGAAATTGTTCTAAAGGGTGATATCCAGTTCGTCTCTGAAAAGCCAGATTCTGAAAGGTAATGAATAGTAACTGGACATTGTCTGAGAAATCTCTGCAACAAGACTAGAGCTAGATTACCCTCCTACAGGTCTCTGGGGACCTTATGACATTTGATTGTAAATATGTGGGAAACCAAAATGCAAACATTAAGGAGCAAAACTTCAGTGTAGCAATTGTTAAGGACTGGAGTTTGAGATTTTGTTTAAGGAGTTGGGATTTCTGCAACTGGCAAAGTGCATTAAAGGATAATAAATAGGGCACCAGGATCAAAGCCCTACAATGGGAGAAGGCCTACATATATACAATAGGCACAGCTGAAATTAGATATGGGTGACCTCTAATCATGAGGTTAGCCACAAGGTGGTACAAATATTTAAATGTAATTAACCTGGCTTCACTTATCAAGGAAAAATTTCTAAGGATTAATTGCAAACAACTCAATAAGAAGTCATTTTAAAATGTATTACAAACAATGAGAAAAAAAGGGGGGAGAAATGGCAAGGAGTTTAAATGAACCTCTTATAGGTCAAAATGCCCATGGTTGATAGAGAACGCAAAAGTTCTTCACAATTTAATCAACATAAAATGGAAATTTTAAAAGTAGACAAAGTTTGTTCTTGGCAAAATCACAGGGCAGCTCAGATTGTACGTCAATTCTCACATCCCAACCTGTCTGCTCAGTAAGTGGTGTGGTTTCCCTTGCTGGCTCACTGTGCCATGTCTTTTGTCTAATCCACTTGCCACATTTTGGAGTAGAGAAAAGGATAATTTTTGAAAGACAGGAAATTAAAATATACAAAGGGAGAATTCTATCAGCCAGAGGGAATAGGTGATAGACTGGAGAATCGCACTGTCACCAGGAAAAGGCAGGGCTATGTGATCGGGGACTCTTTACTGAGAAGAATAGACAGGCCTGCAACCAGAGCTGATCCAGAGAATAGAAGGGTATGCTGTCTTCCAGATGCTAAGATACGGGATGTAGACCTGAGGTTAAAAAGGATCCTAAAGGGAGCGGGAAAGAATCCCCTAATTATCCTTCATGTGGGAACAAATGATATGGCTAGATTCTCGCTGGAAAGTATTAAGGGAGACTATGCTAGGCTGGGGAAGACTCTTAAGGAAATCGAGGCTCAGGTGATCTTTAGTGGGATTCTGCCTGTTCCTAGAGAAGGGCAACAAAGGTGTGACAAGATTATGACTATCAACAGATGGCTTAGGCAGTGGTGCTATAAGGAGGGCTTTGGGATGTATGGCCACTGGGAGGCATTCATGGACAGAGGACAGTTCCCTCGGGATGGACTTCATCTGAGTAGGGAAGGAAATAGACTTCTAGGATGGAGGCTGGCACAACTGATTAAGAGAGCTTTAAACTAGGAATTTGGGGGAGATGGTTGGGAGAGGTCCAGGTAATCTCCACACCGGATTTTAGCATTGAGAGGGAAGAAAACGAAGTAAGAAAGGATACAGCCCTGGGTAGGAGAATGGACATAAGGAGGACGGGCAGTGTGGATGCCAGTCTAATAGGTTATACTAGCTGTAGAATGACTGTGCCTAATAGGGTACAGAATGTGAGCGAGGCCAAACAGCAAAAATTAAGATGTTTGTACATCAATGCGAGGAGCCGAGGTAATAAAATGGAGGAACTAGAGCTACTGGTGCAGGAAGTGAAACCAGATATTATAGGGATAACAGAAACATGGTGGAATATTAGTCATGACTGGACAACAGGTATTGAAGGGTATGTGTTGTTTAGGAAAGACCGAAATAAAGGTAAAGGTGGTGAAGTAGCACTGTATATCAATGATGAGGTTGAATGTAAAGAAATAAGAAGTGATGGAATGGATAAGACAGAGTCTGTCTGAGCAAAAATTACATTGGGGAAGAAAACTATTAGAGCCTCCCCTGGGATAGTGCTCGGGGTGTGCGATAGACTGCCGGGATCTAATTTGGATATGGATAGAGCCCTTTTTAATGTTTTTAAGAAAGTAAATACTAATGGAAACTGCATGATCATGGGAGACTAACTTCCCAGATATAGACTGGAGGACCAGTGCTAGTAATAATAATAGGGCTCAGATTTTCCTAGATTCGATAGCTGATGGATTCCTTCATCAAGTAGTTGCTGAACCGACTAGAGGGGATGCCATTTTAGATTTGGTTTTGGTGAGTAGTGAGGACCTCATAGAAGAAATGGTTGTAGGGGATAATCTTGGTTCAAGTGATCATGAGCTAATTCAGTTCAAACTGAACAGAAGGATTAACAAAAATAAATCTGCGACTAGGGTTTTTGATTTCAAAAGGGCTGAATTTCAAAAATTAAGGAAATTAGTTAGGGAAGTGGATTGGACTGAAGAATTTATGGATCTAAAAGTAGAGGAGGCCTGGGATTACTTTAAATCAAAGCTGCAGAAACTATTGGAAGCCTGCGTCCCAAGAAAGGGGGAAAAATTCATAGGCAGGAGTTGTAGACCAAGCTGGATGACAGGCATGCCAGAGAGGTGATTAAGAAAAAGCAGAAAGCATACAGGGCGTGGAAGATGGGAGGGATCAGCAAGGAAAGCTACCTTATTGAGGTCAGCAAATGTAGGGATAAAGTGAGACAGGCTAAAAGTCAAGTAAAGTTGGACCTTGCAAAGAGAATTAAAACCAATAGTAAAAGGTTCTATAGCCATATAAATAAGAAGAAAACAAAGAAAGAAGAAGTGAGACTGCTAAACACTGAGGATGGAGTGGAGGTTAAGGATAATCTAGGCATGGCCCAATATCTAAACAAATACTTTGCCTCAGTCTTTAATAAGGCTAAAGAGGATCTTAAGGATAATGGTAGCATGACAAATGGGAATGAGGATATGGAGGTATATGAAGGGTTAATGTCTAGCTATTCCACCTGGAAGCAGGCGGGGCACACCCTGACTGTTTCCTAGGAGCAATGCACACATTGCTCTATCCAAGGACAAGGGCTAGATATGAACCCTGAGAACTTGATTGTTTGGACAGCAGCTGTGGGAGGTTTCTTTAGCCTGGGCTCAAGGCCTGAGAACCAGGATTGTAGTAGATAGAGGATGGTAACTAAGCATATGAATCAACGTCATACATTCCTTTGTGTAGCAGTGTGTAATGCTTAGGGGGAGAAATATAATAAAAGGAGAAGGTGGAAGGCAGGGGGGGCAGAACAGCCCATCTCCGCTGACCAGCCTGTTTGCTTGCATAAAGCTGTGTTCTGTCTCATCACTGAACCGCAACAACTGGCGCCCAACGTGGGGCCCTCAGCACTCACCTCGCCCGGCAAGGGTTTCAGACGCGTCACTCATCCACTTCGTGGATCCCGGGCTGGTGAACACTGGAGCTGACGTTACAGTAATTCGTGATCTGAAGTGGCCGGACCGTTGTGGGTTCCAGCCCGGTGCGTGCAACCAGCACTTAAACAACATGGCATGGCACCAGGGGCTGTCGAATCCCATACCAAAGTTTCAGCTAACCTTGGAGGAAACCGCGTTGCCCCCCGAGTCGACAACGGCGGGACGGAAACGGAGAAGGCGTAGCGTCCCAAGCCAGCCCGTGACATGGGGAGCAGTAAAAGCATTGGTCGCCACGGCTCAACAAAAACTGGCAGCAAATCAGCAGCCAGAAACTCCTAAAACTTTGTTTGTGGCGATTCTCGCCCAAATCACTGCTAATTCTGTGATGATTGTGTGCCTTTTGTGCCTGCTATTTCCTGTAGGGGTTGGCTCGGAAGCGCCTCCCCCGTTACAAGCCCAAAAAAAAATAAGACACTGCTCTTTGCTTATGCTAATCTTTCCTCCCAGTACTCTAGCATGGCTAATTGGGGCCCGGCCAACTATATTCTGCCTCGCACGGCTATATCCCTTCACACACCGTACCCGGCCGGGGCTCACAATGTCACCTGTGCGCGTGTAGTTAACTGCACTAGTACAAAGGTGCCCTTGGGCTGTCAAAAAATTTCTCAATCCCTTTTAAATTGTTCCCATGCTGTTAATGTTTCATATAAGTATGGCCATATCATCCGACCATCAGGATGGGTTTTTACTTGTGGTTCATGCACCTTTAATAATATTCCTGCAAATTTAAGTAATGGCACCCTTTGCTGTCTTAGTAAAATGATACTTATATTGCCTTTTGCTGGTCACAATTGTAGTAAAAAAAGTGTACCCCTTTTAGATAATTATATTGCAAATGTTAAGCTTTTGGTTATTTTGTGTTTGTAATCATTGGGCTTATTTTTTTTGTTGCTGCTGTGTACAATGTATTCCTTCCTTGTTAAGACTTTGTAAAATTTTTGCCCTGGAAAGCTCCCCAGGTTATGTCCTTGTCTGTCTGGGAGTTAAATAGTATAACAAAACAAATTGGCGGCTACCATGAGATGGCCAACTCAATAAACAAAAAAAGGGGAGATGAAGGGTTAATGTCTAGCTATTCCACCTGGAAGCAGGCGGGGCACACCCTGTTTCCTAGGAGCAATGCACACATTGCTCTATCCAAGGACAAGGGCTAGATATGAACCCTGAGAACTTGATTGTTTGGACAGCAACTGTGGGAGGTTTCTTTAGCCTGGGCTCAAGGCCTGAGAACCAGGATTGTAGTAGATAGAGGATGGTAACTAAGCATATAAATCAACGTCATACATTCCTTTGTGTAGCAGTGTGTAATGCTTAGGGGGAGAAATATAATAAAAGGAGAAGGTGGAAGGCAGGGGGGGCAGAACAGCCCATCTCCGCTGACCAGCCTGTTTGCTTGCATAAAGCTGTGTTCTGTCTCATCACTGAACCGCAACAGGTATATATTACCATATCTGAGGTAGAAGCGAAACTCAAACAGCTTAATGGGACTAAATCAGGGGGCCCAGATAATCTTCATCCAAGAATATTAAAGGAATTGGCACCGAAATTGCAAGCCCATTAGCAAGAATTTTTAATGAATCTGTAAACTCAGGGGTTGTACCATATGAGTGGAGAATTGCTACATAGTTCCTATTTTTAAGAAAGGGAAAAAAAGTGATCTGGGTAACTACAGGCCTGTTAGTTTGACATCTGTAGTATGCAAGGTCTTGGAAAAAATTTTGAAGGAAAAAGTCGTTAAGGACATTGAAGTCAATGGTAAATGGGACAAAATACAACATGGTTTTACAAAAGGTAGATCATGCCAAACCAACCTGATCTTCTTCTTTGAGAAAGTAACAGATTTTTTAGACAAAGGAAATGCAGTGGATCTAATTTACCTAGATTTCAGTAAGGTGTTTGATACCATGCCACATGGGGAATTATTAGTTAAATTGGAAAAGATGGGGATCAGTATGAACATTGAAAGGTGGATAAGGAATTGGTTAAAGGGGAGACTACAACGGGTCCTACTGAAAGGTGAACTGTCAGGTGGAGGGAGGTTACCAGTGGAGTTCCTCAAGGATCAGTTTTGGGACCAATCTTATTTAATCTTTTTATTACTGACCTCGGCACAAAGAGTGAGAGTGTGTTAATAAAGTTTGCGGATGATAGAAAGCTGGGAAGTATTGCCAATTTAGAGAAGGACCAGGATATCATACAGGAGGATCTGGATGACCTTGTAAACTGGAGTAATAGTAATAGGATGAAATTTAATAGTGAGAAGTGTACGGTTATGAATTTAGGGATTAATAACAAGAATTTTAGTTATAAGCTGGGGACACATCAATTAGAAGTAATGGAGGAGGAGAAGGACCTTGGAGTATTGGTTGATCATAGGATGACTATGAGCCACTAATGTGATATGGCTGTGAAAAAAGCTAATGCAGTCTTGGGATGCATCAGGAGAGGTATTTCCAGTAGGTATAAGGAAGTTTTAGTACCGTTATACAAGGCACTAGTGAGACCTCACCTGGAATACTGTGTGCAGTTCTGGTCTCCCATGTTTAAGAAGGATGAATTCAAACTGGAACAGGTACAGAGAAGGGCTACTAGGATGATCTGAGGAATGGAAAACTTGTCTTATAAAAGGAGAGTCAAGGAGCTTGGCTTGTTTAGCCTAACTAAAAGAAGGTTAAGGGGAGATATGATTGCTCTCTATAACATATCAGAGGGATAAATACTGGAGAGGGAGAGGAATTATTTAAGCTCAGTACCAATGTGGACACAAGAACAAATGGATATAAACTGGCCACCAGGAAGTTTAGACTTGAAATTAGATGAAGGTTTCTAACCATCAGAGGCGTGAAGTTTTGGAATAGCCTTCCAAGGGAAGCAGTGGGGGCAAAAGATCTATCTGGCTTTAAGATTAAACTCGATAAGTTTATGGAGGAGAAGGTACGGTGGGATAACATGATTTTGGTAATTAATTGATCTTTAAATATTCATGGTAAATAGGCCTAATGGCCTGTGATGGGACATTAGATGGGGTGGGATCTGAGTTACCCAGGAAAGAATTTTCTGTAGTATCTGGCTGGTGAATCTTGCCCATATGCTCAGGGTTTAGCTGATCGCCATATTTGGGGTCGGGAAGGAATTTTCGTCCAGGGCAGATTGGAAGAGGCCTTGGAGGTTTTTTGCCTTCCTCTGTAGCATGGGGCATAGGTCACTTGCTGGAGGATTCTCTGCTCCTTGAAGTCTTTAAACCATGATTTGAGGACTTCAATAGCTCAGGCATAGGTGAGGTTTTTCGCAGGAGTGGGTGGGTGAGATTCTGTGGCCTGCATTGTGCAGGAGGTCAGACTAGATGATCATAATGGTCCCTTCTGACCTTAGTATCTATGAATCTATGAATTATAGTCCAGTTTTTACTTCTCAGTACACAGCAACCAAGAGGATCTGCAGTGGTTGAAAGTGCCAATATTAAGTGCCAACGTTATCATTTTGTATTGAGCGGTGACATTCTCATTCTAGGTTTGGGTCAGGGTATGTATAAGTGCTGGGTCTATTAACTTAAAATTCTGGAAGTGACACTCTTCAACATGTGCTTGTTTTATAGTTGTCTGGCTATGAAAGAATAACAGGAGACATTAAATATGGGTTTAATCAGGCCACAACTTTATTATTAGTCTGAGACTAACCCAGCGGATAAAATGTGTGCAGTGCAGGTGCAAAATTTATGTCCCTCCAGCAGATTTACTGCCAGGACCTTACCAATTCCAGCCAATTTTTTTTGTGGGGCGGGGAGAAGGGACTTCCACAGCTCTCACCCCCTATTTATCCAGGTCCCTCCAGCAATTCTCTTGCCGGGATCTTACCAATTCCAGACAATTCTGGGGAGGCGGCAGAAGGGACTTTCACCAGCTCCCCTGCCCCCCTTTTCATCCTGGTCCCTCCAGCAATTCTCTTGCCAGGTCCTAACAGACCACCTCCCCTCATAGGAGTGGTTAAAGTGGACTCAAATGATGCGGGGGTTGGCTCCCTGCTTTACCAAGCATAGGAGTCCCCAACTGCCCCTGGCATGCTCAATTACCAAGCACCTCTCCTTAATTCCTTTTCCAAGCCATTTTTTCGTTCTTTTATGCCTTAATTTATGGAGTACCTGCACTGATCATCCACCACAAGGAGGCGCCAGTCATTGGTTTGGCTGCCTCCTCCCCTCACCCAGCTGGGTTCCCAGACATCTCTAAACAGCCTTTTTTTCCTATCAGCCCTACCAAGGATAAATGACCCATTGTCCCATGTGTGATCATTAAGGGGCACCAGCAGCTGCATTGTCCTTGACCTGATACTGCAACAACCACCTTCCACGGAGGGGCACAGAAGCAACCCATTCTCCGGAACTTGAATTGACAAGACTTCTTAAAAGAAAATGAAACAAACAACTTGTAAGCTGGAGTCAAAAATCTCCATTCTGCTGACCACATCACATCCCTAGGTTCCAGAGAGCCCGCAGCATGTCCTCGGGTTCACTGCTAGCCCTTGTTGCAAGCTCATGAAATCTGTCGAACTGGAAATGACACAAGGCATCTGCTATGTCATTATCCATGCCCGGCACATGTTTGGAAGAAAAAAGACATTGAAGGTAAAGCATTGTAGAACAAACGCCCTTACCAACTTCATAACCCTGTGCGATCTGGAAGTTTGGCAACTGATAACCTGTACCACTACCATGTTGTCACACCAGAAGCACACCCTTATATTAGGCAGCTCCGATCCCCAAATGACCACCGCAACTCAAATGGGGAAAAATTCCAGGAAGGTCATGTCACACATAACCCTGTTTTGTGTCCAGGTGGCGTGCCATTTTGTGCACACCATTTGCCTTGATAAAACACCCCAAAACCTGCACCCCCCGCTGCATCTGAGTGGATTTTTAAACCCCTTTATAATAACCATTGCTCCCTCTACAATGATACCCCATTAAATCAACTCAGAAAACTTTCCACACCCTCAAGTTTTCCTTCATACATCTAGTGACTGGTATGTAATGGTGTAGCCTGGCTATGCCGGCTGTTGCCGTGCCCACTGGGCACAAAAATGGGGCAACAACCCTGCAAGCAAACTTCAGGTGCCCTAGAATAGATTGCAGTTCTTGCAGCCTGAGGTGGGGTTGGTTTTTTTTTTTTAAGCTCCCAGTGCTCTCCGGAGCAACCCTGATAGCTCCTGAAGTTTAACCTGAGGGAGCCGAGATACGCCCACCCTGGTGTTCAGCTGAATGCCCAGGTAGGTCAATGTAATGGAAGGGCTTTAGGTTTTCTCCTCCGCTAGGGGTTCCCCCAATTATTTAGCCAGGGCCTGAAATGTGTCCATCTGCAAACAAAAAATTATCAAAATAATGCACTACTTGGTTTAGTCCTGCTGACCACACCACTGCCAGTGCAGCATTGTACTGAATTTCGGAAAAGCTGCACAGGATACTGACCAGCCCATGGGCATAGCCTTGTTGAAATTAATTGCCGGCAGTAGTCGTCTCACAAACATGCCTGTATCCACGGGGGTTGCAAAAACAACCACCACCATTAAATGGCCAGCAAATACTATTACGTGCCTGAGGCTTCCTCCTGAGCTTGTTGCGGTATGAACAAACCCCTGGCACCCTTGGTGTCATCCACTGCAACCACAGTGTGTGATGCCACCTTACCCCAGTTTGCGTTGCTGCCCTTAATTGAAACTGCTAGTTATAATTAAACCAGGACATGCCCCCAAACATATTGTGTGCCCACCTAATTATATCCGTATACTTAACCAAGGTAGGGCTCCTTTGTGGGTAGGCCTGTACTATAACACCCGCATAGATGAGGAATTTTCTCATGTTTTAGGCACCCTTGGACTCTTGGGCAGTTTGCTATTTTGCTTGCTTTGCCCATGTTTACTGTCTGTCAACACCTCCCTGTGCACTAGGGATAGTATATCCACGTATTTGCCTCTCAGGATTTTATATTTAGTTGTAGTGAGTAGGTGACTTCCCATCGGGTCAGCCACCCCAGCATAACCGTACTCAGGACTGCATGGATGGAGTTCTGCAGAGCCCTGCTCCCCCATAGATCCACCGGGAGTCTCTACTCTGTCCCATGAGGTTACCTGCCCTGATGGCCAATGAGTCCCCATGCACCCAGGAGCTTCGTTTCCAACACAGGCTTTGCTACCCTTGCAGGGAGCCTGCCCCTGTCCTGCTGCCCAAACCTGAGCCCATGCTGGGCCTGTCCTGTGACCCCGCACACCTAGTTGCCTGAAGCTGCTGTAGTAAATGCAAATTAGCTTGCAACAGCTGTGTCATACCATCAGTGCCCCCACTGAAGTTGCGGCTTTTGGACCTTCCAATCCTGGACCCAGAGTATTTACTACCTCAATAGGCTGACTCCTGTCTCCCTCAGGTGAAGTCACTGAGTGACTGGTTGAGCACGGCCCCTGCAACTGCCACCCCTTGCCAGGCTGGAAGGCCAGGTACCACCTCTGCCGCCCAAGCCCCCATCCTTTGTGTGGTTCAGATCACACTCACCCCCGAGATCAGCATTACCGCCATCCCTTGTGTTAGGTGGAAGAGAACATCCTGGTTCTAGGTGACCTTGTGCCCTTTGGAAGCACTGTAATCCGTGGAGAAAACCTCAGAAACAACTTCACTGACCATTTGCTGCAAAGCTACACTGATTACCCCATTAATGCACACAGCCTGTCCACGTGCATGTGTGGTCGCTTCCCTTTGGTCATTTCCCTTCCTCAGTCCATGAGGATGCCTTGGGTTATTAAACACACCACCCTGGGCATTAGCAGCCCCTGTACTTGTGAGCCCCCCTTGCCTCTGCTGCAATACTGTCTGCCTTGGGTCCCCTTCCAGCCCTTGGGCTTCATTGGGACTGCCCAGCACTGCAGTGCTGCCTCTGCTTGTACCAAGCAATGGTACAGGCACCTGAACAGCAACCTGAGCCCGAAAGAATTGCAGCCTCATACACCCACCTGCAGCATGAAAACCCAGCTATTTTTAACATTGTGAAAACAAGCTGTTCCTTACTGTGGTGTTTAGATGTTGCTTGTAATTATTAGAATTGGGAACACTGGCTGTTGGGAGTCTGAAAGGACAGGAAACAGGAAGGAGGGGGAGGAGTTGAAGAGGCTGAGGGAGAGCTACCGAGGGTGCAGCAGCAGCTTGGAAAAGGTTTTCACTTTAAAAAATAAAGTCCTGGTGAAGTTTGTTAGTACCTTGCCTGGCTATTTACAACACTTACAAAATATTAATTATATAAACGTTATTATATGTGATGATTCTGGAACATTTAGAAGTTTCAAATTTAAATCAAGATACATTTTCTACTTAAAATATCTTTTCACAGAAGTTGTGAATAATATGGAATTTGAGGGCATGCAAGTTTGCAAAACAGAAATTGTTAGTGTCTCACAGCTTTTGTTAATAGTGATATTCTGTTTTAATTTAGGGTCTGGTGGTCTGAATAGTTGTTTAGATACATAATTTCAGTTTTCACGAGTCTCAGAACATCCTGGTTTTGGTCAGGACTGGAAACAAGTACAAAAATTAGGACTATATGAAATGTGAGACTCCCACTGGTTTTGGTTTCATGGTGTCACAAAGCTAATTCAGTGGAATTGGTTGACGTGAGTTCACAGTGTGACAAATATTATGCACACATGGATAATTCAAAGGGATAATATTCTGGTTCCATGGAAGGTTACAATGTTTCTTGGAAGAACTAAAATCACTGGGAGATAATTAATGCAAATCCCAAGGAGAAATTGCGTATCCTAATTTGAACTAGTTTAAAAGAATGGCAAAGAACTAAAAACTACATGGGGAGGGGTCACTCTCACTCAACACCTGATCCAAGAATTGACATGACACTGTGACTAAGAGGGATGGACAGTGTGAGAGGACCTGATATATTTCAAAACCTTCCAGGGCCTCCATGTGTCAGATTCATAGATTCATAGATATTTAGGTCAGAAGGGACCATTATGATCATTTATTCTGACCTCCTGCACAATGCAGGCCACAGAATTTCACCCACCACTCCTGCAAAAAACCTCACACCTATATCTGTGCTACTGAAGTCCTCAAATCATAGTTTAAAGCCTTCAAGGAGCAGAGAATCCTCCATCAAGTGACCCATGCCCCATGCTACAGAGGAAGGCGAAAAACCTCCAGGGCCTCTTCCAATCTGCCCTGGAGGAAAATTCCTTCCCGACCCCAAATATGGCGATCGGCTAAACCCTGAGCATATGGGCAAGATTCATCAGCCAGATACTACAGAAAATTCTTTCCTGGGTAACTCAGATCCCACCCCATCTAATATCCCATCACAGGCCATTGGGCCTATTTACCATGAATATTTAATTACCAAAACTGTGTTATCCCATCATACCATCTCCTCCATAAACTTATCGAGTTTAATCTTAAAGCCAGATAGATCTTTTTCTCCCACTGCTTCCCTTGGAAAGCTATTCCAAAACTTCACTCCTCTGATGGTTAGAAACCTTCGTCTAATTTCAAGTCTAAACTCCCTGGTGGCCAGTTTATATCCATTTGTTCTTGTGTCCACGTTGGTACTGAGCTTAAACAATTCCTCTCCCTCTCCGGTATTTATCCCTCTGATATATTTATAGAGAGCAATCATATCTCCCCTCAACTTTCTTTTAGTTAGGCTAAACAAGCCAAGCTCCTCGAGTATCCTTTCATAAGACAAGTTTTCCATTCCTCGGATCATCCTAGTAGCCCTTCTCTGTACCTGTTCCAGTTTGAATTCATCCTTCTTAAACATGCGAGGCCAGAACTGCACGCAGTATTCCAGGTGAGGTCTCACCAGTGCCTTGTATAACGGTACTAAAACTTCCTTATACCTACTGGAAATACCTCTCCTGATGCATCCCAAGACTGCATTAGCTTTTTTTCACAGCCATATCACATTGGCGGCTCATAGTCATCCTATGATCAAACAATACTCCAAGCTCCTTCTCCTCCTCCGTTACTTCTAATTGATGCGTCCCCAGCTTATAACTAAAATTCTTGTTATTAATCCCTAAATTCATAACCTTACACTTCTCACTATTAAATTTCATCCTATTACTATTACTCCAGTTTACAAGGTCATCCAGATCCTCCTGTAGGATATCCCGGTCCTTCTCTAAATTGGCAATACCTCCCAGCTTTGTATCATCTGCAAACTTTATTAGCACACTCCCACTTTTTGTGCCAAGGTCAGTAATAAAAAGTTTAAATAAGATTGGTCCCAAAACCGATCCTTGAGGAACTCCACTGGTAACCTCCCTCCAGCCTGACAGTTCACCTTTCAGTAGGACCCGTTGTAGTCTCCCCTTTAACCAATTCCTTACCCACCTTTCAATTTTCCTATTGATCCCTATCTTATCCAATTTAACTAATAATTCCCCATGCGGCACGGTATCAAATGCCTTACTGAAATCTAGGTAAATTAGATCCACTGCGTTTCCTTTGTCTAAAAAATCTGTTACTTTCTCAAAGAAGGAGATCAGGTTGAGTGACTGCCTGGTAAGCTAGACCTATATATAAGCTATTTATTGTTTTTAAGATACGTTTTCTGTGTAATACTTTGTTCTGAATAAGTAATGCTTCATTTAAAAGACTGGCTGTTCACTGGTTAATTCTGGACTGAAGTTGCCAAATTAAAGTCAGATCTGTGAAAGTGATCACAGTGAATTGCAGGAAGAATTGCTGCCTAAGTCCCTGGTCTAGAGGGAGAGTTTTGTGGGACTTCACCCCAAAAAATTTGATGGCTAGATGCCTTGACCCAAGTGGACTGCCTCTAGGAGGACACAAAGGTGTGACAGGTGTAATTACGTTGGGAACTGACACATACAGCCCTTTAATCATGTTTAGGGTTTCAGATCCATACAAACATGAACACTGCACGCTAATCTGGATAAACTCATCAGATCTGTAAAAAAAGCAGAGAGCTTCACCACTCTTTCCTCCACAGCCCACATCAAGCCTCATTGTCTCCCCAATAGGGTCCAGAATTCCATACTTACAGCTGCTGTCTTCTAGTAAGTCAAGTAGCCTTCCCTACCCTGCCATAATATTCAGAGGCAAATGCAGAGTTATGCTGAATAAGTTAACAGTGAGCTCTCTAAAGATTGTGAAATGCTTTTCCAAGTAAAGTGATGGAAGCTCATTGCTTCACACTTTTGAAATTGGACTAGACAAAGTACTGAATAATATACCATTAATGTAGGCACCACTCCAACATTGGCTTAGAACATTGTTTCTCAGTTGGCGAATTACAACTCTCATGGGTGTTCATTAAAGACAATCAAGGATCAAAGAAAATCTCATTCCCCACCAGGGCTGATGCGGGGTGTGTGGGGAATGTAGGACAATTGTATTAGGAAGAAATGGGGCTGAAATAGGGGGGGAGCATCCAGGAAACTTGATGTACTGGGGCCCAAAATTTCTGTCAACAGGCCTGCCTTCCCATACACCCTTACCCTTCAAGGTCAAGTATTCTCCGTCAACCTCTAGAAACACATACACAAATAAATTATCTAGGCTTATTGTTATCATCAATCCATTAGTAAAGGGGATGTGAAATTCTTTTACTTTGAATAAGGAGTCACCAACCTGAAAAGGTTGCCAAATACTGGCTTAGATGGTCTAAAATAGATTACTTAAGGCTTCAAAAATGTGATAATAAATCCACCCACACATGATTGTTCTGACTAGTAATAAAAGATGAATGCTAATTTATTTAGCCATCAAAAAATCCAAGGTATTTGTGACGGGTTGGGTCACAGAGACCCCCTTGGGACTGCCACCTGACATGCTGAGACTGCCTCTGAGCCCGTTTTCCCTGCCAGCTTGGGACTTCAGAACCCTGCCTTCTTGAGCCAGACACACTAGCCTGCTACAAACACAGACCCAGGTCTGAACCATGTCCCCCAAAAGCTGCAGACTTAACTGAAAACAGCTTAAGAAGTGCTCCTGTTTCTAACACCCAGATACCCAGTTCCCAATGGGGTCCAAACCCAAAATAAATCAGTTTTACTCAGTATAAAACTTATACAAGGTAAACTCATAAATTGTCAACACTCTATAACACTGATAGAGAGAGATGCACAGCTGTTTAATTCCCGGGGGAGCAATTACTTACTTTGGTTTCAATAATAAGAAAAAAGTGATTTTATTAAATATAAAAAGTAGGATTTAAGTGGTTCCAAGTAATAACAGACAGAACAAAGCAAGTCACCAAGTAAAATAAAACAAAACACACAAGTCTAAGCCTAATACATTAGGAAACTGAATGCAGGTAAATCTCACCCTCAGAGATGTTCCAATAAGCTTCTTTCACAGACTAGACTCCTTTCTAGTCTGGGTCCAATCCTTTCCCCCGGTACAGTACTTGTTCCAGCTCAGGTGGTAACCAGGGGATTTCTCATGACTGCAGCCCCTTTGTTCTGTTCCACCCCCTTTTATAGCTTTGGCACAAGGCGGGAATCTTTTGTCTCTCTGGGTCCCCACACCTGCTTCTAAATGGTTTAAGGTTTAAGATGGATTCCAGTACCAGGCGACATGGTCACATGTCCTGTGAGACCCCCAATTCTTCATTCTTCCCAGCCTGACTCACAGGAAGGCTTGCAAGTAAACAGAGTCACCTACAGTCAATTGTCCTGGTTAATCGGAGCCATCAAGATTCCAAACCACCATTAATGGCCAACACTTTGCATAATTACAATAGGACCTCAGAGTTATATTTCATATTTTTAGTTTCAGATACAAGAATGACACATTTATACAAATAGGATGACCACACTCAGTAGTTATAAGTTTTGTAATGATACCTTACAAGAAACCTTTTGCATGAAGCATATTCCAGTTACATTATATTCACATTTATTAGCATATTTTCATAAAATCATATGGAGTGCAACTTCACAGTATTTCATGCAAGAGAGCTGAAATAGGTCTGATTCATCTCCAATTTTCATTTTACTTGCTCTGAATTAAATATTTGCATAGGTGACACTTAATAAATTGTAAAATTCTTTTGTAGTAACCTATTACATTGGCATATAGATTGTCCCCAAGACATCCTAAGATGTCTACATTGACTATATGGTATGTTGAGATCAAGGGTGATTGAAAGCATGTTCCCCTCATTCTCAGAGTCAATAGTAACTTGTTACTTCTTCTTGCTGAATATCCAAACAGCATCCTATATCTCACTAGAATAGAAAAAAGGGGAAATAGCATACCACATCTTAAACTACCACTATGTGGCAATGTTTCAGAACCAACCTGGCAGACTTATGCTGTTTCTCTGTCATTCAGTATAGTGTTATTATATCATAATGTCGAGGAGTGATAGTATGTTATAACTTAGACACTGAGACTTCCCAGAATTTTAGAGGTGCTGGAAATACTGAACTAAGTTATTATGCAAGCAACATGTATTATAAATGAAGTATCTGTCAATCTGGAGTTGCCAGCAATAGTAAAAAATATTATGGGTTTTATGAATAGCATCTGAGGAGAGATGATGATCCTGGCTTTAAAGGTTTATTAAATTCCCCCAACAAAGAAATTTAAATTGCAAAAGAGTACCTACATTTTGCAAGGAAATTAAAGTATATCAGTGTATGTTGGTGATGAGTTTGCAAGTGCAGAGATTCCTCTTTGTGGCTTGCCCACACTCAGCCCAAACAATATTTAGATGGGGCAGTGCTTAATGAGTAGCATTTTTAAAATCAGGGCTTTGGAACAGAACCTGGAGCTGGAGTGTGGAGCAGCTCCAGAGCAGTGGAGCTGCAGGTTTTTGCCTGGAGCTGGAGCGGTGCTGAAGCACAGCTCCAAAGCCCTGTTTAAAATTGCAGAAATTTTAAAAGGTATTTAGGCATTGCCGTGCTTATCATTGCAATCCTTCAACTGCTTTAGACCCCCAAAGTCTTATTTTCAAAAGTCAATGGGATTTAGGCTAAGTGTGTAAATCCCTTTCAAAGATGAGATGTAGACTTCTAAATCAATGCTGAGCACAGCAACGCCTAAGCACCTTTAAAAATCTAGGCCTAACTGGCTGATGAGTTAAAGCTAATGAAAAAACCACCATCTATTATTATGTTTCTATTATTCTACAATAGATAAGTATGCCAGAAATAAATCAAAATTGTTAAAAAAATACTGAGGAGCCAATCTAAAGATACCTATATCTTTTCCATTTGTGCTGAAGTATTGTTTGATTTTAAAAGGGGTGTGACATTTTTCCTTCAAGCTTCTTGCGCCATAATCTGTTCTGCCCGTCTTTCCCTCCAGTACACTGAGTTTGCCTTTTCAAATGGAGATTGTGGAAACAAAGAAGGGAAGCTATTTCAAAACAACATCAGTGTTGTTTTTGTGGAGATCACATGATAACCTATCATGTAAAGTGCCTAAAACTAGATTGTTAATTTCATATCACACAGTTTGTGAGCAACATGGGAATTCCAGTGGTCTTGCTTCCCTATTACCTCTTAAACCTGCAAAGGGGGAACAAGCAAATCTATTCTGTTTATGTTCTTATAATACACTCCTCATCACAGGCCCAGAGGTACAATTTGTCCATTTCTGCTCAGTGGCAGCAGTTGTGCCCATGTGATGATTCACATCCAGATGAAGGCAGACAACCATTCGACAGCTACCCTCCACTAGCGAAAGACTGCTTTAAACTCTCGCCAAGATGTCACAGAATCTCTGTGGGAGAGGCTGCCTAGGAACAAAAATCCAGGAAATTCAAATCTTACAACTGACTTCAATGGGCTTTGGATCAGACTCTAGCTGTTCCTGTCTCCCTCCCCTGCAAGGCTGCTACAGACAAACTTTTCACTATTAGCACTTGCAAACTGTGTTCTTCCTGCAGAATTTGGCTTGTGAATTGGACCCAGTTCTGACTGCTATTTGATCAATGTGACATTGCACATTAGCAGCTGAACAGGACAGGATTCATTTCAGGAACACAAGATTGAAAGAGACCTATATTTATGGGGTTTTGTTCCTGATAGGTACATAGAAACTCCTACAGGAAATACTTACAGCTGTACTAGACAGAACAATACTGCTTAAAACAACCTGCTAATACAGACTGCAAATAGATTATTTGTTTAGTGGGATACAATTTCATCTAATGAGCTTTTAATATCCTGGAGAAATAAACATTTTCTGAATTTTGACTTGTGCTTTTTGTGGAGCTCAAAAGTTTGCTCCCAAGCCTCTTTTTCTAATCAACCACCTCTGGATGCCCTCAAAACCTAATTGGCAAGCAATACTGCTCTCTTGCTGTGAATTAGCCATGTCAAAATTAAGTTCTTTTTGTGATGTGGATTTTGTCACTTTATCTAAATATATGTCAGCACTATTTGTTCATCCATGTATTAGTTTGCTTTTAAACAGTTACTCTGCTGTCCCCTCAGTCAGCCATTTCCATATTTGTCATTGTACATATAAGAAAGCAAAAGTATAAAGATGCTTAAATTAATGTAAATTAACCAGATATGTTAGATGGCATGGGGCAGGTTCTAAATTTCACACAGAATATCTGTATGTTCTCAGATTTCAGAGTTGCTGTTGGTGCTGGTTTTCTTCATGAAGCAATTTCAGAGTAGCACAAGCAATGGAGAAATCATACCATATAGGCCAATAATAGATGAAGATCCAGAGAATATGGATGTCATTATTATTATTCATCGTCATGTTGATGGCAGTAAAACATCGTGATGGCAGTAAAACAGCATGTTGATACCACAATTTTTTTGGCAGGGGGTTGGGTTTAGTTAGAAGGGGATAAGCCAAATTAGAAGAAAAATGAAGGGAGAGGGGACATTGACGTTAAGAAGGTGAAGAGCACAGGACTGGGAAGAAGATGATAAAAGGTCAGATGTTGAATGAAGCAGAGGTGAAGAGACTGTGAGGGAGAAGTTTAGAGCAAACAGCTAATCAGCACACAGCAGAGAAAATCCAGTCAAAACTGTAAAAAATTCTTGGAGAGTACATCTACACAGCCAGTGGCAACAAGCCTGCAATTCTAGGTTGGCGGACTTAGGCTTGCACTACCATACTAAAAATGGTTGAGCAGACAGCATTTTTAAGTTGCAGCTCAGGCTGGAGCTCGTGCTCTGAAGTCCAGGCCCTCTCCCTGGAGTATTATGTATAGCTAATTAACTAAACTCATTATTTCTAGTCACCATGTCCTTCAGGATTTTAGAACTAGTAGGCCTCACCTTCTCATACCTAGTTTTTATGCATACACTGGAAGAAGAAAACAAGTTTTCCTGCTTTTTCAGCTCCCAGTTGGTGGCTCATCTTTGAGTGAGCTAGTCACTGAACCGAATTAGTTGAGCAAACAGAAATGAAGAAAATATCCTCTCTACACCTGCAGAAGAAGTTAATGTCAAAAGCTAGTTTAGCACTTCAATAAACTCTGGTTCCAAATGCTTAGTCAATGACTTGCATCAGTTCATTGGTTTGACTTTCTTTAAAACTTGGCAGCAAACGTGTACTGCTCAGTATTACTTTGGTATATAATTAAATAATTTGAATATATTGTAGGAAGGTTAGGTCTTAACATAGGCTGTCAGTTACAAATTCAGTTTTAAATTGGTTTATTTTAAAAAACCTGTATTTAATTTAAAAAGATCTGATCTACATTTAAAAAACTTACTGAAGTAAAAAAAATCTGATTTTTTTTTGGTTTAAAAAAAATCATAGTTCTTTTACCCACCCTAATATGAGCACAGTCTAAGATGACATCAGATGACCCAGGAAAAAGCTAAGAAAACAAGTATAGATCTCCATCCACGCACCTATTGTGTTCTTTCCCATCACACTTCCCTCCCCGTTGCTTGTACCTGAAATTCACTTTTTTGATAATCTGCACATTTGCATCACGCTTTTGTCTGGTATTTAACTAACTGTGAGGATCCCAATGAGGGTCAGAACAGGGGCAAACCTGAGGCTGGAAGTAGAAAAGGAGTTTATAATCAGGTTCCAAGCCAGGGTCAATACCAAGGGTCAGGGTCCAAGTCAGGAGGCAAAGTCCAAATCAATCTGAGGTTGAAGGCTGGAGTTCAGGCACAGGAATGGTAATAACAACTACAGGAGAGCCACACTGTTGCCTTGGAATGTCCCTGGCATTTGTATAGGATGGGAGCCAATCAGGAGCTATGAGGCTGCTCCCTGTCAAACCCTCTGAGGTGGGACTTAACATGGTGTATCCACAGCAGGTCCTGGAGCACAACCTACTTACAGCAGTTGCTGGGTGGCAGCCTGGAGATGCCAGCTACCTAGCAACTCTCCAGACATGAGTTCTACACCTTGGGGACTCATGCTGATAACAAAAAGCCTGAGCTACACTCTACAAGCACCTTTTCCAGATCTGACCAGGAAACAATGGAAAAACTTCAAAACACTGAAAATACAGATGTTCCATCTGTATCAAAAACCACATAGGACACCTAAAACTTGGCAGTGCCCCCCAGACCTGGACATGAGCTCCTCACATCCCTGACCACAGAGAGGTTTTAGGACCCAGTTCTGAAAATTGTGAGCCCTGTTATGGGCTCATTTGGTTACTTGGATGACCAGTAAGCTTTGAGAATTCCAGTACATTTGCCCTCAGCTGTGGCCCCCAAAGCAGAGATGCTTTTGAAAATTCTGACCTAAATATTTAGACCCACATTATGAATTGATTTTTTTACCTTTGCAACCTCCCTGAAGTTAATAGGGTTGCAAAGGGTGTTAATCAGGTTGCTTCATTTTTGCCTAGAATTAGTGAGCTAAGGACAGGACAATTAAAAACAAATTAAGTAACTACACTTTGACATAATGTTCAACATAATCTGCCCACAATGATTATTCAGAGTCTCATCTGCTTGCTTTATTGGAAATAAATACAATTTTGCTACCTTTCAGTCCCAGTAGCCCAGCCAACCTAGCACAGCTACCGGAGCGTGAGCTGGATTCTTTTCTGGAGTGCCTCTAATCAACAAACAAAAATGGTAGTTAGTTCCAAGTACAGAATCTTTCTTACTAGGTAAGAAGCCTGAGGCAAGAGAGAAGGCAGTTTGACTTCAGATCACAGATTCAGTTTGTCGAGCTGGCTCTTAGGAAAATCCCTTCTCCCCACAACTTGTATGCTGAGCAAATTTGACATGCAAAACATAGAACAAGAATAAATATGAAACCCCACAATGCCATTCAAACAGAGTAATTTGCAGAGCATAACTGCACTTTAAATATTAAGGTTTGTGTGCATAAGTCCTGAATTTCTTTGAAATGTGCCCCTGAGGAACCACTGCCCTTTGCCATGTAGCTCTGCAACTTAAAAGACTAGTGCCTGCTGCAGGGCATTTCTGAATAAACAATATTTATTTATCCTGGGGGGATAGAGAGCAGTGTGGTGGGGGCTGGGTGTTCCACTGAAATGCAAACAGCAATAGCCCACTTCTCTCCACTTCAGTTTGAGAACATTCAATCATGTGAACCTTTTGACATGGAAAGCTTAGATTTCCCTGTGCAACTCAGTAATGCATTTTTGCACTAATTCTAATCTTCTCATCCTGGGAGCATCAGACCCATTGGCTACAAGAGGATAAAACTGGTTTGATTAATCAGAGTACTGATATTGCAAAGGTTCTTTTTTTTTTAATCATTCTGAGGTAGTGACCTCTGCATATTCCCAAGACTTAATACTGAGTCCTATTCCCTTCCTTGTTCAAACTTTTGCAGACAGACATGGCTTGCACTGCATTAAAATATTGCGTCTACCCAGAAAGGTTCCACATCCCCAATGAAATAAAGCTGTAATACGATGAGAATTAATGTTGTTTTTCCATTTTACATGCTTTCCCTAATTTTCTCCCCCTACTCTCATCATCATTCTGAACACTTGCATTAAATTTGCCCAAACTGAACATATGGCTTACTTTACATAGCAGGTTTTATTTTATTTATTTGCTTTATATTATCAAGGCTTGAATTGCTGGAGCTCTATTGAGTTCCAAGCCAAAATGCCCATTTAAAATGTATTGCCTCTGGTTTAGTGAACTGGACACATTGTGTTAATGTTTGTTTATGTTGCCAGATAAATAATACACTGAAAAACAGATCAGTTCACAACCTTACAATTTCTTATAATGTGCTTCAGAGCCTCCCATTGAAGAAAGGGGGATTTCATCTGTCTGTGCGGCAGCCATAAGGAACATCTTGTTTCTCTGCCAAAAAGATGAACGTTCAAGAAAGGCTGGACCACATTTCAGGAGATTAAATAAAAATTCTGAATGCATTTAGCAAATCTATTCAAAGGATTACTGTCTCTTCCCCTTATAGATAACATTAACTCTCAGTAACAGGATTGAGAAGAGCTGGATTTTTTCTTATGAAGTTCTGCCTTTAATTGACCCTGAAAATGAAATCAGTTCCCCCCGCCTTGCACAAATGCATACATATGTGCTTTTCTGTACTGTGAGCCAAATCCTACTCGCTTTACTTGGAGGAATGGTCACTGGGACTACGTGATGGTCACAGGGAAGACAGCCAACAGGTTTTGGTCCTCCAGTAGTAGCATTCATGGCTTTATAGTTAAAGATGTGACAGTAATAAAGCTGTGCAAAATTTTCATAATGAATCATGGGATATTTACATAGTTTTAGGTTTTGCTGTGAAAGGGAACCTCAATCCAAGGTAGCCTAGGTATGAGAATTCCCAAGAGAGAACTGCATACTTCAGCTAGAAGTTTCTTCAAACTTCAAGAAAGACTTTGTTTGAGATCGCTTACCCCACAAAACCCCAGCAGGCCTCCAGTATTAATTGATCTGGGCTAATTATTAGTGGATAAGATTAAGTCCAAAACCCTCTGTGAATGCAAATGATATCTAGCCAAACATTTCATAACCACAACTAACAAACCATCTGGCTCATTGTTGGCAATCTCCCTAGATGGGACTGTCTGATTTAGCATTGAGATTGTCTGTCTTCTACAGTTGGCCCTTCCAAAGCTGAGTCACTCTGTGGGAGTGTAAGCTTGCAATGTTGTTTCTGTGTTGTGTCTGTTCTCTGGTTAGAGAACTTCCATGTCTAATCGATATCACAAGTATCAGAATCACCCTAAAAATAGAAAAACATGTGCAGTGTCAAAATCTGCTTTCAATTACACCTCTGGAACTGCACAAGCTTCAATTAGGGTTTCATGGTGCCACAGTTCACGGCAACTGCCCCTGTGTTTCCCCTTAATGATTCAGCAAGGGCACCCGCTCTCAGGCTTCCAGCTCCCTGACTGTTGCCTTTCTTGGATGGAGACCCGTGGCTCACTCTCTTCTCACCAGGATATTTCCAAACTGCACAGTTTCTGCACAGAACTGCCTTCATTTTGGTATTCCCAGCAAAAGACAATCTGCCTAAACAGGCCGGTTTGCTTTCTCTGCAGAGACTAATGGCAGTATAACTGCCCACAGTTAAGCTATTGCATGATTCTTCTAAGCAAAAACCTTTTATTTTTAAAATAAAAGCACTACAGAAAAAACATATTAAAAACAGTAAAAGAACCTAAACACGTGTTAATAAACTTACCTGAGAACACTACCTCCAACATGGACTCTGGCAGGCTAAGTCCTTCAAAACCTCACCCATGGGTCTCCCTGTGGCCTCAAGTTCATCATACTCTTTACTGAGAACAAGAATCCATGACTTCGTGAGCCACTCATTTATCCAGTTTGTTTCTTTGAAGAGACTGTCCTATGTTATCCTAAAAGGTCTTTGAAGTCTCTAACGTCTTCCGTAGATTTCATTAATCATGTCCTTACTTCTAAAGAAGTTCCATACAATCCTATAATACATAAATATTTGCATTTTCAATACAGTGAAGTCCCAAAACACTTTTTCAATCCAGTGGAGTTCCAAAACACTAATTCAATAAGGTTAAACTTAATTCCATAAGGTTTGACTAGGATATTGTTAGATCTGTCACATATGCAATGTAAATTGAGGTAGAACTTGACCTGTTGTTGCTTGTTGTTTACAAATAATGTAAAGTTTTCCTTGCTATACCAAGCGATCATTTCAGAAGTGTCAAACCATTTTAATTTCCCAAAGAAAGGCAAATGCATAAAATTATAGAACTCAAAACTGCAAGCATCTTTACAAAGCAACAATTATTCTTTATATTCTGGAGCAACTAACGACCTAGATCAGGCATTTGGGTCTCACTGTGCTTGATCCTGTACACACACACGCATAATAAGACTGCTTCTTCTCCATAGAATTTTAAGCTCTCTCTCTCTCTCTCTCTCTCCATATATGTATAATGCATAAAACAAATCTATTAGGGAAATGACAAAACCAGGAAAATTCCTGGTTACCTTAAGAAGAAGAAGTGTCAGCACACCAATAGCCTAGTCATCTTTGAAAGATTCATAGACATCACAACAGCAGAGAGTTTTACGGAGGAATTTGAACGAGGAAAAAGTAATGGTTTTGCAGATTTGTCCTTTAATGCCTATTAATTTTTTGGAAAGCAATTCAACCAAATAAGCTGCTCCATTCAGAATCATATTAATTCATTTTCTAATTCAAAGTTAATTATAATTTTTAGCATGCAGACTTAACAGTAAATCCTTCACCCATGGAGTTCCCTCTGGCATTGGAACTAGTTCAGTTCTACTGCGCAAAGAGATCAAATGGATAAGATTATGGAGACCACATGGGTGTGCATACCTCTTCGTGTGGAAAGGAAACCAAATCTGCAGGACTCTTTGTGTGGCCATATTCAAGGGCTGTTGGGCTCACTGAAGGTCTCCAGACTTTCTCTGCAAAAAAGGGGTCACTAAGGCTATGTAGTCTACTCCAGCCATATGACATAATTCCTACTCTACAGCCTACAGGGACAGGAAAATTCCTCCCTCTTTTCTCACTTCAAAGATCCCCCAAACCCTGCCAGTCAGTTGGGCTGGATGCTAGGAAGAGGACTTGCCCTGTAGACAGGGGTACTGGAACAATTTATATAGTGGAGGTGCTGAGAACCATTGAACCAAACTGTAAATCCTGTATATAATAAAAACCACTTCAAGCTAGGGGGTGTGGCAGCACCCCGAGCACTTCTAGTTCCAGCACTTTATGACTGCATAATACATAAGATAAGCCTGATTTACAAGCTAGATTTCCAGGGCAAATCATGACCTATCAAAGGATTTGGGCTTGTAGTAGTAGTGTCTAAACTACTGATGCTGCAGTAGTAAACGTTTGGGGGGAGCAAGTTGCACTGTTAGAGTTGTCTTGCTTCAGAAGACACATTAAACCAAGTTCCATCTGTCTCTGGCAGCTGTTCAGATAGAATTTATAGATCTCGTGGCACTTTTTAGAAAAGAGTAGGAAATAACCCTGATGCCTTGACCAATACTCACTCTTTCAGTAAGGCAATTCTGTTGTCTAAGGTTGCATTTAGACTATTATTAGTGGGTGTTTTTATGTTTGCACTTTACTACTATATCTAACTAATTTATTTGTAAAGTGCTTTGGAATATCTGAAGAATGTACAGTGTGACATAAATCAAAAGTCTATCTGTGATGGACCAGATTAGCTCCACTGTCTAAAGTGTCAAAACTTAACTTTACTCAACTGGCATCATTGCATACCACTGAGTAAATATATTGTGACTGGTCCATTTGCCCATACACGGGTAAAATCTCCTCATTGATTTCAATGCAGAGTTTTCCATGAGTAAGGACTAGAAGATTGAGTTAGTGTCAGTTTTCAGACCTACATATTCATATTTATTTACTGGGGAAAAGCCAGCCCTAAATATTTACATGAGCCTGAATACCAGGATATGCTTTACTCTAAATCAGCCTTGCAAAATTCTACTCCCCCGGGCTAGTAAATTTTGATGGATAAGTAAAAGTATTGTGCTTTTGTCATTATCAATACATCATAGGCAGGACAGGTAAATAGATTTTTTTGATTGGACTAGTGAATATTCCAGACAATGTTGCAAAGCTTCTCTAAAATAGGTTTTAACAATACTTCCACTAAAATAATTTTTTCCTTAAAAAACATTTAGACCCTGATCCAACCAATACTAATATGCATAACTTTACTCACATAGATAATGTTATGTATAGCACTTGCATGAGTGTTTGCAAGGCTGAAGCCTAACAGCCTGATGCAAAACCCATTGAAGTCAGTGGAAAGATTCCCGTTAACTTCAAAGGGGTTTGGATTAGCCAAAGATTGTAACAAACGCAAAAAATTAAAAATTCAGATTTCTATTCTACCTCCATTCACACCAACACACTTTGTTTTTTCGTATCAAGTGCCAGCCAACCTCCTGGGTTATGTAGGTTTCTGACAAGCTCATTTTCCCCAAGTTTTTTGTTCCATTCTTTGAATCTGTACTGTATTTCATTTTTATATTCACTGTTTACGGTAGCTTTATATCTTATTCCTTTACTACATTAACAGTCGGTCATGAGAGATTGTTAAATGAGGCTATGAATATTACACCAATAAATCCATTCAGAGTATAAACACTTTTTGGCTACAACATTGCCAGATGAACATTATATAATTAAGATTCAATCCCTTTCAAAAACTGATAACCAAAGGACTGATTCTAGAGTTTTTGATAAACATTTTACAGATTTTTTTTTAAATCTCATATGGTAGGATGTAGCCAGAATTTCCTGTTGCTCTATGAGCCAGATTTTCAAAAGAGCTCAGGGCCAGATTTCTAAAAAAGAACTAAGCTCCCATTTAAGCATCTTACTAACAACCAGGCTTTCAAAAATGTACAAACACCCAACATGCAAAGCCATGATAGCCATTTAAATTGGTGCCTAAATGGGAGCTGAGCCCTTTTGAAAACTGGGCCTTAATTCTGGGCCAGATTAGGGCAACCTGTGTCCCTAAACACACTGTGACACAAGCCTCTGATGTTTTCAAGCTTTTCTGAATAACCCTGAGAGCTAGGCATATAGTTTTTTAAAAAATGAAAGCTGAGATCCTGATTTAATCACATGACCCCAAGAGCTGATGCGATAGGCATAAACCTACTGTATTTATGCCTTAATCTGGCCATGCCCCGATTGTAGGTGCTGAACTGTCAACATAACAGTCTCAGCCAGGACTTGGAGTTGTTTGAAAGGCTTCATATATAATTTTTAGAGCAGTGATGTACATAACCACTGTGGAGTCATATTAAAATATACTTTAAACTCAGCTACTTATTTTTCAAAAGAGCTGATAACTTCTTATTTTAAATAAGTCATTATTTTTCGGTCACTTCTGTGTGCTTGTGTATATACATGCAATATGCACCCAATGCATCCCCAGAGGTAACTGCAGCAGTGAAGGCATTCACTCCTGGTACCACTGCCATCCTCCATGAAGTGTTTTATCACAGAGAAGCAGCTACTGGAGGTTGCCAAGGGGATCAAGCACACCTAGTGGATTGCCAAAGGGATCAAGCAGCGAATCAAGAGTAACACCCAGATGTCTTGGCCCCACCCCCTCACCAGCAGACCCAGATGGTAAAGAGGAGTTTTTAGACAGCTTATGCTACTCTTCCCCACACTCCAGCCCTGGTTGCCATTGGTGATGTGTATCAGGCCTATTGTACTTAGTAAAGATGAAAGGCTAGATTCAAGAAAATGGTTCAGCAAAGCTTCTGAGAGTAGCTACTGAATCAGCATGTCCTCCAGTAGACCTGAGACCATGCTTCTTCCCAGTCACATTCTGGGCTGTGATGGTCCCCTCAACCCCATTCTTGTGAAGCATGAAGGTAGAAGCTTTACACTGCCATACCCTCATCTCATGGCTAATTTAATATGGCTAAAGAACTTTGAGTACAAAGCTCCTATTTGGTTTGTATTTTTATTTGGTAAGGGTTAGGTACAAGCAATTTATTATTATTATTATTAACTTTGTTTGAAGTCTTCCCTTGTTCTTAGGGGAGATCAGAAAGCAAAATCCAGCGTTGCAAAATAATTGAAGCTGTCAAATCTACCTGGGGGATACCATTTTTACATCTCACTTACAAAGGAGAATTTCATATATTATTTTTAGAAATAGTCTGCCTATTCATTTGAACTGACACTTTGTATCTTGAGACTCACATTGCAAAAGTAGTTCAGACATGAAGTCCACAGCTTCCTCTTTCCTGGTTAGAAGCTGCAAGGTTGGGATTGGATTGTATGGGTCCTGAAGCAGCAACGTTTGGATGAAAAGCCAAAGGAGTTCCTGAAGGAATGCTTCAGAATTGAGCACTATTGGCAACTGCAACCACTTTTGTTCTCACCTAATAAGCATGCCTAATGAGCAAACATTAGCACTAGATAATAGGGCTGCACAGATGTGTGGTGTTGGCAGCTGGAAAAGAAAGAGCACCCCTAAACTCAAAAGGTTTTCCATTGGGGAAAGTGGAAAATACTGTAGCAGTTTCCCCACACATTGTTTGTGAGGAAAAACATGAGCTCTCATCACACACTCTGGGATGAAAGGGAGCTGCTGAGGAGTCACATAGGCAAGTGGATGGACTAAACACGATCCTTCCTCAGAAGATACTATTATACAAATCAGTGAAGTGTACAGCCATAAGTACAAGCGAGATTGTGACCAACTCCTCTGGGAATAGAGGTGTGAAGAGGAGCTATTAGTTGCATTAAAAGCTCTAACTTGTATCTTGGACAATGTAGAGAGTCATAAAGGGGAGTAAGAATCCTCCATCCCATCTCACCTTCATGCTTCTGCTATTTAAATCTTTGGTCTGGGGACACAGGAATACTCAGGTCCTGAGCACCCACTACTCCCTATTCAGGGCAGGTAGGCAGAGAATGGGTCAGGACTGGATGGAGCCATACAGATCCTAGGAGAGAGGAAGTAATCTGATCCTGGTAGAAGCAGACTGTTTCTATCCAAGAGCAAAAGGAGACAAACCAGGGAGAGAAATAAGTCTCTCTGAGGCACAGTTCCTTCACTGCACTATCCTATATGGGGCTTCTGGTAAAACCACATCTAGACCATAGTTATCAAAGACTGAATTTGGCAAACACTGGGTCAAATTCAGGCCAGGGTGAAACCATTGGCAAAACTCCCATTGGCTTCAATGAGGCCAGGATTTCACCAACGGGAAGCAAGAAATATTACATGTAAACATTTTCTATTATTTATTTTAATATATTTTATTTTTTTCATATAACTATTGAAAAGAAATAAAAAATACCCATTAAACCACCAATCCATTTTTATATTGATGCAGGATTGTTTGCTATAGTACATCACTTAGTGTTTTGTTCACTTCAGATTGAAAGATTCCAGGTGATACATTTATTCCCCTGGGAGACTAATCTAAATTCCAATAGATCTGGACCTTAGACAGGATTTTTTTTTCTTGCTATTCAGGGTAATGTTGCCTTTCTTAATTAATCTTATCACTTCTAGTTATTCCTCAACATATTATGCTAATTCCTTTCCATTCTTGGTGTTAACTTTCAAATTATAGGGAGGGCTGGTAGCACCACCTATTATGAAAGTAGCCCAACATTTCCCATTATAAGACCCTGTTTTCAGTTGCTTACAACTTTGCCAAACTATTTGGGCTGAAATTTGCCATGCTGGAGGTCTCAGGCTGAATTATTTTGGAAAATTTTGGCAAAATGGTTTAGCCATTTCCGAGACCAAGGCTAAAGAAAACTGCAGTATTTTACCTTGTTTAAAAAATTCTGGCAACCTTTGCTTTGAAACATTCTGATGCCCCATGCTTGGAGCAGACAGAATATTTTCATGAAGGGGTCCTGTGGAAAAAACAATATAAGGCAACCATAATTCTCGCTTTCCTAATTTTTGAGTGCTCAAATATGCAACCTTAATCATTTTCTTCTAATACAGCTTTGTTTGTGTGTGTAATACATATAGATGGTTATCATGGCCTCACTTACTCATTCTTTAGGTAAACTACAATATTTGACTCTTTTAGCCCTTGGTCCTACAACCTGAAGTCAACAGTCTCCATGTAGGCACATGGTCTGCTCATATTACAGATTGAAGTACAGATAACTAAAACTTTCTTTATAAATCAATCCCTTCAGCCCCTGATAATTTCAGAAGCACTCTTATGAATATTCTCCAGCTAGTCAATATGTTTCTGGTCTCCAAATAGCCAAAAGTGAAATGCAATATTCTTGGCATGGCCACACCAAGCCTATAGATAGGTACAACTATTTATATGGAGAGGGACTACATGACATAATAACCTTGTGTACAAGACAAGAGCTGCACTTTTTTGCTGTCATATCTTACTGCAAACAGTCATCTATCCCTTTCCTGGCTTTCCCATTGACTATGAAATTTGAGAATATTTTTCATGATGCATTTTTCCTAAGGTGGATCTTATTTTGTTACATGCAGCCCATATTTCTAATTTCTCCTGGTCCCTTTGTGTTATTTCTCTGTCTTGACTGGAGTTCTCTCAAGTCCTCTCAATTTAGAATCATCTACAGATTTCATTAGAAATGCTATTTACTCCCTCCTGCAGAGCATTAATGAAGATGTTAAATAAGACTGGATCTAACACAGATCCCTGTGGTATTACACAATCCAGATTCAGTCTTTGTTCTTATTCGTGATTTTATCTGACCATTGTGAATGTCATAATAAATTAACACAAACATTTTGTGCACTCAAAAGAAATGAATAAAAAATACATACAACATATTCTTCTCATGACTGAATATATTATTCCTTAACTACTTATTACACACTCTGTAAAAAGAAAAATCACCAGCCTTTTAAAAGAGACTGTTTTTTCAAGGCTGAATTTTTTGATGTCAAAAATAATAAAAAAATCCAATATTTGTTTTCTAAACACACTTCCCCATGCTGAATATGAGCAGTTGAATAAAATAAAGAAAATTCCAAAGGGCTAGCAAGTGAGTGCATCTTCCCCTCTGTTGTGATCCCCATGGCAGTTCCTAAGGCTCTCTCTGTCCCTTTAGGTTTTATCTTATGTCCATCATCATGGTATTTCAAGCACCTCTGGTATATAGGCATTGTGATGTCTGAGCAGCTATGTCCCCACTCCAAGGGTTAGGAAATATGAAGTAGTGGATTGACCAGCCTATGAAACGAATGGGAGTAACCAAACAACACTATGGCAGACATTATTGTAAGTTCTGTTTAAATAAATGCATAGGCAGTTAGATCTTGGAGAAATACTAGTTGTTAGATGCAATACAGTTCTTTTTAGCTTCTGTGGCATTACACAAGTAAAGTTTGTCCCTTTGTGAGTCTCTTTGACTGAATAATTTCTTCATAGCAAAGTTGCTGCCTAAAGAATACCCACACAATCAAAATATTACACAGTCAAAAACATTACACAGTACTGCCCCAACAAACCTCGTTGCATGGGAAATGCAGAAATCTCTGCAATTTCCGTAGGGGGTGGTCCCTAGTAGAAGGGGCTTGATCCTGCTCCTATTTACTTGATTAGCTGTAGGATCAGGCCGTATCTCCCCAAATCATTCTCCATGCACACAGGACAACCAGAATGATTCTGGCACACTTGGACCCTTCCAGCTCCAAGAGGAGGGAGCAGGATTTTTGCATAAATGTTTATACTTTGTTGAATAAAAAGATTAAAGGACTTTATCTTCTACAATTTTTCTCTTTGGTAATAAAAAAATCTGTGGCCTTTTGAAGAGATTTGGCTGCAGTATAGTAATAAAATTCTTTTTAAACATTTAGAGTTTTCAGTTTAACCTACTCTGTTATAAGGATATATTGCCAGTTTGACAGAGTGTAAAATACAGAGTTGTTAATATTTAAAACTGTGCAAGTCTAAATCATATTTATACACACTCATGCAGTACTTACTTAAGAGATGGGGGAACTGCTTCAGAAAATTTTAAGAACCATGTCACATTTCAAACCAACATTTATCTTGGCTCTCAAGAGGTGGAGGGGCATCTGAAGGGGCTTCAGCTACCATCAAACCTCCAGGGTTTCCTTCACACTAATGGAGGCAGTGCATTCTTGGACAATTCTAAACCAGTAAGTACCAGAGCCAATGACAGTAGCCAAACAATCTCATGGTGACAGGTCTGGCGATTTCTTGCAATATCCTTCGATAAGTTTATAAATTATTATGGGCCAGGATTATATGTAACCTGTCTGGGAGACAGATGTGACAGATATTGTAACCCCATGCAATATCTTTGGGATCCATTGTTTTAAATGAATGGTTTCTGTATGATTGTGTTCTAGTGCATCAGGGGAGGGTGGGTGCTACCACAGCTCCTCCAGGAACAAAGAACAGTGGGTGGTGATTCAGGAAAATCAGCCAGGTTGTAATGCTGCCCAGAGAGGGACTACCTCCTGGAGATGCTCACATATACTAGTTCAAACTAGATTCTCCAAACACCAACAGAGAAAGAGAGGAATTTTGAATAAATAGCCTGAGTTTAAACTGACTCGGGGCATTTTTTTTCTTATCCTGTCCAAGGGAGGTCTCCAATCCTTAGGGAAGGTTTGGAAGTCTTGTCCTACTAGGGCCCCATAAGACTCATTAATTAGTAAGCTGTTTGTATGTGTGTAGGTTCTTTTTAATATGTACTCTCTGTAGTGCTTTTACTTTAAGAATAAAGCTTGGAAGGAACTGTGGGGTAACTTACAACTGCAAGCAGTATACTGATCATAGCTTTGGGAGAATAAGTAAAGTGTAGACAGTGGCTTGGTTAGGCAGTCTGGCTTTCTGGGGATGTCACAATGTAACCCAAGGAGCTGTGCAGCCTTAAAACCCCAGTCAGGAGGGAGTGAGACATGAGCCTTTGCACAAAAGAGGTGACAGCTAAGAGACAGGAGCCTAAAGTGGATACCCTTGGTGGATCATGGAGGGCGAATTATTTTGGAACTGCACTTACCCTGAAAGATGGCCATAAAGCTGAGGGAGGAAAGTGAAAAGACAACTCTGAGAAAGATCGAGAAAGATCAGATAGTTTTGGCCAAGCTTCTCAGGGCTTACCTGAAACTGCAAAAATTTTGATAGTCACCCACCATGATGAGCAAACCTGAAAAGAATGAGAAAGTTCAGGGTTTTTTTAAATAAGTAATTAACAGTTCAAATATATGAACTTAGTCTAGAAATCAGTTTGGAAAATTCACTAAAACAGACTGTTTCATGAGATTTCTGGTTTCTCATGTGTGGTCCCAGACAAACTGAGGCCACAGAGAGACGCTTAAAAATAAAACAGGGGAAATTTAACCAAACATTTTTCGAATTACGTTTGGTTTACATTTCAGGAAAAGGTTTGAATTAATGCTTATTTTATCAATGTGAATCATCCATCCCTAATATTTATCTTTCTTAATATTAAGTGTAGTTAATTTGTTGTCTGTCAATGAAGTTTGTAAGTTTGTCGTATTTAAATTTTATCTATTTCCAAAGTAGCCAATTTTACTAGCTGGAACCTGGAAACAAGAGTGATGGAAAACACAAATCATTCTAACTTTGGTCCAATGGAGCTTTATGTTAGATTTTTTTAAAGTAATATTATTTAATAGAAGGCATCAATTAGAACTGTGCACATAATTATTTTTTCAGTTCACTGGCAGAAAAAAAAATTGTTTTGGGTCAATCTGAAAACAAGATTTAGAAAATTTTTGGTGGACTGAAAAGTAAAAAAAAAAAACCAAGAGTTTAGAATCAAACAAAATGTTCATCTAGCCTGAAACAAAATGTTACATTTCTATTTCAATTTTTTTCTTTGTAAAAAGTTTTTACAATAAAATTAAAAATAATTTCAAAACAAAAAGGCATTTTGAATCAAAACGTTGAAACTTTTTGTTTGTAAAATGTCAAAAATGAAACTTTTTGATGTTTTTCAGAATTTTTTGTTTGGTTGTATTTTTTACCTAAACAATTCACTAGACTCCACACCTTATGGGTATCATTATGATTCCATCACTTCTATGGAACTAATCCAGATTTAAGCCAATATAAAAAAGAGCAGAATCATGCCCTCATCTTTTAAGAACCTGGGGATGAGTCTATGATTGCCTCTCCCACAGAGATAAACTGCAACAGCTGTCAGTAGTGTCAGAACATCACAAAGATGCCACATGATAGAATGAGTAGGAGTCCAAGACAAGGACTGCCTTCAGAAAAGCCTCTTAGAATCATAGAATCATAGAATATCAGAGTTGGAAGGGACCCCAGAAGGTCATCTAGTCCAACCCCCTGCTCGAAGCAGGACCAATTCCCAGTTAAATCATCCCAGCCAGGGCTTTTTCAAGCCTGACCTTAAAAACCTCTAAGGAAGCAGATTCTACCACCTCCCTAGGTAACGCATTCCAGTGTTTCACCACCCTCTTAGTGAAAAAGTTTTTCCTAATATCCAATCTAAACCTCCCCCACTGCAACTTGAGACCATTACTCCTCGTTCTGTCATCTGCTACCATTGAGAACAGTCTAGAGCCATCCTCTTTGGAACCCCCTTTCAGGTAGTTGAAAGCAGCTATCAAATCCCCCCTCATTCTTCTCTTCTGCAGGCTAAACAATCCCAGCTCCCTCAGCCTCTCCTCATAAGTCATGTGTTCTAGACCCCTAATCATTTTTGTTGCCCTTCGCTGGACTCTTTCCAATTTATCCACATCCTTCTTGTAGCGTGGGGCCCAAAACTGGACACAGTACTCCAGATGAGGCCTCACCAATGTCGAATAGAGGGGAACAATAACGTCCCTCGATCTGCTCGCTATGCCCCTACTTATACATCCCAAAATGCCATTGGCCTTCTTGGCAACAAGGGCACACTGCTGACTCATATCCAGCTTCTCGTCCACTGTCACCCCTAGGTCCTTTTCCGCAGAACTGCTGCCTAGCCATTCGGTCCCTAGTCTGTAGCGGTGCATTAGATTCTTCCATCCTAAGTGCAGGACCCTGCACTTATCCTTATTGAACCTCATCAGATTTCTTTTGGCCCAATCCTCCAATTTGTCTAGGTCCTTCTGTATCCTATCCCTCCCCTCCAGCATATCTACCACTCCTCCCAGTTTAGTATCATCCGCAAATTTGCTGAGAGTGCAATCCACACCATCCTCCAGATCATTTATGAAGATATTGAACAAAACCGGCCCCAGGACTGACCCTTGGGGTACTCCACTTGATACCGGCTGCCAACTAGACATGGAGCCATTGATCACTACCCGTTGAGCCCGACAATCTAGCCAGCTTTCTACCCACCTTATAGTGCATTCATCCAGCCCATACTTCCTTAACTTGCTGACAAGAATACTGTGGGAGACCGTGTCAAAAGCTTTGCTAAAGTCAAGAAACAATACATCCACTGCTTTCCCTTCATCCACAGAACCAGTAATCTCATCATAAAAGGCGATTAGATTAGTCAGGCATGACCTTCCCTTGGTGAATCCATGCTGGCTGTTCCTGATCACTTTCCTCTCATGCAAGTGCTTCAGGAGTGATTCTTTGAGGACCTGCTCCATGATTTTTCCAAGGACTGAGGTGAGGCTGACTGGCCTGTAGTTCCCAGGATCCTCCTTCTTCCCTTTTTTAAAGATTGGCACTACATTAGCCTTTTTCCAGTCATCCGGGACTTCCCCCGTTCGCCACGAGTTTTCAAAGATAATGGCCAATGGCTCTGCAATCACAGCCGCCAATTCCTTCAGCACTCTCGGATGCAACTCGTCCGGCCCCATGGACTTGTGCACGTCCAGCTTTTCTAAATAGTCCCTAACCACCTCTATCTCCACAGAGGGCTGGCCATCTCTTCCCCATTTTGTGATGCCCAGCGCAGCAGTCTGGGAGGTGACCTTGTTAGTGAAAACAGAGGCAAAAAAAGCATTGAGTACATTAGCTTTTTCCACATCCTCTGTCACTAGGTTGCCTCCCTCATTCAGTAAGGGGCCCACACTTTCCTTGGCTTTCTTCTTGTTGCCAACATACCTGAAGAAACCCTTCTTGTTACTCTTGACATCTCTTGCTAGCTGCAGCTCCAGGTGTGATTTGGCCCTCCTGATATCATTCCTACATGCCCGAGCAATATTTTTATACTCTTCCCTGGTCATATGTCCAACCTTCCACTTCTTGTAAGCTTCTTTTTTATGTTTAAGATCCGCTAGGATTTCACCATTAAGCCAAGCTGGTCGCCTGCCATATTTACTATTCTTTCGACTCATCGGGATGGTTTGTCCCTGTAACCTCAACAGGGATTCCTTGAAATACAGCCAGCTCTCCTGGACTCCTTTCCCCTTCAAGTTAGTCAAGTTAGTTCAAAATGCTCTTTGTTGCACTGAGCATTTTAGGCCAACTGCCAGATTAGCTGATGCCAGCTAGGGCAGAAAAGTACCAAACCTATCTCAAAGCAGAAAGGTATTTTATGGGTTGAAGCTTGCTTGCATTTTTGAACTATTTCAGACTGTCTTTGAGCAATACATTATTGCTGTGTGCTCATAGTGTATTGCTCTAAGTGACACTTTACAATACTCATTTTCCTTCTGGCACTTCCATTTCGTGCTGCACAGGTTTCATATGGGCCACTGAAATATACAAAGTGTTCATGGTCTCTCTGAGATGCTGTGTTAGTTCAAAAATATTGATCAAAGCTTTTCAATTAAACTCAGTTTTGGCAGCAAATTAGTTCAAGCACAAGTCCCTATAGAACACAGTTCACATGTGACTTGATGCACAGCAGTGATAGTCAGACTTTGGCAGCTAGGGAGCCATTTTGCTATCTGATGGGGTTTTGAAAAGCAGCAGAAAAATGGTATCATGATAGCCTGTTATGTCACAGTGTTTCATCAATATATACTGATGATACTGCATCATTCTGCATCAACATCCTCATGAATTAAATGAAACATCTCAATGTGATAAGGTAACTTTCTTACTTCCTATTTTCCTTTCCCTTGCTTTTCCCTTTTATTAGCCTTGCTTTCATCTTTGTGCCTGAGTACTGACTCCACTCTTTCTTGAGGGAAGGGGGTGAGATCATTAAGCTAAGTTCTACATGTCTGTTTGTTCATAACACCCAGCTGTGTCTGATAGATTGCTGTCAAGCATCATGAAGAATGTTCCCTCAAAATGTGGCCATATTCTGCTCTGTTACACCCATGTAAATCCAAAGTAACTCAGGTAATTTGCCCCATATTTACTACACCACTGACTTTGGTTGGGATGATTAGTCCATCAGATGAACGAACCCTGCAAGAGCCCTGGTGTAAGGGCATGGACATTCATATGTGTCTCAAATGCCACAGAAAGAGGATTGCTGATATAAAAGAAACAGATGTCTACCTCCTTCTTATTTATCTGACATTTATCAACATGGACTGTATGTTTTCTGATAAACTGAATCCTGAACAAATCATTTTGCTGGAGTAAAAAGAGACAGATTCTGCCATCAGTTACATCATGATCTGGAGGATGGTGTGGATTGCACTCTCAGCAAATTTGTGGATGATACTAAACTGGGAGGAGTGGTAGATACGCTGGAGGGCAGGGATAGGATACAGAGGGACCTAGACAAATTGGAGGATTGGGCCAAAAGAAATCAGATGAGGTTCAATAAGGATAAGTGCAGGGTCCTGCACTTAGGACGGAAGAACCCAATGCACAGCTACAGACTAGGGACCGAATGGCTAGGCAGCAGTTCTGCGGAAAAGGACCTAGGGGTGACAGTGGACGAGAAGCTGGATATGAGTCAGCAATGTGCCCTTGTTGCCAAGAAGGCCAATGGCATTTTGGGATGTATAAGTAGGGGCATAGTGAGCAGATCGAGGGACGTGATCGTCCCCCTCTATTCGACATTGGTGAGGCCTCATCTGGAGTACTGTGTCCAGTTTTGGGCCCCACACTACAAGAAGGATGTGGATAAATTGGAAAGAGTCCAGCGAAGGGCAACAAAAATGATTAGGGGTCTGGAACACATGACTTATGAGGAGAGGCTGAGGGAACTGGGATTGTTTAGTCTGCAGAAGAGAAGAATGAGGGGGGATTTGATAGCTGCTTTCAACTACCTGAGAGGTGGTTCCAGAGAGGATGGTTCTAGACTATTCTCAGTGGTGGAAGAGGACAGGACAAGGAGTAATGGTCTCAAGTTGTAGTGGGGGAGGTTTAGGTTGGATATTAGGAAAAACTTTTTCACTAGGAGGGTGGTGAAACACTGGAATGCGTTGCCTAGGGAGGTGGTGGAATCTCCTTCCTTAGAAGTTTTTAAGGTCAGGCTTGACAAAGCCCTGGCTGGGATGATTTAATTGGGGATGGGTCCTGCTTTTGAGCAGGGGGTTGGACTAGATGACCTACTGAGGTCCCTTCCAACCCTGATATTCTATGATTCTATCACAGTCAATCATAGTTAACTCCATTGGGGTACTTCAGGTGTAACACTGGATAATATGGGCCATTCTTTAGTAGCACACAACATCTGCGCACAAAATCCTGTATTTAGTAACTGTTTAGTTATTAATATTATTTCAGAGTGTTTTTCTGGTCTGGATAGTGACTGTATAAAATTGGAACCATCTTATTCAACTGATCTATTCTCAGTGAATTTTCAGTTGTATCTGGAAACTTTTGAGATGAATAAGTTTTTATTACTACTTACTTCTACCAGACCTTATTATATGGCATAGTCATTAAGAGAAATAGGAGCGTAAGATGGATTCTATGCTGACTGATGAACCTTCAATAGAATTATTTAGGTTCTTACTGAAATGTCAAATCTGCCCTCATTTAAAACCTGTGCAATGCCATGCTGCTAAAGGGAATGAAAAAATGCAAACAATGGCAGGCACCAAAGACAATAGGACTGCACAGCTTTTAAAAAAGGGCAGAATTTGGACTACAAATTACTAACGGTGAGTGACGCAGAAACCAGAAAGAAAAACACTCTTTGACTCTCAAAATCTAGACTGAGCTTTCAGGACTGGATGTTACATGTAATCCAAGCACAATTGATAAGGACCTCGAGACACAGTAAATATAGAACACCATGATGCTATTTTATAGTCACTTTTTCTAAATAGAATCACGCTTTAAACCCCAGTGAGGACATTTTGGGAATTGTTTTATTTATTTGCTTAATGGACAAAAAGTAGTAGTAAGAGAAAATAAAAACAAATACATGCCCATATTCTGTGCTTCAGGATATATATGTTTGAAAAATAAAAAGTAAACACACACACCAACACACACACACACTTTTCAAGCACCAGGTTCTTTGTGATTTGAAAAAATAAAAAGAGATTAGGGCATATTTACTGGTATTAAAAAAGTACTGGGAAGATTGATTTTGTATCAATATTAATACCATACAACCGGAATGCTGCCAGATTATTATTACATACACCATCTGGATAGAATTAAATTAGCAACTCCAACAAACTGGGAGATATCTCATACTGTACATTTTTAAAAAATGGCATGAAGTTCAATGGCAATAACACATCCTTACATGAAAACTGATTTAATACAGGTTAACTTTAAACAGAAGATGAAGGGTTTTTTGTTTGTTTTTCTGATGTCTGTTACTTCAGGTTCTCAAGGAAAAATAAGAGCTATGGTTACTCAAACATACACACAGATTAGCACACCACATAGGTTAAAAACTGTATTTTTCGACATTGCTTGTAGTTTCTTTTTAATCTAAGGGTGTTTTAGTTAGAAACTTAACAGATGGTTAGGATTTTTCATAAGCTGTTGTGGCTGACTGCTTTTTTTAAAAAAAAAAAAGCAGTAAAACTTGCTTGGATTAAATTAAAAGAATCTGAACTAAAGCCTCTGCTGTTTGGATTGCTAAATCACATGAAAATAAGAGTTCTGGATCCCAAGGTCACATGTCCAGCCCACATGATTCAACGTGGCCTTAAGTCTTGCTCAGCAACACAGCTTCTCTCCCTCTGCACCCACTCATGGCATAGCACACAGAACTGATATGAAAGGCAGACCTTCAGGGCCAGGAACAGACTCAATACTGTCATTTCAATGGAGACCTCACAGGTAAGATACTTGGTCTGTAATACAAGCGAGAGGCTGCCTGTGGCATTGCTCTCAGTTCACTCCCACTCATCATTACGTACCAGAATGGTGTGCTGAAGATGGTGCTGAGTGTTAGAGAGGAATTAAAAAGCAGATATAGTTTGTTTTTAATGAAAATAAGACAAATACTCTTCATAGTTACTCACATGATTGCAAAGCATATAGCATCATTATAGGCCTTTAAGTACTTTAGCATCAAAAGGCAAACCAGTTGGAAAAAAAAAAATTCCACTTCAGAAATGTAATTTTTGAAAATGTACATGAAGGTTAATTTTTTTTCTTATCTTCTTTCACCCCTTCGCTGTTCTCTTTTCTTTAACCCTGTTTCTGCAATTAGCCAGACCTCTGCTACTAGCCTAAGCCACGGTGGAATCACATGCAGTTGCAGAATTGAAGCCCAAATTTCCAAGACTGACCAAAAATAGCTATCAGTTCTTTATCAAAGTGAAAAGTTATAGGAAGATGGAGACATTTTGAAGCAGACTGCAGGAATCCATGGTTACAATTTTCAAAGCACTCTAGGAAATTTAGATAACTATTTTCCATTAAAAGTAAGTCTGAAAAATATCCAAATATTTTCTGATAAAAACATTTTCTTTAAAAAATATTCTAAAATTGGTCAGCGTCTGAAATGTCCCTTTGTTCTGTCCAAGGATATCAACACAAATCTAAACATACACCACAGAAAAATTCAAACTAATAATTGGATCTGGATTCATATCCAAGTCCTCAGCTCACTCTACTCTAATGGGATGAATTTGAACATTAAATTTGAAATCCCAAAACTTTGGGGAAATTTGGATTTGGATCAAGATTTCCCGCTGTCCACCTTTGGAAGCATTTTGACTCAGACAAATAAACAGTGACAAGTTTTTAAAATACTTGTACACAAATGCTAGAAGTCTAAATAATAAGATGGGTGAACTAGAGTGCCTCGTGTTAAAGGAGGATATTGACATAACAGGCATCACAGAAACCTGGTGGAGTGAGTACAATCAATGGGACACAATCATTCCGGGGTACAAAATATATCAGAAGGACAGAACAGGTCATGCGGGGGTGGGGGGGGGGAAGAGTGTCACTATATGTGAAAGAAAATGTAGAATCAAATGAAGTAAAAGTCTTAAATGAACCCATATATTCCATAGAATCTCTATGGATAGTAATTCCATGCTCTAATAAGAATATAACAGTAGGGATCTATTATCGACCAGTCACAGTGATAGTGACTATGAAATGCTAAGGGAGATTAGAGAGGCTATCAAAATAAAAAACTCAATAATAGTGCGGGGGTTCAATTAACCCCATATTGACTGGATCTATGTCACCTCAGGACGAAATACAGAGACAAAATTTCTTGATACTTTAAATGACTGCTTCTTGAAGCGGCTGGTACAGGAACCCACCAGGGGAGAGGCAATTCTTGATTTAGTCCTGAGTGGAGCGCAGGAGCTGGTCCAAGAGGTAACTATAACAGGACCTCTTGGAAATAGTGACCATAATATAATAACATTTAACATTCCTGTGGTGGGAAGAACACCTCAGCAGCCCAACACCATGGCATTTAATTTCAGAAAGGGGAACTATGCAAAAATGAGGAGGTTAGTTAAACAGAAATTAGAATCATAGAATATCAGGGTTGGAAGGGACCTCAGGAGGTCATCTAGTCCAACCCCATGCTCAAAGCAGGACCAATCCCCAATTAAATCATCCCAGCCAGGGCTTTGTCAAGCCTGACCTTAAAAACTTCTAAGGAAGGAGATTCTACCACCTCCCTAGGTAACGCATTCCAGTGTTTCACCACCCTCCTAGTGAAAAAGTTTTTCCTAATATCCAACCTAAACCTCCCCCACTGTAACTTGAGACCATTAAAAAGTACAGTGACTAGAGTGAAATCCCTGCAAGCTACATAGATGCTTTTCAAAGACACCATAATAGAGGTCCAACTTAAATGTATACCCCAAATTAAAAAACACAGTAAAAGAACTAAAAAAAGAGCCACTGTGGCTTAACAACCATGTAAAAGAAGCAGTGAGAGATAAAAAAAGCATCTTTTAAAAAGTAGAAGTCAAATCCTAGTGAGGTAAATAGAAAGGAGCATAAACACTGCCAAAATAAGTAATGTAAAAATGTAATAAGAAAAGCCAAAAAGGACTTTGAAGAACAGCTAGCCAAAAACTCAAAAGGTAACAACAAAATGGTTTTTAAGTACATCAGAAGCAGAACGCCTGCTAAACAACCAGTGGGGCCCCTGGATGACTGAGATACAAAAGGAGCACTTAAAGACAATAAAGTCATTGCAGAGGAACTAAATGAATTCTTTGCTTCAGTCTTCACGGCTGAGGATGTTAGGGAGATTCCCAAACCTGAGCCGTCCTTTGTAGGTGACAAATCTGAGGAATTGTCACAGATTGAAGTGTCATTAGAGGAGATTTTGGAATTAATTGATAAAATTAACAGTAACAAGTCATCGAGACCAGATGGCATTCACCATTCAAGAGTTCTGAAAGAACGCAAATGTGAAATTGCGGAACTATTAACTATGGTTTGTAACCTGTCCTTTAAATCAGCTTCTGTACCCAATGACTGGAAGATAGCTAATGAAATGTCAATATTTAAAAAGGGCTCAAGAGGTGATCCCAGCAATTACAGACCAGTGAGTCTAACGTCAGTACCGGGTAAATTAGTTGAAACAATAGTAAAGAATAAAATTGTCATGCAGAAGAACATAAATTGTTGGGCAAAAGTCAACATGGTTTCTGTAAAGGGAAATCATGCCTTACTTATCTCTTAGAGTTCTTTGAAGGGGTCAACAAATATGTGGACAAGGGGGATCCAATGGACATAGTGTACTTAGATTTCCAGAAAGCCTTTGACAAGGTCCCTCACCAAAGGCTCTTATGTAAATTAAGTTGTCATGGGATAAGAGGGAAGATCCTTTCATGGATTGAGAACTGGTTAAAAGACAGGGAACAAAGGGTAGGAATAAATGGTAAATGTTCAGAATGGAGAGGGGTAACTAGTGGTGTTCCCCCAGGCTCAGTCCTAGGACCAATCCTATTCAACTTATTCATAAATAATCTGGAGAAAGGGGTAAACAGTAAGCTGGCAAACTTTGCAGATAATACTAAACTGCTCAAGATAGTTAAGACCAAAGCAGACTGTGAAGAACTTCAAAAAGACCTCACCAAACTAAGTGATTGGGCAACAAAATAGCAAATGAAATTTAATGTGGATAAATGTAAAGTAATGCACATTGGAAAAAATAACCCCAACTATACATACAATATGACGGGGGGCTAGTTTAGCTACAACTAGTCAGGAAACAGATCTTGGAGTTATTGTGGATAGTTCTCTGAAGACGTCCACACAGTGTGCAGCAGCAATCAAAAAAGCAAATGGGATGTTAGGAACCATTAAAAAGGGGATAGAGAATAAGACAGAGAATATCTTATTGCCCTTATATAAATCGATGATACACCCACATCTTGAATACTGTGAACAGATGTGGTCCCCTCATCTCAAAAAAGATATACTGGCATTAGAAAAGGTTCAGAGAAGGGCAACTAAAATGATTAGGGGTTTGGAACGGGTCCCATATGAGGAGAGATTAAAGAGGCTAGGACTTTTCAGCTTGGAAAAGAGGAGATTAAGGGGGGATATGGTAGAGGTATATAAAATCATGAGTGGTGTGGAGAAAGTGAATAAGGAAAAGTTATTTACTTGTTCCCATAATATAAGAACTAGGGGCCACCAAATGAAATGAATGAGCAGTAGGTTTAAAACAAATAAAAGGAAGTTCTTCTTCACACAGCACACAGTCAACCTGTGGAACTCCTTGCCTGAGGAGCTTGTGAAGGCTAGGACTATAACAGGGTTTAAAAGAGAACTAGATAAATTCATGGAGGTTAAGTCCATTAATGGCTACTAGCAAGGATGGGTAAGGAATGGTGTCCCTAGTCTCTGTTTGTCAGAGGGTGGAGCTGGATGGCAGGAGAGAGATCACTTGATCACTACCTGTTAGGTTCACTCTCTCTGGGGCACCTGGCATTGGTCACTGTCCTTTGGTCTGACCCAGTATGACCATTCTTATGTTCTGGTTCCATTTATGGCAAACATTTAAAGTTTGTATCCAGAGTCAGTTCCAGTGTTTTGGTTTGTGACCACCTCCTATATACACACAGAGCCTAAAAATAGAGTCAGCAGTAAATTGGCCATTATGACCAATGGTCTATGGACAAAAAAAAGACTTAAAAGCCATAGAGTCTCATTACATCTTGTCAGCTAAACAGCAATGGTCATGTGCTGGCATAAAAGCCAACATGCCAGAATGCTAACAGCTTGTCCATGTCAGAGCTGAGATCAGAGCTCATAAGTTTCTTGCTCCCAGCACCATGCTTAGAATGTTAGCTGATGCTGTGGATGGGAGAACCAGTGCTTTGACACCTGCAGAATTGATGACCTTTGAGGGCCCTTCTAGACCACACTCCTGTGACTGACAGAACTAGTGCATAGAGTAAGCATGTCGTAGTTTTATTCTTTCAACAAGTCTGATAACTATTACATCATCAAAGCAGTTGTTTATTTCTTTAATCACTTCACCACTGGCCTCTTCAGAATCTTCTGCACTGTTGTGGAACAGGGTAGCATTTTTTAAAGCATTTTCCTTCCATTGGAATAAGGAAGTTCAGTGTTGACATATCTGTTACCTGGATTAGCAGTTGAGGTGTATTCCTGTGCTGTACTGTGGAGATATGAGCAGCAATGATCAGCACATTTCTCTCATCATTTAAAAGGGATTCATAGTACACATGTATTAGGTGTAGGTTTATCCAGTGTAACTGAGTATAACAAACTGACTGTGCTGCATCTTACAAACAAAGGCTATTTTTTGTCTGCTCAAAGCCTACATATGGAGGATTCTTTCTCTAGCTGATTTCCAAAAGAATAATGGCTCGGGACTTTAGAAAATGTCCTTAATAAAAAAAAAAATAGAACTGTGAATCAATTATAGCAGGGATGCAAAAAGATTTTCATAGTGTGGACCACCTCTCAATATAGAGATTGTTTTGGGGCCACTTCCTCTCCCTTTTGCAATCGTATAACAGCTTTGTGTCAATTAAGCAATTACTTACATGGAAAAGTAAAAGAATTTCCATGGGAAATGAAAATAAATCGGTCCATGAAATAATCGGTCCTTCTGGTGTCTTTTTTCCTTCAGACCACAGCATTCATATGACATAAAACTCAAACAAGACAAATATATATATCCCTTTAAGCTGTCACTATACAAACACTACATTTGAATAAAGTCCATACAACATCCTGCTTTCTTCTACCAGCAGTTTCAAAGAATACTTTATATTGTTATCCTGACCATACACCCAGAGTCTGTATTCCTGCATATCCAATATTCCCATTGCCTCTCACAAAAGTTTTCAGTACAGTGGCTTTTTTCTGCAAAGAATGCAGGAGCAACTAGTCTGTGTTCCTTTCCTGTGTCTTCCAGAGGAAATGACAATGATTCTTATTCCTTGAATGCCCCTCTTCCTCACTTTGGAAGACAAAACTATAGCTTTAGTATTGTAAATAAATAATTAGTTCAACACATCACCAGAGTAACAAAATTTTCATCCAAGTCCTCTCTGTTTGGTAACTGGAAAACAGAAAGCTATAGATGCTGACAATTTCCCAGACAAGTAGTGTAAATTGGCCTAGTGAAAAAATTGTTTTAAATATATATGTTGTACCTACAGTATATATATGAAATGCAGATGACTTGTATCAATTTGGTTAGTTCCTATAAAATGTACATGGTATAAAACTAGATGTATTTTAAATATACTTAAGATACTTATATTTAAATTAAGAAAGAAAACATCTACTTAAAATGCACTTAAAACATTAATTTAATACCAAGTGTTTGTATTGATATGGAACTTTTACGGTTTTGAGATATTCATTTCAGTTTGGGGAAATGGAACCCGGGAAGCTCAGGCTATAATGGTTATTGGTGCATGCTCTGTGAAACCGCCGAAGCAAAAATGTGATATGGGAGCAAAGAAGCAGATCTATCAAATAAACAGTCACATATAAGACTGTGTGTTCACGAGCCTCAGAGCAGAATTAAATTCAGAGATGAGAGAAACTCAAGAAGTTCTGCCCTTATAAGCTTATCTGATGGTTCTCTGTACCATCTCTTGACAGGGTAAAACAGCCAGGAAAGGGTTAAGGGGTGCCTGCCTGCCACATGACTCAGCAGAGAATTGAAGGTAGGGGTATATCCTCTTTCTGGGACTGTTAGAGGCGAGGGTCAAGGGAATTATTTCCTTAGGTGTTATTTTGTGAGTGTGTGTGTGTCTGAATAACAAATTCTGCCCTGGGGCAAGGGCCTGAAACAGACTCCAGTGAGCAACTGTTTTTTTCCTGGGCTGGAGGGAGAGCCCTCCAACTTACAAATAGCCATTCACCAAAACATGCCATGTGATAGACAAAGTGGTCACAACTCTCCTACTTGGTTGTGTCTTCTTGCAAGGAAGGAAAAATCCTAACCCCTTTCAGCATGCTTGGTGGAAGGGCTGATCTTACCTCCGGTTTCGTTGGGGGTCCACCAGGAAGGACCACTCCTTCTCAAACTCTGGATGGTTTATCGAGGGATGTGGCAAAGTAATAAGTGGCCCTACTTCACCCCATTGTCACAGGAAGAAGCACAGAGGAACTCATTGCTGCCACCATCCCACTGGGATCTGAGGAAAAGACCTACTCTATAAGTCATGATTACTGGTTGTTAGATACCTCAGATCTTAGCACTTGTTTTCTGACTTGTTTAGAAAGCACACAGAATGCAGCCATTCCCTTTGAAAAAATGAATGGGACTTCTCACATGTGTGTGAATGTTTGCTAGATTGGGCCCTAAAGGCACATGTCCTTGCCAAATTTCAGGATTTTACCCTACAGCAATAAATTTCTAAAGGTGTTTAAAAGAGATGAATGGTGCAATCAAATGTTCTAATTATAAAAGTGTTATTTTCCACTCCCTTTTTATTCCAAAATGACTGAAACATTTTTGATTAAACTTTCCCAAAGAAGATTAACACTGAGCGAACAGGACTGGAAAAGTTCCACACACAAGGTAAAAGTTTGAGAAAAATATAAGAAACTGAAAAAGACACTTTAAAAAGGGAAACACATTGGCAACCTTAGCTATAGATATCACTGAGCTACTATTAAAGTAGTATGGTCCACTTACAAGACTCCAGGCCAGATTTCTTCCTTCACTCCCTTTCTAATTTCCTCATTAAGACTTCATTTAGTATGGTAGTTAAGCACATGTTGAATTTTAAGCTATGGCTAGTCCCCATGACGTCAATGGGGCTATGTACATTTTATGAGTTAAGAACGTGCTCAAGTACCTTTCTGAATTGGCGCCTAAACAGACATTGCTTGTCCAAGGAAATACAAAACCTTTAGACAAGATCAGAAAGATTTCACTGACATTAATTTCATCCTGAGTAAATTTGTATGTGTGTGTGTGTGCGCGTGGGCGCATGCGCACAATATACATGTGTATGCATGAAGTTTTATGTCTAATCCCATTTTAGTCAACCCAATTTGAGTGGGTTATAAAACACAGCTTTATTTTTACTTTCCATTCAGAAATACCTTTCAGGAATCAGTGCAGTTGACCTAACCCTTCTTTAGGCACCTAAACATCTTTGTATGAAATATCAGAAGTGTTGTTTCTAGTACATCAATGCACTGACCCAGTTTGCAGTAATTTCAATAAGGCCAAGTTCAACTGTAGTTAGAATAACATGGGATTTATCAGTATTATTATCCCAATACACAGACCTGAATATAACATGCTTTTTTATGTACATTCACTCTATTGGTACTTGCTGTCAATATATACTAAACACGAAGGAATCAGATCTGCAGGGCAGCTTTTATTATATTTGGTTTCAAAGATAAAGTAATACTTTTGGCAAAACACTTTTCTAAGTATGCATAATTCCTCAGTGCTCAGAAAGCCTTTGAATTATACAGTACCAAACCAGTTTATTCAATTTAACATTTATACATGGGAGGCTCCTTCCAAGTTCAACTTTAAGTCTTACATTTTTATCACTAACTCACCTTCAAATCAAACCAGCCCAGTTAGTTTTAAATCTTTCAGTTCATCAGTTATAAAGTATATTATTCTTCAGTCAGCTCTAAAGCGGCTTCTTTCTATGTCCCACTGGAAATCTTAATTAGCAAATATGTCATTTCCAATAGCATTTCAAATCAATAGTAATTAGGACATTGCTAAATAATTTGTGATCAGATAGAGCTTTGTGACTATTAAAAGATGCACAGGATATAATGGAATGCTTAGTGTGCTCATTGCAGGTGAATTCCACTACTTCAGAGCAAAGTGGAGTGTGAGTACTGAAGAAATTTTGGTGAGATTTTGTATGCACTGAAGTCCTTTTTTATATAGAAACTACACTGGGAGGAGGCATAGATTTCTTCCACACTCCCTAGTTGTGGACGTAGGAGGACATAGCAGTATTAGGGGAACACACAAGGGACCAAATATGATATAACATCTGCCTGTGAGAAATTACCCCAATAAAATTATAACCTTACCATCACGATTGTTTCTTTATTTATGCCACACAGTTGTTGGCCGGTAACAGGTGTCTGGACTCTCTGTCAGGGAACCAAGCAAGGGCAGGTTATGGCTGGAACTGGCTGAAACCAGTTGCCTTTTTTTTGGAAAATACTTGGAACTGTAAGTATGCATTCATAAGAAGATGTTACTTAGGATGCTGTAGTAACCGGTTAGAGGCAGGTCACCTTCATGAGTTCACGATTCAGTATGTGTCCACAGAGCAGCCTGCCATCACAATCATGTTTGTACATCCACACCCAACATCCATGATGCTGTCTTTTTGTATCATATGTTCTGAGCAACTCTGGGCAGGTATCCTATAGCACTGCATCAGGAGATAGAGTTCATGGAGAACATGCACTTAGAGTGGTACCTGTATCTTGAGAGACAATGAACCCCATGAAGGTAGAACAAGCCAAGCCAATTGCACTGGACACAACTCAGATGCCTTGTTATTACTTATCATAGAAACCTTTCTTTTTTGAGGGCTCATCCTGTGCTCCATTTTGATGAAATATCTAGGAAATGGTGATGGATCCTGGGGACTTCTGGAACTTTTCCCTCTTTCCAAACATTCCTCTGGGCTTTCTGAAGGCTCACAGAAGACCTACAGATATCCCTTAGAAGCCAGTGCTTCTGGGAGCTGTGACAGGAACTATGGAATATGTATCCAGAGCACAACTGAAATGGTGAAGCAGGGAACAAGTGTGAATGTGTAGGAAAATTGCACCTAAAACAGCATGACTAACAAGGATGTGCTACACTATCACTAGGATTTATTTTATTCCTGCTGTATTTAAAGCATTACATCTTGTTTTCCATAACCTTACTGACAATAGATTTTTCATTTATACTTTCAGCTGCCCTTTTCAATGGCTTGTATTTCATAATTGCTAATTTACATTTCTTTTGTTTCAATTTCTCTGACAAAGACAGGAAAAATTTATGGATGCTCTGAAAAACACTAAGATAAACTTCACCCTGGAACCATTGAATGTGGAGGTTTTTATACAATTTCTGTTGTATGGACTTCATTCAAATGTAGTGTTTGTATAGTGACAGCTTAAAGGGATATATATATTTGACTTGTTTGAGTTTTATGTCATATGAATGCTGTGTATTGTGGTCTGAAGGAAAAAAGACACCAAAAGGACCCCATTTAAATTGTGGGCGTGGTTGGGCCGATTATTTAATTTCCCACGGACATAGAGCTAACCAATTTGTGACAGAACTAATCAATGATCCGTTCATCCTGCTTTCCTGCCTTTGACAGTTCATTATCATCACTGAAAGGCCAAAGAACATATTTTCACCTGGTCCATTGTGCAATGTAATTGCCATTAGTTTTTGCAAAACCTACAGGAAATTGCACATTATTAATGGTCAGGTAGAGGGCCAACGGGGATTAATGGGGTGGCTGGACATGGTGTCCATTTAAGGTTCCTTTCAGGCCTACATTTCTATGATTCTATGATTTATACATTTTTAATTCCTAAAATGGTTTAGAACCATCAACTTATGCTAGTAGGTAGCCTCTGTAACTCTGTGATCTTATTATTGGGACTCCCATTCTCCTTCTTTCCCCCACTTGCTCCCTACTGTTTGTAATACTCATTTATTGTGTGTTGTCTTAAACTATTGTAAAGTATATTAGTAGGACTTCAAGGTAGGGACTGTGTCTTCCTATGGGATTGTACAGCATGCAGTACAATGGGACTCCAAGCCTGGTATGTAGTCATACCATAAATTGTCATAAAATGCCACAGGTTTCCCAGCTATGGAATGTCCATCAAGAGAGAAATTGGTTTGGGCACTCAGACAAATAAGATATCAGTTCTGTACTTTCAAAGACTGTTAAAATAATTTCATGATACTGGCATTGTGCCATTTCCCAATGTTCAGAAAAATATTTGATATTTATCGCATTCTTGGGTTATGAGATTTACACAAACACCTTTTCAGAAATTCCTCTGTGAGTGATTTGCATATTCTATTAGCTCAGTAACCTTTCTCCCTAAGAAAGCATCATTAGCAGAGAATTGTGTACTGAGGAGTCAAAGAGGTGAATGTACTAGGATTTAACATGTTGGCTGAAAATAATGAGCAGTTTCGCTAAACTTACCATGGGCATATTCTGTCTTTATATTATCTATTTTCACAATTAATATACAAGTGTTCTCTGAGAACAAATTATTTCTAGTTTCAGAGTAGCAGCTGTGTTAGTCTGTATCTGCAAAAAGAAAAGGAGTACTTGTGGCACCTTAGAGGCTTGTAGTCCACTGTATTTCCACTGCATGCATTCAACGAAGTGAGCTATAGCTCACAAAAGCTTATGCTCAAATAAATTTGTTAGTCTCTAAGGTACCAAAAGTACTCCTTCTCTTTTTGCAAATCATTTCTGTACCTGTAGTCTTGTCGCTAATGAAGTCCTCTAACATCACTTAAAGATAAGAACATAAGAATACTTACATGAAGTATTTAGTTGCTATTGTGTAATAAAATCTAGCATTCCTGCGAATCCTAATTGATTTCTTCATTCATATTAGCAAAAAGTAATGTATGATTCGCCACTTCATCTAGGTGAAAAACATGATCATGTTTTTTTCCAGAATAGGCAAAGCATTCTTAATCCATTTCTGGTGCATAGAGTACTTTCCTTATTAAGGTACTTGTCATGGATAACCCTGTTACAGTACTTTTTGTCATTCTATTTTCAAGTAAGATAGTAACCAAACTTGTCACCCTTGACAGTCAGACAATGAGGGTGAGACAATCTGTGTGTGCAAAACAAGAAAATAAAAACTTGTAAGCACAATGCCTGAAAACAGTGTGGATCTATACATTAAACTCCTGTAATTATAGACAGCTTTCAAACACTGCAAATATTTATTGTTTTTAACCCAGGAATTTTCAACACAGAGATTTAGTCTCCCTTTGAGAACAGAAATTGAAGAGCTTTATACTATGTGCAGCTTCTACAGACAGTTATAATTAACCATTTGATCCATCAGTTATTTTCAAGTCTTTGGAACTGCAATTTCGTAAAACAGAAATTTAGGGCTGAGTCTATCAGGGTGTTGAGTGCTTCCTATTTTTTGCTGAGCACATTCTAGAAACAGACAATGAAAATCCACTTATTACAATAAGAACTTCAATTCTTTTATAACAAAGTAGTCATAGCTCTTGGCACATAAAAGGATAAAGAGAGAATAACTTGGAATCCGTTAAAATAAATAAATAAATATAACAGATTAAAATTAATATAACACTAAAGATGGGAGACAGAGAACTGGTAGGAGAATAGAGGTCAATGAATAAATCTGTTGATGTATATAAGCTGGAGGCTAAGTTTTAATATGTTAGAGGAGGCATTAAGTGTGCTTTAGAGCAAAGTAAACAAACTATAATTCCTCTTTAAAAGGAAACTCTGAGGACCAAGAAGTGGTCAATGTATTTACACAAAAGAAAGTTCAAAATTCTGAGAGTAAAAAAAGAACTGTCTTGGGTTTGGAGAAAGGCCACATGAGTGTCAAAAACAAAAGAATCAGTTAAGGCTTACAGAGGAAAGCTTAGTGCAGCTAAACAGACTAAGTTAATGACTGGAGTTAGGGGGAATTAACAGGGCTTTGAAAAATCTGAGAGGTAAATTTTTGGCCTGAGCCTGTAAGGGCAGAGCTGTTTCACTCCCATTGATTTCAAAGGGATTGGAGTGTGTTCAGCACTACCGCAGGAGCAGGCTCTAACTGCAGAGGAAAGTGGTGTTAACGGTAATTCTAACATTATGCTTTTTAAAATTGTGATTAACAAGAAAAATAAGAAGAAGGAGGTAGGGCAGTTAGGATCTTGTAATTACTGATCAAAAGCAGGCAAGAGAAATAGTTGTATAAAGATGAACACTCACATCAGCTATTCCAGATGATCTGTGTACCAGAGAGTTAAAGGAAAACTGCAATGGAGCAAAATAGATTCTATTACTTTACTCTCACCATAAAACACAATTAATTTAACTAATAATATTTTTAAATGTTTGCTATTTTAAATTTTAAATCTGATACAATTAGAGCGTATCTGTATTGTAGTCCCGATTGTGTCTATCCGGACAAGAAAATCCGAGTTTCACGTACATACATACGGAACATTAGAAGTTGTTGATTATTTTTCTTCTTCTTCAGAAGGCTCAAAAGCTTGTCTCTCTCACTAACAGAAGCTGGTCCAAGAAAAGCTATTACCTCACCCACGTTGTTTCTTTATGGCCAATTTGAGTCTAATAAGAGCATTTTATAAAAGTTATATTTTTCACTTTTTCTTATAGCAAGGCCATGAGCTGTTGCCCATACTTTCTGGGTCACTTTGTGGACCTGTCAATGAGATATCAAATGATTTTTTCAAGGGATCATCATACAGTGGTCATGATTAAAATGTCAACATTTGCCAAGACTCATCACAGTTATTTTCCTTGATAAACAATGTATAAGAGAAACTGTCATATCTTAAATACACTATTCCTACTTGTCTTATATAATGCCTTAACATTTGCAGGATTGATGTTTAAGCACAACTGAATCTGAGATATTACACTTCTCATGTACAGTACACAGAATACAAATGGAACTCTGCATGGGCATAACGATTTGTTTGCATAGGTTCATTTGCAGGCATGGGGACATACCTATCTAAACAATATTATCCCAGTATTTGCAGTATTCCAGGTATTGCCTGTAGAAAATATATGGAAGTAGAAGGAATACTACAAATATTGAGTTTACTTTTTGTTTCTAAGGCAAAACTGGCAAATTTGTCAGAGTGACCATGGTAGCAATTGTGGTGCCTTTGGCATATGCTGACTTTGTAATGATAGCCACTGTAGAATATGTCTACACTCTCACATGATAAGAAAATCATAAGACAAAATGTTAGATTTATTTATTTTTTGTTTCACGTCAATCAGAGAGAGAAATATTACGTATCCATGAAATCAATGGCACCCATTTCACCGCATTCACCCCAAGAGGCCAATTGCTGCTAACTCTAATTTAGGATCTATTCCTTCAGTTGGCCAAAATAAACATTAATGTTCATCAGTTGGGTTGGTGACTGAGGATAGAAACCATTTTGAGGGTTTGGTTTTCATTTACACTAAGGCCCCTTCACACCACTATGGTAGTGTAACGTGTCATTAAAGTGGGTCTGAATTACATTTTACACCAACTCAAAGCATTTACACTCACTTTTCACTGCCAGTGCAGTATAAAGAGGTTTAGTGTAAATGCAAATCATGCCCTGAGTATTTTGATCTTTTCTCTACTTTTCCTTTTTTACCCTGTGTCCTTCATTATAACTGGCTACACAGATGATGCTCTAGTTTTATTTGCTGCCTGGGCTATGTGCAGGGGCTTTAAAAGGAGATTTACATAACACGTTAAAGTGTTTTTCTGCTTGTCTGTATGACAGATTGAGACAGCTATATTCCTGCTCCTACTGATTGCATTCAGCATTAAATTCAATGTTCTGGGTGTGCACACATTCATATTCTTGCAGTTTCCTGTGATGTTGTGATGACCATTTTAATGTTGTCTACAAAATATAATGCATGCATATTTCATGTTTAAATTCCCTCTTCCAGCAGCTAGTATCTGCAAATTGTATGTATAAGCACCAGAAAGAGGAATATGCAGTCCCAGAAGGGACCATCATTATCATCTAGTCTGACGTCCTGCACATCGCAGGCCACAGAACCTCATCCACCCATCCGTGCAGTAGGTCCATAGTCGCTGGCTGAGTTATTAAATTCCCAAATCTTGATTTAAAGACTTCAAGTTACAGAGAATACACAACTTACTCACTATTATTCACCTAATATTGACTTGGTAAAAGTTGACCATATGCACAATAAAGCAAAACATTAAAAATGCCTGTTTGTTAACCAACTTCTTTCCTCCCTCCCCTCATATTATTTTATTCTGTTTGGTTTTTTACAATCAAAGGCCTTCAGGGCATCCCGATCACACTGTAGGCATTAATATAATTAACAAATAATAACCTGATGAGTTGTGTAGTCTCAGTTACCTTTGTATTTGTTCAGCATATGTGTATCTCACAGACGTATTTATTCTTCTTGCCCAGGATCTGTTGTAGTTTAAGGTACAAGTTCTCATACATTTCCAGACTATCCATTAGACCTTCATTCAAAACTCTATTAAGTTAAAAGCAGCAAGAATGGATAGTTACCTCTCTCCCTCAATTCGTACCTGCAAAAAAATAATTTTAGATTTGCACTCAAATTCTGGTCACCACTAGATAATATATACTGGCTAGCAGACTGATTCTCTAAATGTCAGTATCCATTAGCCATTTCTATCAGTTTTAATTCATGAATGGCAAAGGGCAATTTCCTGCACCCTAATCTATTTTACAGTGCCAACTGTGCTGTCATCGCATGCAGAACAGCAGCATAGATCATTATCCTCCATTATTTTCTTCTTCAGAAATGGAAGTGATCTGAACAACACACCTGTTAAAATGTTTCATGTACCTACTAGATGTTGCATGTATGCTGACAATTTATGGAAGTATGATTATAGAATCATAGAGGTTGGAGAGGAAAGAGACCAGTAAGATCACCCCATCCACCTGGCTGCCAATGCAGGATTATTCTCTGTGCATATTTCCTAGTGCTTTATGCTAGTTTGTTTATTCTGTCAAATTGGAGGATTGCGAGCTATTGCTATTTATGTAAGCAGTCAGTTTAATCATAGTGAGGGTGGGAGGCATAATTTGGCGTTCTGAATGTCAGACTGTTCATCTACGTTAATGGTAGCCGATTTCATCATGTACTGCACTTAGCAAGGACTTCACGCTAATTAGATGGCACATGGCAGTTCAAAATATTTATTTTATTTTACAAGCAACTGGCCCTGACTCGCTGTATTCAAAACTGTTGGCTTTTTAAGATGTAGTCACAAAAGCATGGTACTGAAGGGCCTGTGCCATAGAAACCTTTTGCAATCTGAAATGTATGTCTTATCAAATCAAATATAATAATAGCCAGATGTGATTGTCTTAATACCAGTGATATTGATCAGTGGATATTTGATACAAAATATTATTTTAACTGTGCTTCAGCTAAAGTACCTGCAGCATGGATGGATGCATGGGGAAGAACTGAAGGGCTCTAGAAGAATATTTGGATAGGGTAAATATATAGAAACACTGAAATCAGAGATGAAAAATACCAATCAAAACATTTGGCTCATCTTTGTAAATAAAGACTTGATTAATCAATACAGTATATTTTTAGTGGCTTTTTTCCAATCTAATTTTAAAAGTCCAAAATCACAATGATAAAGGGTGTTCACTACTTCTTTTTGCAGATTATTCCACAGTGTAATAGTCCTCACTTTCCAGAAGTTTTTTCTGGTAGTCAGCCTAAAGTTTTCAATTACTCCTCTTCATCCTCTGTACATTGCCTTTTATAATTACCCTTTAGTTATGGTCTCAGTCAGTTTTCAGTCCACATAATTATTGCCAAACTGAATTTTCCTATTAAGATTTTCCTGTATTGAAAAGACACTCAACTACTTTTACTATTGTACATTTTAATTTTCTTGATGTATTCTTGGCTGACCAGGCTGCGTATGATGAGAACAACTGACTATAGGCCAGACTCTGCTAGCTTTACGAATGCTTACTAGTATCTTATTCCAGTGGAACTAATTGTGGGCTAACATGTTACCCATTGTGTGTAAAGATGGCAAAATCTGATCCTATATAAACACATTTGGAAAAAACCGGTTACTTACGCTCTCATAACTGTTGTTCTTCGAGATGTGTTGTTCCCATCCATTCCACATTAGGTATGTGCGCTGCGTGCACGAGCATCGGAAACTTTTTCCCTTAGCGGTTCACGTCGGGCCCGCAGGGCCCCCCGAGTCGCGCCACTGCAACATGCATATATACCCCCGCCGGCCCGACCCCCCTCCAGTTCCTTCTTGCCGGCGACTCCGACAGAGGGGTAGGAGGGTGGGTGGTGGAATAGACGTGAACAACACAAAGAACAACAGTTACGAGAAAGAAAGTAACCGTTTTTTTCTTCTTTGAGTGCTTGTTCACGTCCTTTCCACATTAGGTGAATCACAAGCTTACCTCTGGAGGGTAGGAGTCATGGAACAACTGCTCGGAGGACCGCTCTGCCAACCACCGCGTCCTCTCTGGCCTGCTGGTTGACCACGTAGTAGGTCGTAAAGGTGTGCATCGAGGACCAGGTGGCTGTTCTGCAGATCTCCTGGATTGGGACCTCTGCCAGGAATGCCGTAGAAGTCGCTTGCGCCCTGGTTGAGTGGTCCATGACTGCTGGGGTCTGAACACCTGCGAGCTCATAGCACGCCCGGATGCAGCTTGTAATCCAAGACGAAATCCGCTGCACCGACACTGGGAGGCATTTCATCATCTCGGCTACAGCCACAAACAGCTACGCGGATTTGCAAAAGGGCTTGGAGTGCTCCAAATAGAACACCAGCGCTCGACGCACATCCAGGGTGTGCAAGCTGCGGTGACTTGGGTCCGTATGGGGTTTCGGGAAGAACACCAGCAGACAAATGTCCTGGCCCAAATGGAATTGGGAGACCACCTTAGGGAGGAACTTGGGGTGCTGCTGGAGCTGCACCTTGTCCTTGTGAAATACTGTATACAGTGGCTCAGAGGTGAGAGCCCTCAGCTCGGACACCCTTCTGGCTGAGGTAGTGGCAACCAGAAATGCCACCTTCCAGGAAAGGTGGAGGAGAAAACAGGAAGCGAGGGGCTCGAAAGAGGGTCCCATGAGTTTAGAGAGGACCAGAATAAGGTTCCATGGAGTGACTGAGGGGCGGGAGTACGGAAACACCCTCTCCAACCCTTTAAGGAACCGTCCCACCATTGGTCAGCCTCACCTCAGTCCCCGGAAAAATCATGGAGCAGGTCCTCAAAGAATCAATCCTGAAGCACTTGCATGAGAGGAAAGTGATCAGGAACAGCCAGCATGGATTCACCAAGGGAAGGTCATGCCTGACTAATCTAATCGCCTTTTATGATGAGATTACTGGTTCTGTGGATGAAGGGAAAGCAGTGGATGTATTGTTTCTAGACTTTAGCAAAGCTTTTGACACAGTCTCCCACAGTATTCTTGTCAGCAAGTTAAGGAAGTATGGGCTGGATGAATGCACTATAAGGTGGGTAGAAAGCTGGCTAGATTGTCGGGCTCAACGGGTAGTGATCAATGGCTCCATGTCTAGTTGGCAGCCGGTATCAAGTGGAGTGCCCCAAGGGTCGGTCCTGGGGCCGGTTTTGTTCAATATCTTCATAAATGATCTGGAGGATGGTGTGGATTGCACTCTCAGCAAATTTGCGGATGATACTAAACTGGGAGGAGTGGTAGATACGCTGGAGGGGAGGGATAGGATACAGAAGGACCTAGACAAATTGGAGGATTGGGCCAAAAGAAATCTGATGAGGTTCAATAAGGATAAGTGCAGAGTCCTGCACTTAGGACGGAAGAACCCAATGCACAGCTACAGACTAGGGACCGAATGGCTGGGCAGCAGTTCTGCGGAAAAGGACCTAAGGGTGACAGTGGACGAGAAGCTGGATATGAGTCAGCAGTGTGCCCTTGTTGCCAAGAAGGCCAATGGCATTTTGGGATGTATAGGTAGGGGCATAGCGAGCAGATCGAGGGACGTGATCGTTCCCCTCTATTCGACATTGGTGAGGCCTCATCTGCAGTACTGTGTCCAGTTTTGGGCCCCACGCTTCAAGAAGGATGTGGATAAATTGGAGAGAGTCCAGCGAAGGGCAACAAAAATGATTAGGGGACTGGAACACATGAGTTATGAGGAGAGGCTGAGGGAGCTGGGATTGTTTAGCCTGCAGAAGAGAAGAATGAGGGGGGATTTGATAGCTGCTTTCAACTACCTGAAAGGGGGTTCCAAAGAGGATGGCTCTAGACTGTTCTCAATGGTAGCAGATGACAGAACGAGGAGTAATGGTCTCAAGTTGTAGTGGGGGAGGTTTAGATTGGATATTAGGAAAAACTTTTTCACTAAGAGGGTGGTGAAACACTGGAATGCGTTACCTAGGGAGGTGGTAGAATCTCCTTCCTTAGAGGTTTTTAAGGTCAGGCTTGACAAAGCCCTGGCTGGGATGATTTAACTGGGAATTGGTCCTGCTTTGAGCAGGGGGTTGGACTAGATGACCTTCTGGGGTCCCTTCCAACCCTGATATTCTATGATTCTATGATTCTATGAGTGGGAAAGTACAGAGCCCCCTGAGAACCCTGGATGGAAGGTGGAGATGGCTACCAGGTGCACTCTGAGTGAGGATGGGGCTAGCCCTTGCTGCTTGAGGTGCAGGAGGTACTCCAGGATGGCCTGCACCAGGGCCTGGCACGGCCGCACCTGTCAGGGTTCACACCAACATGAGAACCTTTTCCACTTGGCCGTATATGTCGCCCTGGTAGAGGGCTTTCTACTGCCAAGCAGAATCTGCTGCACGGGAAGGGAGCACTGGCTCTCCAGGACATTTAGCCACAGAGCCTCCACGCTGTCAGGTGCAGTGACTGTAGGTCGGGGTGGAGAAGCCGCCCGCTGTCCTGCGTAATGAGGTCCTGGTGTAGGGGCAGGACTACTGGGGCTTTCACCGACAGCTCTAGAAGCTATGTGTACCAGTGCTGGCGGGCCCAGGCTGGGGTGATGAGGATCACCGCTGCCCTGTCCCTGCACACCTTGAGTAGGACCTTGTGCACCAAGGGGAGTGGGGGGAAGGCATATATCAAGCCCCTTCTCCACGGGATCGCAAATGCATCCACGAGCGAGCCCGGGCTGCAGCCCTGGAACAAGCGGAACCACAGGCACTACCTGGGGAAACCCCCACCTGCGGAAGAGCGAAAGCACGACGTCTGCTCTGAGCATCCACTCGTGCATGCGGAACGACCTGCTGAGGAAGTCCACCAGCTCGTTTCGTACCCCCAGGAGATAGGACTCCTCGAGGTGAATTGCATGGGCTATGCAAAGGTCCCAGAGGAGGAGAGCCTCGCAACAGAGTGGCGAGGAACAAGCCCTGCCCTGTTTGTTTATATAAAACATGGCAGTAGTGTTTGTCAGAACTGTCATGCTGTGACCACTCAGAATGGCATGAAAGGTCTGGCAGTCGAGACGAACTGCCCTGAGCACCTTCACATTGATATGGAGAGATCGCTCTGCTCCAGACCACAACCTCTGCATCATGAGGTCCCCCAGGTGAGCCCCCCATCCATGGTCTGACGCGTCTGTCACCAGCGGCAAAGGGGCGGCAAAGGGGATGCCTTCGCAAACCACGGGCTGGGACTGCCACCACAGCAGGGAGTCCAGCACGTCCCTTGGGGCCGTCACTACCAAGTCCTTCCTGGGCGGTACACCTGAGCGAGCCATGCCTGCAGAGTCCTAAGTCTCAGTCTGGCATGCCTGACCATGTGCATGCCACAGGCAGCCACAGCCGCAGGCAGCGCCTGGTCGTTGTCGTTGGAAACTGGCGCAGGGATGCCACTGCTTGCTGGATAGCCCGGAATCAGGATACTGGAAGGCTTGCCCTGGCCTGCACCATGTCCAGGACTGCCCCTATGAATTCCACTTTCTGCATGGGTATGAGTGTGGACTTGGGGACGTTGACCAGGAGCCCCAGCTTGCAGAACAATCTCAGGGCCACCTCCATATGGCCCCGCACTTCCGCCTCAGATCAGCCCACCAGGAGCCAGTCGTTGAGGTAAGGATACACCCGGATTCTCTGTCTCTGTAAGAAGGTTGCCAACACCGCCATGAACACCCGTGGGGCTGCAGCTAGACCAAATGGGAGAACCGCAAACTGGTAATGTTCTTGGCCCATGGTGAAGCGTAGGAACCGCCGATGTGCTGGGTGGTGGAGATATGAAAGTACGTGTCCTTCATATCGAGGGCAACATACCAGTCCAGCGGATCCAGGAAAGGGATGATGGTGCCCAGAGAGACCATGAGGAACTGGGCCTTGACCAGGAACTTGTTGAGCCCACACAGGTCTAGGATGCAGCAAAGGCCCCTTTTGGCCTTGGGGATGAGGAAGTACTGGGAGTAGAATCCCTTCCCCCTTAGGCTGTGTGGCACCGCATCTACTGCCCCCGCCTCTAGCAACGAGCGGACTTCCTTCTCTAGGAGATAGTCATGAGAGGGGTCCCTGAAGATGGATGGGGAAGAGGGGTTGGAGGGGGAGAAGGAGGCGAACTGCAGCAAGTACCCATTCCGCACTGTGCGTAAGACCCAACGGTCTGACATAATGGTGGACCACGCACGGGAGAAACAGGACAGGCGGTTCAGGAAACAAAGGGATGGATCCGGTGACTGGTGTGGTACACTGTCTTCAAGCCCACCTTCAAAAGCCTGGCTTAGTGCCCAGCTGGGGTTTGTGCTGGCCTTGGTTCTAGCCCGGTGTATTATTGTTACTATTGTTGTTGCACCGTCATCTGTTATCCCTGCCTTGCCTACGGTAAGGCTCATGCCTATGGCGAGGCTGGTACTGGAGTTGAGGGGGAGGCTGCGGCTTAAAGGGCTTCCTCTGGGTTGCTGGGGTGTGCATACCCCATAGCTTGCATAGCTTGCGAGTCCTTGAGGCTGTGTAGCCTCATGTCTGTCTGGTCCAAGAAAAGCCTGGACCCTTCAAAGGGGAGGTCCTGGAGTGTATTCTGGACCTTGGGCGGCAGGCCTGACTCCTGGAGCCACGCCGAGCGCCTCATGACCACCCCGACGCAGTTCTTCTAGCCGCCGCATCTGTTGGGAGGCCTGGAGAGAGGTCTTGGCTACTGCCTTGCCCTTGTTCACCAGGGCCATGAACTCCTGTTGGAACCTTGCGGGAAGTTGTCCTTAAACTTCCTCACCGCTGCCCAGGAGTTGAAATTATGTCTGTTGAGGATGGCCTGCTGTTTCGCAATCCTCAGCTGAAGGCCCCCAAATGAGTACACCTTTCTGCTAAAAAGGTCCAGGCATTTCACCTCTTTGGCCTTAGGGGCTGGGGCCTGCTGTCCATGGTGCTCCCTTTCATTTACCACTGAGACCACTAGGGAGCATGGACTCGGGTGGCAGAACAGGAACTCATAGCCCTTAGAAGGAGCAAAGAATTTACGCTCCACTCCTTTGGCTGTTGGAGCACTGGAGGCCAGGGTCTGCCATATGGTCTTCTAGTTGGACTGAATGGTCTTAATGAGTGGTAGCGCTATTCTGGATGGACATTTGGGGCTCAAAATGTCTACCATGGGGTCCTCCTGCTCAACCGTCTCCTCAGCCTGCAACCTCAAGTTCTGGGCAACCCTGCGCAGCAACTCCTGGTGGGCTCTATGGTCTATCAGTGGAGGACCAGACACCTCTGTACCCACCACCGCCTCATCCGGGGATGACGAGGAGGTTAGCTGCTGCTCAACCCCCTCTGGTTGGTCCTCCTGCTCCCCTTATCCTGTGGGAGGGGCCTCCAGCTCGGGCCGGGGCGGGAGTCCATGGGATGGCACTGGACTCAGTGCCGGTTTCTCCGGTTTATCCTGGGGGGATGCTGGAGGCCCAGATACTGTAGCCTTCAGCACAATCTGGCATCGGTGCAGGGACTGGGACTGCTGCACTGAGTAACTTGCACTGGATGGGGCCCCTTGGCAGTCCTGATAGGCCCAAGGGGTCCAGAAGGGCCAATGGCCTGGCAGCCCCCATTGGGGTTGCCAGCCCACCTGAGGGCCCCTACTGTCCGGGGCCTGGTGCAGGTAGCTATGGCAGCCAGATTCAATGCCAGACTGCGGCGACGCTGATTGCGAAGGCCACGGCGGTGCCAACGATCTGCGCCGGCGGGAGAATGAGTGGATCCTGGCTGAGTAGGAGTGGGAGCGGTACCGGTATCCCCGGGACCGGGATCTGGACCGGGACCGGTGCCAGCACTCCCTGGACCAGGACTGTCTGCGGGAGTCCTCTGGTGAGGACCGTCTCAACTCCTCCTGGTGCCGGTTTCTGGGCGGTGCCGGAGAGTGGTGTGCCCTTTCCGGTGCTTCATCCTTCTGGGTACCTGGCAACTGTGAGTCTGCGGAGTTGGAGCTCGACCAGGACCAACTCCGGGAGCGGTGCTGGGATGGTGTTCTTGAGCTGCACACAATTGCCGGTTTGCCCCTTGACGGCACCCGAGGCATGGGTGCCAGAGGGTTCTCCCCATGGCACCCATGGGGGAGGGGGCTTGCCGTCGACAGCTCGATGAGGTCCTTTGCAGCCTCAAAGATGCCAGGCTTGGAGGGCTGATCTGTTATGCCCTCGAGCCCATCATCCGCACTGAGCTCACTTAGGTCTGAGCTCGGTGGGGCTTCTGCTGCCGGGACCGCCAGTGTCAGCTTCTATTAATTTTTGTATTTGGCCTCTAGATGATGTACACATTAGAACTACAAAGCCAGATTAATTGATCTGGGTATTTCTACCCATAATCCTGCCATTCTTCCAACCCACTAGTTAGTTGCTGGACAGAAATACGATTTTCACATTTTAATACTGAACTTGAAAAGCCGCAATACAAGTTTGACGAATGTTTGTCAAAATGAATTGGAAGTGAAACTACAGTTCTATCAAGATGTGGAGAAGTAGCTCCCCCAGCCTTTGGTAGTAGTGTCATCAACAACTAAAAACCACTCATTAGCAGCTGACTCCTTTGAGTCCCAGAGACAAAGGAAAGATTGGTCATATTCGCTGATGCTTGTAAGCAATCTACTCAGCCCACATTTAGCAGTGTGGGAAATGCCTTCTGTGATAAACTAAATAAGTTTCTCCACATCAACACTGTGCTTGCTAAGGTGGGAGTTGCACTTCCTTCATTTCTAGTCTTCTTACTATAGAAGTCTGACCCCCTCAACTGACAAACATCACAATATATCTCTATATCATTCTATCTGTGCTATAGGTTTTGATCCGTAATAATATCTGTCAATGGAAATAGCGGAGATAAATCTGGCCAAATGTGTTCTTGGCAGAGCTCTGCCAAGATTAGCGGTTTCAATTTAACTGGGGTTCATCCAAATCTTTTGTCCAATTTAGGGCTCAGGTGAGTTTTCATCTACTGAGATTCTCTTTCAGTTTCATGCTTGAAGAAACTGCCAAACACACAGCAAAACTTCTGATTTTTCTTGCTCTGCAAGAAAACTCTGGAATTTCACATGATGAATAGTCCCAAATCACAATCAGAGATCCTTCTGAACTCAGGGGACTTTGGATCTGAATTACAAAGCGTTGCTCATGCTGAACCCTAACTTCTACCCAATCCATAAATAGATCCACATTCAGTAAAATGATAACATTAGTTTATCAAAAAGTTTGCAAATCCCAGAAAATCTTTGGGTCAACCTGATCCAAATTCTGATTTGATAAAAGTAGTAAACCTGGTACAACTTACCTGGTTTTATTATGGAACGTTGACACATTTCTCTTTCAAATCTTTTTGGGAACATTTTTAATAGAAATTATTCATATCTTTTTCTCTTAGTGTTAAATAGACTTTATGTGTATATATGTATCCTGCAAAAATTAGTTGATGATCATAGCAAAAATTAAACAATTCTGAAAAAACAAATGAGAAATTGTACCTAATTTTGATGAAGTTAGGCATGGTTGACCTGCAGATCTTAGTGTGAACTAAGAAATACACTTCTGTAAACATTTTAACCTTCAGTTCATTAAATAAATGCTGCCTGGCGACTCTCAATATGTTCATATTATATTTATGGAATAATAGAAATTCCTGGGAGTCAGAGAATAATACCTACAAATTTCTGGAAATATACCAATAATTGTTTAAGATGTTCAAATTATTCTTATAATTACATAAATTATTCTGTCACATGTTCTTTAATTCCACAGAAGTCAGATCCTGCAGAGTTCTTCAGGCATAATTTTCATTGAGGTCAATGGGAATTTTGCTCGAATAAGAACTGAATTAGGACTACAGGTTCTGGCTGTACAGCTTGACGTCAACTAGTTTCTGTGTCTTAAACCTTTTAAGCAATTTCAGTTTTACTGTTTTTATAGGATACTCTACCCTAAGACATTACAATCGCACATAAAAAAGGTATTCTGCCCAAATTCATTGGACTTGAGCATCAGTTGTCATCTGAGTTTGCTGCATTGGTTGACCTCATGCATCTATTTTCAGTGTTGTGTCTCAGAATTTGGAACTTCAGGTTTTCATACCATGTCTTCTTTCAATCTTTCTCTTCTGTGCTCAACACAAATAAACTGGGGGTTTAAAAGAAATGGGTTTTTTTTGCAGTTACTAAAGAATATTTGCTTTCTTTAAACACTCTTGGTACCAGTATAAAAAAAACTGCTAAACAATTAATACAGTTTAGTATGATCGTGTAACATTTTCATTCCTGGTTTCTTCTTTATGACAGCCTTTTTTGGTTAGGTATTTCTCCCTTCTTTGCTCTCCCCAAATTTCTCTCTCATTACAAATTGAAATGGGCCTGAACTTCAAAGTTCAGATCCATCTCTGAACATACACAAGGTTTTGGGAGTGTTCAGGTCCAGATTGGATTGATGCCATCTTTTATAATATCTACAGAAACCATGGGAAAATTCCCAACCTTAATGAAGTTAATGGAAGTTTTGCCATTGACTTCAGTGAGGCCAGGATTTCAGATCATATGTTTAAGAAAAGAAGTGATTTCTAAATATGAAAACTCCCCACCAATCTCCTAAAAACTTTGTATATGTAATATTTCCTTAGAAAAAGTTTTAAAATTAATTTGCTTACAGTCAGTCCAATATAGTTCTATGGAATTATGCTCTCCAAATAAGTAAAAAAATTTTTACTCTATTTCTTAAGATAAATTTAGTGCTATCTAGATTAAACTAACTATGAATCATTAATAAAAGAGCAATATGAAGAAATGATACTCCAAAAAGAAAGGGATTTAAGTTGCTTTCCATATGATCAGTGCACAGCAATTCTCAACAGGTGTATTAACTAGTTTGTTTTATAAGGTCAAAGATGACATTTATATTTTGAAGCTAAAGGGATGAACAGGTAAAAGAACTCTTAATAATGCAAAACTAGATGTCCTTACAGAAAATTACAATGGCTTTGAATCTGTGAGATCAATAATCTTTAGTGACCTTGTTAAAAGAAAAAGGAAGGAAGAGACCAGCTTAAAGAGTACATCTTCATACATAATTTAAAGAGCATGTGTGAGAAAAATCAAGTGGACTTGGTTTAAACCTCTCTGTTACATTGACAGTGTTGAGAATGACATTTGAAAATACTCAAGGGTGGTGTTAAGTATTATAGCAGTTATTAAGTGTCCTACTTCTGAAAGACATCCAGTTGTGTCCTTTTGGAAACTAATAATATTTTCCCCTGTTAAAAGAAGTGTAATCTTGTTGAACAATTTAGCCATCATATGTTAATTAATAACACAAAATCTCTTAAGACTGAATCAAGTAGATATGAACCAAGGCAACCATATTAGAATCCAGGTTAAATTTAGACTATATGGTTCATCTCATGGGCTGACTCAGAATTCACGTTTGGATTCAGTTCTGAACTTCCGTTAGCTAGCTTCTCTTTCAAGAGTCTTTTTAATTATTGTATACATTTTATAAGATTGCCTGCTTTTACACTTATCCTGCCATCCTGAATAGCAGAAATCTTATGAGTTCAGCTGCTGTCAAGGGGTATCTATCAAATTTGATCAAAATCTAACACAAACAGCTATTCAGATCTAGGAAATTCAAGGGGGTTTAGATATGGGATCTGTTTTTAGCCCATCTTCAGAAGCAAGTTGAAGACACTGTAATCAGATTCTTCCTTGGAAAAAGTGTAATTTATATTGCACCTGAGCAACCATATTTCTTGGAACAGGGCCTTTATTCCAGTAGAAAAGTACTGTAATGACATCTTTAAGAAAACAGTGTGCATATTAACAGAAAACAAAAATGTAAATAGCATTATCCAGTGGGTTTTAGGGCTATGGTATTTAGGGGAATGTTTTGCCTTCTGAAATATATATTAGTCTATTTTACTTTCTTGCTCTTAAAGATTGGTATTGTCTTCGCTACTTAAATAGAATGATCTGATGACTGTTGTAATTGATGATGATGCATTATTACACAATAGATCAGCTGTGAAATCACATCTCATTTCCTTGAACTTTCACATCTTTCAAGTTTTTTGTCTTTCTTTCATATGAAACAACACAGATAGCATTTTCAATTCTGAGCTCACATTATAATAGTCTTAGTGGTTAATATTCTGATCCATAAAACACATAATAAATAGAGGTTTGATTATGATTAAGCACACATTCAGATAAAGAATAAATAAGGTTTTCTGCTCTTGTACGGTAACGTGATCCCAAATGATTTTGTTCAAGATACACAAGCTACATTGCTTGAATGTGTTTGATTGCATTAAAATGTTTGCCACACTAGTGACTAGTTGCAGACAAAACATTTTACACTAGAACGTACTGAACTCTCAATAGGAAAATGAAGCACTGATTAATTTAGGTAACTTTTTCTTCCAGGCTTTTGGAAATAAATGTTAAATACCAACCTCTTCTTTATCTCCCAGTAAAAATGTCTTAATGCCTTAAGCATTATGTATGCTGAAGCATCCTGGTTTCTGTGTCTGCAGTCTGTTTTAATTTCAATTCCTAAAATGTAGAGGCAAAAACTATTCAGAGAATTGTCCTTTCTACTAATGGTTAAGACCCAATTCCAGAAAATCTTCCTTGTGCTGAGTAGGACTACTCATGTGAATGAGTGCTACTCAACCTAATGGAGGGAGCCGTTTCTCATTCCGGCTGAAGCTGGCTGCTCCAGGTCACTGCTCTGTGGAGTGTAGCAGCTGCCTAAGAGAGAACCTGGCTGGGAGGGGGCAGTGGCGGCCCACCTGGCCCATCTGCCAGGGATGGGCTGAGCAAGTCAGAAACATGCCAGGGGGAGAGGGGCACAGAGCAGCGACTCCTGGAGGGGCTGTCCTGAGAAGTGGCTGGTCCCACTCCTTCTGCTCTGCACCCAGGCCTGGCTGTCAGGAGCAAGGACCGAGCAAGCCCAGGAGGGCAGGTGGAAGCAGGAGGACAGAGCGCCTCTCCCCTGCCCTCCCCAAGCAGGCCAAAGAGAAATCTAGGGGTGGCACTTGACCCCAAATATCCCCCTATGCGTCTCCTATGACCCGAGCTGATGCCTAAACCAAGGTAGGATTCTGAAACTAGGCATTCCCCCATCTGTCTTCTCTGCAGGACCCAATCCGGTAGGCATTCTCTGAGCCTACTGACTGAATTGTGCCTTACATAAAAGAAAGCCAGGAGTAACCAGATGGGGAATTTTCCAGGCCAGGACTTGTCTGTCTATGTGTCCTCCAGAATACCCAACAGTCCAATGGTTAGGGCACTCACTTGGGGAAACTCTTTTCAAATCCCCCACTCTGCCTGATTTGGGTCTCCCATGTCCCATAGAGTGCCCTAACTCCAAGACTATGGTAGGTAGTCTACGGTAGGTCACTCTCTACGGTAGGTCACTCTCTCAATCATTTCTGTTGAAGCTGTTCCACTTTGTATATATAATTAAATCCCAAGAGTAGGAAAGGACTTCCCTCAGGCCTCTCTCTACCTCTGTGGGATGGAACTTAGTCCCCTATCCTCTCGTTGTCATTTCCTACTGGCTAGCTTAGCTGGCTCCCCTGGTCTTTGTGAATCTCTTTCTTAGTTGTCTAATCTCACATTGCATAGAGAGCTGGGGGTCCCAGCTCAGGGCTGAGGATTCAACAAGGCAGCAGTTTGTCTAAAAGTTAGTGCTGCAATGCTGAACACTGTGACACCATTTTGTGTATCTTAGGCCTTGCAACACAGAGAGGAGCAATGCCCAACTACCTTAACAAATCTGGGCCTTAGGCATGTTTGAAAAAAACGCTAGGCATGAATCTGCATCTTTAGGTAACTTTTAAATACATTAAAAAATCTACCACGAAGTCCTCAAATCAGCGGAGTCAGCATAGCAGATTATGGACACCAAGAGGATGTACATGAATTCTGCAAATTTGGATCACAAGGACCATTTTGTATCATATGGATCCTGCCTAAACCTCCAGAATTAGTGGTAGTTTGCAGCAGTTTTTCCTTTTGGAAATGTAAGGATTTCAACCACTCTTACCTCTTTGGGTGCCCCAACAACCTGCAACATTCCACTAATTCAGAACTTGCTATAAAAACATGTTATATAAATACATACACATATACGTACAAAAAGGGCACTGAGTCTAGAAGTGGGCATTGTAAACTGGCTTAAATAAAAGACTTTCAGAACTAATTATTTGCCTAGAGCTGGCTCCAATTCCAGTAATGTATTGACCTTTCTATTTTGACCTGTTATCTCAAGGGAATAGCTGGACCACACACAAACAGCAAATAAATCTAAATCACTGCAATTAACTGTATTACTGGGCTTTTATTAGTTGTTTCTATACAGCAGTTTAATGATACTGTCCATTATGTTTTTTTGGTGTGCATTATGGTAGCCGAAACAGTATATACGGTGTATTAAATTCTGCTATCAGTTATACCCATCTATACATGAGTAAGTATACAGAAGTCAAAGGTTGTGGATTTATCCCAATGCCATGGACAGCAGAGTTTGCTCCCTTCTATGTGCACTGACCTTTATTTTGAAAGGTGGTGATTAATATTTGTTTTAGCACATTCTGAAATATGCAAAACCTTTACTAATAAAGAGCTGTAAACAACTGTATTTGTTGCTGAGAACCATGATCTCTTTTGCTATGTCATCTTCCTGAAGACATATGTACTGTTTCTTGTAATTCAGACCAAAGTGTTCTATTATCTTTATAATTTATGCATTATTAACATAGAATAACAGCTCCACTGGCACCCAGGACTTCCTACTCTACAGTATCTGTCCTTATAAAACTGTATGTGTGCCTAGAGTATTAGATAGGTGCAGTTAGTATATTAAAAATATCACACAGCTTTCTCTAGAGTTGGGCAAGTAAAGAAGAAAACATATTTGTAAATATGAATTCACGGATATAAGTTGCGTTTTCCTCATTCGTTTGCAGACATTCAGGTGAACAAGTATTTATTCATCAGAATGTTTGCAGAAAGCAAAAATGTCATTCTGGTAGGGCGCCTGCCCCACTCCATGAGCGATAGGACTAGAGTAGGCCAGATCGGCTGCACAGAAGGGCAGCCAATCAGCAAAAGGCCTACTGGGAGCCAATCAGGGCCAATATTACAGCCAGCCAATCAGGGCTAGGCTAGGCCCTATATAAAGGCTTCCCAGGAAGGGAGTAGGCAGTCTCTTCCAGGCTTTCAGAAGGTGAAGGTTTGTCTTCTGAGCAGGAGACAGGCATCTTGGACAGAGCAGCGGGGGAGCATAGAAGGGCTCTGGCCCAATACCTGCCAGACTGCGGGCCCTGATAGAAAGGGCCTAGAGGGTGCGAAGGGCCACAGGGGAAGTGGCCCAGGGCCAGTTAGACAAGGGGAGAGAATGAGGGCAGGGAGGCTGCCACTAGAAGGTCCCTGGGTTGGGACCCAGAGTAGTGGGTGGGCCAGACCCCCCGCCCTTCCTCCTTGTACAGCACCCAGCCATGGAAGGGTGGCCGTGACAGACTGCAACTGGCCCTTGAACAGGGAGGCTAGACTCAAAGGGTTGTGGTTGTCCACTGCGGCAGGAGTGAACTGGACAGACTGCTGGACAGACACTGGAAGGGGGTGAGGGTGGACTTGAGGGCACTGCCAGAGGGCTGTGTCCTGAAAAGGATGCCACCGAGCGAGGAGCAATGTGTGTCCAGATGCCAGCAGGGCGAGAGACAGATGGGGACATCACCAGCAGAGGGTGCCCCACAGAGGACAGAGCTAATTCCCAGATGTGCCAGCGGGAGGTGCTGCAGTGGTGAGTCCCAACCCCATCACAGGCATAAATACTGCTGCAAATATGATTGTGAGAATACTCATACCAGAAATTTTCATGACCTATTTTGAAATACAGTTATTAGCATAATACAGTAGTTTAATTAAACAATTACGGATGTGGATAATTTGCAAACATAAAATGAGGATCCTCTATTTATAAAACCCAGGTCACCCAATGAGGAAACAAACAAAATAAATAAAGACTCAGAGCTTGGCTTGTTGAGCCTAACCAAAAGAAGGTTGAGGGGAGCTATGATTGCTCTCTATAAATACATAAGAGGGAAAAATACCAGGGAGGGAGAGGAGTTATTTAAGTTAAGCACCAATGTGGACACAGAACAAATGGATATAAACTGTCCAACAGGTTTAGGCTTCAAATTAGACAAATGCTTCTAATGATCAGAGGAGTGAAGTTTTGGAACTGCCTTCCAAGGGGAGCAGTGTGGGGAAAAAAACCTAACTGGCTTCAAGACTGAGCTTGAGAGGTTTATGGACGGGATGGTATGATCTGTGACTGCTAGCAGGACATATCTCCAATAGTCGGTTACGGGACAGTACATGGGGCTCTGATTTATTACAGAGAATTCTTTCTTAGGTGTCTGGCTGGTGGGTCTTGTCCACATACTCGGAATCTAACTGATCACCATATTTGGGATTGGGAAGGAATTTTCTTCTGGGTCAGATTGGCAGAGGCCCTGGGGTTTTTTCACCTTGCTCTGCAGCATGGAGCACAGGTCACTTGCAAGTTTAAACTAGTGTAAATGGTGGATTCTCTGTACCTTTAAGTCTTTAAATCATGATTTGAGGACTTCAATAGCTCAGACATAGGTTAGGGGTTTATTACAGGAGTGGGTGGGTGAGATTCTGTGGTCTGCAAAGTGCAGGAGGTCAGACTAGATGATCAAGATGGTCCCTTCTGGCCTTAAAAGTCTGTAAGTCTCTGTGACTTAGGTGACCAGTTCTACAGAGCAAATGAGAAATCTGTGAATATTCATAGCAACTTGTCTATGAGTCAACCTTCAGCTGAACTTGTATGTGTGAACTAAGGCTGTGACTCAGCTGTGCTCAGAGTTCTCATCTCTTGTTGACACCTGTAGAACTGGGGGTCTTCCCCACATCACAGGATCAGGCCACTTTTCAGTGACCAATAACTACCACTTATACTATCAAATAGGGCTAAAATTGCTTTGGTGGGGTGTGTGTGTGGTGTGTTTGATTTATTGCAAAAAGAAAAAAAAAATCAGTCACCAACTGTGGCTACCCATGACTTCACAGTTTTAAGTTAGACAGAACTCAAAGTACCTGGGCTTTGGGAGAAGACAGATCTATTACCTGTTGCAGTAATAGGGCTTCAGGCACACACTTCAGCAGTTCTGTCATTTCATCCATCAGAAGGGGTGAAGCCTATACACATTTGTTAGTACATTAGAATAGAGCAAAAGTACTAAGCTATTTACCCATTTCAAATTCAACTATATATTAGACGAAATCATTTTTGAAAGAACACTTTTCCCCTACTGAACACTTAATTAGTATGTTCCTCAAGAGCAAAGGGAATAAAGAAAAGCCTGTTTAGATTAAAGCTGATGATTAAAGTAAGAGAATTGATATCACATGATTTGCTTTTTCTCTAAAAATTACACAGGCTAGAAGATTATGGAAAAAAGGGAAAATATATATTTTTATTCAAAACAGCTCTAGAATCAGTGTGTTCAATGACTTGATAACAAAATACTCCATTAGACAGATACAATGACTGTTCCTAAATGAAATCTGTGGATGACTGTAATGATCAATCTCTATTACCCCTTAAGTTCCCAAATTCCTCCTGACCAAATAGCGGCATCTTTAATGGCCTTGTATGTTACAGTATGAAAAAAGTGGTTTCTGGATGAAATGAATCACTTGACAAGGGGACTGTGTAATTTTGGAAAATCTTGAACATTAGAATTGTTCTCTGAATTCCTAGGCATCTGAAGCTTCATTTGCTACAACGTACTACAGAAAAAAACCCTGTACCAATTATGTAACTTCACATTCATTTATGTGACTATCAAAATCTATGTACTGAAACTAAGAGTTAAAATACCTCCTTCTTGTTGTCCATACATATTTGCCAGTATAAATATACTTTATAATTTTACAAATTATACTATTTATATTAAAGCTTTCAGTCTGCAATTGTTACGATTTAACATGGCAAAACAGTTGCTGTGTTTTGGTTCCATCTTTAAATTCTTTTTTTGGGGTAATGAAAACCATCTAAAATAAGTGACTGCAAATAATACAAACAACACATTTATTTAGAAAAATAAACTGAAAATGCTGTTTGTTTGTCTTTTACATTTCTCCATGAAGCATAGATAAATCGCTATAAAAAGTATTATGTCAAATACATATTACAAATGACTTTTTTCTTTAATATTTTCTAGGAGGATACTGCTCATGTCCAACAGGAACATTCTGGGTGTATAGTTTCAATAGGCTCAATCTGTTGGCTGTTACTATGATATAAAATGAATTTCATAAAAAAAAATTAGATCCCTTTTTAAATCCACTTTTTCATGTTGATGCTTTTTTCATACACTTCTTTTAATCTTACGAAGGACTATTTTGCTGTGGGGAGAAATCCTCCCTGTAAGAGAGCATTCCTTTTCTTCAGCTTCTTACTTCCTTTTGGAGCCCCTGCAAGATACAGCTTGTTGCGGTCTAAAATCTCATGGGACCATCTGTGCAAATGATGGCACACATCATGACCCTGAATGGAAGTGACAGTGCAAATATTAGAAGTGCATTGAGATGCAATCTGTAACAGCGACCTTTTTTTCTTCAGATTTGGGTGGAGAACAGGAGACAACATCCTTTCAAGCATTTGAGCATCACTGATGCTCCGTTCTTCTATGGCTTTGAATATGTACAAGGGATGGCAGAGGTTTTCTTTCCCCACAAATAGCAATATTCCTCTGTTGTTGTACATGCATTGCTTTTCTTGCAATCACTCAAGTGCTTCATGTTTCCTTTTGGCTACAAACTTAAATATTTTTTGGATGCTGGCTGGACCGCATGATAAATTGGTTTATTGTTTATTACTCTAATTGCTCAGTACTGAACTCCTTAAGGGTCAGGCTTGGAGACAGTTGTTTCTGTATGGGGCAAGGTATTTAGTCCTCTTTATTCTTCTTTCTGAGTGAACAGAATTTAAGGCTGTGGCTTTTATCAGGGCTCAGCTTGTAGCTCGTAGCGGTCAGATCTGAGGCAGATGATTTGATGCAGATTACACCAGTGATTAGTTGTGCTCTGACTCTAAGGGCTTCCATGCTCCAAGGAGGGTCAGGTTCCTGGTTACTTTCATCAGATCTGGCCTGCAAGAAGTCCCAATGACGAAACTGACATCAAAGAAATAACTGACATGCCTCCAAATGTAGATATTCCTTCCAGCCTGAAGGAGCTGTCAAAGAGAAAGCAAAACAGAAAACAAACCTTTAGACACCAAATAAAAACCCTAATAGGGAAGAGTTTCATTTAACATTTTCATTTAATTAAGAGTCCATATAATTGCAAATTCTTAAAGCACTGGGTTGTTTGATGATTGTACATCCTTACCAATACAGAACCAGATCCTCAGTTGGTGTAAATGGGTTTAGTCCCTATGACGTCAATGGAATTACACCAGTTGAGAACATGACCAATCAAGGGTGTGTGCAGGAATTTAAATTTGACTCCTTTTGGAGGGGCACATTCTGTGCACCTCCCTCCAACCCCCCCACCTGGAAGAGCTTGCTGCTTACCACCACCCAGGTCCCTACAGGAGCTCCCTCTTTCCCCTTCCCTGGCAGGAGCTTGCTCTTCCCTCTCCCCAGCCCCAGCAGGAACTCACTCTACCCTCTCTCCTCTGGCCCTAGGAAGTAGCTCGCTCTTCCCTGCCTCTTCAGCCCCAGGGTCGGAGAAGTCCTGGGCCCCTGACAATTATTGAAGGGCCTGTGACCCTGCTTGTCCCCCTTTTTGCATGTCCCTGTGACCTATGACAATATTCTAGTGCCCAGAACTTAAATGAAAAGCTTTGAAAGTAGTGTAGTGAGAAGGCTTTTCATCTGTAACAGAATGCCCTCTTCAACTATAGTGCATTTAAAAAAAAAAACCCTTAATACTGAAAATTAAGAAGTAATTCTATGATCTTTATTGAAAAGAGAACTTTAAATATTTGAGAGTACCTCTCAGAAGTCAAACTAAATTTAGAAAGGAGTCCAAAAAAAAGCAATCATCATTCTGGGTTGTATTAGCAGGAGTATTGAAAACAACACAAGATGAGAGAAGTAATTCTTCCTCTCTACTCCATGCTGTCTAGGCCTCAGCTGGAATATTATGTCCAATTCTGGCTGCCACATTTCAGGAAAGATGTGGACAAATTGGAGAAAGTCCAGAGAAGAGCAACAAAAATGATTAAAAGTCTATAAAGCATGACCTGTGAGGAAAGATTGGAAAAAAAAATGGGCTTGTTTAGTCTGGAGAAGAGAAGACTGAGGGGGGACATAACAGTTTTCAAGTACATAAAAAGGTTGTTACAAGGAGGAGGGAGAAAAATTGTTCTCTAACTTCTGAGGATAGGACAAGAAGCAATGGGTGATTTAGGTTGGACATTAGGAAAAACTTCCCAACTGTCAGGGTGGTTAAGCACTGGAATAAATTGTTTAGGGAGGCTGTCGAATCTGTCAAATTTTTAAAAGCAGGTTAGACAAACACCTGTCAGGGATGGTGTAGATAATACTTAGTGCTGCCTTGAGTGCAGGGAACTGAACTAGAAGACCTCTCAATGTCCCTTCCAGTCCTACAATTCTATAATTCTCTTAATGCCCCAACAACACTCAAATGCCTTACAACTACCCTGCTGGATACACTGGAGCTAGCTAATGTTACTCCATGTGCCAACGAAAGGAGGGCACTGAAGAGCAATATAAATATAGTTTCACAATTCATCCCTCCCTGTCCCCCGGGCTGAGCATGCTGATTATGCTGTGATCCCAGCTCAGGGAGCAAGGAAACAGATATTTATTCACATGCAATGTTTCTACTCCAGTAGCAACTAGCCCCAATTGGAATCTGTTGTGCTAAGCACTTTGAAGACTTAATTGCTGGTTTTGCTACTTCTTTGAATAACTTCTACCCAAACCACTTTCCTTTGGCAACAAATCTAATGCCAAATGTAACCAACTTTAAATACCAATAATAAACAATATATTAGATTTTTTTCTGACTGACTTATGGTCTGTCAAAACTGCAGCACACAGCTGAACCCTGCTAAATTTGAGATTTTGAAGTTATCAATGTCAGAAAACAGCAATAAAACCACAGGAACATCATGGGAGAATGATATCAAAGAGAATACACTATGCCACTTTATATGACAGGAACGCAGTGGTAACCAGCACATAGTTGAAACAAGCAGCAGCTGTGAGGACCTTCCAGTCTTGCCGTCGGACAGAAAGGAAATGAGATGTAGTTACTGGTATTGGAATATCCACACAGAGTGGCTCAAATCCCTTGTTGGCAGGTGTCCTAAGTGCTGAGACCTTGGAAATAAATCAAATCTCCCCTGTTGCATACCAGAGGCACATATCAGCAATGTTGTTTCTTTAGAGAAAATGTATAATCCAAAATGTTCAGATTTGTACTGTACATACTCATAATTTATGGCAATTGACTGCAGCTGAGGTACTGTGGCACATTTAGAGGGAGGCTATGCTCTAATTATGGTAAAATGGGTGTTCAGTCAGTGTCTCTTAGTAATGTCCATTTTAGAAGTGCTCAGTTTGTAGTTAAAGAAGGTTGAAAAAACCTGCAAACTCAGCATGAGATCTGAAAATTAACCTGGGTTCTTCATGGTCCCAAATCTTAAATAATGAAGATTCTGCAACTGAAACTTAGTTGAAAAGTCTATTTGTACAGTGTCCGAATAGAAGAATCCCTATCACTTGACCATAGCTACATTGATTCTGCATTGGTTAAGGGGAGAAAAACAAACTATTAACTTCCTTTTGTTACTAAAGTGAGGATTTAAGACTCAGAATATACACAGTGAGCAAATCTGTAATAATCCAGTTTCACACAGTCACTTTCCTCATTGTGACCATATTTTGAACTTTGTAGCAGATCTTTTGTTTCCCCTTTCCAATTTTTGCATCCTCCCAATCCAGAGACTAATACACTGTTACTCTCCTGCAGTTTTTGAGTCAGGTTTTATCCCCAGCATTGATCTAGCAAACAAAAACAAATGACTGGTGATATCTATTCATCAGACAATGAGGTAATAGTGACAGAGAGAGACTTGTATTGGCACAATATAAACAAACAGTCATTTCCCTTTATCGGAGATCCAGGGGTCAATCACTTCAATGCTATTGAAAGACAAAGCAAGGCTACACCTGGTATTTAATTCATTGTTGCAACATAATCATTTTGACAGGTAGTAGATAAAAATCTGCTAGCATTTCACTGCAGGATAAACGTGGGTGTATAGCAACATAGGAATTGCCATATCAGAGGACTTGCCATATCAGAGGACAACAGTGGCCCATGTAGTCCAGTATTTTGCCTCTCTCAAATATTATAATGGACAATTATGGTATACTTTGTCTTTAGGGGAGGTTTCATCCTAGTCCCAGATACTTAGTGCTTGGTTTGCATGCTGAATTACAAAGGTTTACATCCCATTTAAATTCTTAGTGCTATCTCAGAAATACGTAACTCTTTGAATCCTTGAAATTTTTGGCCTCAGTTACACCTTGTGGCAATGAGTTCCTCAAGCTAATACTGCATTGTGAAAAAACACACTGTGACAGCAATGTCCCTGGATTATGCTGCATACGTGTCCAGCAAGATGGAAATTCCACAACAGATTCATTTAAATTTATACGTGAGTTTAATTAATTCACTACAAACATGAATAATTTTATGAGTACTGTCTGTCAGTATGCAATCCTTCCGCAAACTTCTTCAGAACAACACTGAATTACCTTATGAGTGATATCAAAATCATTTCTTTTTTTCAACATGTAGTGTCTCTCTCTCTCTATATATATAATATATATTCATATCCATGTGAAACATGAAAGGTCTATTTGTATTCTCCTAGCAGCATGTGTTATCTTGGATGTCAACCTACACTGCATGATTCATTCCCAGGGCACAGCTGAATACTTTTATACCTTCACGTGATGTCTAAAAATTTGTCTCTCTTTGATGATCTCCAAAAGGGAAAAAAAATGTATGCTAATATGGGATCTCCCATAGAAAACTGAATTTTACAATGTTCTGAAACACACAGAAACCAGGTGGGGTGAACATCCCTGCATTATTATTAAAATAATAAATATTACATACAAAAGAAATGTATTAACATTCAAAGAATATTAAGTTGTAAAGTGAAGCATTCAAAAACTAGGCAATTATAGAATTAAGGTTGTTTGTGCAATTTTTACTTCACAACTCTCTTGTAAGGTAACCAATTTGTATTATCCTGAATTTACAGATGGGGAACTGAGGCAGAAAAAGTGTGTTTAGGACAAAAATTTGGAAAGGCATCCACTAATTTTGTGGATCTCAGTGATTAGCTGCCCACTTTGAGACATCTAGCACCTAATTTTACAAGTTCTTACCATTTTGGGAGATTTATATATTCAAAGCACTGCATTAAATTAATTCCACAATAGCCCTGTTAAGTAGTTGGTAAATATAGTACCCATACCTTTCAATATCCTGATCTAGGGTAAAGCAGTAAACTTTACAGATGCATAAATATACCTAAAGACACAAAGAGAAATTTAAATAAATATACACAGAGATGCAGAGTTGGGGGACAGGGAGGGCAGAGCTAGTGAGGGATATAGAGACAGACTATATCATATTCCCTCTCTCTGCATTCTCCTACCAGCACCACCATTTCAACTGTTTCCTTCCACTACTATTTCATTCCAAAAGAAACCAATTACATTCTAAAATATACACCCACCCTCCTCCATTTCATTCTAGACCCTTCCTCCCCCATTTCAATTTAAAACACACACACCCCTCATTTTTACTCAATTATATTAAATGTGAACATTTTGACAGACAGGCAGTTGGAACATGTCCAATATTTAGTCCTTTTAGGAATGCATCTTTCTGTTAACAGCTTTCCTCTCAAACTAAATATAGAGTGTTGTATAGATAGCTTTTAATAAGGGGAAAATAACCTATAAGGGTACTAATTAAACATTTATACTAAACTTTAAATCAGTGTTCATTTACTATTTAAATAAACAGTCACTTATATTTAACCAGAGAGGATATTTATTCAGATCCCCAGTTTACAGTAATTAATATTAAAATCCCCTTTAGTAACCACAAACTGCATGCCCAGGTCATTTAAATCACAAGCAATGCAATTTGGATTTATAATTAATAACTATTTCATATGTGGGTTATTCAGGTAGGTAGAACCAAAACCATTTGTTGGTGAAAAATGCAGATTCCGTAACAGAAATGTTTAATGACTATGTGTTGCATTTGTTGAATTGTTTATGACCAAACAAAACAAAATTAATAAAAGTCAAAATGTTTCATTTCATTATTAAAATGAAATAGTTCAATTAAAAATGGCTTTTTGTTTGAAAATTTCCTTCCATTTTGTTTCAAAACATTAAAAATGCTCAATCAAATTGAAACATTTCATTTCGGGTCAAACACAATGTTTCATTTGACCCAAAATTAATTTTTGCATTTTTTTTTGATTTGCTGAAAATTTCAAAATATTTCTTTTGAACCTGAAATAAAAAAAATTATATTAATGATGATAATAATAATATAATAATAGTCCATTATCTGCACAGCTCTAATTGTGGATACAGAAAAGGAATGTAGAAATGGTTTCATTTAGCTTTTAACAATTGAAAACCCTGCAAAATATGGAGTAAATATTTTCCAGGCATTTCTACATTCTGTTGTCATCTTCCATAGCTTTGAAACGTAACAGCTGTGTCCAGGATGTTTAGATCCAGGTCTAAGTTGTGCTACTTGGATTTTTTTTATTCCTTTGAAATGAAATGTATTCATATACTAAAGCCTAATTTTTCTTTCAGTGGACGTTAGTCAGTTGGCTTTTTTTTTTTTTTTTTTTTTTGTTGCTGTCCATTTGTAATTCTTTCATCTTCATTTAGGGCACAAATATATTCTCTTGCTATTCAGGGTTAGGAAATCTTTGTCATGATATTTTGGTTTCTTTTTTTTAAAGCACAGAAATACAAATGGTGGTTTAGAGTACATTTGGTGGAAAGTATAGTGGTCAAATTTTATCCAGAACTCAAGTAGCCAGTATTTGATCCAGAAACGGTGGCTAAGACACATAGATGGATTGTAAGTGGCAGGCCACAACTTTTATTAAACTTAAACACAGGGGTTGAGCTCTACCCAGCCATCACTCATGCTCTCCTATCTTAGGTATTTAAGTGGTTACACTGTGGGGGTAACAGGGCTCTTACCACATTACCCATAAATGGGGGAAGGCTCTCCTCAGCCTACTATCCAGGACACAGTTCACCACCCCCCATGATGGGGACAGAGGGTGCAGAAGGATGGGGAACCTCAGTCTCCAAGGTCCATAAGGTCTCCCCCCCTCCCTTGAGGCTAAGGCCCCTTAGCAAAATCCCAGGCCTTTTACCTCTGGGAACCATTCATTTTATCCTTTTAACCTCACTGGAAACGAGATGAAAGTTGGGACAAATTCACAACTTAAGACAAATATTTCAGCTAGGTACCAAGCACATTCCTACTTAATGCACTGTGGCTTGAAGGTGCTGTGAGGAATGTGGAAAAACTCACCTGGGCCTTTGCCAATTGTCCCTAAGGATGAAAAAACTCCTTCCTGACCTCCAAACGTGTGATCAGTTAGACCCACATCATCTGTCAGGCTGGAGTCTCATTCCTAGTTCAGGGTGGGGTTGCTGATACTGAGCTGAAAGGGGGTCCACATGGCCCTTGCTCCAGGTTAAATCCTGGGAACTAGGGAATGTTGGTCAATCAGCACCTCTGCCCCCACCCCAACTGGCCAACAGGTATCAGAGACTCTGGGGAGAAGGAACTACTTGATGTCGCTCAGCAAGTGTCTCCTTTTCTTGCTGCTGGGGATTTTCTCCTTCACTGCTGGCCCAGTCAAGTTCCCTCACCCATTGAGATGGAGGGGTGGCATTTTTACTTAGTGCTTCTCCATCATTCAGACTTTATAAACTAATATTAACACATCCATGTTCAGCAGTGTGTTACTGTGTTCAAACATCTGTCTCCCATACCAAACCAAGGTTAACATTCAAATGTCAGCAAAACTGAATGTTAACAACTCCACTCCCACATCTTTCTGTAAAGCAATTATACTGTTTTTTCAAGCTACCCTGTTTCAGAATATGCTTTTACTTCTAGTAATTACTCAGAGAATCAGTCTGACTTTTTGAACCTGTAAATAATCAGTATACCAACATGAAATCAATTAGAATCCATATTATCTTCATTAAAACAGCTTATAACCTTGCACTAGGTCGTAAAATGTTCCAAAATCTAAAATTAGCTGTGTTAATAATTTTTGACTTTTTTTCCTTTATTCACTGTAATCCATTATGTTTGCAGGTAGATTACACTTATCACTGCATTTAAAATAAAACTGCTCTTATTTTATTTCTTTTAATGGTTTTTGGTTTTATTTTACTACAGCATTGACAATGCCAGAGCTTTTTCTCGAAATTCAGATATTCCAATAGAGCTATACCAATTTACATCAGCTGAGAATATGGCTCATTGTCTTTCATGAATCCAGAGAGTATGTGAAGAAAGGATTAGTAAAAAAAAGATGTTTTGTAACTGAAATCTACTGCTTAAATGATGTATTTGTACAAGTTTACTGTCTATGAGCATTTGTACAGCAAAATGGGGCCCCATCAGGATTAAAGCCCCTTAGCACTACTGCAGTATGCATACTTAACAGTAAGTACAACTACTATTACTGGCAACAGGAGAAGAATAAGCACACAAGGAATGCAAGAAGGATTGTGCTTGGCCAACGTAACATATAACTATGATAAAACGTCTTATTTTGGTTACCTCTGAGGCCCCCTAGCTTATAGCTGTTGTCTCCTTAGTTGAAAGCGTATTAAGGCCTGGGAACAAGGTGTCATAATTTTCTGTACAGCAGCTAGCAGACTATGGATACAATATAAAGAGATAATATAACAACACTGAAGGTCCTTAATTAGAGTAATGTTGACTGAAACACTGCAATGCTTCTCTCAGTGAATATCACAGAATGGTAGAGATCAGAGAGAGCGACAGAGAAATGGCTAGTCCAGGGAACTGACAGTGGGCCACTGAGCCTTTCATCTTCACATCACTGGTTCCAAATGCAGCTGAGATCTGTAACAACCAAAAGTTACCAGGTGAAACTAAGTTTTGCCATTGACTTCAGTGAGGACGCCACCAACCATCTGTTGCCTCTTCAGCAGCCTGTGTGAAGTGACTGATGCTCTTAATCCAGTCCCTAATGGACAAGCATCCACTTCAACATTGGCACTAATGAAAACACTTATTGGCAGTTTCAGAAGAGAGCAAGTGGCTGAATGGAAATGGAAATAAAACTATATTTGTGTCCCTGGAAGTAATCCTTCCAGTCCTGTATTGAGAAACATTGGCAGACCAAGCATGGGAAAGATTGTAGCTACTGTTTGTACCTGTAGTGTACTTGTCTAGCGGATAGGGGACTTCAGTCTCCAGGGCTGTTAACCTGACACCTTTCATGAGACCTTAGAATATTTTCCAACTATTGTAGAAACCAATCCGTACACATGTGCTTGCAACTGGAACAATGGCCAGTCAAACGCTCTCCCTAGTATCCTATTATACATTTTTAAAGGCCACTATCTTATTCAACACTACCACAAATACAGGGGTCTATTTTCCTCTTAATGATTGTTCTTCAGTTCTTTCAACACAAATAGGAATTTTGTATATTCCAGGACCTTAAAAATAATCACACACGTGAAACTTTTCAAAAATACCTGCGTGATCTTCCTGTACTTATAAACATCCAAGACTACCACTATTTATTCAATAGCAGAAATACTGATAACACAAATAAACCATGTCCTTGAGGAATTACATTACCTTGCCACCTACATTTCTGACTCTTTGCAACTAATGGTCAATTGATCCATTTGACTTCTGAACCTGATACATGAGCCATTGAAACCACTGAACCACAAACATTAGTATTTTATTCATTTTAAATCCCGTTGAATGTACAGGATGTGAAATTTACCCCTGTGCGGAGGCCAGACTAAGATTTACATATCATTGGACTTAAGTGGTACTCAAATGGTGCATAGATCGTGTGGTGGCTGTCTGCACAAGTGTTAATTTCACTCCCAAATAATTGGCTATTTCTAGTTCTCCTATTCAAGAAATGTTTTTGCTTTTTTCTTTACAACATAGTAAGACAAGAAAGAACTGCCACTTTCTATAACATATATGGCTTTCAATACCAGTATTCATAATCTTCTGGGGTCACTGGTAGTTGCTAATATGTATTGTGCCATTCTCTTTCTATTACTTGTTTAACAGTAGAAGCCATAATTCGATTTAGAAAATCAATACAAAGCTTCTGAAAATGCAAATGTGGTGCAATCTAAATATGATCTTGCATTTAACTCATCCATCAAATTTTGTACAAACTTATGCCCTGTGCAACCCAGCAACTCCACTGATGGCGAGACATAAATCAGGTCAGTTATTAGGCCACCCATGTTAAATTTCAGACATACACAATATATAGGTAAATTACAGTCCTTTAAACATTGAGGTTTATAGCAAAAGTGGTGTTATTGCAAAATTGAAAAGAAAAAAAACCCCAGCTTATAGAGTAATATACCAAGTAAATATTAATGTGAAAAATGTTTGTTAAAATATGAGTATGTATTTGCCAAAGCTACTTTACTAAGGGTGGAAAACATTCTGGCATGTCTAACAATAGTATGGTAGCAAAATATTTGCTTCCTAGTTTAGTTATTTTTAAATATGCAGTATTTTAATAAACATCTTCATGGTAATAATTAAAAATTATAATAAATCAACTGATCATAATGGGCTTGATTTCAGAGGCATTGTTCTCGTTCCCCTCTCACTGATTTAAATGGGAATAGGGAGTTCTCAACACCTCTGAAAACCAGACCCAGTAAGACCAGAAGTCAAGTTGTTTCAGTCAACTTACCGAAGCTTTGGTTTTCACAGTGTTGGGTTGTTGCTGCTCAGCCACGACTCTATTTTCTTGCACACTTTTTGTTAAGTCTTTTATTTATTATTCCAGGCACCACAAGAGGACAAAAAAAGAAGACACCAGGAACATGGTTTAAGTGGGCCACAACTTTATTAAGTAACATCTGGGAACTATCCAGCAATAACTCATCCAGTGCAAGTCATCCATCCTTTGCAATCGGTTCCACTTGGTGGAAGGTCACCATCAATCCCCACCCTGTGAGCCTGGTCTCACAATCATTACTGGGACCCCACTGCCTTGCCCAAGGGGCGGGGAACAGGTGGTTGTCTCCTTGCTGTACCAGACATTAGGAGCTCCAACCCAGTCTCCACATTCTTTAGGACATTCCTTCTCCTAATCCGCTTCCAAATTCTGGTTGATCAGTCAACCAGAACCCCCTCTGAACAATTATCTGGGCTGGACATCTGCCAAGTTGTGACAACAATTAATTTCATAACTCAACATTCCCACTGGGTTTCTGGGTTGCTGAAAGGAAGGTAAAGAAAACTCATACCATGCAACCAGTCTGACAGGGAGGGAAGAGGCCTACAGCAAAACCCAACAACCTGGTCTTACTCTAATCACAGAAGGTTGGTGGGGAGGAGAGGAGGGGGATAGTGGTTCCCCCCCCCCAAGACAGAACACCTCCTCCTGGCATGGTGAAGTTCTTCTAATCCCTTCCCTTGGGTGCCTAGCAGCCAATAAGATTATGCCACACTCTTCTGTCTAACTAATCAGCCACAGAGGCCCCCTCCTCAAACCCATGAGGAGAGGAGTGGACTTGCCATTCTTAATGGGGCTGAGGGTTCTTTTTCCCCTGATGGTCCAGACAAAACCTACCCATCTTCAAGAGTACGGGAAGGGTGGAGGCATTTGAAAATAAGGTTCTTATGACCTTCTCCTGAGCATTATGTTATATGCAGCTTCTCTTATCTGAGGATACCAGATCCATCAGAATGGGACACTATTTACTGAAATGAATTGTCTTGTCAACTTTTATTGGTTCATGAGGAGAGATGATTTGCCAGTTCCTTCTCTGCCTCCTTTGTATAGTTTTTGATAATCTACATGTCAGCTATGGAATGTTTCAAATACATCATCTTTCAGAAAAAGTGGTTGATTCAAAAACAGGACAATCTTATGGCTAAAGACTGCTGCAGTGCTCTCTCTTGTACCTAACTAGCACTGGAAGAAATTATTAAAGAAAACTTTTTTCATTAAAAACAGCATAATGTCAAAAACTAATGTTTTTCATTATATCATTTTCAATATCATTTTCCATTTTTTAAAAAAAATTCAAAGCAAAACATTTCAGGGTAAATTGGCCCCAAATTTTATATTTTTTCTTTTACTTTCTTTTCTTAGAAAAGTAGGAAAAAGAGTGAAAAAGTAACACTTTCATTATTAAATTTTAATTTTTGTTACTTTTTGAAACTCTCTCTTTTTAAGTGAGACATAACATAGCAATGATTTTTTGTTACCATTTGGAAGATACACTGACACACTTTCTTACTTTTTTTGAGTATGTGTGTATAAGTAATACCTTTCATACTTTGATACTGTTTTCCAGTTGGCAAAAATGGGGAGAAATAGTGTAGAAAAACCTTTCTTAATTTTTTTGAATTTTTCCTTATTTCCCAATGTGAATTTCAATTAACTATTTTTCTTCAAAAAATTGCAGTGAGAAAAATTACCAGAGGTGGGAAGGCTAAATTCACAGCTGGTGTCAGTACTCTACTTTCACTAACTTCAGTTTGAGCTTACCAATATTGACTTCAGTATCACCTTGGGACATGAGGACAATGTATAGGTTTGTGTATTTAGAAATATATGAGTGAATTTAGTAAGTGTGGGAATCAAAAAAGTTATTCACACAAGGCTTCAGGATTTTGATAAGCAATCATGGGGCTGTATTCAAAATGTGATAATTCATACCAATACATTGGAATTTATACATATTTAAGATACACAATATTTACAGATACCATCCAGGACTGGTTACAGATGCAAGAGGAACCTGCAAAAAGAGCTGTATTACATAGATCCAAGAGGTGCTCATTTTTGTGGTTGTTATATAGAATAAGGGGATTTTATGATGGCTAAATACAAATAAAGTGTCTGTTTCAATACACTTTGAAATATTCATGAGTTTAATTGCCTTCATGAGAAAATCAAAATAGAACTTTGTGATAATGGCAGAGCAGGTGCCAGCTCAGGCCAAGGCCCTTAGGCCTCACTGAACACTGACAAATGCGTAACTGGAAACCAATCTGGCTCATCTCTGTGGTAGTATTGTTAAAATGGGCATTAGATTTAGAGAGATGTATTTAGTGTTTGACTTTATGAAATGCTTGCGGGTTGCTGCATGCATTAATCTCACTTACAATATCTGTATCCCATTCTATAAAGTAGTATTTAAGTGTTTGCTTTGTAACTGGAAACCCCCACAGTCAGGAGAGATGCATGATTAAGTGTGAAATACTAGGTTTATCACAAGAGGTTTATCACAAGATTATCTCCTCCCCAACTAAAGAAGGCCTATAGACACCAGATGAACCATTGTGGAACACCAGTGGACAAAAGACTTTGTTGATTTCTCCCCTCACATTCATTAAGAGGAAACATGCAAAAACCCTTGTCCCATCACAGTTTGAAGTCTGGGGTAAGGGAATAAAAAGCCCTGACCAGAAACAACTGTATCACTGTGCTGCTTGGAATTCAAAGAGGGCAATATTTCTAAGCTTAAAGGAAGGGATCCCCAAGCTAGCTTGAGTTGGCCGTAGAAGACATATAGAACTTACATATTACAGCAGCTTCTATTACCTATTAAGACTGTAACTCATTTGTGCGTGTATGTTTACCTGTTTTAACCCGATACATAACTCATTTCTTTTTCCTAGTTAATAAATCTGTAGTTAGTTTATTACAGGATTGGCTACAAGTGTTGTCTTCGGTGAGAGATGTAAGGTATAATTGACTTGGGGTAAGTGACTGGTCCTTTGGGATTGGGAGTAACCTGAATATTGATGAGTTTTTTGGTAAACGGAACCATCTATCAGAAAGGCAGGCTTGCATGGGTGGCAAGATAGCCCAAAGTGCCAAGGTGACTGACTGTAACTCCTTGTTAATGCTGTTACAGTGCTTGCAGAGTTCACACTTGATATCTGGTTGGCAAAATCTAAATATAGAACACACAACCAATTTGGTGTTTGTGCCCTTATTTCTAACAGTCTGCCCTGAGGTTGGCACTCACGTTCATGAGTCACTCTACAGAGCTTGACAAACTTACTAAACATCAGAACACAGATTCACTGGTACTGTTGCCCCCTTTTGAACGAAGCAGCTAGTCAAGTTCAGGGCCCTGTGGATATGCCAATTGGAAGCAGAAATTGGTGATCAGTATTTATTTGATGCGGTTGTGTTTATTTACAAAGAATATGCCAAGTTCTGTTTCTCTTAATGCAGAAGGAATCAAATAGCAAGAAACAGCTTTTTTTTCCTCACAGCACCAATGTACTTTGTTGCATATCTTGGGAGGAGCATCCTCTCTGAAGAGAATTGGTCAGCACCAGATAAGGCTGCCTGTAGCTCTGAGGTGTGCCTGGGAAAGGAAATTCTGGTTATCTGTGGAATGTACTGTTATGAGAACACTCTTTTCAGCCTGCACACATGACCCAACAACCTCTTCCCAGGTTTCTTCCCGGGACGGCCACCATGCTTTTTCAGCTGCTCCTTCAGTCTCTCTCTCTCTCTGATTTATGTCTAGAGCACAGCTATAGCCCTGCAGCTTCCTACATCAACGGAAGGGGGGATTCCATTAATGTAGGCAGTCCACCTCTCTGAGAGATAGTAGCTAGATCAATGGACTAATGCTTCCATTGACCTAGCCGCAACTACACTGGAGATTAGGTCAACCTAACTATGGTGCTCAGGGAGCAAAATTTTTCACAGCCCTGATCACCATAGCTAGGTTGACCTAAGTTTTAGGTGTAGATCAGGCCTCAGTCTTTCCCAGTTTTTGTCTGTTCCATCTTCACACACACACCTACCAAAACCAATACTCAACCAAAAGCTTTGGGGCAGGTTTACGTATTCAGTTTGTGTTAGGTGGTGCACTTATGCTTACGGTTATGTTAACTGAAGGGTGAGTTCACACATCAATCTCAATAGGGTTTTAACTCAACCCATAATGCGGGTTCACCCATATCATTACAATAGATGCCATAAATAACCAGAATTTCCTTTCACAGGCACATCTCAGAGCTACAGGCAGCCTTATCTGGTGCTAACCAACTCTCTTGCTCCTCCCAAGACATGCAACAAAGTACAATGAATAAATTAACTGGGAATGCATGCATCTGCTATTAAAGTTATTTTATTTTTAGATCCTTAAAATGACACATTGTTTGGAAACAGTTCTCACCAGAGTACATCTTCCAGCTGACAAGTGAAACCTTTTCTTGTTCAGCCTGGAGCCTGGCTGGATGGTGGAGAACTGAACTGGCAGCCCCCCAGTTGCCTATTTTTAAAAGATGTGTATGGGTGAAAGGAGCCATGTATGAAATAATGTAGCTACCACTATTTCTGCTCATTTTGACATTTACTGATCCTTCATCTATTTCATATCACTCTGCCATGCTTCAAGCAATTGAACTGCTTTGTAGGCCCAAACCAATCTTCCAAACCAGCTTTCAAGCCAATAAAACTTAGCAAAACATCCAAAGACATTTGTAAAATTCTTTGCCTCATCCTGTTTACAGATTTCCCTATCGAGGGATGAAGTCATTTGTTTCCAACTGACAGCATTTTGTTTGTTAACAAATGTTTTACAGGGTTCAACTTCTTCCTTTATCCTCTGCCACAAATATTTTGCCACTGAGAACTAAATATGAATTTGACTGCCAGAACTGATACTGCGATTCCTGAAGTAACACTACTTTTGCATTAAACTATTTCCCCAAAACATGCTAATGTGACAGGAAGGTAAAATCACAATGACTTTTTGCACTGTATAAGTACTGAATAAAAGAGACAGATACCAAAGCCATATGCTCACTTAAACATTTTCCCATAAAAATAATTGCCCTGATTCTACAGAGTGCTCCGGCTGCTTTATATCACTTTAGTTGTGCAAAATAGCCCTTATACTAGTGGATTTGGCCACTGAAGGGTGCTGTTGAGCCAGTGGAATGGCTTTACACCAGACATTCCACCCATGTGCTGACCCAAGGAACAAGGATGACAAAAAGCGGTCATGTCCAGGTCTCCTTTCTGCCCAGCTGATCCCTGGCTGTGGGAGCAGAACATAGATGCCTTGGTAGCTGGTACAAGATAGAAGAGCCTTCTAACTTGCAACAGGGACCAAACCAGCATTTGGCAGCCTCAGGATGAAGGCCAGGGAAACAGACATAGAGCTGCCTTTCATGTCTGGCTACAGATTTGTGCTCAGCTCTTCTCAGCCTGTCTAGAAGATCCAGTCTCTTTAGTTTGGGGTCATTTGGACATAAAGGGTTTTATTACTATTATTCCATTATTTTCTGATACTCTGTGTTATATTTTTACTGGAGATGGGTTCATGTTGCAAAAACCTGATCTGTATCCAAATTTCACATCCCAATATTAAGTTATATTCAAGGTCAGAGGCTTGGTGCACCCCATTGTGAAGATACAGGTTGTATATAAAATTCAGATTTGGTTTGATTTGGATTTTGAAGCCTTCCTCTCCCAAAGTTTAGGGGTGTTCAGATCCACCACCATCTCTTTCTCTCACCTGTTTTTTTAAAATATTGGATATCTATGACCTGCACTGCATTTACTTGCTCTAAGAATATGACAAAAACGCAGGTCTTGGTTAACTATGTTGGCATAGCAGCGATATTGGAGGACAGTACTTTGGAAACATCTGGATATTTTTGTTTTCTTCAAATGAGATCTTTGACCTCTAAAAATGAGTACCCCATCCCAGCCTTGCTATTTCTCCAGTGAAGTTGCATTAATGCTTGAATGAGAAAGGAGCAGCCCTTGAATCGTTAATTGACGGAGACACAATCTTATGCCCTTTTTGTGGCTTTGAAACATACAGTCTTAAGCACGATCAGAAGAGTTCACTTCTCCAAAAGACTAATTTTTTCCCCTACCACATGGGTCAACAAACACAGTTTAGAATGCAAGAATACCTTCTGAGGGTACTTCTGAGATTACTCACTAAAGAGCAATAGCCCTGTTTTTCTAGCATCAGTATTTATTAAAGAGAGAGGTGAATAATCAAGTGTGTGTGTATATATAAAAAACTGGAACTTTATATACATACTTTGTTTTTGTCTAGGAGTATAAATATAACATAATATATATATTTTCATTCATATTCTCTGACGGCCCATATTGTTGGGTGAAGGCAAGGGACAGTGCCACACTCCTGATCATGCCACAGAAACTGCTGGCCAATGGCAGTCCTTCTTGGTAGAGGCCATCATGAGTTAACTCCTATTGCTTCTTTCAAATGCTGGCATTGGTCGGTTGATAAGGACTCACCTACAGAATAACAGCAGTGGGTGAAGATAAAACTCTTTGAACCACTGCAAATTTGACATCAGCCCAGCATCAGAAAAAGGGGTTAGATTGACAAAGTAATCTGGGCATGTTTACAAGGCCTAGGAGTTGTTTGATGTGGCACCTCTGCGTGGGACTATCCCCCAGGAAATGTTGGTATGCTGTTGATCTGAACGTGAAAAGATGGGAAAGCTGTTGATACCCTGGGGTGACTGGGGCCTTAATCCCTGTCCCCTTTTTTCACTGCTTCCAGGACCAGTTGCATTTAGAAGCTATCTTAAGGTTAAATAAAGTAGCAGCCACTTGGCCAAAAAAAGATAATTGTTGTCTCCATACTCATTGACCTCCTACCATTCATTTCCTTACCTCGCTTTTTAGTCAAGCAACCTGCCCTTTATGGTAAAGTGCACATCTTCAGCCAACCATCATAAAATAATCAGCTACAAGCAGCAATCATAGAGAGGAGTATGTCACAAATATATCTATGCTGACACTGATATAGGCAGCAAGCCCTGCTCTTTTTGTCATGAAAGTAATCTCATAACAGTTCAGCAGGTATTTCTTCTTTTCATCTGTACCTATAGATTCTTACTGAAAACTATATGCTCACTGTACGTCTATTGCCAAGAGTCTGCAGTGTGACTAGTGGTGAAATTTGTGATTGAACATTTAGGTAAATCAGAAACTAAGTTCTGGTACAGTGTATTTACACCACTTTTCTATTCATGTACCCAAAACTTTGTGACTAAATTAACTTTGTTTCAAGCAAAAGTAGTAAATCATCTTCATTACCCAGTCACTTTATCCAGAAAAGACAGCTGAACATCAGAAGTACCAGCTTGTGGGGATTACGGTAATGTCTGTTAGGCTTAAATGTAATTTTTGGACAGGGCAGATCCTTTCCTCCTACACTGTTACCAAAATTATTTAGCCAGTATGTATTCTTAAGAGAATCCATACTTATGCTAAAGTGAACCATTTCTCCTCATACAGAAATATATTAAAAGCTGTGTGTAAGAATTTGTTCTTGGCACACACAGAGATAAACATAGCAATTTGCTAAGGTTTGTAAAAATAATAAGCAACTCATAACTGTTGCTAGAAACAGGTACAAATTTCCACCTTGTATAGCAAGTGCAAACTGAATGGGAATGGAAATATTAGGGTAAGAATGAATCAAACCAATTTTGGGGAGGCTGTGCCTATGGCAACAGCCTAAGGCATATATACTGCTCAGCAGTGAATTATATTTCTGGAAAAGTCCATGCTGTTGGTTGTACCCCAGATCGATGGAGTGGTAAAATATGTAACCCCTATCTTTCTGTATTTGTGCTGAATAATTTTGATTAAAACTCCTGCGTTAATAAATTTGGTTGACTGTGATTGACATCCTATTGATAAACAAACCACATTTCCAAGTACAATAATAACTGCTTCCTCTCTTGCTGCTTGTTGTGTTTATGACCAGGAAAGGCAGTTGGAAGCTGAATATAAGTAATATAAAAGATTGAAGTTGAAAAACTCCACCAAACCCTTCCCCGTGCCCTACGGCGAAAGTTATTTTAGGAATCCAACTGCACCTTCCTCAACTAACCCTGTGCATACATTGTCTCCCCATGTCACAGTGAATACAGTAGTGCAACTCAATAGACAAAATATTACTGTACAATGCTCAACAACAAAGCATGATGTGGTGGGACTGCGTTCTCGAAAGCCAAGACCAGAACCCTTTATCTGATACACCTATACAAGATGGACAAAGGTATGTGAATGCACTGTTGGTACCTTAAAATACAAAGATTAACTAGAGACCCTAACAAGAGACAATTAATTAAGGATAAGGATCTGGCGACACCTATGACACCTCTGAGCCATAACCCACACAATTACTTTGACTGTTTTGAGATAAAATTAATTTTAAATCTGATCCAGTTAATAATAATATACTATCCCAGAGTGAAATCCTAGCCCTGCTCAAATCAACTAGATTTTTGCCATTGCTTCAATGGAATCAGGATTTCATCCCTGACTACTTCTACTCTGATGTGTCAACCTAGGCTTGATTCAAGAGCTCAGAAGAGCAAAGGTCTGAAGTATACAAAAATTCCCTGATCCTGCTTAACTAGTTCCTCTTCACTTTACAAACTTCCTCCATCCCCTTCTTGGGATGAGCAGAGGCCCAGTGACTTGAAAAGACTTTATTAACATAACAGTCATCCAATCAGTATAAAGAAACAATACCATCTGAATAAGATGACATCACAGTGGTAATAATGAACAAACTATACATGTGGTAAACTCAATTAAAGAACAATAGGCTGAATTATGTCACATTTTGAATAATAAATATTTAAAGATCAGATCTATTATTAGTCAATTTCAAGAAAAAAATTAAATTGGATGAATACACTATACACTTGAATAACTCTAATTGTGACTGGAAGCCTGATTGTGACTCCCTTGCCATTCTAGTTTACCAAAACTTAACCAGTTCACCTCAGGCAGATGTGCATTCCTCAGGCAGATGGAATTTATTTTTTCTGAATAGCCTACAATCTGGAGATCCCAAGGAATGAATGGCAGTAGAAACAATCTGAACTAAAAACAGGACAAGTTTTACTGGAAACCTAACTGAATAGGTTCTGAAGTTTGAATGGTGAGGGGAAAAAAAATTCCATGGATGATCAGCAGAAAATTAGCTGGCATCCTAGAATGTTTTTTTAGGCTCTGCATCTACATTAACAAACCAGCTCAGCCAGACTTGACATAAATTAATTTGGTAGAAAAAGGATTACAGATCTGTCTATGGTAGGGGCTTAGCTTTTCAGAGAATGTTCAAAGCTGTCTGAACTGACATTATAGTTTTTCATTGGTAAATGGCTCTGAATTTTTGAAAAATCAACTTATATGCATATTCTGCCTATTAGCATTTCCTTACTTTTTTATATAAGGAAATAATAGTTGTAGATTACAAAAGATTAATATAATAGCATAGAGATTCCTAAACTTTTGGGGCAAACGTACCAGTGATTCAGGGTGTCAGCGATTCAGATTAAGACCTTGGCTCTACTGGCCAACCGCCTTACACCTCTGCCCCCTATAATCAGCCTCTGTGCTGGATCTGCAGCTCCAGAGCTATGCACGTCTCATATCACATGATCAAACCTCAGTGGAGCTTTGACTCCTGTCATTCCAGAATGTGCTAGATTGCATGAGACTGAGGTTTAAAGTAGTACAGTTGCCAATGATAGACAGAGAGCGTGCAGCTGAACTAGGTGGTGGTGCACAAAAGCTCATCACATAGGCATGCCCCCGTTTAATCATTAAGGCTTAGATTCTGTTCCCCTTAATCCTGTGGAGAAGAATAGGACCAGTCAAAGAGTAAGGTGATACTCAACATAAGGTGGGTACCAAAATCTGCTTCAAAGGCAGGAAGAAGATCTGTGCCTTGGTCCATGAGGCAAGTGGAGCGATCATCCAACTACCAAATCTGTGATTCTTTTCATTATATTCAGAGGACATCAATTAATGTGAACTTGATTTTTTTCCCCAAATTAATTATCAACATTTGCAATTTCTGAAATCTTTGCCATGGCAGACTTGTTCAATGACTTCAAAATGGCTGATTAGGCTTGCTTAAAAGCAAGCGACCATGTTTATCTGGCTGTGAAATGATTCAGTTAACAAGGAGGACATTCTGGCCAAAGCAAGAAAGACGCAACAGTCAAACACATATTGGTTTAACTGCGTTTCTAATTTTAATCTGAAAAAGATTACTGGCAAAAATAATCTGTACACTGGTATGCATATTCAGCACAGGCCTAGAATGTAGAAAACCAGCAGTATTTGTCTTGTCAGAAAACCATCACACAATACTGAGCTTGGAATGCTACAAGTATTTGGTTGCCTAAGGGGCTGAAAAGTCATTGTCTGCTTCAGGGTTGAAAAAATACAGCTCTATTTATTTAAACAATTCTGGTATTCAACAATATAAGAAGGTCTGCTGAAAAGGCCTGATCCAAATCAGAATAGCTGTAGTATTGAATGCTCTGGGCTATTTGGAATGGAATTATGTTTGAACTGTTAAACCTACTGTGTGCACATTGAAACAGATAAGGTTCTTTCTTATGTTGTTTCTCAAACCAGAGTTCAAATTGAGTCTGTTTGCAGCTCTCCAAAATAAGATGCAGATGATACCCTTGCAGTTTCAAACTTCTCTTCACACACACTTCCTTCTCTGTATGGACAGATGGCCACAAGTATTGGTAGATGATTATTTTAAAAGTAGGTTACAAAATTATATTGCTTCACTCTGTGAATAATATGAGGGATGGGGCTAACTACCTGCTACATTGATCTGTTATGATGGTTAATAGCAAAGATGCTTGTCCTGTATTTGGTTTTATGTATTTTATGTTATGTATCCGTATATTCAGAAATGGTTTGCTCTTGAGGTACTAGCCCCAAATCAGTAGAAGCAGTGAATATTGGAGCATGCTAAACAGAGCTAGTCAAATCTTAGAAATTCTATAAGGTTAGTTAAGTCACAGAACTTTTAGATGTTTATATAAAGATTTTCAGGTCTCTGACTTCTCTTCTCACTTCTTGGCACCCCGTCTTTTATCCTAGTCACCCCCAACAGGTCCTCTTTCATATTTTCCAGATGCTCATCAAGAACCTATGTTTGCTGATATTCCATTGTGTTAGAAGGTGACCTCTCACAAACAGCACTCTCTTGAAAGCACTGGAAATATCCTGTATGCTCTGGAGTTTCCATGAGTCAGATGTTGATAAATGCAAAGTAATCAAATTTGGAAAACATAATCTCAACAACACATACAAAATGATGGGATCTATATTTGCTGCTATCACTCAAGAAAGAGATCTTGGAGCCATTGTGAATAGTTCTATGCAAACATCTGCTCAGTGTGCAGCAGCAGTCAAAAAACTAATAGAATGTTAGGAACCATTAGGAAAAGCATCGATAATAAAACAAAAAAAAATATCATACTGCCTCTATATAAACCCATGGTATGACCACACCTTGAATACTATCTACAATTCTGGAAACCCCATTTAAAAAAAATATGTTGGAATGGGAAAAGGTACAGAGAAGGGCAACAAAAACGATTAGGGGTATGAAACAGCATCGATATGAGGAGAGATTACAAAGATGAGGACTTTTTCAGCTTGGAAAAGAGACGACGAAGGGGGAATATGATAGAGGTCTATAAAATCATGAATGGTATGGAGAAAGTGAATGAGGATATGTTATTTACTCCTTCCCATAACACAAGAACCAGAGATCACCCAATGAAATTAATAGGTATCAAGTTTAAAACAAACAAAAGGAAGTACTTTTTCACACAATGCATAGTCAACCTGTGGAACTTGTTGCCAGGGGATGTTGTGAAGTCCAATACTATAACAGGGTTAAAAAAAGAACTAGATAAGTTCATGGAGGATAGGTCCATCACTATCTATTAGCCAGGATGGTCAGGGATGCAATCCCGTGATCTGGGTATCCCTAGCCCCTTACTGCCAGAAGCAGGGAGTGGATGATAGGGGATGGATCACTTGATGATTACCTGTTCTGTTAATTTCCTCTGAACCACGTGGCATTGGACACTGTTGGAAGACAGGATACTGGACCAGATGGATCATTGGTCTGACCCAATATGGCTGTTCTTGTGTGTCCAAGAATGCACTGTCTCCATAATAGAAGCAGTGTCATATGATAGGGTAGACTGATGCTATTACAGAATGTAATAGAATGCTCTGAATGGTACTGTTTCTGCATTACTTTCCTTTCATTTCATAGAAGGCAAACGTGTAAAAGAAAGCAAGCAATCAAATAAACAAAATGGAAAATAGGAAAACAAACTTCCAGTAGATGCCTTCCAGTACATCACCTTCAGCAAAGGTAGATGGAAAAACAACTCAAAGAAATAATAATAAGAGTCTACCAAAGGACACAAAAAAGCCTTCATGTGATAGGCTGCTACCTACCTATTAGAAAGGAGGAAAACAAGCCACAGAAAGTGAGATCATCTTGGAGTCACCATAAGAATGACATTTTCCTGTGTTCCCTCTTTTCCATAAATAGTTAACTCTATTTCCAAAGAGTAAGCGAAAATGATGGACCAGTGGAACAGATTGTAATGATCTTCACACCTAATACAGGGATGTGGCCCTTAGAGATTGTATCTCTATATACATGAGGACAACAGCAATGGATATATTGGATCTATTATAGCTGTGGACTGGATGTTGGCCACCCCAGTCTAAATGACAAGACAAGATTAAGAAATGTTACATTAGAGTTCAGGGTATGCCCTGTCCTTTTTATAGAGTATGGAACCTCCTGTAGGGATTTTCTGCCAGGCTAAATACTTCAGATGGCCTCATTGGCTCATATAAAATAAAATTAAAACAAACTATAACTTGTACCGTAAACACCACACCAAAACTGGAAAGATTGTCGACCAAGCAAAATTTTTCCAGGGAGCTGGTTTGAAGGCTTAGTAAAATAAAACTTTCATAAAACAAAAAAACGTTTTTAATACCCTGTGTATCTGGCTCTCTCATGTATTTACAGCATTTTATTCTTTTAAATACCTTCTCTTCCTAGTTCTGTCAAAGGAAGGCTCAAGATTATATTATTTCAAGTGAAAAAGAAAATTGGACTGGCTTGCTTTTATTTCCATTTTCTATTATGTTTCATAGCCACAACTGTATCCTAGAACAATGAAGATTGGGACTCAAACACTAAATGCACTGGGGGTGTGGATGGTGGGGGAAAATTGGATAGTCTATCACAATAATTGGATCTGTGTGTTTCCTGTTTACAAAGAAATAATTGACCAACAAAATGTGCAGGTCTCCAGAAGTAAAAGCAAAACATTAACGGGCATGCATTGCTGAAAGTAATGATTTTAAATTGGACTTTGTAACCTGTTTATCTATGAATAGGGGATACCAAGACAAAATCAAATAGACCTAAAGTCAAACTGTTTTTAATTTTTAATAAGAAAATAAATAAGCATCAAAACAAAATGGAATTAAAAACAACCATGAAAGCACCATGTAGGTGTTTAAATTACTATATTTAACACAGGTGTAGCTAGGGTGAAAACTCATTGCCATGTAACAAAATCTTCATGTATCATGTGAAACTTGCAAAACATGTTATGGCCAGAGACAAGCTTGCCAGCTCACTTCTGAAAAGCTTTCTTGCACAAAGCAGGCATCGATTTCAAGTGAAGTTTCCCCAGCTATCCACTAATACAGAACATCTGTGTTGAACTGTAATAAACAGTAAACTTAAACCTGTGCCTTCTTTCAGTCTCCCATTAAAAACATACGATGATTTTTTCACAGAGGAACAAATTCTAGGCCTACTATTGTCAAGCAAACTGAAGGGGAAAGATAGTGGTAGAGGCTGAATGGAGAGATCCTGAGCCACCCTGTGACATCAGAGCATAACCCACAGTACAGTGTTTGCTGTATCCCAAACAGGAACAGCATACATCCCCTTGTGCTCTGCAGCACTTGCTGCTTAACACAGCATGAAAGGGTTCTGGGGGCCCAATCACAAGCACTGCTGTATTGCGCTGCTTAAAGGAATCCATCCCAAGCTCTCCCTCTGGTATTGGGACCAGTGGGATAGGAAACTCATCACCAGATTTTTCCTTCCCTCACAGCTTGGAGCCCTGCAGATCCTAGGACCAGCCTAGGTACATCTGTATGTTTGGTACATCTTTACACACTACTGATTTTAATGACTCACAGCAGCAGGGCAGGTAAATTTAATGATGAGCAAAGAATTAAACTAATACAGTGTGTGTGTGTGTGCACACGCGAGAGAGAACAGAAAATATATTATCTTGAGTACAACAGGTTTTAACCGTATGGATTTACACATAGTTAATTCTTTCTCAGTCTCATTATGTCATCCTCTTCTCCCTGGGTTATCTCAATGAATAGCTACCCTAAATAGGAAAGGTTCAAGAGGTGAAAGTTGATTAAACGCTAGCTGAAAGCATCAGTAGCTGATAACAGTGCAACAGCAGTACTTAAAATGTGACCTCTGCTTTAGAGATTTTAATTGAGACACATGTTCTTTCCCATGGGTTTGGGTAATTCCTTAATAAATTTAAGGGTAAAAGCTCTAAGAAGTAGTTTTATTTTACTGCAACTAAAATAAAATAAAATAAAAACTTTGTACAACTAAATGAGATGATGATGAAACATTCAGGTCCTTTCATTTTCCTTTCTAAAAATGGGCAAGTAGAAAGGTAAAACAAGAAGTCCCATAACAGGACCAATTTGTTCTGGGTAAAACCGAGCCACCATGGAAAATACAAAGCTATAGATGAAATGTCTTTATTTGATAGTATTTTAATATAGTCATCCATTCATTAATGCTGAATTACAGGGTGAATCCTAGGGAAGTATTTACATCACCTACTTTAGTTCAAGATAATTCATAATAATTAATTTTATTACAATAAATATCTAGGGCATTAATAATTATTGAATTATTTTAAAGTGTTGCCATTTATTTATTCAAGTTACAAAGCAATAATAATCATAGTGGTCAAAACAGATTTGGATCAATGCCCCAAAGCATCATTAGAACAAAACTATCAAGCAAAAGTGGATGGGAACCTGGGAGGCAGTGACCATGAGATAGTCGAGTTCAGGATCCTGACACAGAGAAGAAAGGAGAGCAGCAGAATACGGACCCTGGACTTCAGAAAAGCAGACTTTGACAAGCTCAGGGAACTGATGGGCAGGATCCCCGGGAGAATAACCTGAGGGGGAAAGGAGTCCAGAAGAGCTGGCTGTATTTTAAAGAATCCTTATTGAGGTTGCAGGGACAAACCATCCTGACGTGTAGAAAGAATAGTAAATATGGCAGGCGACCAGCTTGGCTTAACAGTGAAATCCTTACTGATCTTAAACACAGAAAAGAAGCTTACAAGAAGTGGAAGATTGGACAAATGACCAGGGAAGAGTATAAAAATATTGCTTGGGCATGCAGGAGTGAAATCAGGAAGTCCAAATCAGACCTGGAGATGCAGCTAGCAAGAGATGTCAAGAGTAACAAGAAGGGTTTCTTCAGGTATGTTAGCAACAAGAAGAAAGTCAAGGAAAGTGTGGGCCCCTTACTGAATAAGGGAGGCAACCTAGTGACAGAGGATGTGGAAAAAGCTAAAGTACTCAATGCTTTTTTTGCCTCTGTCTTCACAAATATAGTCAGCTCCCAGACTACTGCACTGGGCAGCACAGCATGGGGAGGAGGTGACCAGCCCTCTGTGGAGAAAGAAGTGGTGCAGGACTATTTAGAAAAGCTGGACAAGCACAAGTCCATGGGGCCGGATGTGCTACATCCGAGAGTGCTAAAGGAGTTGGCGGATGTGATTGCAGAGCCACTGGTCATTATCTTTCAAAACTCATGGCGATCGGGGAGGTCCCAGACGACTGGAAAAAGGCTAATGTAGTGCCCATCTTTAAAAAAGGGAAGGAGGGGGATCCTGGGAACTACAGGCCAGTCAGCCTCACCTCAGTCCCTGGAAAAATCATGGAGCAGGTCCTCAAGGAATCAATTCTGAAGCACTTAGAGAAGAGGAAAGTGATCAGGAACAGTCAGCATGGATTCACCAAGGGCAAGTCATGCCTGACTAATCTAATTGCCTTCTATGACGAGATAACTGGCTCTGTGGATGAGGGGAAAGCAGTGGACGTGTTGTTCCTTGACTTTAGCAAAACTTTTGACACGGTCTCCCACAGTATTCTTGCCAGCAAGTTAAAGAAGTATGGGCTAGATGAATGGATTATAAGGTGGACAGAAAGCTGGCTAGATTGTTGGGCTCAGTGGGTAGTGATCAATGGCTCCGTGCCTCGTTGGCAGCCGGTATCAAGCGGAGTGCCCCAAGGGTCGGTCCTCGGGCATTTTTGTTCAATATCTTCATTAATGATCTGGAGGATGATGTGGATTGCACCCTCAGCAAGTTTGCAGATGACACTAAACTGGGAGGAGAGGTAGATACGCTGGAGGGTAGAGATAGGATACAGAGGGACCCAGACAAATTAGAGGATTGGGCCAAAAGAAATCTGATGAGATTCAACAAGGACAAGTGCAGAGTCCTGCACTTAGGACAGAAGAATCACATGCTTCGCTGCAGACTAGGGACCGAATGGCTTGGCAGCAGTTCTGCAGAAAAGGACCTAAGGCTTACAGTGGACGAGAAGCTGGATACGAGTCAACAGTGTGCCGTTGTTGCCAAGAAGGCCAATGGCATTTTGGGATGTATAAGTAGGAGCATTGCCAGCAGATCGAGGGACGTGATCGTTCCCCTCTATTCGACATTGGTGAGGCCTCATCTGGAGTACTGTGTCCAGTTTTGGGCCCCACACTACAAGAAGGATGTGGAAAAATTGGAAAACGTCCAGCAGAGGGCAACAAAAATGATTAGGGGACTGGAACACATGACTCCTGAGGAGAGGCTGAGGGAACTGGGATTGTTTAGTCTGCGGAAGAGAAGAATGAGGGGGATTTGATAGCTGCTTTCAACTACCTGAAAGGGGGTTCCAAAGAGGATGGATCTAGACTGTTCTCAGTGGTAGCAGATGACAGAACGAGGTGGAGTAATGGTCTCAAGTTGCAGTGGGGAAGGTTTAGGTTGGATATTAGGAAAAACTTTGTCACTAGGAGGGTGGTGAAACACTGGAATGCGTTACCTAGGAAGGTGGTGGAATCTCCTTCCTTAGAAGTTTTTACGGTCAGGCTTGACAAAGCCCTGGCTGGGATGATTTAGCTGGGGACTGGTCCTGCTTTGAGCATGGGGTTGGACTAGATGACCTCCTGAGGTCCCTTCCAACCCTGATATTCTACGATTCTATCACACATAAAAGCACATTTTTGGAGGTGGAAAAAGGCATGACTGCACAAGCAGCTGTAAAGAAGGGACTCAGTGTCTGGGACACACTGAAGGATTTTAAAAACTTTCTGGTGTCTTTTATTGGGGCAATCACACACCTACATTGGAATAGGTATGAGCAAGCACTCAAAGAAGAATTATATTTTTATTGCTCATGTTGATTTCACATTCCATCATTGCTTTGAATTGCTGCCCTAAAATTGATACCTCACTCTGTGGCTGTGTTTAAAAGTGTAAGTTCCTCACCCAAGGTACTTTTTCTCCTAAATCTCACTCATCAAAGGGAGGAAATAGTTGTTCCACTTCAATAGTGTGGGTGGATCTCAATACCAACTTGGTCTCACTCAACTGTAGAGGTAGCTATTACCAATTCATTTGAATGGTATGCAAGAATACCATGCTACAATAGAAAGGAAGGTAGAGTCATTTTCCTAAAGGATGCAAGCTGTGGAATTGAGAATCTCCGACATGAAAACTATGCCCCAATTACAAAAAATAGGATATGTTTACTCTACATAATAATTTATACAATAAATATATTGACTCACCAAAGATACTTTCTGAATATCCTGTATTAACGTGCAGCAAATGTACCATGTTCTGGTCCACTGTGTACAATCCCTTAATCTACAAGAATCAAACATCTGTCAAAATCAACTTTAGGACCAGACTTGGGCCTGAAGTTTACATACAAAAATGGATTTACATTAACAGACATATAAAAAGATGTAGCAAAAAAATTACTACATTACAGCCTTTGAGTATAAACTGATACACAGAACCTTGATTTTGAACAGGTCTTCAAGACAGCCTCTCTTTTCACACCTGCTAAATAAATGCAGAAACAACTGATGGCTTCAAGTCATTTAACTATTTCGTAGCACCCATATATCTGGTAGCACCCAATGTCACAATGGCATCAACTGCACCCACATAACTGTGTTAAAAAAACGTGGGCACAAAAAGAGAGCAGTGTTCACTGAACTCCATCCACTGATCGCAAATGAATAATAGATGTTGGAACTATAATAAGCATAAAGCTAGTCATCTGGGAATAGCAAATAACCACCCCGTTTGGGGATGCTGTTGGGTATTTTTTTAAATGTGGTGTTCATTTGATATTAATCTCAGTTTACATTGTTAATTATTGTGTGCATGAAAGGAAGGTGAGGGAAAGAATTGTTATTTATAGAAAAAATATTCAAAGTAATATCATTTAATTGTAGTGCTTTTTGGAAGTCTCTTTATGACATTGGAATAATACATTTACCAGGGATTCTCCTATGTAACATTTTTTTCAAAAGATAAACAGTTCTATTTAATAGATTTGTTTCTTTGAAATAAAGAGGGAATACAAATGATTTAGTTAGTGTTTGAACGGAATGTTGAAGATGTAAAGTGGTATGTTCTGTAACTGATAAATAATTCTGTAAAAAAAAAAAAAGGCTGAATAATCCAACGTTGCCACCAGGGTGTGCTTGCCTGTGGAAGCCCATTAATTTGGGGAAGTTGATGATTACACCTAGTAGGATTTAGGATCTTGGAATTGCCATATTGGATCAGATTAGCCATCCATCTAGTCCAATATTCTATCTCCAACAGCAGTTAGTACCATATACTTCAGAGAAAGTTGCCAGTAACCTTACAGTAGGCTGCTAACCAGCAACAGCTAAAGGTTGGCTTATTACTTAAAGCACAAGGGCTTACATCCCTTCCAAATCTTTTGCTAATTTATTTTGAATATATACTAGTATAACTCTGGACTTCCTTAGCTATACAAAAGTCCAACTCTTCTTTGAATTCTGTCCTACTCTTTGTTTCAATAATATATTGTGGCAATGTACTTTTATTAGTTTTGAATTTGCCAACTTGCATTTTCATTGACTGTCCCCTTGTTCTTGTGTTATGAGACATGATGAATAGAAGCTCCAGTAGTATCTTCTCTATGCCATTAATTATGTATGTATATTTTTATATGACCTCTTTTCCTTTTTCTCCTCTCTAAAGTACAAATTCCTATTCTTTTCAGATGAGTATTCCTATGCCCTAACTACTCTTGTCACTCATCTCTGAGCCCTCTCTAGTTCTGATAACACTACCACTTGATATAAGCTGGGGAAACATTAACTCTAATAGCTGGATTGCAAGACAGGTTTGAGAAATATAATTGTTCTGTGAGTACAAAGAAACCCACATGTCTGTTGCAGTTTAAATAAATAGCTGGGAATACTTTGTGTGTGTTGTATAAAATTAGACTGGTAGACTATGATGTGTTATAATATTTACATATATGAATAAAAATAAAACCCTACAAACCTATTTCTAAATGTGTTTTTAAATTTTGGGACAGGTGTAGAGATCCCACTCTTGAATATGAAGTGCAAGTGTGTTAGCTTTAACAACACAGTCTGCCTAGGAGTCAGACTCCTCAACATTAATTACCATGGAGGAATGAAGATGTATTATGTATTTTCACATCCTAACATAGGAAAGTCATCCAAAAGGTTTATGAAAGTCAAGTGTGTCTTTGAAGAAATCTGCATGTACAGACCACTAATCCCCTCTCCTCCTCTCCAGATATCTATGTACTACAGTTTATACCTACTGCATTAAATCAAGTAGAGGGCCTGAATTTGTTGACTGATGCATTTAACTATTTATTTACAGAACATCTACATTCAAATACTTTGTAAGTCATCATAATTAGCATTAGCATCTTTAACCATGTGGTTAGTCAACAGTCTAAATGTCCAACAAGACCTTTGGTTTATTTAAGGCTACTTCAGTCCTCAAACCTACTTTTGGTATAGAATCTTAAATAATTCTGAGATTACTTCCCACAAGTAATCCCAAAAGCTACTGTAGCTCCATGCATCTTTTTAGTCTGTTTATTCTGCATAAACTATTGCTGAATAAATCCAAACACAGATTATAATTTACAATGATGCATTTTGAAACCTCAATTCAGAGGTTAAAACAACTCAATTTGCAAAGAGTCTCTAACTTTACAAATAAGTTGAATATCAAACATCTACCAATGACCTTGAAGCACTCCATTAATCAAAGTCTGTATTTGGACATATCCCCTTGTGCTTTAATTGCCTGATATTTTTAAAGTGAGCATCCACAAGTGGCAGCCAAAGTGCTGACACCTAATCTACAAGTAAGAGTTTATGGATCAAATGAAAAGCATTTGTGTGCTTTTGATAAGAATACATATTGATCTAAACCCAGTCCTTGGTAAGTGTGCTGTTATTAGTGACCTTCAGTAAAGCAGTAATGGAAGATTTATGTTTTCTTATTTGTTTGACCTTTAATTATTTCCATTTGTGAGATCAGTTATTTTGTTACCAGCAGCTTTTTAAAAAAATTCTGACCTTGCCTACAAGACTGAAGTTGGTTTATACTTACCCAAAATGACTACAGTTTTGACAGTTGGTGTCTTTGCACATTACAACATGACTCTGCGTTTAAAAATGTTCTGTCCTAGGAATCAGAGAACTCCCCTGTTTGCAATTAAAGATAATAATAATAATATAATATAAATAGTGCTGCAGTGTCAAAAGATCTCAGCTGAATGGGCATTAACCCCAGATCCAAGTCACCGGCGATTTATGAAAATATAATGCTTTACATGGACCCAGTAATGATTCCAGAGACTCCGATGGTGCAATAAGATTGCATTTTAACAGACAGTATTTTACAACTGTTAGATATATTCCTCCCAGACCTATTTCAATTAGAGGTTGCCAAACAATCAACAAAAGAAGGCACGTGAGTTACAGTAAAGAAGTATGGAATACTATGGTCCTGTCAGCATGAAGGATGGCAAGCTGCAAAAAAAGGAACATTTAATTTTTTGGTTCAAAGGCATGTACTAAGTCTTCTGAAAGCTAAGAATACGCTGGATTTCAGGCAGTGATATAGTACCTAATTCAGTGCATCTTAAATCTGGCCTCTGTTGGTGCAGTGCTTTTCACAAGTATCTCAGCTCAACCCTTTCTTCATTCTTTTCACTCGTAAAGATAGCATGAAAGCAACTGAACAAAGCTGGCAGATTTTAAATGAACTTCAAAAGATTTTACATAAACACACACTTCTCAATATACACAATAGCTCCAATGATAATTCTGCCATCTGTAATAGGTGAACACAGCCCATCAACTAACTGCAACACTTGCAAGTCAGTCTCCATGCTTCCTCTGTCTTAGGGCTTGTCTACATTATCCACTGGATTGACGGTCAGTGATCGATTCAGTGGGGGTTGATTTATCGAGTCGAGTGCAGACGCGATAAGTCAACCTCCAAGCACTCTCCCATCGATTCTTGTACTCCACCGGAGCGAGAGGCGCAGGCAGAGTTGATGGGGGAGCATCAGCAGTTGACTTACCGCAGTGAAGATACCGCGGTGAGTAGATATAAGTACGTTGACTTCAGCTACGTTATTCACGTAGCTGAAGTTGCGTAACTTAGATCGATCCCCCCCGGTGTAGACCAGACCTCAGTGCTTAACTTGTAATGAAAGAGGTGCCGGGGCTCAAGCAACTATGTGCAGGGACTCAAGCAATTTTTTTTACAATCATAAATGATGCAGCAAGCCCAGAGGTGCTCGGGCTATGAACTGCCAAGCCTAGAGGTGCCAGGGCTCAGCCCTGGCAAACCCTGGCACAAAGTAAGTACTGCTCTATCCCTTACTTTCCCCCAGAATTTACCACCTACGAATGAGAGATTATTAAAAACAAAGTGACAGATATACTATGAAATGAGACATTCCCCCTTGTCCCATTTGTGACCTAATAACTTCTTATCTGAATGAAACATCAGACATTTGCCAATGGGCATGAAATAGTTAAACAGAGGACTTTAAAATACACTAAGAGACAAACTTAATACAGTAATCCAATCACTACAAGTCTACTTCATGAACTGGAACCAACTAATGCTTTCATTTTGTGGGTTGAATCCAAAATGATAGCAGCTCAATTACTTATTTAGTATGATGCCACTTAAATTTCTTCTCAATTGCTATAAAGTAATTCAGCACATGATCAAAAACTTTCTATGGGAAGAGATAAGGCCAAGAGTTAAAACAGGAAGATTAGAAACTCATAAAACAATAGATGGTTTAGCGCTTCCAAATACAAAGCTATATTATATTGCAGATGATCTTTCATAACTGGATACTTTTCTTGGTCCTACTGAATCATTTCCTAATTGGATGCATTTAAAAGCTCTAGACATGGAACTTTTTCCAATCCAAACTTTCTTACTTGCACCAGTGAAAAAGTTGACTCAGCGAATATTTAAATACAGTAGGATGATAACAGGATGTACAAGCATAAAAGGAACAATGTTTAACCAGAATTAACCCCTCATTCTTCCTTATGAAATAGTAAGAGAATAAAATTTGAGAATAAGTCAATTTACTGGGAGGACTAGGAAACAGCAAATGTTGTTTCTCTTAAGGATTTGTGTCCAGAGAGTTTACCAGTTAGTGAAACTTCACGCATCCTTGAAAAGTGATTTTAACTTGGGGAGCAATCAAAAATTACATTTCAAATCATTTCATATTACTGCAAACAGTAATAACTTGGGAAGCAATCAGCAACCAAAATGTCATATAATTTCAAGATATTTGCATTCTTTCTTCTGCTCTTACATATTAAAATGTGTATCTTCTCATCTAGTCTAAAACTTTTATGCACTGTTACTTGGACTAGCTTATCCCTAACTCCTGCACTTCAATCTCTGCAAAACAGATGGAAATGTAAGTTAAATGTATACTTTGATGAAAGATTACAGACTATACTACAAGATGTGATATTGTATCAGAAATGAAATTGCAACAGTTTACATTCATACAAAGAATATATTGGACTTGTATGCTTGTTCCAATGTGGTCTACAAGACAACAGTGTGTGCTGGTGCTATGGAAACTGGGTGGTAACATTTGGATAATAATGTCTGAGTATCACACATTTTTGATAAATGTTATTATGCAATGGAAACCACATGGAATCAAAAGTTACTGGCTGAAACAGAAATTTATTTGCTCCAGGAATTTTCACCAGTACATGTGATCACAAAGTATTTTTTTTAAATGGACAGCAATTGCCTTTTGAAAAAAATCACATAAAAATCAATCTTTAAAAGTCTTGCCCTGCTTTTAAAATCTTGGTAGATTAGTATGTTGACAAGGCAAAAATTTCTTTCTAGGAGTACTTGTGAAGGGGACCACTCATCTCTTGTGAGTGCCTCCTAGCATCTGATGCTACAGGACTTTTCCCGCTTCTGGCACATCCTGTGGGTTGTTGACCTCATTAGACAGGTCTTGAGTGGCTCAGCCCTCCGGCCAAGTCACACCATCAGAATGAATGAACCCCTTCCAGGTAGCAAATGTCCAACAAAACTATCTGCCCTTAACAGGGTCTTCAGACCTGTCTCTGGTCCCATTAAATCCCACCCTTCACTCAAGCTTTTAAGTGAGACTTGTCCCCTTCTCGAGGCTTAGGCCCTTTTCCCAGTGGCTGGTGGGGGAACCCGAGCTCACCCACTACTCTGGGTCCCAACGAGGGACCTAATAAACAGCAGCCACATATAGCTGCTGCTATTTCCTGGGCTTTTTCCTTCCTGGTCTCTTTCTCTTCACCCATACTCAGGGCTAAAGTTCTCAGATCCAGTTTCTCCTCACTGAATGCAAATGTCACCAGAAACCATCTTCTAGTTTTCTCTCGAGCTGCTGTGACCATCAAGGAGCACGCTTTCTTGCTGCTCTGGTCCCAGCCAGGAACTGACCGGCTCAAGCCCTGCAACTGTTTTTATCGGAACCTTCTGGGCTCTGACAGACTGCTTTTGTGCAGCCTCTCTCAGCAAGCCAGGAGGACCCACCTTTGCTGCTTCTTCCTGGGGTGGGATGTAATAGGATCGCAAGGCCTCCAGCAAAGGGGCCCCAAAAGGCCAAATACACCCCATCACAGCACGTTAGTAATAAGTTCAATAAGGAAATGAAGTATTTCATGTAGTATAGGAAGAATTTCTTATGTAAAAGAAAACAGATGTGCAAGTAAGAGATGCATGGATCACTAAAGTAGTATTGTGGAGGTAGAGAATTGTAGTAATTCTGGACACTTTTTAAGTGTTTGGTTGTCTTTTGCTTGTCTGGGCCTGTATTATTCTACAGTTTTTTATAATTTATATAAAAATCCACAGAGACACTTACAGAAATAATTATTTCACACTCCCCAAAGTAATTCCTTGCAAAAACTAGAGAGACACATTTTCTACTCAACATTACTAAAGTTAAAAAGCTTAATCAATTATGTATGGATAAATCTTAAGAAACAGAGACTGAGAAGTACAGCAGAGACTGCTAATTAAATCTATTTTTTAATTACCTACACACAATGCTGTAGAATTGTGAAATTCCAGAATAAGTTAAATCCCTTGCCAACTCTCATGATTTTACAGCAAGTCTCATGAGATTTGGAATTTTTCTTTAAGGCCCAGATCCAGGAATTATAGGATTAAATGAGCATCTCAGTTTTCATTTTTACAAAAGAAGTTCTAGCCCTCTTGGTTGTAGTGAATAGCTTGAAAATGAGAACTCTAAGGACTCCCAAACCAGAAAGGAAATAAAAAGAATCCAAAATCTATTTTTCTACAATCTTTACATATGATTTTTGCATCATATTTAAGCCAGTCACATGATTGGGATCAGACTCATGATTTTGGAACTCTTGCAATACTGTTGGCTACTCAGTGCTGAAAGGGCAAGTGTTGAATAATATATGTTGGGTAGCAAAGATGATTAATAATATGTATTATCTTCATCATATTCATATTGTGTGTGTGTGTGTATATGTGTATGTATGTATTCATTAAGAATAACATTAAGCACAAATTGTGTAACCGTAATAAAGCCAAACTGGCCTATACCATAATCCTGTTCCTTTACACTAAAGTTTATGCTCAAATAAATTTGTTAGAATATAAGGTGCCACAAGTACTCCTTTTCTTTTTACTAAATATCCCGTAATTCCTTGCATTTGCTGAACTAAGCATTTGGCATTAGAAGATAGGAAACTTTACTCGGTGCATATTTTTTCATCTCTGGATGACCTTTTTATATTTGTTTTCTAGCAAAAACCTGAGTTAGACTATCAGTAAATATTCTCCGTGGTCAGCTCTGGGAAACAGCTTCTCTCCGGTGTCTGGGAGCTGTGGGGTCTCCAGCCTGCAGCAGTCACTATGGCAGGGCTGCCCTGGAATTGCGGACCCATTCCAGGACTTTCAGGCTCTCAGCTCCACAGCAGGGAGCCTGGAAGCCCTGAGAGACCTGGCTCGAGCTGGGATTCTCATCATGGTTTCCAGGTTCTCTTGTATGGAGTTGTGCATCTAGACCCAGAAAGACACAGCCAGACATGGGTCTCCCAGGCTCCCAGCTCCATGGGAAGGAGCTAGAAGCCCTGAGAGGCCAGCTCAAGCTAGGGTTATCAGGGCTTCCAGGGTGCCTGCTGCAGATATGGGAACTGAGCCCTGGTTCGAGCAGGTGAGCCTGGAAGCTTTTGCATAGTGGGGCTGCCCAGGAGCCTTGGAACATGGAATCCCAACTCCCCACCCCAAGGGCAGTCCTCATGGAAGAGCTCCCCAGCAGCAGTTCAGGGAAGATGCCATTGAAATACTGTCTGTAATGGGTTGAAAATTCCTCAGACCTGAGCTAAACACTTTGGGTTTGACAGATCAGCATTTTCTGACAAAACTGTGTTTTGCTTGAAATTTTTCAACCACTCTAGTGACAAGGATGTATCATGGAATCACTTCCATTCTGCTACAAATTATGAGTTTATGTTGTTTTTAGGGAAGAGGAAGGAAGTCATGATTATGCTGAACCAATACTATGCTTTAATAATTCTTGGAAGTAAGTGAATGGCAGATAACATTTAACTTGAATACACTCTGATTTTCTAATTAATTAAAACTAAAGAAAATCATGCTTGCTATGCTTTCTGCACATACTGCTAATCACAGTGACATGGTACAAATGACACAGCAAAGCACATTCTGCAAAATGCACAGAAATATAGTTTTCCATTTTAGTTTAAACAGCAGCAAATTAAGAATGTACGCAATGGTGAGGAAAAGTTCAACCAAGTATGGAGAGTATAAAATGTGTAGCCTGCAGGGACAGACTGACTACCTCTTATACAAACAGTAGATATCCTTACAGCAGCAAAGATGCAGCGGTGAATATGAGTTCAGACTGAGTCTAATATTAACATTCCAGACCCACCCTTTGTTTCAGCCTTTGTTGGTTGTGAAAGAAATTCATGTACATAGAAGCACACATCTTATTTCTCTGCCTACCCTTCAATTAGTTCAAAAGAATTAAAAAGTATTTCCGAGGCTGTTTTAAAAGAAAAACAAAATTCTATAATTTGGAACTATTTGACTGGGTGTATATATTGTACTTTACATGTACTAAACATGGCAAAATGGGGTCTCATATTTATTGTTTCTCCACAGATTTGCATATCAAATGTTCTCAACTTACAAGGGAAAAGAAGGTAGAGCTGGCCATTGTCGGGAAGAGGAATGGGTGCTTCCGTAACTATGCAAATCCATCGGCCATTCTCCACAGAGGGCGCAGGGCAGAACAGTTGTTGTAAACAACACATTCCACCTTCTACTATTGTTATCGTCAATCACTGGTTTTGCTGGCACTTTGTGGTATAGGGGAGGATACCCACCACCTCAGTTTCTGTGAGTCTTCCCATTTACTCAGGCTGTGAAACAGGCTGAGGATTTGCTCATAAATGGAAGACAGCAGTTTTCTTACACAAAATTCCTGTTCACTCTATGAATAAAACTGCTTCATAAAATGACTATAATACTGATGTGATTTACATTGCTATTTGCTGTTGCAAAGAATGCAATAAGTGTATTAATATTTTTAATGAGAAATGTCCAAGGTTTCCTACCATTTAAACATTTCTTAATTTGCTCTTTAGCCATGAACACAAATGCTAAAGTGTGCAATGTTTAGCTAGCTCCCACAGTACCCTGTTAAAGTGAAGCTGACTGGACTTCAGCTTTGATTTAAAACAATAAGAAATAAGTCATTTAAAGGGATTAGCACAATCAGTATTCACATAGTAACAGAGGAATAAATTTGACCGATGAACACAGACATCTCTCAATGAGCATGTGTAGCCAGACAGCAGCCCCCCCCCCCTCAGACCAGCATTGCTGGAAACACAGGAGGAAGCAGGAACAAGGCACTTAACATATATTCCAGCACAGCCTTTGAAGCTGTGAAAGCACAGGTGTGCTGCTACAATGTGCCTCTGGGAACAGATACAACGATTAAGCTCACAGCAGGCAGAGGCCCTGTGACAGACATGGCTCTTAGCCCCAACTAAATAGCGTGATGCACACACACCAACATCCTAGTTGGGAAAATATTTACCCTGATAAAAGAAATGTCCAGTAGTCGACACTTATTGTTTCTCTCCTTTGCAAGTGTAAACTACTCTTGCGAAAGCTGGCGTCACCCCGACAGACCAGCCTCAATTTGGCATAAGAAAGGAGAAAGAGAATAAAGGAGTACAGAGGTATAAGTAGGGGACCTACAGCACCATGATTTTTGAGTGCTTTTCACTATCTATCTGCTGGTCAGATAAGTGACAGCCTCCCAAGGCTTCTGCAGCTAAGAGGGTCCCTACGCCTTGTCCCTTATTCGTCTTTCCGCGGAATTGAGTGACCGATCCTGGCTTGGCACCGCTGGAATCGAGAGATGCAAGGAGGGTAAGAAGCACCCACACCTGATCTCCTATCTTTAGTGTACACATATTTTGACATAGAGCTCTATACTTTGTTTTTCTTTTCTTTGGGATTGTGGCTTCAGTTTTGTAACTTGTTTGTGTGTATAACATCTCTACATTTAAATAAGTAGGCACTAGCAATTTTGTAACCACATGATTAGAATCTAGCTTAATAAATTTTGGTAACCATTTATGCATAAGCCTGACTTGTTTTCTCTGGTTTACTGTAAAGCAGCCAACACAATTAAAGAACCTCAGCCGTTTTGGCTCTAAAGCCTGGCCATTAGGTGAGAGTACTAAGAGCCTAGCGTTGAGTTGTGCCGCCTCCACGGGGCAAACTCTTGGGGCACCTGTCAGTCAATCCTGGCTGCCCACTGCGAAGGAGCTCTGAGCTCTAGCAGTTAAAGTCACGGGTGTGGAGAGGCTCTTAGTGCTGCCATTGGGGCACCTGTCAGTCAGTATTGACTGCCCGCTGCGAAGGAGCTCTGAGCTCTAGCAGTTAAAGTCACGGGTGGTTAGGACCTTGGGGCATCCGTCAGCCTAGCCCGGGCTGCCCGCCGCGAAGGGACAGTGCGTCCTCGCGGTTAAAGTCACGGATGGTATAAACGGGCATAGCTGGCACCTCACCAAACATCCTTGGCCGTCGGCTAACAGCATGTTCAACCATTAGTGCTAATGCTATGGCCGGTGTGTGGGGAAGAGGGTATTTCAGAGGGTATATTCATCTTTGAAAAGTTTACTTGCTACCATCAGATTTTGTTTGTTTTTCTCTGTTCTTTTACAAAATCTCTTATTGAACTAACAGAAAAACTTCTAGCAAATGCATTACATCCTCTACAATTCCTTGTTCTGTATAAGCGATATAACTCTAAGGGTACAAAGAGGACAGGTGGGTTTTTTGATTTCCACCTATCCTGGACTTTAACACTCAGTCTGTCCTGCTGCAGCCCACAGGAAATAGACTGTGTATGTATCTGAAGTGATTATTCACTACAAATGTTATTTTTAGTTCTTGTCATGCTGTGAAATAACAGACCTGAGTGTTTATCCTGTTAGTTCTTTCTGCCATCTTTTGAAGGATTTGCTGCAGACTTTTCCCCCTGAACACTTTCAGATCACAACCTGTTAATCAGCTAAAAACTGTTTGGGAACTCTAACTTTCAGAGCTCAGGCATGACTGAGAGGCAGGTAATCACTGGTTCTCACTCATATAGGACAGGAGAGTTTAAACGTGAGGCGAGTTAGTTCAAATTTTCTCAGAAAAATTCTGTAATATTTTTAGTCTTCTTTCAAGAGACAAAGCATACACACACTCCTGGGGATGTACTAAGATGTAGGATTTAAGGGATTTAGATCAGTGGTTTTCAAACTGTGGGTCATGACCCAGTACTGGGTCATGGAATGTAAGGCACTAGGTCACGGTGGCTCTGGTCAGAACCGCCACCCGGGCTGTTAAAAGTCCCGTCGGCGGTGCTGCCCAACTAAGGCAGGCTAGTCCCTACCTGTTCTGACACCGTGCTGCACCCTGGAAGCTGCCAGCAGCAGGTCCGGCTCCTAGGCAGGCGGCCATGGGGCTCTGCACGCTGTCCCCACCCCGAGCACTGGCTCCGCACTCCCATTGGCCGGTTCCCAGCCAACGGAGCTGGGGATGTGGTCTCTGCGGGCGAGAGCCGCATGGAGCCACTTGCACACCTCTGCCTAGGAGCCGGACCTGCTGCTGCCCACTTCTAGGGAGCATCACGTTCCGCAGTGCCAGGACAGGCAGGAAGCCTGCCTTAGCACCCGCACTGCGCCACCACAGGTAAGCCCGTACCCCACCCCCATGCCCCAATCCCCGCCCCAGCCCTGAGCCCCCTCCCATACCCTGAACCCCTCATTCCTGGCACCAGCCCACAGCCTCACCCCTGCACTCCAACCCTCTGCCCCATCCCTGAAAAGCCCCTCCCACTCTCCAAACCCCTCATCCCCAGCTCCATTGGGTCACGAACATCAACAATTTTCTTCAACTGGGTCACCAGAAAAAAAGTTTGAAAACCACTGATTTAGATGGTATTGAGAATCAAAAGCTAGGTTACTTGATTGAAAAAACTGGATATACACTTCTTAACATGGGGTGCGGGGAGATGAGTGTTCAATCACAAATAACAGAACAGTTGAAAACTCACCCCAGCACATGCAGTTTAATTATAACATTAATCTACCTGGATTTAGTTATTCCTTCACAGCCAAATAGTCCCTGACCACAGTTTAAGTAAATGGGTTGTATGAAGAGGTGTTCAGCAGACAGAAAATTCACTCTCATTTCATGGTACAGTGACCCTGGGGGACACTCCATGTCTACTGTTCCAGTTGTGTGGTTGCAAGAGCCTCCACAGAGCTTTGTCCTCATACTTTTCCTGAAGACCATCTCTGTAAACCTCTCCAAACTGGAACATCTCACCTGAGACCTCTCAGGGTGATGTACCCCTGGGCTTCTGCAGACCTTTGCTGGGCCAGAGGGCTTGGCAAAAAGCCTTTAAGAAAAATGTTCAATAAAAGGCCATTTCCGACACAACCACTTTTTTTTTCAACCTGTTCTTCTCATCACACCATCTGTAAAACTAGATTATATAAATTCTTTAGGACAGCAACCATGGCTTAAAACAGGAGTGCTTCAAAGCACCTCAAGAGCTTTTGGGTTCTGTACAAAAGAAATAAGTAATAATAAAGTTCTTTCACAGAAAGCTAATTTGGGGGAAAGAGCAGATGGTAAACAATATCAGTGCAAAGTTAATAAAAAATCAAATGGGTATTAATGGAAACTGTTTCCCAATATTTGCCAAGCTCTATGCAGGTTTTCTTTGTTTGTTTTTAAATAAAGGGGTCATTTAGGGTGACCAGATGTCCCAATTTTATTGGGACTTGTTTTATATATATTGGCTCCTATTACCCCCTACCCCCCGTCCCGAATTTTCATATTTGCTATCTGGTCACCCTAGGGGCATGCATTATCTCATATGTATCCTTTTGATAAAAGCATCAATATACATTTCATCTCTGTAAACAATAACAAGTTACACATCTCACTTTTTTTAATTTAGGTTTCAGACTTCAGGTTGGCTACACTTTCTCAGTGAGACAGAGAATGCAGTTAGAGGGTTTTTTTTACTTCACAATAGCATCTTTTGTTGTTTCATTTGTATGTTTGAGAATAGGCCTGTATTGCATAAGAGCAGTGTTATTAATGTATTAAAAATGGAATTTCATACCAAGACCTCTTCTATAAGGATATGATAATTTCATCTATGATCCCTGGGGAAGCTCATCAAGTCAAAAATGGAAGTCAAGGAATATTTACTGGTCTGGACTACAAACTAGTTTCATACATATAGTACCTTTTTTACTATTACTTTTTATAGGTTGATAAACATATCAAAGAATTAACAAATATACAAAGAAACTACAATTGTGAAGAATAAATTCCACTGGAATATAAATGCCTGCTACTGCAACTGACTTGTCCCTATGCAGAAGGGCACAAATTGGGTAGAAGTATAAAAGGATGGAATGAATAAATTTAACTTTTTATTTTCCTTGGGGACAAACCCTGAGAAAGACCCTGGTCTGCTCTTTTATTTTTATATGTACATATCAAGCTTCTGTCATTCATCTTCTACATAGGTTTAGAAATGCAGAACTATTCTGTCCTGAAGCATCTACAATTTTGCCTAGCAGTAGGATATTACATAAGGTTTATTCATGTACAGAAGTGGTAGAGAAAAGACATTTGTATTATATTCAAAAGCATGTTACAAACAATAGGAATAAAGGAAAACTATTAAAAAAAGGTTCTTCTAACTAGTTCAGTAAAACTAGTTCAGAAGGGAGGCCTTTGCTGAATTTGAAGGAAGTTGTAGCTCATTTGAGAGAAAGAATGGCTACCCAATTGTAGAATAACAGAAGGGCTGCAAAGATAATTTGTGAGAAAGTTGATTATAGGGCTCATGCTTTCAATGGCCAAATACAGTGGCAACAGGAGGAGAGGTTTGAGCATTGGCCTGCTAAACCCAGGGTTGTGAGTTCAATCCTTGGGAGGTCACTTAGGGATCTGGGGCAAGAATTGGGGATTGGTCCTGCTTTGAGCAGGGGGTTGGACTAGATGACCCCCTGAGGTCCCTTCCAACTCTGATATTCTATGATTTTATAAATGGCTGCAACTCCAATAAATTCAGTGATGAATTGGCCCCATCAGGATAGGAATGTAGGTCATCCTGAGCTATCACATAAAACGACTAAATGTATTCTTCACTGTAACATGTTCAAACTTGTTGCAAAAGTTTTTCATGGAAAGGATGGCTTGGTGGATCACTGTGGTGAAGGACAATCATTAACCTCTGTGAGCAAATAAGTAAAAAGGAGCAGGGCCTGATTCTCCACTGCCTTGGCACCTTGTATAGTTATTTACAACTGGGCAGAGTAAATATAAAATGCAATCATTCTGGCCCATGGATTTTCATGTGGATTTGAAGATAATTATGTGGGGAAAAAAATTAATAAACATTTTGAGTCTGGTTTATGGTGGACTAAATGCAGCTCCCATTACACATTTAAATGAAGTAAGTAATAAATTTTGCAAAAGGAGCATGGAAGCTTGGGTCCATTAATTTGCCTCAGACTTGGCCTTTTACTCATTGCCACACAGTTACTTCTGTCTTGCAGAAATCAATTCATTAAATTATGAAGTAGTAGTAATGCCATCTTTGAAATATTTTCATTAGATTACTTAATGTCAGCTTTCAGCTTTCTTTAAAATGCAAAAACTGGCAATCCCTCTGTGGGTTGCACTATACATGCTTGACTGGTACCTTTTCAAACTGTCAGCCAATGAACATATAGTCACCAAAGAGTTAAAAGATGTTGAATATCATTCTATTTCAAAGTTTCCTTTGAGATGAAGAAACAATGCAGGCAGTGGCGAATCAAGAGTGAACTTGAAGATGAACCAGTTTCTTTCTTTAGGAAATTAGGCCAACATTTTGTTAATCTATTTCCACAAACTAGTTACTGGAGGTCTTTACACTGGACAAAATTCCTACTGGACAAACATTAATGAAAAGGACTCTTTACAGTAAACACACTTAACCTTTATCTTCTCAATGTAAAAGATAAAAACCATGAGCATAATTCATTGATTTAGCTACAGACAGAGGTAATCTGTAAAATGCACTCTTCAAAGCTTTCTGGGTATTCAAAGACCATAGGGAACTTTAAGAATTCAATAGCTTGTTGGAAAAAGCAGCCATAAATAATGCATGCCTAGAGCACCTGGTACCTATGGCATTATCTCCTGCATAAGCACAAAATAAAAGTTTATACCTATGAAACATTCAAATCATACAGCCAGTTCACTAAACATTGTCACTAATGTTATCTTTGCTTTAATGCTCAAAATGAGATCTGTATTAATGCTAAGGATAAACCCACATTTAGTCATGGTTTCTTCATAAAATGATTTGTTATTGATTTGACAATAAAAGTGTTCTCTTAATTACAAAAAGTTAACTCAGCATTGCTGCTGACAGAAATGTGCAACAGGAGGAGGGGAAAGGGGACTTTATGAACCATATTTTATTGGTTCTGACTCTGAAATTAGTTTACAGTATTCTAGGGGAAAAAAAGGAAAGGATGTGTGTGTTTTTCTACTTTCCAAAGATGCTGTCCACTTCTACTGAATGTGCTGCTCTACTTAAGAACCACAAAAATACATTTTAAAAGGACCAACAATATGTGCATCCACACACTTGCACAGACTCTACTTAAGAGCCACAGATACACATTTTAAAAGGACCAACAATACGTGAATCCACACAGATTTTTACATGTAAAGAGTGTAATTGCATGTCTAATACCATTCTTTATTTGAACATAAATATTCAAAGGCTTTGTTCCAGGCACTGATAAGGTAAGACACCACAAGTATGACTTAACTAGGGCACATCTTTACAAGTAACATCTGGAAACTACCCAGCAGTAACTTGTCCAATGCACATACTCCTTCCCTCCATAATCAGTACCACCTAGTGGCTGGCTGCTGTCAATACACCACCCCACCCCACACTTTTAACCTGGTCCCAGCACCACTACTGGGACCCCACTGCCCTCCCTTGTGTGAAGGTTAAGGAGGTGGGGAAGAGGGGACTGTTTCCTTGCTGTACCAGACATTAGGAGCCCCAACTCCAGTCTCCAACTTATTTAAGAGACACCTTTATCTAATCTATTTCCAATTCCGGTTTGTCAGGAAACCGCACCCCCTGTTGATAATTAGCTACATTGGACACTGCCAACTTACAACAAACTATGCACTCGGTCCCTGGGCTGCTAAGAGAGAGGTGAAAAAATCCCACACTACCCAGACCAGTCTGGCAGTAAGTGAAAAATTCCTTCCTGGCCCCCAATTCTTGGCAACCAGCACAATGCCCACAGCAAGGCTGCAAAGCTCAGTCCTATTCTAACCACAAGGGACGGCAGGGAGGATGACTCTTTCCAGAGCAGAATGGTGCCCCCAGGCATGGGAAACACTAATAAGGCCTCTTCTTGAGTGACAGGCGCTAACAGGTCTACATTGCCCCTTCTGCCCAGTCACTCAGCCACAGAAACCCACTCCAAAAGCCCATGAAGAGGCTGAGTTCTTCAAAGACAGGAGGAAAAAACGGGGAGGACATAATCCTTCAAGGGGCTAAGCGTTTGTTTCCCTGCTGGCTCAAAACCTCCCCACCTCTAAGGCTGTGGAGATAGGCAAGGTATTGCAGGCATACTAATCAAATACAAGAGAAATCTTATCAGAAATCTTATCAGAGCTGGTGAAAGAATTCTATGCAAAATGATCTGCCAGCAAACAACTGGCAGGAATTGGGGCCTGCAGCAGAAGCTAGTCTCTAGCCAGCCTCATCAGTACAGGTGTTTGATTAGCCACACCACCCGAGTGCCTGTAGGGGCCAGCAGAAGCAGTTCACTGGCTTCTAAATGCTCATACCCATCACTGTGCCTGCTCCTTTGTTACCTTGTTCCTCCTGCTTCTGCCTTGCACCCAGACGTGCCCCTGCCTTGAACCCACTCCTTGCCTGCTGCCCTGCTCGCTCCAGTTCCTGCCTTCTGGTTCTGACCCTTGGCTCTGGCTCCTGACTACAGACTCCGTCTTTACCCTTGGCTCTGGCACCCAGTTCTTGCCCTCCAGTGAGAACATTGGCTTTGGCTCCTTATTAGATGCCCTATCCGACTACTAGGGTAGACCGTCTTCGTCCCAGTCGGCTGACAAGAATGCAGTTTCTTCAGAACCAAAAGTTTTCACAGGAAAGTATCAATTATGAGCACCCACTAAATAAATAAATAAAATTATTGAAGACTATTTTATAACAAAAAAAATCATTTCAATTGAAATTTCAACCTATGTCGTTTCATTCTTTGATTAAAATAAATTAAAAACAAACAAAAACCCTAAACAAACGAAAACAAAAAGCCCCTAACATTTTAAGTCAAACTCTCCATTCCAAGCAAAACTTATTCATTTGAAATTTCCTTCAAGAAAACTGATTTTTTTGTACTACAAAATTTCAGAAAAGATTTCTGGTTCAGAATTTCTTATGAGAAAGCTTTCACTTTTCTCAACAGCTCTACTTATCATTCTTACAAAAAAAGAATAAGAAAGCAAGATAAATCCCAAAAAGACAGAGACGGAGAGAGATTTGGCAAATCACTATGTTTCATAAATCACAGTGTAATCATAAATAAATGCTTCTTGCACACTGTTAAGATGACCTGGGGGACTTGACTGTTTAGGCAGCAATTGCTGATAGAAATCATCTCCCTTCAACAGTATTAAGGACTCATGCATGGATCTTCTAATATACCTTGACACACAGAGCAAGTATTCATTAACAAATGTTTTTTCTTCCTTCTATACTCCAGTTCCTGAAGCATATCCAACAGTTACCTGAATGGCTCTGCCACCATGCTTTCTCTCCCTCTCCATCCCTCCCTGTCCCCTTGTGTTTTTATCATCAACCGTTTTGCCTAGTAGCTACTCCACAAATCTATGCTTCTGAAAATGCTCCCTGACATCTGTTTTCAGTTTATCTTTCTTGCATGCCCTTTTCGAGCTTCATGTCCTATCATCAGTGCAGTGGGACAAATTCATCCCTGATGTAACTCTACTGAAGCCAATGGCTGTAGGGGTGGATTTGGCCCGGTCTGTTTAGACCAGGGGTCAGCAACCTTTCAGAAGTGGTGTGCCGAGTCTTCATTTATTCACCCTAATTTAAGGTTTTGCGTGCCAGCAACACATTTTAACATTTTTAGAAGGTCTCTCTCTATATATAGTTTATATAATGAAACTATTGTAGTATGTAAAGTAAACAAGGTTTTATAAATGTTTAAGGAGCTTCATTTAAAATTAAATTAAAAAGTGGATCTTATCAGTTTAGTGCAGTGGTTCTTAACTTGGGGTGTGAGACGTGAGTTTTTTTTTTTATGTAAGCAGAGACAGGGTGGGCTCCACCCTGACATCTGGTGGTGAGGTGTGGCAAGTTGTGGAAAAGAACTTCAGGGGCTGATCTCATTTGCATAGGCACACCCACCCTGCCTAGAATGAGGCCATAACTGCCCAAATCGTCACTTTGGCTGCTGTGGGATCCCCAGTGTCTCTGTTATTGGGGCGGGAAGAATAAATTGTTAGTACCCTGATTATGGGAACTGTGCTTGGAACTGTACTTGGCCTTTTTGTTATGATGGAGGACTCACCATCAACTGAGTAGCACTCACTAGGCAAGGGACATGGGTTCCAAAATTCTGTGAATTGAGAGAGACTTGAGACAGGTATTAGTGCCTGGTGGTGTAGGCCCCTTTTGTGAGGGCCTGAAGCACCAATTGCACCTCTGTCTCTCTCCACTGTGGAATGTCAGAGCTAATTTTGGGTCTATTAAGAGTTTTGTTACAGGTATTGTGCTGAATTCACTTCAGCCTTATAGTGCACCAGCACTAAGGCTCCCACTACTATGAGCTGAAATCACTGAGAGCTGAAATCACTGAGCACTGTGTCAAGTAGGGGGGAGCCGGAAGTTCTAGTGTGCAGTGGAGCCGGTCGTGAGACAGCAGTGTGTTCGTGAGACGGCGAGCTGAGCGGAGCCGGTCGTGAGACAGCGGTGTGTTCGTGAGACGGCGAGCTGAGCGGAGCCGGTCGTGAGACAGCGGTGTGTTCGTGAGACGGCGAGCTGTCCGGAGCCGGTCGTGAGACAGCGGTGTGTTCGTGAGACGGCGAGCTGTCTGGAGCCGGTCGTGAGACAGCGGTGTGTTCGTGAGACGGCGAGCTGAGCGGAGCCGGTCGTGAGACGGTGAGCTGTGCAGAGTGGAGCCGGTCGTGGTGGAGCGGAGCAGAGCCCTGTGGGGCAGTCAGCTTCAGGACACGTAAGGTGCCCCTTACCTCTTTCCCCCACACCCAGGCACATTTTAGCCAGATTGGGGAGTAACACTCTGCAGGTGAACTTTTGAACTCCGGGGCTGGACTTTTTTTGGACTTTGGGCGATTAGTGGATTGCTGGACTCAAGAGACGTTTGGGTTCTGGGACTCAAGAGCCTGAGGGAAAGGATGTGGCCCAAATTTTCTGGGGTGGGTCAGTGTTCATGGTTTGGTTAATGAACACTAGTTGTGGTGTTTCCCCAATTTAATGCTGATGTTGTTTGCCTCATGTTATTAAAGATTCTCTACTACACCAAGACTCTGTGCTTGCGAGAGGGGAAGTATTGCCTCCTTGAGGCGCCCAGGGGGTGTGTAAGATTTTCCCAGGTCACTGGGTGGGGGCTCGAGCCAGTTTTGCATTTGCTTTAATGAGAGGGAACCCCTGTGTATTGAACCCGGCCCTTGCTGCTATCAACTTGGCCTGGCAGAAGGGTTACATTTGTGGGGGCTCGTCCGGGATGAAGACTGGGTCAGTACCCCTCGCAAGCACATCTTAGGTGAGTCATTAAATTGGGAGAACCCAGAATCTGGTTGTTGTTGTTTTGATCTGTTATATTTGGGAAAGAAATTACAGTTTGTATAATGGCCCTACATTTGCTAGAGGATTGGTGCAAGGGGATGAATATTAACCCTAGGAACTGTGTCCTGGTGACCGGGGTGCCGGAGGCATTCGATGAAGGCTCAATAGAGCCTACCTTAAGGGCATCCACTGAGTACCTGAGTAAGTGTAAAATGCGTGGGCGCATATTTGTGAGGGAGGATGGAGATTTTGCTGTACTGTGTGAGCTGCCGTCGGCTGTGGACCCTCTACAGGTTCCAGGCACGATAGCAGTGGAAGATGGTGAGTGGAAGGTAATAACTACTGGGAGCCAGCCCTCACCGGCTCCTGCATCTGAAGTGGAGTTTTTAAAGAAAATGTCAGCCTTTTTGGGGAGAGAGGGGAAGACCTTGGCTGATATGCCGGGTCTGTTGGGCCTTGACCCAGGAGTCCCAACCCGGGAGGCTGCTCCATCACCTGATGAGTGGGTGAAGGCTTTGGGGCAAGCATTAGAGAAGGTCGTGCCACCCCACCCTGAGTCAAGCCCCTATCGTAAACTGAGGCTGTTTTCTGGGGGTCCCACCCCAATACCCGGGGAGGAAGCATTTGAACCCTGGCTGGAACACACCACTGAAATGCTGCAGGAGTGGGCAGTACCTGATGCTGAAAAGAGAAGGCGACTAGTAGAGTGCCTCAGGGGGCCAGCCCTAGATGTGATTCGCACCCTGAAGCTCAGTAACCCTGGGGTCAAGGTAAAGGACTGCCTAGAGGCCCTTGATCATGCCTTCGGGAGAACCGAGGGCTCAGAGGATGTTTATTGCAAGTTCCTCAATGCCAGGCAACAAAAGGGAGAGAAAGTTTCTGCCTACATACAGAGGTTGGAGAAATTATTACAGAGAGCCATCATGAGGGGAGCAGTAGCGGTTGAGCAAATGGACCGGACTAGATTGGCTCAGATTGTGAGGGGAATTCAATATCAGAACCCAATCCTTCTCCACCTTCGATTAAGGGAGCGCCAAGACAATCCACCGGGTTACTCTCGACTGATAAAAGAGGTCCGAGAGGAGGAAGAGAGGCAGGCAGCTGGTGAGGTTTGGGAGGTTCAGCCACCCCAGGCAACTGCCACAACATCCATACGAGCGCCCAAGGCGCTGATGGTGAATCCTCAAGAGGAACTTACCCAACGAGTGCAGGTCCTGACACAGAAAGTGGCTGAACTAGAGAATACCATCGATTCAGCAAAGACTTCAGCGTACAAGGAACCCCCTGTTACCACGGTCCAGAAGACTACATTTAGAACCTCTGCCCCACCCCGGCAACACGGGAAAGGGCAATCCTTCTTCTGCTACCGGTGTGGCCAGGATGGGCACATTGCTGCCAGGTGTCAGAATGCAGAGAATCCCCCGCTAGTATACCAAAAGCTGAGGACCACCTGGGGAAAGTCGGGAAACGGCCCCAGGGCCTGGGAAGGGAGCCGCCTAGGCCTGCAGGGTTTGGAGGCTCCCCTGCGAAGAACCATGCCACCCGAATCCCACCAGGATTGATAGGACCTCGAGCTGAGGTCACTGTAAAGGTTGAAGGGACAGAATGTAGAGCAGTGCTTGACACGGGATCCCAAGTGACTATCATATTCCAGTCTTTCTACCAGCAGATGCTTATGCATCTGCCTATACAGCCCTTGACAGGGCTTGGCCTGTGTGGTCTCAGCATGGATGAATACCCGTATCAGGGGTATGTCATTGTACACCTGGAATTCCCAGAAGAGATCGCTGGGGTAAGACAGGAGGTGGACACTGCAGCTTTAATATGCCCTGACCCTAAAGGTGTCTCTGATGTGTCTGTGCTGATAGGGACCAACTCCAGCCTCTTTAAGGTACTTGCAGATTACTGCAGACAGCGAGCAGGGGACCAATACCTGAATACCTTGGTGATACACACACATTGTGCTGCAGCCTACAGAAAAATTGAGGACGCAAAAAGAGTGATGCCTGATTTGCCGGTGGGAGCACTGAGGTACGCAGGCCCGGTCCCCTTAGTGGTGCCTGCAATGACAGAAAAGGAGGTGATTGTCATGAGTACCTGCCTGAAAGGCAATAAGAGAACATTAGCAGTGGTGGAGCATCCAACTGAAGGAGTGCTGGTTCTTAGTGGAGTCATAACCCTACCTGCTGAAGCCCAGGAAGAGGTGACTATACTGATTGCTAATGGGACAAGTCGTGATATTTTTGTGAGGCGAGGACAAAAGATAGCAGACCTCTTTGAACCCGAGTCAATTGTAACCCCCCAGTGTGAAACGCAAGTTCCGACGATAGACCCAGCAAAGTTTGACTTTGGAGATTCACCAGTGTCCGAGGAGTGGAAAGATTGCCTGAGGAAGAAACTTTGTGAAAGATCCAAGGTGTTCTCACTGCATGAGTGGGATGTGGGATGTGCAAAAGGAGTAGAACACAATATCAGACTACATGACTCTCGACCTTTTAGGGAGAGATCTAGGAAGATTGCTCTCTCTGAGATGGAAGATGTGCGACATCATCTTCAGGAGCTGGCTGCGAATGGCATCATTACAGAGTCCCGCAGCCCATACGCCTCGCCCATTGTGGTAGTCCGTAAAAAGAATGGGAAAATCCGGATGTGTATTGACTACCGCACCCTAAACAGCCGTACTGTGGTCGACCAGTACACTATGCCTCGAGTGCAAGATGCCTTAGACTGTCTGCTGGGAAGCCAGTGGTTCTCTGTGTTGGATCTTCGAAGTGGGTACTACCAGATCCCTCTGGGAGAAGAAGATAAGGAGAAGACCGCCTTCATCTGCCCATTAGGGTTTTATCAGTTCGAACGCATGCCCCAAGGGATTTCTGGAGCACCTGCCACCTTTCAACGTCTCATGGAGAGAGTTGTGGGAGACATGAATTTACTGCAAGTGTTAGTTTATTTGGATGACCTGATTGTGTTTGGAAGAACCTTAGAGGAGCATGAAGAAAGACTTCTTAAAGTGCTTGATAGGTTGGAGGATTATGGTCTGAAGCTTTCAATTGACAAATGCCAGTTCTGCAGAACCTCAGTGAAGTATGTGGGTCACATCGTATCCCAAGAGGGTGTGAGTACTGATCCTGATAAAATAGAAGCACTCACTACATGGCCACGTCCAAGTAACTATAGAGAACTCAAGACCTTTCTTGGATTTAGTGGCTACTACCGCAGGTTTGTGAAAAACTATGCTACGATTGTAAAGCCTCTGAATGATCTTACCAGGGGACATCAGTCCAGCAAGAACAAATCTAAGACCAGGAATAAGGGGAGGTTCCCAAAGCCTCCTGTGCAGAGAAACTATGGCCCCTTTGCACCATTTGGGCCACGGTGGGATGAGAGATGTGAAAGGGCTTTTCGAGAACTCATTACTTGCCTAACTCATGCTCCAGTCCTAGTTTTTGCTGACCCAAGCAAACCATTTATCCTGCATACTGATGCCAGTTTGGAGGGTCTGGGAGCAGTCCTGTACCAGGAAGTGGAAGGCAAACATAAACCTGTAGCCTTTGCCAGCCGAGGATTGTCTGATAGTGAAACTCGTTATCCCACCCACAAGCTGGAATTCTTGGCCTTGAAATGGGCCATCACTGAGAAATTTCGAGACTACTTGTATGGTGCTCAGTTCCAGGTGTGGACAGACAACAATCCACTGACTTATGTGTTAACAAGTGCTAAGCTGGATGCTACAGGGCAGAGATGGGTGGCCGCCTTGGCTAGCTATGAGTTTAGCATTCAGTACCGATCAGGGAGAAGCAATGTAGATGCAGATGCATTGTCCAGGCGTCCGATGTAAGCAGAGACAGGGTGGGCTCCACCCTGACATCTGGTGGTGAGGTGTGGCAAGTTGTGGAAAAGAACTTCAGGGGCTGATCTCATTTGCATAGGCACACCCACCCTGCCTAGAATGAGGCCATAACTGCCCAAATCGTCACTTTGGCTGCTGTGGGATCCCCAGTGTCTCTGTTATTGGGGCGGGAAGAATAAATTGTTAGTACCCTGATTATGGGAACTGTGCTTGGAACTGTACTTGGCCTTTTTGTTATGATGGAGGACTCACCATCAACTGAGTAGCACTCACTAGGCAAGGGACATGGGTTCCAAAACTCTGTGAATTGAGAGAGACTTGAGACAGGTATTAGTGCCTGGTGGTGTAGGCCCCTTTTGTGAGGGCCTGAAGCACCAATTGCACCTCTGTCTCTCTCCACTGTGGAATGTCAGAGCTAATTTTGGGTCTATTAAGAGTTTTGTTACAGGTATTGTGCTGAATTCACTTCAGCCTTATAGTGCACCAGCACTAAGGCTCCCACTACTATGAGCTGAAATCACTGAGAGCTGAAATCACTGAGCACTGTGTCAAGTAGGGGGGAGCCGGAAGTTCTAGTGTGCAGTGGAGCCGGTCGTGAGACAGCAGTGTGTTCGTGAGACGGCGAGCTGAGCGGAGCCGGTCGTGAGACAGCAGTGTGTTCGTGAGACGGCGAGCTGAGCGGAGCCGGTCGTGAGACAGCGGTGTGTTCGTGAGACGGCGAGCTGAGCGGAGCCGGTCGTGAGACAGCGGTGTGTTCGTGAGACGGCGAGCTGTCCGGAGCCGGTCGTGAGACAGCGGTGTGTTCGTGAGACGGCGAGCTGTCTGGAGCCGGTCGTGAGACAGCGGTGTGTTCGTGAGACGGCGAGCTGAGCGGAGCCGGTCGTGAGACGGTGAGCTGTGCAGAGCGGAGCCGGTCGTGGTGGAGCGGAGCAGAGCCCTGTGGGGCAGTCAGCTTCAGGACACGTAAGGTGCCCCTTACCTCTTTCCCCCACACCCAGGCACATTTTAGCCAGATTGGGGAGTAACACTCTGCAGGTGAACTTTTGAACTCCGGGGCTGGACTTTTTTTGGACTTTGGGCGATTAGTGGATTGCTGGACTCAAGAGACGTTTGGGTTCTGGGACTCAAGAGCCTGAGGGAAAGGATGTGGCCCAAATTTTCTGGGGTGGGTCAGTGTTCATGGTTTGGTTAATGAACACTAGTTGTGGTGTTTCCCCAATTTAATGCTGATGTTGTTTGCCTCATGTTATTAAAGATTCTCTACTACACCAAGACTCTGTGCTTGCGAGAGGGGAAGTATTGCCTCCTTGAGGCGCCCAGGGGGTGTGTAAGATTTTCCCAGGTCACTGGGTGGGGGCTCGAGCCAGTTTTGCATTTGCTTTAATGAGAGGGAACCCCTGTGTATTGAACCCGGCCCTTGCTGCTATCAACTTGGCCTGGCAGAAGGGTTACATTTAGAAGATAAATCATTGAAAACACAAATTAAGCACAGGCACATAAGTACAACTACTTTGTTTCATCAAACCGTATACATTTGTAAATTTAACGATTACTGTAATATACAATGTTTATAAGTTTTCAAGTTTTTAAGCTAATTGTAGTGTAATTTTTTATAAGGGCTGCAGAGTGCCAGGAGCGGCCCTGGGCTGGTTGCTGGGACCCCAGGTCGGCAGGAGGGCTGAGCAAGGCCGGAGACCCGGACCCCAGCTGGCAGGAGGCCGGGTGGCTGGAACCCCAGACCAGCAGTGAGGTGAGCGAGGCCGGCGGCTGGCTGAGCGGGGCCGATGGCCGGGACCCTGGCTGGTAAGGGGCCGGCGGCTGGAACCCCAGACCGGCAGCGAGGTGAGCGGGGCCGGCGGCTGGCTGAGCGGGGCCGATGGCCGGGACCCTGGCTGGTAAGGGGCCGGCGGCTGGAACCCCAGACCGGCAGCGAGATGAGCGGGGCCGGCGGCCGGGACCCTGGCTGGTAAGGAGCCGGCGGCTGGAACCCCAGACCGGCAGCGAGGTGAGTGGGGTGGTGGACAGAACCCCAGACTGACAGCAGCTCACCCGCTGCTGGCCTGGGGGTCCGCTGGCTCCTGCCAGCCGGGGTCCCGGCTGCCAGCCCTGCTCAGCCTGCTGCCAGTTGGGGGTTCCATTCACCCAGGCTGGCAGCCGGGACCCTGGCTGGCAGCAGCGGGATGTGTAGGGCTGGCAGCCGGGACCCTGGCTGGCAGCAGCGTGCCAGTAAAAAAATCAGCTTGCGTGCTGCCTTTGGTACGCATGCTGCAGGTGGACGACCCCTGGTTTAGACGGTTAACACGATCTAAACTACTAAAAATGACATTTCAATGCAATTCCCTCTGACCTGTCATGGTCTATAAGATGAATCTCTATTTGTCCTATAATCATCATTTACTCCCAGGATCAACTCTACCGCTTTTATCAAGGTTACTTATTTTATGCTGCACTTCTCTTTTCACTGGAATTTACATGGTGGTCTTAGGTTTCCCTATGGTAACATTAGTAATAAAGGTGGAAAAATTACTAAATTAAGCTGTAAAAACAGGGTGGTAGTTCCACATGCCTCCTACCCAGTCCCATCTCCCATCTAACACAATTAATAAAATACACAAAAATCAATAACAAACAAACAGGGTCTCAATCCTGCAAGGTGCTGAAAAACTTCACCCTGTGGGGTGACTCCATACTCTAAACTTAACAGGACTGAGCACTAGCTTTAGGAACTTTTCACTAAAGTTTTTAGGAGAGATACCTCACATGACAACACCCCACCCCACTACGATGTGGCCTTTGAGAAAGAAACTTGAGGGGGGTACCAGCCAAAGACTGAAGTCATCAGAGCAGCTGCAGAAGCAGCTTAAGCAGTGGGACACTGATGATATCAAAAATATCTTATAGTTTTGACTGTACATTCTATGCCCAATGTTAATTGGCTGTTTGCTCCAACCCCTCACAGGCTTCTCATATGAGCCTCACTCCACACCTGTTCCCTCACACCCTTCTTCCTTTCCTGACATATCCTCTACACTCCCCATCCCTTTCCTTGTCTTGTTTTGCTTATCCATGTCCAGCTAAATTCCATCTTCCCCAAAATAACTGTGGCACTAACATTTGGTGCCACTGCATTGTTCATAGTGGGTTTGCTTGCTTCCCCCTCACCCTGTCAGTCCTATCTAAAGTATGTCCACATTTCAAGCTTGGGGTGTTTGTAAAGGAAATGTATAAAGAACTGTGATAGAGATATGTATTTTGAATAGTGTTAGAGAAGTAGATATTATATATTTAATAGTGCTATATGAAATATGTAAAAGGAATTTTATTCTGTTTTCTGTATGTGTCTTGTTAACACAGCTTTTAAGGGCTGTAAATAAAATCAGGGAGTTGGTTTGTGTCTCATCTACAGTGGATTCTTGGTCTGGGTCAAAGCAAACCAGATTTACTAGCCAGATGTAGACCTCCCTAGTACAGTGACTAAACAAAGTTAACCAATCAATAATTCCAAGCCACAAGAAGCAGACAACCGTTTTGAAAAATAATGAAACACACAAAAGCAATGAAAAGCCAGCTGGTTAAACAGTTTAAAAAAAGATAGGTAAGAAGGTACCAATTAAAATTTTAGCAGAATACACACAAATGTATCAGTTAAAAGGATTGGGGGTTATTGTATATGAAAACATATTTAGAATAGAATGTTTATAGATGAGGTAGTTTTAATAATCTGCAATTCCATGATGCCACATGATGTGTATTTAACAAAGGGGGGGTGGGTGGAGCAATTTAACACCAGATTGGACCACCATGGATCTGATGATGACAGAAACAGCCAACCTGTGACCCATGACTGGGTAACTGAGCATTACACTAGCCTGCTCTATCTGCTTTACTTATGCTTCGTGCTTGATGAAGTGATAATATCATATCTTCAAATTTTCTTAATAAAGCTTCCAAACTAGTTAAGATTAGTAACTGGTATGGTCAGTGCTTTTCACCCAACAGCAATTCCCAGCTCAAGGAGACAAACGTGCATGCTGGCACATTACAAGCCGCGACAGCATGAGCAGTGAGAGGAGCTAGACGTTCTGGGTATATACCCATCCGAGATTCTAGGCATGTGCTCGTGGTGGCTAGCCCATCCTGCCGCTCAGTTACACTCTATTTTTAGCATGCTGATTCAATGAGAACTAGTGTGAGTATGTCTCCTGGAGCTGGGAATTGAACCCAGCTCAAAGTGTAGACACACCTTAGATTGTAAGCTTTTTTGAAGCAGGCACTGTCTACTATTTTGTGCTTGCACAGTTCTTAGCACAATGGGGCCCCATTTTTGTTGACCTCTGGGCACTACTATAATAAACGTAACACCCATGCAAATCTGATAAACTGGACAGTCAATGATAGGGTGTTAAACAGGCCTGAGTGCAACAGTTATAAAACAAAATGCTACGAAAAAGGCATGGCGTGCGCAGGCACTCCAATACTACAGTGACCAGTGCTGAAGAAATGCCTAGGATTACCACAATTAACCACTGAAACAAGTTACCAAGGGTTGTGATGGATTCTCCATCACTGCCAATTTTAAAATCAAGATTGGATGTTATTCTGAAAGTTTTGCTCTAGGAATTATTTGGGGGGAAGCTCTATGTCCTCTTCTGGCCTTGGGATCTATAAATCTAGGTGTAAGATTATATTATTTCAATTAGTTCCTATTTCTGAAGTAACAAACTTATTCTAGCCACATGTAGGGGTTTTGGGTTTTTAAACAGTAAATCATTATAGGAGCTTTCTACAATATTTACCATGAACAGGTTTTTGCAATCTTGGGTGTAGAGGCCCTGTTGCCATTATATCTAGCATTCTGCTAACTACGCTACAATAGTCACTCATGGTCATCCACATGCACACATGGATTTACCATAATAGCAGGGGAAAAACACATTTAAAATGTCATCGCTGTGCCAAAATACTTGTTACTGCACATGTCTCAAAGGGATTCTAATTCAAAATAAACATGGCACATTTACAAAATCCTCAATGCTTGGGCTGCCAAAAGAGCTCGTCAATAGTAGGAAAAACTGAGAAAAAGATTTTCTGCCTCCTGCTCAATTTCTTTAACTTATAGGGTCTCAAGTTGCTGGGTTCCGAAAGTCAAGGATAAATTAGTAAAAGAAACAACTGTCCAAAAAAGACATTTTCAGAGAGAGGAAACAATTTTAAACAAACTTTCCAGGACCAGTTGCAAGCTTCAAACACTACAAGAAGCAGAGAATAAGACATCAACAAGTCACCTCAACAAACCACATCCAAATCAACATAAACAGGTTAGGGTTTGTCTTATAGGCAATATTAACCAAGCAATATATTAGCTTTAAAGGAGAAGGGTCTAAGTGGTTAGAAAAGGGGACCAGGATTTAAGATTCTGGGATTCTATTCTGTCTCTACCCCACTCTATGACCGTGGGTCATTGTATCCCTGTTATCCCATCTGTATAACAGGCTACAGTGTCTCACAGAATGTTATGAGCTAAGCTAAGGCACTTTGAGGTCCAGAGATGCAAGATACCATACAAACATACATACTCCATTTATACTTCTATTTAACAATGAGGGTAAGTGACATTGCTGGCCAGAAAATGGAATTCCCACCCCACCCCCTTTGGAAAATTTAGAATTTTTTTGTAGAGAATTCTGAACAAATTGTGACAAAAAGTTTAAAAAAAAAAAATCACAGGAGGAAATATTCTGAAATTTTCCATTTCAGTAGAACCCAAATATATATATATATTTTTGCTTGTCCTGGGCTGTCCATCTACCAAGGCAGCTGCCTCCCCAGCGCAACCTGACTGCCCAAGGAGTGACACAACCCTGGAGGCAGCAGATCATGGAGGCACTTCCTTAACTTCTTGGGCAGCTGCCTCCTAGGAGGAAGAAGGAACTTGAGGCCTGGGGAGTCAGACAGCACTGGGAGGCAGCTATCTAGGAAATCAGACAGCTGTGGGAGCCCAGGCTGGCAGAAAACCCATCAAAAGTTGAGAAAATTTACATGTTCCTTCGGAATATTTTTATTCTGTCAAATCAGCAGTTTCCAATGGAAAAGTGTTCCACCAGAAAACTTCCGACAACGTTTAGTAACTGATCATTGATCAACCTTCTAGGAACATGGTAACGTTTTCATAATTTAAAACATCTGGCTGTGTCTTTCTAAAAGTTATGCTCCAATTCAAGCAAAAATTACTGAGCTCAATGCAGGAATCAGCATATGAAATTCTGTGGCTGTGTTATGCAGGAGGCTGAGGAAAATGACCAGCCTTAAAGCCTGATCCCCCGCCAGCCTTAAAATCTATGATCATTTAGACCTGAAGGTTAATAAGACTATAATGCACTTTATGACAGGTTTCAGAGTAACAGCCGTATTAGTCTGTATTCGCAAAAAGAAAAGGAGTACTTGTGGCACCTTAGAGACTAACCAATTTATTTGAGCATAAGCTTTCGCGAGCTACAGCTCACTTCATCTGATGTTCAGCAGATCTAGGTGAATACTGCAAAAGCTTTTCCATTAATATTAGCAAATGTTCATGGAAGCTGAAATCAAAAGTCAAATGTTTTAAGTATTGGCTGAAACAGAAATTTAAATTCATGCATGCTTACACTGCAGCAAAGAAACATCCCCGCACAATTTACTAACCAATCATAATTAGCTCAATTAGTAACCAGCAAATGTTCCAAAAGAACTGTTCAATTAGCATACATAATTTAAATAATCGGGGAAAAAGACCTGTCAAATTATTTGAAGAAATCAGTCTGGTATTTCACAAGTATAGCAAGGAGGCTAAATTCATTGTCCCAAATGATTTGTTTCAAATTATTTGATCACTTCTACTGATTTGTTCTGTGGGTGTCTGCTATATTGCCAAAGTTTCATCTTGTTTATGCATTCAACTTTTATTGTATCAGAATACAATGAATAACAAAAATCATTAATAATAAGTTAAACTATAGATCTGGTAAAAAATAAATAAAATAAAGCTAACTAATGACTCAATAACCTGAGCTGGAAGAACTGGAAATGAGGCTAATTCAGAGTAGAAGCCTGGCAAGCATTTGCTCCTAACAAAAACTGGGAAAAAGAAAAGGAGTACTAGTGGCACCTTAGAGACTAACCAATTTATTTGAGCATAAGCTTTTGTGAGCTACAGCTCACTTCATCGGAGCTGTAGCTCATGAAAGCTTATGCTCAAATAAATTGGTTAGTCTCTAAGGTGCCACTAGTACTCCTTTTCTTTTTGCGAATACAGACTAACACAGCTGCTACTCTGAAAAACTGGGAAATCCTTCTTAAAGTGACGTTAAAACATAAATACATATAGAGATAAAAGGAAAAGAGAATTGCCAAATATTTGACATTCAAATGATCAGCCAATCAGCCAAATATAAGAGTGCTGAACAAGGAAGAAGAGAACAAGAGTTCTCTTTCTTGCTGTGCATGAGGGTGAAGGGATGGTTGAGGCAGAATTATGTTAAGCAATGTATATTTTTTATCTTGAAATAATAGTCTCTCTTTGTACTCCAATGCATTTTAAGGATTAGTTACTTTTCTGGCCAATGCAGGAAGAAAGGCTGGCAGGCTGTATCCCCTCCGAGTCAATTGCCTTGCACAAGGTATTGCAAGGTATTTTTATTTTGATTGTTCAAATGTCACAACATTACTGGGAAGGGGACAATTATTTGGAACAGAAGTTTAGGGCCTGACTGTGCGCAGGTTCTGTGTAAGAAGACAAAGATCTTCTCCATTTGTGTGCCCAGGCCCATTTGTGTGGTTACGATGAAAGTGCTTGCACTCAAGGGTCAAGTCTCTACTAGACTTTGTCAATAACATTTCCCACCATTGCTGTCACCAAGTGGGAGAGACAGCCGTTGGTGTTTTAACTACAGTACTATATTGTCTAATCGTAATCATAGCATAGCATACTATACTAAATGGTACTTAAAACACTCCCACATTTTGCCAGTCAAACTACAGTGGCACTCCTATCAAAACTAACAATGATAGAGGTATATCAGTGATAGCTAAGGTAGGAAAATATTTTATGAAAAAATTCTAAGGGGAAATGTTCAAAGGCAGAAGGGGGAGTTTGGCACTCAACTCCCACTGAAAGTCAATGTAAGCTGGGTACCTAATTCCTTTTTGTGCATTTAAAATTCTTCTCTTAGCACAGACAAGGCCTGAGAGCAGTGGTGGTCAACCTGGCCGCCACTTCCTGCAGCTCCCTTTGGCTGGGAACAGTGAACTGCAGCCACTGGGAGCTGCGGGCAGCTGTGCAAATGTAAACCAACAGTCTGGTGGCCCACCAGCAGCTTACCCTGATGGGCCGCAGGTTGCCCACCACTGCCTTAGAGTGCATGGATTTCAAAGGGCTAGTGCTGCTATTTGTATTAGCCTTTGAAGAATTAGCAAGGAGGAAATGAGGCCATATTCCTTGTCCCACAATAAACAGTCAGCAAAGATAGCATTTATACAAACTCAAAAAGAGAGAATGTTTACCAGATATATTTTTATTTCTTGATCTTTGTCACAAATTAAGTCTTCAATGATCAACGAGTACAAATTGTCAGGTGTTTTCTGTAAGGCTGTGCTCTGCACTACAGTACCCTCTGCCTATCACATAGTAGCCACAGTGGATCACACCCAGTGAACAAAAATATGTTTTATCATGCTTAGGTTCAGTGAATACTCGGGAGGCCCTTTGAAAATATAAAATGGACAACATTTTTTCAGTTAAACTGAATTTGCTCATTTCCAGCCCCATTTGGTGATGGTAAATCAATCAGAGTGCATTTACCCAACATACAAAGTTAAAACAAACCTGGCATATGGAAAAAACACACTGGCTTTGAAGAGACACTGATTACCACATCAATCTAAATAACTATAGTACATGAATTCATAAATACATGTACCATAAATAAACTGAAGATTGAAAATGGCTGCTGTTGCCTCTCTGATGGTACTTGCTATTTACCATTTTTCTCACGAAATAGAGAACCTGAGTTGTGCAGGACTAAATCATCAACTGCAGGCTTATTTGATTTGCAACTTGATAATGATTCAATATGTCACACAATTTATAAACTTTTAATTAACATAAACTGAGTGTATGCTTCCCTTAGAATCCCAACATGTCATTTTTGTTTTATTTTTAATTGATTATTTGAATGATGGCAGCAAATAGTATTCACAAAAAACCCCAAACCTAAGTTGACAATATGATGATGATAAAACCTAAGTCGTAATTTTGCAATCTTTACTCACAGTAGGCCAGATTCTGATATCCTTTCTCACATCGAAATCAATGGTGCTTCTCAAGAACAAAATGCTACCCAATGTGAGTAAGAGTGCAAAATCTGGCTCACTATGAGCTCCAATAAGGTCAATGGGACTCTGTGTAAGCAAAAATTGCAGGATCAGATCCATGAGTTGTAATTTTGCCAATCAAGTTTGATGAATAGACTGTTGTAAAGTTGATTTACTTAGCAGGATTGACTCCACTGTAGAGAACTCAGTCAGTACAAACCTTTCGTATTACACCAAATATCTTGGCTTTGATTTTGAGTCCTAGAGTGACCTAGCAGTGTGACAGCACTTTCTTCTTTGTATTTTGGATATTTTAGGCACCTACTGTGACAGAGAAAAGGTTCCCTGAAAACATTTCATGTAACACACTGATTTCTGAAATACTACAGAAAGCTCACGAAGTATTCACTTTAACTCAATTAAAAAAGATTCATTTTATGTCTGAGGTAGTGATGGTGAAACGCAAATAAATTTACAGCCAATTACTGACACAGAAAAAAACCTCTTAAAAGAAACATTTAGTATACACCAAGGACATGCTTTTATAAATCGGGGGGGGGGGGAGGGATGAATGTTATATTCAATAGCCATAAATACTGTACACATTAATTTGTATTTTAACTTACCTGAGTTGCCCAACATTACACAGAAACCTGGTTGCACAACTCAAAACAGAACCCAGGAATCCTGTAACTACTAAACTATATTACCTCTCCATATTTAACCACTAATCATCACAGTCTTTGTTTCTGTTATTATGAATGTTCTGCTACTACACAATTGAGTACCAAAAATCCTATTTCTTCCATTTATAACAATACTTGATATTCCAGGAAAATATTCCTGTGAGCATAATATGAAAATTCTCCTAATTTACAATGAATCCCAATTTTTAAAATAGTCATTATACATCACAGCTAGCCTGCATGCGACAGGTTATCACAGGTCTGATTCAAAGAGCTTGTCTTGCTTCCTGTATCTCACTACATCACAGCTAGTTTGACATTCTGCTTAAATAAAGACTGCCTCCAATGTGAGAATAAGCTTGTCTTAGGAATAAATTTACTGTCAGTCTTAAAGGACCTGTGATCACAGTTAAGATGTCTCTGTATTGTAAAATATAACAACAGAGAACCATCACAATACAAGAGTTTTTCCACTGTTAATATTTGCACTGTTAATATAACATCACTATTATATAAGCCTGGGACTGCTGAATAAATTTAAGTAAATATGCCCTTTTCATACAGTGATGGCTTGTTTGGTCATTTCTCAATAACATTGTGACAGGAATTGCAAAGATATAAAATACATAAATGTACACATTATCTAAACCAGGTGGTAAAAATGCAGGTGGCTGGTGTACACTGATGTTCCCAATATCGCTAATACAAGCAGAGCTGCACAGGTGCTAGTGGAATACTGGGAGAATTTGACAAAATACAGCCCTGGGGGAGACTCAGAGCATGTGGATTGTGAGTTGGGACCCCTTTCATGGAAAGGGCCAAAAGAACTGAATTTTTGCCGAAGAGATAACTTTGTCCAAAGTGTTCATTAGTCATTGAAGTTAAATAGGTTTCTTCAAAACAAAGCCCAAAGTTTGGCTAAAACTTCCTTCTTTTCTCATCTGTTCAGGTTTTACTCTTTGAGTTCTTGTGAGGTCACATTTTCACTAATTCTCCAGTTATCTGAAGGTATCTCTACACTTCGAGCTGGAGGTTTATTTTCCAGATCATGGAGACATACTAACTGAGCTAGTACACACACACACACAAAGTATATTTACCACAGTGTGAGCAGCAGGAGGTGCTAGGCACCCAGAATATGATCCTATCTGAGATGCCAGGTAAGTACTTGGGGTGGCTAGCCCCTCTTGTTGCTCCTGCGGCCACAGCCACACTTCTATTTAGAGCGCGCCAGCTCAGTCAGAGCTAGCACAGGTATGTATCCTCAGGCTGGATAGCGTAGACATACCCATAGTCTCTCTCAGAGCAAGATAAGGCCAGAAATCCAAGTGTTAAAAAAACACTCAAACTAGTACATTTTTTATGCATATTTTAAACAAACCAGAAGGGACAAACACATTTTCCACTCTTTGCCAGTTGCTTGTAAGAGGAGAAAAACAAACTGAGTTGCAGTGTTTAATTTGTAATGAAAGAGGTGCCGGGGCATAAGCAATTAGGTTGCTCAAGGGCTCAAGCAATTTTTTAACTTTAATAACTGACACGGCAAGCCTAGAAGTGCCAGGGCTTAGCTCTCGCACAAATTAAGCACTGCTGAGTCATGAAGAAAAGAAATCACCTTAATCTAGGATGGAAAGGGAAAAATAAGGCAAAAAGAATTGTCCAATAAGTTCTTAATGAGAAAATGTTGACTGTTAGCCTATTTATGCAAGCTTGAGTTGTGCTATATTTGCTGCTGTTTGTCACTGTTGCCATCAGTGTTTCAAGCACATCTGCAGAGATAGTATCTTTGTGAGTATAACGAGAGGACAGTATAGACGTTAACTAATTAAGAGATTTGTTTGCTCATATGGATAGTCTGGTTGCTAAGAAAGCATGACTCCCATTCACATTTTAGGCATATATTCTCCTCAGTTACACTGGTAAAATCCCACTGAATCACCAGGTTTGCACTAGTGACACTCTGAGGAGAATTTGTTCTTATAGGTGAGAATGATAAAAAATAATATTAATGATATTATATAGCATAAAGCATTATATATAATCATATTATACAGTATAATATTAAAATTTAGTATATATAGTATATATTTAGTATATATATACACACAATATATACAATAATATTAATGATGGTCATACTACATGTAGTAATCATGTTAACAACAACAACAATATACACATTTGTTAGACAGCGCCTTTTATTAAAAGATTTCCCATACAGAAGTGCTTCCCAAATACTAGTTACTGTAAGCCAGAAAACTGCCTTGTGAGGTAGGTAAGATTATTTCTTCATTTTAGAGATGGATACACAGAAACATAGAGAGGTTAACTGACTCGTCCATGAGTGGTCAGGGGGAGGGGAGGGAAGGATCACTTCTGGTATTTTGTACACTTAACTTCATAGGATTATGGTACCTCCTCTTGCAAGCTGTTATGAAATCAGCAGTGACATGAGATTTAATTTGCCTCTCAGATTTTTACTGGAAGAGATGCCACCAGCCATGGGGCAAATATTAACCTTAAGCTTTACATAATTAATTTTCAGTATCAACAATTATTGAGAAAATAATTAAGAAGTTCAATGACACTGATGTTTTGAAGATCAATATTTCAAACCTTCCTAGGGCACAGAAACACTTTGGCAACACCAGTCCAAATGCTTTCAGGACTAATAAACATGTGTAAGTACTGGGTTCTGGAGGAATGACCAGAAAGATAAATGTCCGAAGGTTGAGTTCCAGCTCCACCACCAACCTAACTACCCACTGGCAGAGTTCCCAAGTACTCATTTCCCTACACCACTCACCAACACATCAGATGAGTGTCTGCATGTTTATGATGAGGGAATCAGGCTGAGTATGACTATCTTCCTTCGCTGGATGGGAAAAGCGGGGAACTGAGGCTACATCTACATTTGAATTGGGGGTGTAATTCTCACCTTGCACAGACATTCTTGTGTTAGCTCTATTCAAACTAGTGCTTAAAATGGCAGTGTGGCTGGGACAGCACGGGCAGCAGCTTGGGCTAGCTGCCTTAGCACAAAACCTCCCACACCCAGGGGTGCATACTTGGGCCGCTAGCTCAAGCTACCGCCTATGCTATCCCAGCTGCACTTCTACTTTTAGGATACTAGATAGAACCACACAAGCTCAGAATCATATCTCACAGACCCCATGCAGATGCACTTTGAGTGTCCGCCTGCACTGGGGAGAAAGAATATCTGCTGTGGCTGTGTCTTTAGTATGGCATCCTGACCAGTGTCTCTGCTGTTGAAGGGGGTTTCCTCTCTTTGCCATCACTAGAGTTAACACTGACTGCATCTTTTCACTTTCTAGTTATATACACGGATGTCAGAAGGTTGTCTGGTACACGATAAAACATGCATTTATCTCATCTTAAATTTGCTGTGGAATAATTTTTCTGAATAATGGAAAAGTAAATCTAACAGAATACAAAAATCTGATATAAAAAGTTGACGTCTAATCCCTCTATCCAAGTCAGAGTGCTATTAACACCACCAGCATTCACTAATTAACATACTTTTATACTGCACCACCCAGCAGGTGGTTTGTGTCTATTTACACCTTCATAGAATTTGGCCCAGATTTTTTCCTATTATTCCTGGAAATCTTAGCAGGGACGATGAATAAAAGCTAACTAGCAATATCATTATGATAATCTTTCTAGATCCATTTCCATCACTCTTCCTGAGCAGCTCTTATTTATAGATATTCAGGCTAGAAGGGACCATTATCATCATCCTGTCAGACCTCCTGCATAATATCATAGAATTTTACACAGCAATTCCTGTACAAAGCACATAACTTCTGGTTAAGCCAAAGCATATCTTTTAGGAAGATATCCAATTTTGATTTCAAGACTTCAAGTAATGAAAAATTGACCATATCCCTTTGTAAACTGTTTCAACAGTTAATTCTGTGTATTTGCACCTTATTTCTAGTCTGATTTTGTCTAGCTTCAACTTTCAGCCATTGGATCTTGTCATATCTTTGTTTGCTAAATTAAAAAACACCCTCTATTATCAGAAATCTTTCCATGTAGACCATCAACAAGTCCCTTTTTAACCTTCTCTTTTATGAGCTAAACAGATCATATTCTTAAAGCTCACACTGTAAGGGAGGTTTTCCAGACCTCAAATCATTCTTGAAGATCTTTTCTGAACTCTCGCCAATTTTTCAACATCCTTTATGACGTATAAATGCCAGAAATGGTCTCACTAATACCATATGCTGAGGTAATACCACCACCCCTACTTCTCCTCAGTCCATACTTATTTGTACATCCAAGGATCAGTCCTTTTAGCAACCACACTGCACTGGGAGCTCATGTTCAGTTGTACAGCTGGCTGGAAAATATGCTGTTTTCTCAAAGCTGAAATATCTTACAGAGATATATCAGCTTCCACAAAGCACACTCTCTCACATATTCCTGATAGGAAAGAAATTCTACAGCCTGGTAGTTAGGGCACTAGGTAGGGATGTGGGAAACCCACATTCAAGTTTCTGCTCTACTTGATTTGGAGGTATCTCTGATAAAAAAAACTCAGCTCGGAATCAGGCAGAGCAGTGACTTAAACCTTGAGTCTCCCCAGTCCCGGGCTACACACACTGGAAAGACATTCAAAGGGTTTGTTTTCATTCTAATGTGGAAGGAAAACAAATTCTGAAACCTCTAAAGTTGCTGCAAAATGGAATTGTCATCTCTATTCCACTCTATTCAGCTGATTATCCATCATGCCCACCAAGTCCTTCTGAAAATCACTGCTTTGCAGGATGCAGACTGCCAAACAGCAAGTGTGCCCTTCATTATTTGTTCCTAGGCGTATAACCATGCATTTGACTGTATTAAAATGCATGCTTCTCTATAAAGAGTGAATCCTCCTTCACATTCAGTCAAAGCAGCTTTGGAATACATAGTTCTACAAAGAGCAAGATTGATATTAAAATGTTTCTCTTTATTTTCAAGCTTGAAGCAGTTTCTTGCACTGTACTTGGGAAGTTCTAAACCTTTCTTCAGTCTGATGATTATGATATTCTACTGGCTACAACAGCTTACTAATTTTCTACATGGAAAGACATTACTTTGAGCTATTTGAGGGAAATCAGAAACCAGAAGCTCTCACTCCTAGAAAGGATTAGCTCCTTGTTTCTTCATTGATCTTTCACTTTCTTTGAGTCTTCAGAGAATTATATATTTCTGGCAAGGTACTAAATGATGTTTGAGGGTCATTTCTTTTCTTTCAAGTTTATACAACACAGCCTAAATCTATATGTTTGACCTTGTCTCCATTCCTTCTCTCCTATCTACAATGACCCTTTTATTTATTTCTTCCGCTCCTGACTCCATGCATTTTTCATGCAGCCACCTATACACTGAAAGACTTTCCTGAATCTATTTGTTAACCACCTTCTCTCCTCCTCTTGATCCCTCAGAGAAGTCATTTTTCCTTTGCTACCTATGAAAAATGAGTTAAAAGATTTAAAAACTAATTGAATAGACTATCGGCAGGTATTTATGCTGACTCTGTGAGATCAGTATTATATACTTTTATCCTCCTCCTCTCCTGCAACCTTTTTTTCATTTTATGAGACTCATTTATTGTGTCTGTATTTAAACCGTAGTTTTGTTGGTGGTGACCATCGCTACCTATTTCTATCAAGTGCCTAACATGCTTGGGCTGCTCAAAAGTAATAAACAGAGACATTACAAAAAACAATATGAAAACCAGCTGGGTGAATACTTGATTTTAAAAATGGTCAAACTGAATCCAACATAGTGAAATATTTTAGCAAATTGAAAAATCAGTTTCAGGTCAAGTGAAACATGCTTTATTCAATGTGAAATGGATTTTTCCAGGCAGCAGCAGAAGACTACCATATAAGCTTAGCAGAGTAGACAGAACACTCACTCAGGAAGTGGGAGACTTGGGTTTAATTCCCCCTGTAACAGATCTGGAGAACGGACAACATGGGTCACCCACATTCTACGTTCGTGCCCTAGTCACCATGCTATAAAGTTCTTCTCACTCTTTCCCTGGTGCAATCCCTGTTCATTGTCATTATGAATTGACATGATGAATGATGAATTCTCAATATGAATGGTGAATTTATATCAATCCCCAAAACATTTTTTTTGGGGGGGGGGATGAAACTATTTACAGTTCATGTCAAATTCATGAATTGTTTTGCATCACCCAAAAGTGCATTTCTCAGTGAATAAACTATTAATCTGAAAAATTTCACCCAACTCTAAAAAAGAAGTCAATTGTCCATTTTCTGCATTTTAATGAACATGTAACTGAAATCTTCACTCATTTTTCTTCAAACAGAAGTTTTCTAAGTTTAAACCCTGTCAGTTAGTCAAAATCAAGCATTGCTTGCTGATCAATATCATTGAGCATCTAGAGCAGTGATTCTCAACCTATTTACCATTGTGGTCTACATATGCAGCTTTCTCTGAATTATGTAGGCCACATCTACACAATATATATATGCTACCTGTATGGCCCTGAGAATGTCACATGGGCTCAGCTGTATGTTGACTGAGCCACAAGTGGCCTGTGGGCCATGGGTTGAGAACCATTGATCTAGAGTGTAAAAAGCCAGGTTCCATCCTTTCCTTTCCATTTTTTACTGTGCTAAGTATATACCACACATAGAATACTATAGAACTTCAGGAAAAATAATAATAATTTAAAAATGCTATTTTGATTTGTAAGGTACAAGTAAGGTCTTTTCTACATGGTATGGCAATGCACACTAGAGGGGTGTAAATTGTAGAACTGTACAGTGCTCCAAAATATTGTGCTCTAACTTCCCCCTGTAGATCCTGTTGATAATGCTCACTAGGAACATTTTAGAGTGTAACATAGTACTGTTTCAACTGGGACTACATCAACGTGCACTAGGTTTCTTTTAGAACATGTCAGCAGGGTCTAATGGGGCAGTTACAGCACAACACTTTGCAGGGCTTTATAATCCCTCTGATGCTCATTGCTGCACTGTGTAGACAAGCCCTAAATTAAACTTTCAAATTTTTACACAAGACCACGTTAACATTCTTTGGGGAAATAAGGGGAGACATGAAAGCAACAAGTAATCCTATGATCTAATAAATAGGCACACAATGGCTTTTATATTCACTGAAGTGCAACTCTGTAAGACTGTGTTATCAACAATGTATACAGCCTCAAGACATTTCCAGTAATGAAAATGCCTAGAGTACTTAACAGTTACATAATCACAGAAAATATATAGATTGTAAATCTCTTTTGTCCCCCTCTTGAGGAGGAAAGGACAGTTTCACATGCCTTATTCTGAATATTAGAGAGTGAAAAGTGATGGTTATGACAGACATATCAAGGAGACCCTGAGTCTGCGAAATGTAACATCTTTCACCTGTGACCATGACAGGGAAATCAGAGTTTGAATTATCTGCTTTATTTAAGTTAATTTAGTGCTGGTTCCAGATTGACAGCATTATATACAGGCCCTCCCAACTGCCACGAGCTGGTAACTTTTAGTTACTGCTAATCTGGACTGAATTCAAACCAAAGATTTAAGGACAAATTCTCTCTCGCCCTTACACTAGTGTGCAGAATGGATGGAGGACATAAGAAGACTCCCGCACCCCCTAATGTGGGCCACTTAAGGACCAGACAGAATTCCAGTCCCTGTGCTTAGCAAAGCAAAGGGATTGTTTCCTCCCTACTCCCCTGTGGCACAGTGCTTTTAAGAGGGCAAGGAGGAGACAAGGCTATGGTTCCCCTTCATACACCTGCCTGCAGTGCTGGCTGGCTAAGCAAGCGGTATCAAGCTGTATCCCTACAGAACTAGTGCACTAGCAGGAACACAGAGATTGGGAGCCCAGAAGCTCCAGGAGTCAGACTGGTTTCAGAGTAACAGCCGTGTTAGTCTGTATTTGCAAAAAGAAAAGGAGTCCTTGTGGCACCTTAGAGACTAACCAATTTATTTGAGCATAAGCTTTCGTGAGCTACAGCTCACTTCATCGGATGCATACTGTGGAAAGTTTAGAAGATCTTATTATATACACACAAAGCATGAAAAAATACCTCCTCCCACCCCACTCTCCTGCTGGTAATAGCTTATCTAAAGTGACCACTCTCCTTACAATGTGTGTGATAACCTGGATTTGTGTTGGAAATGGCCCAACTTGATTATCATACACATTGTAAGGAGAGTGATCACTTTAGATAAGCTATTACCAGCAGGAGAGTGGGGTGGGAGGAGGTATTTTTTCATGCTTTGAGTGTATTTAATAAGATCTTCTAAACTTTCCACAGTATGCATCCGAGGAAGTGAGCTGTAGCTCACGAAAGCTTATGCTCAAATAAATTGGTTAGTCTCTAAGGTGCCACAAGTACTCCTTTTCTTTTAGGAGTCAGACTGCAATCACAAAGCACTATGCCTCCCAGTGCTCCCCAGCGCAGTGCAGCTCTACACCGTACCTCCTATTGGCTGTGTCCAGTGGAACCCATAGATATGAACAGCTTATTATTCCATTACAATTCCCATCACCATTTAGTCTCTTCTCCTACCCCAGACCAGGACTTAAACCTCAACACCATTTATTTTTCTGTCTTCTCACCACATCTCACTTTTCCTATACATTCATTATCAGACACAGTTCATTCTAAAACTAATTATAAAACTCCCACTGAAGACCACTATGACATTTGTATTATTTCTCTATCTTTAGTTCCCATACAGGAATTAAATGACTTTAAATGAGCATATTACACTAATTGTTCAGTTCCTTCCTGAATATTTGAAAGCTGACTTTTCCTTCTTTTTCCAGTCAATGAGCTAAAAAAAAAAAAAAGACAGGAAAACATTTGAAATTCATTTATAGCTAATGTGGGAAATGCCAAGTTCATTTGTGGACATTTTTCAAACTGTCTTTACTTTGAAATACATATGTGAAGTAAATGAAGCTGAACTTCAAATAGAGATAATTTTTGCAGTTCGCAGCACTGAACAGAAATTTTTTAGTGAATTACAATTTGTGTTAGAGTTCATAAGAACATATGCATGTTTCTGTTAAAAAAAAAAAGTTTAAAAATCCATATTTCCTGAATATACCTAGGCCTAAACAGGCCTAAATTAAAGCAAAACTGAAGTAAATCCCAGTTTAAACCTAAATAAAACTGTTCTCATATCCTTTGGTACTGATTTAATTGCATTGGTTTAAAAAAATACTGTATTAAGCTAAATTGGCACATGTAAAGTTAAAGCTTGTCACCAATAACTCTGTGTATTTCCTCAGCATAGAAAGAAACATGATGTGGGGTAGAAATGGAGTAGACCACTGTGACAGTGACCACAATGGCAGAGGATTACCCTGGTTCTTCACTCCACCATTCATAGTGACCAATAAAGTGTTCTGCCTTACATCTTTCTCCTAAAGATAACTCCGTGATCTCCTAAGAAGTTACTGAAGTTCTCCTCTTTTTGCATAGTGCCAACCCACACAGGGAATCTAATATTTACCAAACACTAGACCATAGCTGGCTCTTTTTAAAAGGTATTTATGTGCCAATTCATTCTAGTATCAAATAACTGGCTGTACAGTACAAACATTGTGCTATCAACTATACTGTGTCACAAAAAGACAGCAAAGCGCACTGGCTTGAGAGTCCTCCATTGTACTGTTCATTCTGGTTTGTCATAATGGCTGCCAAATACACACACACACACTTTTTTCCTTTTTCAAGTCTGGGATCCAATGTTACTATTGCAATTATCATGACAAATCAAGATAAACAAATGCGCATTAAAATTATAGTGTGCTGTAGTTCCTGGGCTACACAAGGCAACATAATTGGTAGACCCCACTGCAAAATATACTGTACTTGAAAACAAAAACGAGGCAGCCCGTACACCATGTATAAAAAAATACTGTTCAGCTTTCCACATGCTAATTTACTCAAGAAGGAGGCTAGGTAGGTTAAATGCTTTGACAGCTCCTATTTCACAAAGTCAGTCCTGCACTAGAAAGGCAATAAACACTTGTGTGGGAAATGTTGTCCTTGAGCTGCTGCTCCTAAATTCATCTACATCAAGCACAATCTGAGGTGAAATTTAAAGTAATGATAATAAATCCACTTAACACAAAGCAAACTATGGGATCTAAGTCTGTTTCTTCCTGAAGAACATAATATAACATATCACATATATCAGCAGATTTTTCCTTTTCTTGTAGCAGATCTCTCTTCCCTATGGAACTTGCTAGCTTTTGGGAAGGCGAGTTTTGGAATCAGGAGAACAAGGTAAAATAGGTGGTGCTGAGGCCAGAATGTGCTCAAAACAAAACTTCACTGTAATGACCCTAAACTTAATAACTTACAAGAGACAGGTGGCTAGGACGTACCCAGTGCCTAAGGGATACGTAAAGGAAATTTCCTTTCTCCCTCATGCTGAAAGGATTGCCACAACTGGAGCCCTTGAGCTCTCCTGACATAAGTACTGCTCTCTGTTACCCACCCCAAAAAAAGCAGCATAATGGCGCCAACTCATCTCTCTCCTTTAAAACAGGAAGCACACTGCTGGGTGGCCATGGAGGGGAGTTTAATTTGCATCCCCTGAGTAGATATAGGATGATGCACACTCTTCTTTGTATGCCCTACCTGGGACATCTGACAGGAACTGTGCCTCCTTGGTATGTCTACGCTGCAGTGTAGGCCTGGGCTCAGACCCAGGCTTGAGGCCAAACCCTATGGGGGTGGAGTATTCAAGGTCAAGTCAAGACAGGACCCAGGTTCAAGCCCTATTGATTTGCGGAATAGATGCAGCCCCCACAGATTTGGGTCCTGGGAGTCTGCCAACAGTATCCCACAATCTCATGGGCCACTTCCTTTGTCCTCTCTATGCCATGAATTGCCATTCGACTCCAGAGAAACGGAAGCAAGCCCCTTTGTTGTAGTGCAGTGGCTTGGCAAGTCAGCATTTAACCTTTCCATTGTTTTCTGACTGCTGAGCTGCAAACACACCTTTAGAGAACCATCTGTGTTAGCAATGGAGACCAATCAGAAGTAGTCCTTTACAAAGCACACTGCCTCATTGTTGCAAGAGCACATCCAGGTGTTGGTAAATCTCTGGTGTAAGGCCAGCAAAACAATGGACTTTAATAAGAACACAAGGAATGACCACTGGCATACAGCGATACAGGCGAACAGTGAAGAAGCTGACAGTGTTGCAAATTTACTGGACTGGTGACAGTGCAGGGTGCAGATTGAAGAGTTCGAGACTGGGTAACGTAAAGCCAGGGGCCAGAACTGCACCTCGGGTAACTCATAGACATCATGCTCATTTTTATGAGGCATTTGACTGTGTGCTGGGTACTGCATCAAGCACAGAGCCAAAGGTGGTGCACGATGACCTGGTCAGCTAGGATGGTAACCTGCTGGCCCTAGAATCCAGCAAGGGGACTGATGAAAGCCAGTAGCAGGCACCCAGTGAAGACAGCGAAGTGACTGTTGCTGAAACCAGTCCCTGAGGTGCAGGAACAGCACACCCTGGGGGCATATTTGAGGGAGCTGTTTGATACCCCCTCTCACCCCGAGCAACAGCCTGCAACAGACACGGATGGGACAGAAGCCTTCCTGGAGCCTGCTAAGTTTCTGGGAGGGATTTCCGTTCTACGAACCAATGCAAAAGTTATTACAAGCCCCAGCTATTAGCACTAATGGCAGATGGTAGGCCAGCTCCTTGACATCTTCCTGCCCTGTCCTCCCTCCCACTCCCCATGATGTGAAGTTTCAAAATGGCAACAGGAAAAGGCAAAGAGTAAAAACACCTTGAAAGAGAATTTTGACTGGAAAGGTGCAGAGCATTCATGTTTCATAAAAATAATAACCCTTACATTGCCATGTCTGTAAGTATACTGCTCTGGTATCATTCAATGGTGTAACAAGCCACCTGGAAACAGTGATGAGGGGAGGAAAGAAGGAAACATGTTTTATGGACAAATCTAGTCCATTTCAATTACAAGTAATCCATGCAGTCCATAGGTGACAAAATCATTTGTCCCAAATACAACTGGGGTTTCAAATTTTGTCCAGACGTGTGCCAGGTGTGGGGAGGAGGAGGAAAGCTGTAGAGTTCTGTATGTTTGCATGCAGTCATAACAGAATAAGCCATGTGGAAGCTAACACATCAACCTGCTGATTCCCTCATGAATTCTGATCCAAACCAGGTGCTGACAGCAGCAAACTTCTCCTGTAGCAGGAACTCTCAGCAAAGAGCATATTTTCCAGGGCTACATTGGTAGCTGATCAGCCCACTCCACTCGTAGATGTGCTGTTCAGTCACCACACATTTGAATACTTTGGTTGTATACACTGCTGGTTTCCCACCTACAGCTTGGAATGACATCTACCTTTGCCAACTGGGCACCACAACGACTGTGATACCCTCCAAAATATGGAAGGCCTCAAATGATAGAGAAAACTTTGTGCAGCATGGCCGCTGACATCACCCCAAAAACCCAAGTTGCTGTGCATTTTTTAGAAAAAAAGACACAACTGTGATTTTTTTAACTTACGATTTTCGCTTTCACTGTGATTAACCTTGATATGAGTAGGGTGGTCTGAAGCCTTCCTCTCACAATATACTGAAGTTCAGTTTGGAAAAGTATCATTTTATGTCCACCAGGATTTTTTTCTGTACTCCTGCAGTGAGCTATTTGAGACAATTACCTTTGTGTCTTGTCTTGTTCCAGGCCCTTGACCCCTACAGCTGGCAGTACCTCCACAGCTCAACCACACTGCAGCAAAAGCGTGGGTCAACGTATCTTCATCTACCGTTCCAAGAGGAAGCATTTCCTTAATGAACTTATGGTTGAGGTTTTGGATAGGGCCATCAAGCAGGTCCAATAACAAAAACAGAGGGATTTACGGCTAGAGGAAAGGCATGGTGAGAAGCAAGAGGAAAAGTTCAGATTGGCTGCACAGCTTGAGGACAGGGTTGCAGTGAAGGAGCTGGCACTTCCTTCACAGCCCCTGGAACAGGAATGGTGGCTAAGGACAGATGGCAGAGCTCAGCAGAAAGAACTCTTTGAGCAGCTGCTATCACTAATGGCCACAACACTACCAGCTCCTGCCATGCCCCATCACAGCCTGAGTCCCCTCCGCAGTACCCTGTGCTGCAATCCAGGAATCACTTGAACAACTCCATGGCTGGGTGGCCCATGCGATCAGGCCCAATCAGTGGCTGGGCATGGCAACTCTACCCCATATAGTCGCCCATATTAATCCCCTCTCCCATAGGCAGCTCCACCCTCCTCCCCTGGTGCCAAGTGCGCTGCAAACGTGGAAGGAAGTTAAAGGAGAATGGGGGAATATACAACAGTGGGAGATTTCTGTCTTGTACGTGGTTTCACTGTTTGCACTTGTTCATGCCCTTTTTTTTTTTTTTTTTTTTTAAAGATTTTGTTGTACTGGCAGCTGGCCTGTCTGGCAATGGGTTAATGTTGTCCTTTTCTAATATATATTTATAAATAAAGCTTTTTATTTTAGGAAGAAAGTTAATTGCTATCACTGCATCACATCATGCAATGTGTAGTTAAAGGGAAACACATGATCAGGAACAACTGGGCATTTGTAAGCAAACACTATTTCTCAATACGGGTAGCCTACATCCATCCAGACCTCAATCACTTCCTTACATTACTCCATACTATAAATTAATCCCTTCTCCCTACCCCCATCATCTGTTATGTGGTCAAAACATGCATAAATATATTGTTTGACAATCAACCCCATACACCTCCCCAAGCATTGAAATCCCTCACAAGCAAGCTCTCTCTTTTGTGGGCTGCTCAGACTTCCTGTAACGTGCAGGGTGGACAGTTTTCCCATAGTCAAAGGTCCAGAGAAGCCACATTTCAGGAGGGAGCCAGGAAGTCCGGGATATAGTTGGTTGGACTCACATCTTCATGCTGGAGTGTGGATGCTAGAGCTCCAGGTTCAAGCCCGGTTAGAAAATTCTTACCCTAGGATTGACAATCTGTGTAGTCACTCAAGATCTCTAACCCAGGGTCCGCTCACTTGACAGGGGCTCACACTGCAGTTTAGACACACCTCTTGAGGCTCTGCCTCACCCCTGTCCCCAAATGTAGGATTATGGCTATGAGTCACAACAGAACCCGGTACCACTAGCGGACAGAATTTTCAAAAGCACTTAAGGGATTTAGGTACCCAGCTCCCAATAAGAGTCAATCAGAGCCACACATCTAAATCAATTGGGTGCTTTTGAAAAAATTTATTTATAATGTATTGGACCATTATTGTATGATACTGTCTGGTATTTGGATTTGTTCATTTTAATGAGAGGGGCTTCCTAAACTGAGGGATTACTAATAAAGATCCAAAAGCATACCCATTCTTAAAGACACAAAATGCTTAGTTTAGAAATCCTGGTAAACGGCTGCCTGTTATATAAGCAACAAAACATTGACTAAATAATAACATTTAAATATCACAGGTTGGTGTTTCAGGATTTGGCTATGGTTGGATTCTTCAAGTATGTATAACTGCTAAATAGCAGCACCTGACATGCTGTTAATGGTCTAAAATAAAAGTTTCAGCTCCTTCAGTTCCTCTCAGCATACCAAGCTCTCTTACTTGTGCCACAGTCTGCAGAAGGTTGGCCATCTCAACACTGGGGAATTGTGGACATGGATGGCTTCAAAAGCCATGGTAACCAGAAGATGCTGTGTTGCAAAACACTACCAGATCCCACTAAGTGGATGTGGTCAGAGTGATAAACACACACTATGTAAGCACTGTAGCCCCTCACATGTCAATATCTACCTTTGCCTTTGTTAACAAGATCTTCACAACCAAACAGCATTGGAATATTACCTTACGTGTGCATGCATGTGAAATGCCAAAAACATACACATCAGTCAATAAGGGAAGAACCTGCCCAGGCTTCCTCACAGGAGGATGCCACATAGAGCTCATTCGCTATATACAGAAGTGAGTTGTATGGAATTTAAAGTACGCATTTAACATGGGGTGAAATTTCTATAGCTGTTTAGCTCAGGAAGTCACAGAGGCACCAACAACTGTTAGGCTGATCTGCAGCAGCTAGAGAAGAAATCAACAAGATTAGTCAATGAATATCATTTGTACATGCCCCCCATGACAACTTCTACAAGTCATCTAGTTAAAATATGATTAATTAACAAATCTGCCCACTGTCTTTGGGCTCTTTCTGCATCACAAAACAAGCCCGCATGATAAAATCCCAGGTAGTGTTTCACATAAAACAAGACTGCCACATAATTGCTACACAACCAAGATGTAACTACACTGCAGATTTTATGAACTGTACTGCCGTGTGCTTACTCAACAGCATCAGTGCTGCCACTGTTTTAAATTATGCAACAGCACATTCAGTCCCAATAAACTCAGAAATGCTAGGGACCCCGTGCGTAATTACTATATGTCATATACCATACTTCGCCCTATAAAATACAATATAGGTACATAATGGGTATCTAGTAATTTTCAGATTAAAGCATTCCAAATGTCATACTTACCACAGTTCCATTCTTCTGCTGCATGTCTTTGAAGAGATTTTACCTTTCAAATTATTCCCGCAAATCTAAGTTTGATGTATTTTATTAAAAACTCATTATGTACCCATTCTTGCTTTATGTCTGGACTTATACTGCACATAAGACTCTTCAGTATATACTTTAAAAGATGAAGGATTCTAGATCCAGTTGACATAGACAAACCATGAAAAGGAAATATTATCACAGTAAAACTATGCCCCCTGTAACGTAACCGACTTCAAGATACAATCCAAAACAAATGTAGTCAGGGTAATGATTCATAGCACAATTACAACATTTCTATTTCAATTACATGTATAGTTATTCAGACTGTTTCTTTATGGGGTCACTAAAAAAGGAGCTATAATTAGAACATGCAAAAATAAGAGTTTTGTACAACTCCAAAGGAACCATATTATACTGTCTGGTAATTAAACAATATTATTTTGTACTTTTCTTACTCTAAAACCAACAACTGGGTTATCCAAATGAAGCCAAACAATGTGGTGATCTATTTCCATTATTTCATGAAACTTCGTAAGCATGAAAAAAAAATCACAAAACCCATCATCAGAATTGAGGATAATTTGACTACTTCTATGAACAGTAAACTATGATTGTCAAAGCTGCAATAAAACTCATCACTCCAAACAAGGTGAGAGGTGGAACTGGCGCACTGGATCTCCCCTCAAAGCTTTAAAAGTTAGTTGCCACAACACATATTTATTTTTTTTATTCCCACTTGTTCCTTTCCATGAAAGCCTCCTCATTTCACTTGCATCTTAACCAATTATAGTATTAAAAAAATAGCAATTATTCTGTATTTTTAAATTCCAAAACTTGTTCCATAGACCTCCACTAAATTAATGGAAGACTCCAGGATTCTTCCTCTTTGACTGTGTGAAATCTGAATTTAGACATAAGAATAATCAGTATTACAATTCAGACTTTAAAAAATATCAATAAAGGATCAAGGTTGAATAATAGTCTGAAATGGCTATGCCCATGGTTACTATAGCTGTATATAATATTTAGTGCCTTTCCTTTTTGATTATATTAAAATATAGCTACAGCAATTCAAAGTATCACCACCTCTGTAGCATATTATATATTATCGCAACAATGTTTTATTTTAGTGATCATCTGTCTTTGGAACTGTCTGGTTCTAAACCTGCTACAGCTTTCTTAGGAAGATGTGAAACATACTGTGTTGTGGATGTTTTAAAAATGTTTAACAGTCTTCACATTTGAATTTAAATTTAAGAAATGTTGCTGGCTGAATATAACATTGCATTATTCCTTGTAGCATTTTAATTACAGGTTCCCAAACAACTTTATAAAGCTTTAAGTTAATTGCCTCCAATGGTTTGCAAATTTACTTATTTTAACATGACAAAATAAAGTTCAGATTAAACCTGTACAATTGTTATACTGGTAAAAGTATCTCACAATAGAAGAAAGACCAAAGAAGAGAGATCAAAGATATTGGGCCATCATCTTACGCTCAATAGATAATATGGTCAGCTGTGAGACATAAAAGGTAGACTGGTTTAGCAAGTATTGCAGAAAAATGAAACCTTTCATGCTTTGGAACTTAATTTCTGGCCCAAAGCAGCATGCCATCTTAAAAGCTATGTACAAAAGCAGAGACAAAGTGAATTAATGCTGGCATGTTCATACTGACGTGCTAAATAACTACTATGAAAATCAATACAAAACTTGTTTTGTAAACACAAAGCACATGTAGTTTCTATATGTAATGACTATGGGGCAAGTCACGCATCCCTGCTGCTCCCTATGGTGGCTGTCTGTCTGCAGAGCTTCCTCTAAATGCCACTGAGCAAGGAGCATTTCCTCTGTGTGGGAAAGAGCAAAGGGCAAGACTGAATACAACTGGATTCAGTGCTAAGCACTGCAGGCTCCTCACCCCACTGATAGCTTCCTCTCACTTGCCCCTCCACACTGGGCTAAAATTTGTAAAGAGAAAGAGGTGCTGTTATTCCTTCATGCCTGTATGGGTGTGTTTTTCCTCTGGGCGGAAGAGAAGAGGGCTATAATTATGTCCATGATTTGGTGTTTCTCCCCAGGATGATATATACTTTTTTTCACGGTGTAATTATCATAGATTATTTATACCTAGAGACTTCAACAGATATCAGGGCATCATTGTGCTAGTCATTGTGCAAACTCATAAGAGACAACCCTTGCTGAACTCAAACTATACAGACATCTCAGACAGAGTGGGAGAAGGCAATTATTATCATCATCATTTTATAGATGGGGAATTGAGACAGAGGGAGATGAAATAGGTAATACAGGGAGTCTGCAATAAAGTCAGAATTTGAACACAGATACAACTTATACACATACACACAAATACCAGATGTATGGACAGAAAACACTTTTGGACATATTTTCTATTAAAGTTAATGGAACTTATGTCTAAATTCCCTAGACTGCTTTTAAAATCTCAAATATGGCCTATTAAATATCTAACACATGCAAGGTAATTTTGTGTACCTGTCTGAAAATTTAGGCTTTAATTCAATAATATAATGTTTTGTGCAAAACTGGAGAAGGAAAAAGACTGTTTTGTTAACAAGAACTCAGAAAGCTTTTAGAAAGGGATCGAAAAAGATTTCCAGAAGTAGAATGAAGACAGAGAGCAGATGGGACATAGAATGTGAGTGTGTGAGGTTAAAAGTTCAGCAACTGGGCTAAGCAGAGTATTCAGGGTGGAAAGCCTAGGCTTGAAGTTAAAAGTTCCTCACAGACCTTTTTTCTGCAGAAGCTGAGGACTGAAAACTCAGTACTTAAGTGAGATGCACAATTACCACCTAGGTCAGAGAAAAACATCTCTGTATGGTAAGATGGTTATGTAGGAGATGGAAGGATGTCTACCAGTTCCTGCAGAGTCTAGGGACAGAACACAGGAAGGGAAAGCTGCACACCTAGTACCTTGGGTGAGTTTATGGGAGAAGAACTGAGTCGAGCCAGACACAAGAAGTGGAGAATCCTTCACTAGATCCTAGATCTCCGGTCAGCTGCCTCCCCTTGGACCTGTAACCTGGACAGAAACTAAATAATATCCCACACTCCGTGCATACTAAAAACTTAGCTGGAGTAAAAAAATTTTCACATTAATGACCAGCTAAGAGTCACTTGCAATACACAATTTTTAAACTGTAATCGATTCTCCAGTTTCCAGTAGAAAAAATAAATATGATTTAGATCTCATACTGAAAAACTGACAGCTAGAATAAGAGATAACTTTTTAAGTTTCAACATTTTACTTGAAAAACATAATAAGAAATTTTCACCTAATTTGAGCGGATTGTTTAATGTGATTGGCAATGAAATGCTATTATCTGAATGAATTATGAAATGCTCCAGACCCTACATCATACATTGCTCTACAAACCAGCCAAGAACTACAGAACTGAATTGTATTTTTTTATCACTTGTATGTTTTTTCTTTATCTCTTTTAACAGATAATAAAAATAGAATTTAGTTTGCTATTTGAGGCCTGGGTTCTCAGTCTTGGATGATACCAAATGCTAATTAATTTGCACTTTTTTCTGTTGTGAATTTTTCTATCTGATAGAACCTATCAATAGTGAGAATTTTATAGGAAAAATAAATGGTTTGTGGAAGGAGACACTGTGGGTAAAATCCTGGACCACTGAAGTCAATGTCACAACTCCCATTTCACCCTATGTGCATTTGAGTTCTAGAAAGGGAACAAAAGGGTGTCGATCCCCATGCACAATTCAGTTCTGGAAGGGAAAGAGGGAGCCATTTTGAGAGGCAGAAAAGTTATCAAACCACCTATTTGCTGCATTAATCATTTGGAGGAAGAGGTATCAGAGTAATGGTTGCTGGAAGCCAGCTTAGTAGGCTTGGGAGCTGCTGCACCTAGCCCCAGAACAAAGATAAGGGGCAGACATAGTAGGAATGAGATCCCAGCACAGAGATATTATCACAATAGGGACCAGCTAGAATGCAGATAAATGTGAAGCTGAAAAAGCTTCACAGGCAAAAAAAAAAAAAAAAGTCTTCAGCCAGCAAAGAGAAAAAATAGACTGGGGAAAAGTAAATGGAATTCTTTAAAGTATTTCAAACAGCAATTTTAGATGTGGGACTAACAGGTACTGAAAAGAAAACGTAGGAATAGATGCACCAAGGTAGAGTGAAAGGAACTGAAAACGGAAAGGCAATAGAACAAAACCTAAGGAGAGACAGGGTGTTACATTTTTCAAAGCATTTTAAATCTTATTTTATATAAGATTGCACAAATCTTATATAAACACACAACTGTTTGATTGTACATACATCTGGATATGCACATAATACAATTCCTTCAGTACAGAAGGAGAGATTGTTCTGATTAAGTCAAATTACACAAGCAGGTAAACATGACTTATAATAGAGGCAGCATCACATGATAAATCTTTCCTTTTTAACAGCAACCACTATGTGGTTGTGTAGTTTGTGTGTAAAGATGTTTCACACACTGTTTCACCATATTTTAAATGTAAATTCCTAATGGAAGGAGGAGCTGCTCTGGAGCATCATGAGCAGGGCAGAGGGACTTCCAGTGACTTTCAGAGATCAAGGACATCTGTAGAACAAGTTCCTTGTCCCTACTGCTAACTTGATGTCCAGAATTACTCCATTCACAACAACTCTCATGGGATTAAATATGCTGACATCATACAAATAGCGAAGGCATTCTATTGATGCAAATTATGGGATTGAAAAACAATGGAAAACATTTGGAGAATATGATCAAATGCATGCGATAATAACTTCTGTGCATCGTGATGGTTGGGTAAACCACACAATATAGTGCTATGTGAGGCTTTAAACTCCAGAGATATATTTGCACAAAATGCAGCCTTTCCTATCGGTAAAAGTTTCAAAAGTGTTTAGCAATTTAATGTAAAAAGGGTAATTATTTTGCCAAGATCTTTGTTGTTTTGGTGCAAAGTAAATACTACAAAGGTGTGAATACAGCAGAGCTGTTTCGAGGCTGATTTCAGCTGAATTTCTATTGCTGTATGCAAACATAAGGGACTGACAAACTAAGACGCCACAAATGCCAACCTTCTCCAACTCTTTCAGAGCTAAATTGCCTAAGTGCATGTTTTGTGTGTAACTCAGGTAACAACTGCTGACATTCAGGTGTTCAGGTCATTTGCAAGCTTATTTTTGGAGGGACTTTGTGAAGAAAAGGTTTCCTATAACATCTCCTTCACTGATCACCTGCTTTAAAAAACCCAGAAGCCAACATTCCTAGCCACTCCTAACAACAAATGTTCTTTTCTGTAAAACAATGAAAAAACATTGGAGAGTTTTCTCACCGGTAAGAATTTTAATTGGGTTAAGCCACTAAAATGTCATAACAAGAGAAATGTCTTGTTGTGCATGTTAATACTTAGTTATTACACAGTGCTTTTCATCTTCAAAACTCTTTAGAAATATTAAGCACCGATCTCTGAAGACTGTATGCACAATTTCCATTGCCCTCCATAGGAAATTTGCATGAGTAAAACTTGTGTAAAGACTTAGGACTGGGCTCTAACTTATTAACCTACATGTCTCATCCATGTTAGGTAGATAAGCATTATCCCCACATGAGATGGAACAATGGAAGCAGAAAATAACAGATCAGGCCATGCCTCCGCTTTTCAAAAGCATGGCACTCCTCTCTCTGCTTTTTGATTATTGAGTGTTTCAGAACCAAACTTGAATAGTTTGTTTGTTTGTTTTGCCACGATCATATCAACATGCCTTCCAATTGCCTATTCATCTCTAGACCAGAGAACAAAAAACAAGCTGGCTGAAACTGTGAGGATTTACACCATAATACACAGTTCCAGACCGGATACCCTTGATTCAAACAACCAGGCATATAAAAACTCATTTGTTAAGATTCAATCAGGAATCATTAGCTGGAGTTACATTTTGTTCCACATAGACATACATTATGTTCCTAGCAAATGTATTTTAAAAGTTTCCTGCACTAAAAAAACTCTTTAGTACTAATTATTCTATTGTCTGAGGAAGACTTAACTTCACCTCTAATTGCTACTGCAGATATGCTGTTTTTGAGATGAACTTTTAACATTGCTTAGAACATAGAGCTGTTCAGCTGCAATCACTTTTAACAGCTTATGACCCATAGGATGCGCATTATACTGGAGCTTTTAATAATGAAATTCTTTGGTGCAAACATGTGACATTGGTGAACAATTTTTTTTGTACTTACCATATGAATTTTATGCCGCTTCGCTGAATACAGGATGTAATATATTTGGGCTTTTTATTGCTTGAGTAGAAAGTGCTCATTACCTATTTGTTTATGTTTATATATAGGAAAAAAACAGTTTTTCAAGTGGCATACATCACACTGTTGTAGTGGTTGACTTTCTCAAGATGGTCTTCTGGGGTTTTGGTGCAGTTTGTGGAGGCACAGTCGCAGGTCTGAGAGGGGGAAAGCTATTACTGGGACTCATTCCCAACCCTCCATTTTCTAGAGGAAATGGAGGAAGAGGGGGAGGAGGTGGCGGTAAAGGAGGACATTGGTGAGGAAGCTTTCCCAGCGTGTGGGCCGGCTCGCTGTGTAAGTGGACCTCCCTGTTTTTAATGTTATACCGAACGTCACAATCAGGGCAATAGCCATGGTACTGCACTTTCTCACTAAATCGTACCCGTTCCCGGGTTCCTGTCTGAGGACACCTGTCTTTATCAGGTCTATGAATCAGAGGATGCATTGGAACTTTGTCCAAGTTACTATTAGGTATACAAAATACATCCCCATTAGGAATCTTGTTTGGTCCTCCTGGTAAACCTCCATTTCGAAGTAGGGTCCCATTAGTCTTTACAGGGTTGGCAGAAGGAACAGGCCTGTGAGGGTCTTCACACTTTACAGGAGTCAACCGTGGTGGAGGTGGTGGTGGATTGGGTTTCCTCAGTACGGTGAGAATGGCAGATGGGTGTGCTGGTGGCTTGATGAGAGGTGCATTAGCACGCACTTTGGCTTTCTCCAAGCTGGACGCTGTTGTGCTGCTTGAGCTGCTGTTCAGCGTGTCAGTTTTGGAACTGTCTGTCATCTCATCCTCCAGCTGCAGGTCAGATGTCAATGTGTCAATCTGGTCAACCACCTACATGGAAATCAGAACACAAACAGTGATAAAGGATCATCACAGTAAAGGCAAACAAACAAAGCTTTATTCACAATCATCTTTATCCCCTTCCTGGAACTGAAACATTTGAATATTCAATTTTATGAACCATTGTTTCTTTTTTCTTCTTATATAAATCTAGTTTATTTTTTTTTAAATATCTGTGGTTAGTCCTCTCATCTGAATACAATGGGATACAATTTTAGTTTCTCTGCAATGAAATTCTGTATTTTTTCTCCAGGGCTTGCCTACCAATAACATGCTGTTTGAACTATAAACCTTCAGTAACACAGTTTGCCTCACAGTGTGGGGGAAGGCTGAATGATTTAACCTCAGTTGTTCAGGATGATTTTTGAATCCAGACCTACTGTAGATGATCTTTTAGGTTTGACCTTTCACAAAATCCAGATTTAAAAACATATCTTGGAATTGGAGATATTGTAAATATATCGTCTAAAGTTAACATACAAGCCTATCTGAACAATTTTTACACAAACTGCTAAAGATTCAAGTAGTGAGTAGCAGCTACCAACTTATCTTGACCACACATTCTCCTTTTGTGACTATTTACTTGAGAGATCTGACTCCCCCTAAACCAAATCTGAAATAGGGTTATTTATAAGATAAAGATATTGTAACTGTTTATTCCTGAAGAGGATAATTCACTCTATTTCATGCATTTTATATTAAGAGGATTCTCTATCTACCATACTTCTAATGCACTTACACTCACTTCCCTAGTATCTAGGTTTTTCTAATCTAGTCTTCTATTTTCCAATTTATGATCATACTTTATATGTTTTGTTTATATATTATGTAATGTTCCTTCTGCTAGGTATACAAAACTTTGTACACTATGATTAAAAGCCCATCCTGAAAAATGCACCTATTCAGATGCTAGTAGAACAAAGGACTGTAATTCAGGTACTTTTGTGAACGATATGTTTCAAAGTGACAATACATTAATTCTGTTGTAATTCTTCAGAAAAGGTTGAAATTCAAGATAATACAGTCATATTTATTACAGCTAGTCTAATTATTCTTTGTGAGTAAATTTACCTGAAGAATTTAGCCCCTTTTCTCTTAAGAATCATTTGGAATTTCTATGGCCTGGTCTACAATTAAAACAGGATTGAAATAGCTACATGGCACTCAGGGGTGTGAAAAATCTACAGCTATGATGACCTAGCCCCCGGTGTAGGTACAGCTAGGTTGACAGAAGAATGCTTCCGTTGAACTAGACACCATCACTCATGGAAATGGAGTTCCTACAGCAACAAAAAAACCTCTTCCATTGCTGTGCATCTACACTAAAGGGTTATAGTACCATAGCTATGTCATCGTAGCTATGCCACTGTAGTGCCCTTAGGGTAAATGTGGCCTATGAAAGTACTTCTATTTCACAATATTTGAATACTATAGGAAAATAACTTGTTAATTAAGAGACAAATTCTTCTCTGTGCTGAAGTCTCAGATTTGGCATCTTGTTTTTTGTGATAAACAAATAAGGACCAAATTCTACCCTCAGAGGTATATATTTACATCAGAAGAATTTGGTTCAGATGAAGATGGAGATGAGATACTATGAAAGGTGCGGCACTTCACCAGCTTCATCACCACCAAGGGGAGAGTATATTATTTCTCTCCCCTATTTGTATTTAGGTAATGCCCAGTGGCCTCAAAATGTAGTTGGATTCCCTTTGTGCTAGTCACTGTACAAACACATAGTAAGAGCCACTTCTTTCTCCAAAGATCCTACAGGGAGAAAAAAAATACATTCCTAACTCCAATTTACACATTGGAACTGAGATTAAGGAGTCATTTAATCTCTTTAAGTCACATAGGGAGTCTGTGACAGAACTGTGACTCTACGAGGATGAATGGGGCACTAGGGCCCTGATAGTGCAAGCTGATCCACACAGGCTCAGTGTAGCTTCACATTGTCATAAATATAAAGGGAAAGGTAAACCCCTTTGAAATCCCTCCTGGCCAGGGGAAAGCTCCTCTCACCTGTAAAGGGTTAAGAAGCTAAAGGTAACCTCGCTGGCACCTGACCAAAATGACCAATGAGGAGACAAGATACTTTCAAAAGCTGGGAGGAGGGAGAGAAACAAAGGGTCTGTGTGTCTGTCTATATGCTGGGTTTCTGCCGGGGATAGACCAGGAATGGAGTCTTAGAACTTTTAGTAAGTAATCTAGCTAGGTATGTGTTAGATTATGATTTTTTTAAATGGCTGAGAAAAGAATTGTGCTGAATAGAATAACTATTTCTGTCTGTGTATCTTTTTTGTAACTTAAGGTTTTGCCTAGAGGGGTTCTCTATGTTTTGAATCTAATTACCCTGTAAGATATCTACCATCCTGATTTTACAGGGGGGGGGGATTTCTTTATTTCTATTTACTTCTATTTTTATTAAAAGTCTTCTTGTAAGAAACTGAATGCTTTTTCATTGTTCTCAGATCCAAGGGTTTGGGTCTGTGGTCACCTATGCAAACTGGTGAGGCTTTTTATCCAACATTTCCCAGGAAAGGGGGGGTGCAAGTGTTGGGAGGATTGTTCATTGTTCTTAAGATCCAAGGGTCTGGGTCTGTAGTCACCTAGGCAAATTGGTGAGGCTTTTTACCAAACCTTGTCCAGGAAGTGGGGTGCAAGGTTTTGGGAAGTATTTTGGGGGGAAAGACGCGTCCAAACAGCTCTTCCCCAGTAACCAGTATTAGTTTGGTGGTGGTAGCGGCCAATCCAAGGACGACGGGCGGAATATTTTGTACCTTGGGGAAGTTTTGACCTAAGCTGGTAAAGATAAGCTTAGGAGGTTTTTCATGCAGGTCCCCACATCTGTACCCTAGAGTTCAGAGTGGGGGAGGAACCTTGACAACATGAGTGTAAGGGTCTTCCTGTATAGAGCAGCTTGGAGAATTGGGCCCAGGAAGAGCCAAGAGGCAAGAGGCAAAGTTTTCTGTGCCAACAAATAACAGCTACAGAACTGAATGATACAACACAGAACAGAGAAGATAGCTAAGCTGTCAGCCAGGGAGAGAACTCAGCCATTAGGCAACTGAAGGCAGGGGGAAGAAAATACATATCTAGTGGCAATCTCCTAACTACCACAGGAGCTGTTCCAGTAAGCAGTGTGGCCAGGGTTGCTTGGAGTGGTAAAAGCATACTGACCCGACTGGTAAAGACCCAACTGGTATTATGCTTGGCTTTGAACAATGTTTAATAACAGATTCAGCAGCTGTGTCAAAATGCCAGGGGGTAGCTGTACGTCTCTTGTGAACACAGAATCCTGCCCATCCCACTTAGTCCCAGTCTCGCTTGCTTCCTATGACCCTTCCCCTCAAAGAGCTTTGGGTGATTGGGGGAATGCAGTAACCAACATGGCCAGTGTAGGCTGGACAAAAGGGGAAGGCTCCTCAGGTGAAGAGGTCAGAGCAGTGCCTCTTGTTATGCAAAGATTAACCAAAAATTTCGCTGACAGAGATTAGCTTAATCAACAACCAAATCTTTCTTGAGCTTGATATGAATATTTTTGGAATTTCAAATATAAAATTCCCAAAGAAGAGGAAGGAAAACACCAAAGCATAAATCGACATGCTGACCAGGTTTTAGCATATATTTCCATACAAATAAATCAAGTAAAACATATATATTTGCCCTCAAATAAACCAGTAAATCACTCTTATTACTTACTGCAAACACATAATTGCTGAAGATTTTTAGTTCAACTGAAAGTGTAGGTTGTTTCTGGAGAATGGCCAAATGCTGAAGTGCTAATGCAACAAGTAGCAGGTTAACAATAATTAGTACATTTTCCAAACCAAAAATCGATGCCAGTTATGATGATTTATTTGCATTGTAATAGTGGCTAGAAGTCCCAATCAGGGATCAGGACTTCATTGTGCTTGGCTCTGTACACACACAATGAAAAGCAGATTCCTGCCAAAAAGCAAATTGTTGCAAACAAATCTGTCCCTCATCACAGTATAATGACAGAGACAAAATTGGTAAGCACCAATTTGAGACCAAAATATTAAAGGTCATATTACACCCTTGGTAGGAGTACACAGTACCAGTTTAAGTACTGTGTACATGGATCAGAGAGCAATAGCAATTAGTGATGGAAAAACCCTTTTAGTTGATTCAGTCTTTCCCCCTGCCAGTGCAAGATTTTCCCCAGGATTCATAGTAAAGCTCAGGCCTAAGTATGCCTCAATTTTAAATGACTTTAAACAGTTTATCTTTTGTCCCTTGGCAAGTGTGTAGTACACACTGGAAATTTTCCTTTTTATAAATGAGGAAGTGGAAAGAAAAGGCACTCAGAATGGCTCTGGAAGAATAGCACAGCTTATCTGCCTTGATTCCTTCCCATAATAAATCATGATTCTGTTCACTGTCATTTTGTTCTGCCTATTTGCCCTGAAAATGAAAATCCAAGTAGGAAAACAGCATGTAGAAAATAGTTGCATCACAGAAGTATCCTGAGACTATGAGCACAATAGAAAATGCAAGTTTGCAACTAGAAACCAATTTCCATTGCAAAAGCAGGTTTTCCTGCTGGAGTAAAAAAAGAAAAAAATGTTTTTAAAGTATGTCTAGTTTACTATGCTGTGTATAGACACTGCACCTGATTCACACCTGTGAGTGGGGGAAAGGTACCTCTCGGCTCCCACGGGGCAGCTATACCAATCCAGCTAGAGAAATCCAGTCCTAGGGAAGGACACATGAGAGCTCCTCTGTTGCCTGCACTCCCTTGTAGTTTTTGTAAGGAGCTGGGAAGAGCTGTGCAGAACTCCATAAGAGTGTTCTTGTTGAAGCTGTCCTGGAGATCTGCCACATCTCCTGGGTGTCTTGGTCAACCCCCCTACTTTCTGGGTTGCCAATACTCAGCTCCCACTTCACTGGGCACATGGAGCTACATGCCTCTGGTGATACTGCACTTCTGTTCTGGTAGGGCTTTCTATCATCAGAGCTCCACAGCCCTGATTCCTGTAGTTAGATCCAAGGATTAAATCAAGTCTGATATCCATGTTATATTTCTCCCTCATAATTGTGTCCTGCAATGAAGCCAAACCTCTGATTACAATATAGTCTACTGGAACAGAAATCTGTATGCTTTCTTAAACTGAGCATTTTGTAACTTCACAATGTGATAAATAGGAAAAGAAGCTGGTCTGCGAAGGTATGTCTACACTTGAAGCCTTGCTCATCCCGTAACTTGAGTTAACTGATCACCGATTATTTATAGTAAGCTAACACTGTAATAAAATTCTAGTGTAGACACTCACAGATGTCTGCTCACAGACATGACTGACGCCAGGATTCAGCCTGCAGTGAGTTGCAACAAGAACAAACAAGTCACTGGTCATGTGCCTCAGATTCCCCCTCTGTAAAATGCGGAGGTGATACTAATCACCTTTGCAAAGCACTTTATATCCACTGATGAAGAGCACCATTGAAGAGCTAGGTAGTATTATTTTTAAGAAGGTACACAATAATTTAAAATTCCCATTTAGAATTGGCATTCAATGTGAATTAAAAGCAAAACTAAAATTCTTATATAAACAAGCCCAGGAAGAGCAAGTGTTTGTTTAAAAATAAATAACTATGATATAGTAATTAGTAAATATATCAAAAATACATATGAATTAAAGCATAGCAGGTAAATAAATGTATTATGATGCTTGGAGAAAATCGTTGTTACAAAAAGAAAAGGAGTACTTGTGGCACCTTAGAGACTAACCAATTTATTTGAGCATGAGCTCACGAAAGCTCATGCTCAAATAAATTGGTTAGTCTCTAAGGTGCCACAAGTACTCCTTTTCTTTTTGCGAATACAGACTAACACGGCTGTTACTCTGAAACCTGTTGTTACAAAAGTTCCTCTTTAAAACACCCAACTAGTCAATTGTAGCACTACTTCTGAAATCCGTCAACAAACAGGGCCAGATTGCGCACCCCTAACTCACCTTGCTCAGCCGTTGATTACAGGAGTAATGGGACTACTCATGTAAGCAATTGTTCGTCAACAAGAATAAGGGTTGCACCAACTGTCTCCTACAGTACAGCATGACCTTACCTAAAGCAAATGTCATTACCGTTGAGTGACTGCTCTGTGTTGTACTAAATTTAACTACTTTCACATACAGTTTGGAGACTGCAATTTTATGGTATTTTTTAAATCTGACTCTCAATCACAAAATGGCCTGCTCAATAGATAAAACAGCAACCATCTGAACTATGGGGGAATGTTCAAAGACAGAGAGATTTGAAAAAGTTAGAGTTCCTGTAGAGAATACCTTTCAAGCATTCGACCTTTCTAATGTCTTAGCCTGTGAAGAAAACTGTAACAAAGACAAATTAAAAGGTCAAACTGGAATATGGTAAATGTTCACAAAAAAGATCAAACAGTAGTTTAAAAGTGCTTCAATATGGCAAAAGTGGGTCCTTAAAGTTTTTTTCTCGCTCCTTAGATTTAATTTCAGTACTGGGAGTCACTGTAGTTACCAGAACTATGACAGAAAGAGAACACGCAAGCTGAAGTGCAAATTGGTGGCTGTAATAGAGAAGTTTCTTGGATTGGATGAGCAAGTGGACACAGTACAGAGAATCAGAGAAGTTGAGGAGCTAATAGACAGCCAGGTTCAGGAAACATCTGTATTCCAGGATAAACGAAGGAATGAGCTGGCCACCATGAAGTCAGAGAGGTGGACTGGCAGTTTGTAACCACCAGAGCCAAGAGGTCACAGTGACATTATACATGGCTGGAGAAAGACAAGGATGGATAGGCTCTGGCCACTGGAGAAAAGAGGACCAGGAGGAATTCTACACAGCTAGCAGTTTCCAATTGATATCGGGTCCTCAACATGGAAACTGGAGGATACCTCTCAAGGTTCAGCTGGCCCAAAGGAACAGTGATGTATTGGACACACCTCTGGATGGCAGTTCAGCACAACCTGTAAGAAAATCAAGCTTGTCCAAAAAGAGTTCTTCAACTGTCCAAGGAAGATAGATGATCCTTATAGGGATTCAATACTCAGAAGAATTGAAAGACCATTCTGCAAGGGACAGACAGAAAACAGGACAGTGTGCTACCTTTCTGAAGTCAAGACATGAGACATTAAGATTGGACAAGCTTCTGAAGTGGATGGGAAAGGATCCACTGGTAATGGCTCATATCAACACTAATGACACTATGTCATGAGATATCTCACAGACAGTAGATGAGTTCAGGGAACTCAGAAGTCTGCTGAAGATGAATGTCCAAGCGATCTTCCTTGAGATCCTTCCTGTCCCATGAGAAACAGAAGACTGAAGATTCTGAAAGGGAATCACTTACTAGTTAAGTGGCATACGGTGGAGATTTTTGTTTTGTGGAACATTGGTCCACCTTCTATGGGAAGGGGTGGGTGTAGTTTGAATGGCCTCCACCTCAGTAGAAGAAGAACCAAACTTTTTGGGGACAGGTTGGCTAGAGTAGTCATGAGGAAATTAAACTAATAACAAAAGGGAAGGGGGGAAAGGGAAGATATGAGCATTCAGCACAAAATCAAGATGTTGAGAACAAAATTAATCAATGAATGAAAGGATATAAAGAAAAAAAAATCTTGAATTGCCTATATACCAATGCTAACAGCCTGGGTAACAAACAAAAAGAACCAGTATTCCTCGTTTATGAGCATAAATTTGACCTAGTTGGTATTTCTGAATCCTGGTGGGAGGATTTCCATAATTGAAATGCTAAAATTAACAGTTCTATCCTATTCAGGAAGTATGGAGTGTGCAGAAGGGGAGAGGGAGTGGCACGCTACACCAAAAATGATATTACCTGTTTCCAAGTCAGTGATAACTCAAAAGAAAATGATCTTGAATGCCGACAGACCTATCTCCTAACAGATAAAGCACAAGATGAGGTACTAGTTGGTGTCTTCTAGAAACCATCAAATCGCATTTGGGAACAGGATGAAACTTCTTACCTATCTACAGTAAAAGCTGTGTTATCCAGCCCTGTACCAACTGGAAAGTTCTTTTAACCATCATTTCTGATCTTCATAGAAAGTCCAGTTTATAGTCTGGTTGGTGCAGGGCCAGACGACTCCCTACCTGTCTCTCCGTGGCTCCCCAGAAGTTGCGACATGTCCCTGATGCTCCTAGGTGGAGAAATGGCCACAAGGGGTTCGGAGTGTGGGAGTGGGTGTGGGGAGCAGGCTCTCGGAGGGAATTTTGGACGCAGAAGGGAGCTTGGAGCAGGGGTACGGGAGGGGTTTTGGGAAGCCACATCTGGGGGGAGGGGGTGCTCACTTTGGGCGGCTCCCAAGTGGCAACCTGTCACTTCTGCTCCCAGGCGGAGACGTACCAGGCGGCTCTGTGCGCTGCCTCCATCTGCAGGCACCACCCCTGCAGCTCCCATTGGCTGCGGTTCCCAGCCAACGGGAGCTGCGGAGCTAGTGCATGGGGCAGGGCAGCGCGTGGAGCCATCTGCTACTCCTCCCGCTAGGAGCGGCCGGGACACGTTGCTGCTTGCAAGGAACTACCCGAGGTGAGCACCCCCCAAATCCCGCATCACAAAACCTCTCCCACACCCCAACCCTCTGCCCCAAATCCCCTCCGATACCCAAACTCCCTTCCAGAGCCCGTGACCCGCATTCCCTCTTGTGTCCCAAACCCCTGCCCCGCATTCACACTCCCTCCCTCTTAGTTAACCAGAATTTTTCACTTACGGGTAGGAAAAATAAATCTGCCTGATAATGTGGGCCTCCAGTTTGAATGACATATGCTGGAGGTCTCATGCTGCCAGTACTAAAACTTCCTTGGAATTTCAAAACATTATAGATGACAATTCCCTAACTCATGAAGTGTTGCGTCCAACATGGGGGAATTCTATATTAGTGCCCATCTTGACAGATAAGGAAGAACTGATAACAGAAATAAAGATTAATGGTAACTTAGGTACAAGTGATCATGACTTCAACACCTTGGTAATGTGCAAACAGAATAAAATCCAGACCAGTGAGAGAAACACACATGGTGCTTTAAAAGGGCCAGTTTCACAAAGCTGAAAACAATTATGAGCCAAAAATTATTAGATCCTTGATTGTGGTTTTGAGACTTTTTGGGAAGAAGGCCATATTGGTTAAAAAACATGACCTTGTTTAGAGGGGAAGTGAAGGCAGCTATAAAAAAGTAATATATAACAAATGGAAAAAAAGGGAAGTTGATCGTAAATAATATAAATCAGAAACTAGGAATTGTAGAAATTTGGTAAAGGAAACACAAGAAGAAACCTATGGCCAGTTGATTTAAGGACAGTAAGAAGGAGTTTTTTTAAAGTATATTAGGATCAAAAAGAATCCTAACAATGGTACTGGCCCATTACTAGGTGGAAATGATAGAATTATCAATAATAATGCAGAAAAGGCAGAATGTTCAATAAATATTTCTGTTCTATGTTTGGGAAAAAAACAGATAATGTAGTCATATCATATGATAACACTTTTTCCATTCAACTTGTATATCAAGAGGATGTTAAACAGCAGCTACTAAATTTAGATGTTTTTAAATCAGCAGTGTTTCAAAAGAGGGGGCTGAGGAGTTTGCTGAGCCATTAATGTTTATTTTCAATAACTCCTGGAGCACTAGGGAAGTTCAAGAAGACTGGAAGAAAACTAATGATGTGCCAATATTTAAAAAATGGTAAATGGGATGACCTGGGTAATTATAGACCTATCAGTCTGACATTGATTGTGGTCAAGATAATGGAGCAGTTGATACGAGACTTGACCAATATAAAATTGCAGGAGGGCAATTTGATTAAAGCCAATTAACATGGCTTTTACAGAAAATACATTCTGTCAAACTAACTTGACAACTTCTTTTGATGAGATTACAAGTTTGGTTGATGTAATATACTTAGATGCCTGCAAAGCATTTTTCATTAAAAAACTTGGAAGATATAAAATTTAGCTGGTACATATTAAGTGGATTAAAAGCTGGCTGATACGTCTCACAATATCACTATAAATGGGGCACTATCAGTGAACAAATGTGTTTCTAGTGGGGTCCCAAAGAGATCAGGTTTTGGCCCTACTCTCTAACATTTTTATTAATTATCTGGAAGAAAACATAAAATCATCACTGACAAAGTTTGCAGATGACACAAAAATTGGGGGAGTGGTAAATAATAAAGAGAACAGATCAGGACTGCTTGGTAAACTGGGCGAAATCAAATGATATGCATCTTAAAATGGCTAAATATAAATCTAGGAACAAAGAACATAAGAATATAAGAATATAAATCATACATACAGGATGGTGGACTCTACCCTGGGAAGAAGTTACCCTGGAAAAGATTTGGGAGTTGTGGATAAGCAGTTGAACATATACTCTCAGTGGGATTCTGTGGCCAAAAGGGCTAATGCAATCCTTGGATACATAAACAGGGGAATCCTGAATAGATGTCGAGAGGTTATTTTACTTCTGTATTTAGACCACTACTGGAATACTGAATCCAATTCTGGTGTCCTCAACTCAATAAACTGGAGACAGTTCAAAGAAAAGATGCAAGAATGACTGAAGCATTAGAAAATCTGCTTTATAGTGATAGACTCAAGGAGCTCCATCTATTTAGTTTAACAAAGAGAAATTTCAGGGTTGACTTGATTACAGTCCATGAGTACATACACCAGGAACAAATATTTGATAATGGGCTCTTCAATCTAGCAGAGAAAAGTTTATCACAATCCAATGGCTGGAAGTTGAAGCTAGACAAATTCAAACTGGAAATAAAGCATAGTGGTGTTTTTTTTTTGTTTTGTTTTTTTAACAGTGAGTAATTAACCATGGATCATGCCATATCCTCCATCACTGACAATTTTTAAATCAAGATTGGATGTTTTTCTAAAATATCTGCTCTAGGAATTATTTTGGGGAAGTTCTATACCCTGTGTTATCCAGGAGATGAGCCTAGATGATGACAATGGTCCCTTCTAGCCTTGGAATCTATGGAATCATTACTGCTGTTTTCTGACTGAACTGGATAAAAATATCTGGGACATTGCCCTCATGCCAGAACACATTCAAACATTGTTTTTCTTGTTTAGAAGGTGCAAAAGATTTTCATGGAGTTTTACAGACAATTAAAGTGACAGGCCCCTGCCCCAAGGATCTTTGAGTCAAAATTTGACAGAGCAAAGAATGATAATAAACAAAAAAAAAAAGGAGGGGGGGAAGGGGGCAGGGGAAATAGATGGTTCCAACAATGACAACTGTGCTTAATGTTTTGAGTGGTACTTGTTAGCGCATGTCTGGATTTTGTTTTACTATAAATTAGTTAAATAAGTCAAAGTTTTGAATGGTGTTTGGAATGAAGGACAAAGAAGAAGTCAATGATTAAAGGCTCAGCAAAGGAAGTGAGTTGGGAGGAGAATGGAGGCTGCACATTAAACTGTAGCAGGGAGGATAAGGAAGGCATAGGATCCATGTGGGGAAAGGCATGTAGCCTTGGGAGAGAAAGAGACAAAGGAAGCAACAAAAGATGTTGCACTTATAAACTGTGGGTCACAAGTGGGGGAGTGAAGGATGCTAGATGTGATGTAGGTTAGGTGGTACTGTAAAAAGCCTCAAAAGGTAGAGGTGAAAAGTATAAAAAGAAACCAGAGGTGAATGAGTGACATGCTTGGAGTGGTGGGTGAAGACAAAGATTGTTAGGTAAGTATATTGGATAGATTTGATGACCACAATGTAACACTGGGGGAAGCCATAGAAATCATTTGCAGTAACCTACATCACCAGAAGGATTCTATAGCTATTGACCATGAGGATTAAGGAATGGTACACGGAAGACTTGGAAGTCGGGGAAGGAAAAGGGCGGCTAACAGATAATAGTCCTTCTCTATACTACAGCTTATGCTGGCATAATTTCTGTCACTTAGGGCTTGTCTACATTACCTGCAGGATTGATGGGCAGTGATAGATCCAATGGGGGTCGATTTATCAAGTCTAGTCTAGATGTGATAAATCAACCACCGAGTGCTCTCCTGTCAACATCCAGTACTCACCAGAGTGAGAGGCGCAGGTGGAGTTGATGGGAGAGCGTCCTCAGTTGATTTACCACAGTGAAGACTCCGTGGTGAGTAGATCTAAGTATGTCGACTTCAGCTACATTATTCACGTAGCTGAAGTTGCGTAACTTAGATCGATCCCTCCTCAGTGTAGACCAGACCTCAGAGTGTGAATTACCCTCCTCTCCTGCCGCCCCCTGAGCAACATAAATTAGGCTGGCATAAGCACTAGTCTGATGCTCGTAGTGTTTTTTATGCCAACAGGAATACATAGGATTATGAATACGTAACAGGATTACAAATATGGTACAGCTGCACTGCTACAGTGCTGTTAGTGTAGATAGTTTTGAGCATGTTGAATTGCAGTAGGTGGCTAGACTTCCAGGAAGAACTGAGAGAAAGATAACTGAAGATGCAAGGTGGAGGGTCTGGAGCAGAGAGGTATTGAGAAGTCATTATTATTCTTGCATTTTTGTGGAGACTTAGTCACTGTGTTATTCATAATTACAGGGGTAAATTAGTACTTTATTTAAGAAGAAATTTATAGTAAAAATGTAAACCTATTATTCTTATGCCCACTTTGATCATTAAATTAAACACATTTTTACATTGTGATTCGCATGAAATTTTGCATGCCTTGCTATGCAAATAGGGTTACCATGCTTCCCTGCATTTCTAGAGAAATTGAGTCCACATTTTGGGATCAACATCCAGCGGTGACATATGTCTGGAAAACACTCGCTAGCAAACACATCATCATGCTATAAGTGGAATATACTCAGCATGGTATAATGACAAGGGCAAGCTTTCACATTATAACAAGAAAGAAAGCAGACAGAATAGCAGATGATGTGGAGATGCAGGGAAACAATAAGTACATATGGGAAGTTAAAAAATGGTAACAAAATTTGAGCAAAACAAACTAAGACTACAAGCTAAAGCTCACAGCAATGGGAGGGGAATAGGCAGAGATCATTCCAAATTTCCATCCCTGTGGTCTCTAACTGGTATCACAGTAGAGAATACTTGGAGCAACACTTTCTAATCTTTCTTAAGGTTACTGGAGCAGATTAATAGAAGATTAGATTTGAAGATTTTCAAAAATGGGTGTGTAAAGGAGGCACCTAAATCCATATTTAGGCACCTAAATAAGTGGTCTGATTTTCAAAAATACTAAGTACCCAATATCTCTTACGGACCTCGACAGAAGCTGTTGCACACTCAGCAGTGTTGAAAATTAAGGTGGAGGAAGCACTTGGATTGTTTAATGGATAAACAGAGCAAGCAGACGATGAGGAGCCTTCTCTCGATGGAATTTTAACGTTTTGGAATTAATGTAATCCTAAAAAGAATACTACTATTTTAGAATGGCACCAATTCTTGTCTGATCCTCACTTCAGAGCACAAAGGATTACAGATATGTAACAGATTTGAGGCACAAGTAGGAAACTGAGTTTGGTATGATAATTATGAGTTATGATATGGTAATGGACAAAACTGAATTCAACAGGATTGGCAAAAAGTTAAAAGAAAGGCAACTATGGAATACTGATTTGGGTTAGAGACATTTACTGGGCTTCAGAAACAAAAAACTTCAAAGAGAGATCATGTCTGGGAAAAGCACCAAGAAGGTAGTAAAACAAACATGGCTTGTGATCATGTACAATGATACCACACACATAACCGATGCTAAAAACGATATTTGTCATTTAAAACGCATCCAATACAAACCTGTCCAGCATTTGGGGTCATTTGTCACACATGTGGAAAGTCATACCCTCATCCACAAAATGCAGAAAAACAAACCTATTGCAGAGTGAAGTTTCTGGCTGAAATAGACTGTCAATTTGTGGTCTTTCCAGGGACCTTATCAAGGCACTACATAAGTGACGTAACTAAACTAGCAAAATTTGCATCTCATGCTCTATTTGAAGAATGTTTTTATAAAATTCTAATTTGATGTTTTACTAGCATGTCTTCAGAATGATTTTAGACTCACCCTGCATAAGACTAGTGGCATATGGTGGATGTAGGATACAATCTGAAGAAGTCACCCTCACAGCAGGAACAGCCAAGGGAAAGATCAGTCTATATTTTTCATTACTAAGGTTTCTAAAACAGCACTATCAGGTAGGGAAACTTACACTGAGTTTATCTTTATTGAAATAACAAGAACAGTATATAATGATGCCGCTACCACAAGAGAAGAATTAATTGCACAACATCCAGACATCTTCAAGGAACTAGCACAGTTCTATGGAGCACATCATATACACAAAGACTCCGCAGTTACCCCTGATAAATATGTGGATTCAGAAATATACCATTTGCTGTGTCACACACAGAGATGGTCTCAAATATTTGGATATAGTCCTGCACCTTGAGTTAGCAGCTTATTCATAACCTTAGAAATAGAAATTTAAAAAATATGCCTGGATCCCAGAGACCTAATAAGGCCATGAAAACTTAGCATTACCATTCCGACATAAATGGATGTTCATTGAAGAGAAGCTGGAAAAAAGCCTATTCCACATCCTAAAGGAAAAGGTTTGATATTGGCAAGTCATACAATACAAGGAGTCATCTGATCTGCTCCTTTAATACCCCATATGACACAGGCAAATTTCTCTGTCTACCCTTCGCAATACAGTCTGCCAGGGAAGCCTTTTAACAACAAAAACAAAAAGTCATGAAGCATTAAGAAATATTGCAAAAGTTTACGTCATAATGAACAAGATGATTCTAGCTGCAACCACAAAAAAGGAGAGGTTTTTTTTAAAAAATAAGCATCAAACTAAGTAGAAATCTAACAGCAGCAGTGTAATAGCCCCCTGGCTATGAGAACTGATGTAGCCTAGAAAGACAGGCTTAAAGGATTTTTGCCATAAAAAAACAGCTGTTTCAAAAGCCCAACTAAAATACCAGAGTCGTCATTCAGTGTAAAAAAACAAAAAATTCTCACTCCAGATCCTGTGTGGAATATTCAAGTCTTATCATATATGACAAAATAATACTGAGTCATTAATTTCTAGGAAATATAGAGGATTAACCTGATTTGCATGACATTTGGCCTAATAATACTAACATTTTTATCCTCCCTCAGGGAACTTACTAATGCAATGATTTTTTAAGTAGTTCTCCATGTATTACCAGACCAAAAGCAAAACTCTGTATTAGCTGTGTATTGCAACATTTAAGACGCAAATCTAGATAAGGTTTTCAATCTGCCGTCTCCCCAATTCCAGAATTTTCACTAAGCTTAAATAGTTGTCAAAACGTAAGGCTAAAGAATCAATGTATGCATTTGAATAGCATATGTGACCTGTACTTCTTTGGACAGCAATGCTAATTAAGAGCTTCTCAATTACTCTTTCCAAGAATAGCACATGAATCTGGCACAGCAGGTTCTGAACAACAACAAAAGATTTACAAGTGACAAAAAACAAACAAACAAACAAACCACACACGCTTTCCAAGGCTTTTAAGTACTGGAAAAAGGAAGTGAGATAATGTGCATTAAAACATGTTGGGAGTAAATTTCCATAACATTTGCAATATAACTTGCAGTCAGAATAATTCAGTTTTACGGGAAATCAGCAATTTTCATATAATTAAGCTCATGTTAATTGGAACCATCTTGAATTTCCATAATGTGCAGAAATTATCATATTTGTTTTTCTCATTCCGTTCATTACAGAGTAGCTATAGTTTGAATGAATGGTAGAGGTCATGAAAAGAAGAGCTTAACAGAAGAACATCTGAATGACTATCTGGAAACAACCCAATAGGTTATCCAATTGTTTGTCCTGTCTCTAAGTGACCAATATATGGCAATTCAGAGGAAACCATACAGCTGCTGTAACATTTCATTGGGGAAAATTTCTTGCTGGGCTTAGCTGGTGACAAACTTTATCTTTGAAGCATGAAGACTGCTAAGTTGCAATGTTTTTATATTAGCCAGTGTAATTGCAGACAAGGAAATAAAAGCAATAATTTTTAGAATGGAGGTTTGCATGCAAAATTTTGCATCAGCTGCATCTATATTTGCATGTGCAATTAAATTAATTTGCACAAATCAAAGGGTTGCAAACAAATTGTTAGTCAACTGGTTAGTCAACTATCTACCTAGCAATCCAAATTGCACATGGGCGCAAAACTGCAAAGGTATTTTTGAATAAAGGCTATTCTTGTAAAAATTGTGGCCCTAAATATTGGATCTGTTATGCAAATTGCCTCAATAATAACCCATGGCAATGAGTTCCATAAGTTAATTATGTTTCATACTCAGTATTAGATTAGCACTGACTTGAGCCAGACACAACAATGTGTGTTTCAGCTTCCTTGCGCAACCAATTCATCCAATATTGCTTACTGAAGAGTCTCTCTTGAACACTGCTACTGAACAATGCCAAACTGCAGTGTTTAATTATTATCTTCAGAGTGATTATATCCATCCACAAATGAAAAGTAATATGGATTTACATTCTCTCTTTTTCTCCCCAGACATTTGTTTTAGCCCAGTGGTTTTCCACCTGTGGTCTGCGGGGGTCCGCAGACTATGTCTAAGATTTGCAAAGGGGTAACCACTGTTACCCCTTTGCAAACCACCGTTTCAGTATTTCCAGTGACGTCCATTTATAAAGGTAGAGTCTCTATCTACCTAATCTAGAGAGTTTAACTAATACATCTGTGACAATGGTTATGGGGATGCACTCAAAACTCAAAAAAATCAGCATTTCAGAACATAATCATGATTTAAGAATGATTAAATTCTGATTTCAGGGGTCATTTGGATAATCAGAGTAGATCAGCAGAAGATATTTTTCTTTCCAAAGTTTATTATAAGCACTGAGATAGATTCAGCCTGGTGTTACATTGGTTTATCCCAGTTTAAACCTTGGTGCAAGACCTGCTGGCAAAAAGTCCACTGAGGAATTAGGTAGAAATCCAAAGGGAAATCAGTGCCTGTCCCACCTTGGAGTGGATAAAGAACAGAGGGCCTTGCTGGGCTGGGAGGCGTACAGCACAGTACATCAGATAATCTTGTCCGCTGTAAAAAAGTGCTTTGCTTGCAGCAGGTTCCAAAAGTCATTTTGTTTAAAAAGAAAAAATCCAGGGGTCATATTGTTTCACATACAGCTCTTCCCGCATCTGAGAAGATGCGGGACAGGGGGGAGAGAGTGGGACGGGACGTCAGGTTCCTCATTAACACTAGCCCTCTTCTCAGTGGGGCCCCCTCCTCTGGCCAGGGTCTGTGTGTTGGCAAGAGAGAGTCATATTTCCAAGTATTTAAAATGTGGAAAGAAAAGTTCACTCTAGTCCCAAACTCAGAATAAAAAGTGCCAGCTAAGGATCACATTTCCCAACAGTTAAAAAACTGTTCAAAATGAAAATAATTTGGCTATTTATAAGTCACAGAAACATGTAAAACCTATAGAACTATGAATGCAGAAAGCTTTTTGAATTTGGCTTTTCCTTATCAGTTTGTGAAGGTTTCACTTTTTGTTTTTAGAGAACATATATATCAAACAACACTCCTCTATTTGCATATGTGTTGTAGTAAGTTTAAAAGAACCTGCTGTCTGTTATAGCGTTTTTCTTCTGAAAACCAACAAAAAGGTTTTGTTTTTTTCTTAAATAGCTTTGAACTGAAAAATGAAATTTGATTAGTCCATGTGATTTCACCATTTCTTGTATTTTTTCTAATAAAATGCTGTAAAACTGCCAATATTTAGCATTGAAATGTGGCTTTTGAACATGTATTGTACTTTGTTTGAAAATGCTTTCTGCATATGTTTGAAATAGCTAAATATGGCTCATGTGATAAAAAATTCTTAACAATTTGCATAAATTTACATCATAAGATTCAAGTAAATATTAGATTTAGTCCCTAGTCATGAAATGTATTTATGTAATCTGTGCATGTAGAAATATATTGACATATATGCATCCAAACTATTAAAGTTCACCGTGTTGACTCAGATTCCCGTATGGTGATTTTTACCCTTAAAGAAATATTTCATCCCCATTCAAAACAAAAAAAAATATTTTCTTGAAAGGCATTTAGATACCACGGTGGCACCTTAGAAATACATACAATAGAAAGATTAAAAATTTTAGAACATAAATTAATGTGGCTCTCTATAATCCCTTCAGTATTGAATGTCCCTCAATGAGTTTTCTGATGAGTACATCAATACTCAAATACATAAATGAGTACACTGAAGTTACTTTGTAGTGAAGGAACATTATGAATTAGCTGATAGTCTACTCACAGTCTATGACATTAGGTTCTTATCTCATTGACAGGAACGTTAGCCAGGACTAAGCAGTGCAAAATGTTTCTTCCAAAACCTTTTTTGCCAAAAATTGCAGATTTGGGTTAACCAAAACCTTTTGCCAATTCATGTTGAATTTGCTGTTTGGGGGGCTTTATTTAGCAGAACAAATACTCTGAAAAATCAAAATTTTTTGACCTTTTCAAAATCAAGTAGTTTTATTTTTACTCAAAATTATTTTTATTAAGAAATATATTTCAATTTCATTAAAAATAACCATTTTAAAAAGCTTGAAAACTAAATAATGTATTTTGTTTTGGGTGACAAAACATTTAGTTCAATCCCAATCTTTTTTCTTTGGTTCACTAAATGTTTTAAAATGTTTTTGTTTTGCAACAGACCCAAAGTGATTTCTCCCCTCTATTTTTCAGAACAGGCACCAAACCAAAAAGTCAACTATTTGCACAGCGGAAGCCAAAACACTGTGGTTATTTCCTAAAAGTGCTCTAGGATGTTTAATTCTACTTGTTCAACACTACTGTTTAAATACCCTTTTGTGATAAGTCCAAATGTAGAATCAGTTTAATGGTGATACATCTTCTCTCTGGAGACTATATTCTAGCCCTTTGGATTCAGAGATTTAATAGTAATAGGGGAGAAAATCACTGTCTCTAAGCTTGAGGTGATATCGAAGTATAGATCTCCCTTTTCCATAGAGAACAATTTAACAATGCAGCATCACTTCTTGCACTGTACTGCAGTGTTAGCATTGAACAGAATCTGTGAATCTAAGTCCAGAAGAGACAATATGACCATCTAGTCTGACTCCCTGTATAACACAGGCTACATAGAACTTGCCCAAAATAATTCTTAGAGCATATCTTTCACAAAAACATCCAATCTTGATGTAAAAATTGTCAATGATGCAGAATCCACCAGAACCATTTGTAAATTTTCCAGTGGTTAACTACTCTCACTGTTAAAAATCTGCACCTTATTTCCAGTCTGAATTTGTTTAGCTTCAACTTCCAGCCATTGAATGTGTTTTACACTTTTCTCTACTCGATTGAAGAGCCCACTTTTGAATATCTGTTTCTTGTGTAGGTACTTACCAACTGTAATCAACCCCTCTCTTAACCTATTTGAACTACTTGAGTCTATCACTATAAGGCATGTTTCTTAATCTTTTAATCATTCTCGATGCTCTTCTCTGAACCATTTCCCATTTTTCAATATCCTTCTTGTACTGTGGGGACCAGAACTGGACACAGTATTCCAGAAGAAGTCACACCAGTGCCAAATACAGAGGATTAAAATAACCTCTCTATTTCTACTCAAGATTCCCCACTTTATGTATCGCAGGACCACATTAGCTCTTTTAGCCATAGTGTCACACTGGGAGCTCATGTTCAGCTGATTATCAGTGATGATTTTGTGTTTTCTTTCAGGTCACTCATAAAGAAGTTAAATAGCAAAGGGCCAAGAAACTATCCCTGCAGGACCACGCTGGAAACAGACCCACTTGATGAGGGATTCCCCATGTACAGGTACCTTTTGAGACCTATCAGTTATCCAGTTTTTAATCCATTTAATGTTTACTATGTTAATTTTATATTCTAGTTTTTTAATCAAAACGTCAGGCTGCACCACATCAAAAGCCTTACAAATTCCTAAGGATATTATGTCAACACTATTACCTTTATCAGGCAAATTTGTAACCTCATCAAAGAAAGATAACAAGTTAGCTTGACAGGATCTACTTTCCATAAATCAATGCTGATTTGCATTAATTACATTACCCTCTTTAATCTTATTAATCAAGTCCTGAATCTGCTGCTGCATTATCCTCCCCAGAATCAATGTCAGGCTGACAGGCCTAACACTATCTGGATCATCTTGTATGCCCTTTTTAAAAATTATCATATTAGCTTTTCTCCAGTCTTCTGTAACTTCCCCACTGCTCAAAACTTATTGAAAATCAACATTAATGGTCCAGCAAACTCTTCAGTCTGCACTTTTAAAACTCTTGGATGCAAGTTATCTGGACCAGCTGACTTACAAATATCTAACCTTAGTAGCTTTTGTTTAACATCCTCCACAGATACAAGTGGAATGGAAAGAGTATTATCACCATATATTATGAGACAGCATCATCTGTTTTTCCCAAATACAGAACAGAAATGTTTATTGAACAATTCTGCCTTTCTGCATTATTACTGATAATTCTACCATTTCCATCTGGTAATGGACCAATGCCATTGTCAGGATTCTTTCTGTTCCTAATATATTTAAAAAACTCTTTCTTGTTCTCCTTAACTCTGCTGGATAGAGATATCTCCTTGTATCCCTTGGCTTTCCTTATCAATTTTCTACAATTTGTAACTTTTGATTTATATTCATTACTATTAACTTTCCGTTTCCTCCATTTGTCATATTTATTATTTATAGCTGCCTTCACTTCCCCTCTAAAACAGATTTTTTTTTTTAAAACCAGCATAGCCTTCTTTCCTAACTGTGGCTTTTTGGGCATCTAGTAAAGTGTTCTTAAATGATTCCCAATTATCATAAACTTTTTTCTGATTAAGCTCCCATAATAGTTTTCAGCTTTGTGAAACTGGCCCTTTTAAAGCATTAAGTTACGTTATATTGCTGATCTGAACTCTATTTTGCCTGCACATTATACATTTGATCAAGTCATTATCATTTGTACCTTAGCTCCCATTATCTTTTAGTTCTGTGATCCATTCCTCTTTATCTGTTTGGACAAGGTCTAATACAGAATTCCCCCATGTTGGCTGCAGTTCTTTTTGAGTTAGAAAATTTTCAGACTATAAATACTGTTTAGAAATTCCAAGGATTATTTAGTACTGGCAGCATGAGACCTTCAACATATGTCAGTCAAATTGAAGTCTCACATGATAACACATTTTCCTAACACATTATAGATAGGTGCATAAGGAGGTGGTCATCATTCTCTTCTATAGTGTGATTTGGTGGTCTGTAGCAGATGCCAACTAGTATCCCATCTTATACTTTCTCTGTTAGGACATCAATCAATAAGCATTCAAGATTATTTTCTTCTGAGTTATCAGTGACTTGGAAACAGGTAATGCCATTTTTTATGTAGAATGTCATTCCCCCATCCCTTTTGCCCCGTTGATGCTTCGTAAACAGGCTATATCTATGGATTTTAACATTTCAATTGGAGGACTCATTCCACCAGGTTTCAGTGACGCCAACTAGGTCGAATTTATGCTAATAATGAAAACTTCCAATTCCTCGTTTGCTACCCAGGCTCCTAGCATTAGTGTATAAGCAATTCAAGAATTTCTTCTTTTCATATTCTTTTGATCCTTGATTAATTTTGTTTGACATCTTGATTTTTGTGCTGATAGCTTCTCTTTTAACCCTCTTTTTTTTTAATTAATTTAATTCTCTCCTGACTGCTCTAACCAGCTTGTCCCCAACGAGATTCTTCCCCCTTTTACTGAGGTGGAGAATATCAGTTCAAATCCCGATATGAGACATGAATTTACAATCTGCTGGGATAGAGGCATAAGAGTTATCTTCTGAGCTACAGTGACACCTGATAATAACAAGGTTATAGTAAAGCTATGTGAAACAGGTTATAGCTTGGCAGAGATTCTTGCAAACAACTCCTTTCTTTTAATTCACATGGGTTTACCCTACAACCCCCAAATATTCATACAATCCATCAAGTTTCACTTTTAATTCTGAATTTGAACACATCCTAATATTTAAAGCAATGCTTAGACAAAATTACTGTTTCTCTTCTGGTTTCACAGAGATTTTGCTTCTCTACAAAAGAAACAGACTGACAGAGCCAGAAGAGTACCCAGAAGTTACCTACAACAGGACAGGCCCAACAAAGAAAATAACAGAACGCTACTAGCCATCACCTTCAGCCCTCAACTAAAACCTCTCCAATGCATCATCAAGGATCTACAACCTATCCTGAAAGACAACCCATCGCTCTCACAGATCTTGGGAGACAGAGCAGTCCTTGCTTACAGACAGCCCCCCAGCCTGAAGCAAATACTCACCAGCAACCACACACCACACAACAGAACCACTAACCCAGGAACCTATCCTTGCAACAAAGCCCATTGCCAACTATGTCCACATATCTATTCAGGGGACACCATCATAGGGCCTAATCACATCAGCCACACTATCAGAGGCTCGTTCACTTGCACATGTACCAATGTGATATATGCCATCATGTGCCAGCAATGCCCCTCTGCCATGTACATTGGCCAAACTGGACAGTTTCTACATAAAAGAATAAAGGACACAAATCAGACGTCAAGAATTATAACATTCAAAAACCAGTCGGAGAACACTTCAGTCTCTTTGGTCACTTGATTACAGACCTAAAAGTGGCAATTCTTCAACAAAAAAAAACTTCAAAAACAGACTCCAACAAGAGACTGCTGACTTGGAATTAATTTGCAAACTGGATACAATTAACTTAGGCTTGAATAAAGACTGGGAGTGGCTGGGTCATTACACAAAGTAAAACTATTTCCCTATGTTTATTCCCCCCCCACCGCTGCTGTTCCTTGTCAACTGCTGGAAATGGCCCACCTTGATTATCACTACAAAAGGGTTCACCCCCACCCCCCGCTCTCCTGCTGGTAATAGCTCACCTTACCTGATCACTCTCGTTACAGTGTGTATGGTAACACCCATTGTTTCATGTTCTCTGTGTATATAAATCTCCCCACTGTATTTTCCACTGAATGCATCCGATGAAGTGAGCTGTAGCTCACGAAAGCTTATGCTCAAATAAATTTGTTAGTCTCTAAGGTGCCACAAGTCCTCCTTTTCTCTTTTTCCATATTCCTAAAATATTTATTCCCTTGGTAATACGTTAGCCTGAAAAAGAGCCCTTGTTTACTCAAAAGGCTAATGAATCTTCCTTAGGAATGAAATAACAATAATGAAGAATTTATACAATATCTTCAGCCTACGAATCTTAAAAAGTTGCTCAGTCACATATCTTTCCTCCCAGTAAGCCCATTTGCCACCCTATTATGACTACTTCTTGCACTGCAGTAGCACAGGGGTAGAAGTAGGTTTCCTCACTCTCTGCTCTTTTGTGCACCCACACTGGAGATGCCATAATGTTGACCGTCCTATCTAGTTCTTACATTGTAAGTTCTTTGGGGCAGGAACTGTCTTTTTTGTCTGTTTGTAGAACACCTAACACAATGAAGTCCCAGTCCATAACTAAGAACTCTTAAGTGCTATAGTAATACAGATACAGTCAGGCCTCAATTTACATGGTGGTTACATTCTTGAAAAAACACAGAGCAAACAGAAATCACGTAAAAAGATACCAATGGTCTATAGGAAATAAGGTTTTAGGTTCCAGGCTCACAAGCTGACCTCCCTAACTTATCCAATACAGGTTTTATTAAAAAAACAATTAATGGAATTTAAACTTGCTACTAACATTTACTGATGTTGAGGATGAATTTGATAGAATAATGCTGCGTTGTTGAAGTCAGAACTCCCAGGGTTCATCTGGGGCGTCTGGAGAGGCCGGGGAGTATGGAGCAGTGGCATAGCCAGGATGGGACATGTGGGTGGGCCCCAACTTCAGGTGGGTGGGCAATGTTGGGGGAGGGGGATAGGAAGCAGAAAGGATGGGGCAGGAGGGATTGGGGGTCTCCTCCCCTCACCCCCTCCAGCAGGCCTTGTCAGGGGCAATGGACACTCTGGCCAGGCCACCCGCACCCCAATCCCAGGCGTGCACCCGGGGAGTGGGGTCAGGGAGTGGGGGCTTGCCCGCTCCCCAGCTGGAGTGCCAGATGGGCAGAGCAAGGCAAGCCCCCAGGCCCCGACCCCGCTCCCCGGCAGGAGCACTGGGTGGAGTGGGGCGAGCCCTCAACCCTGCTCCCCAGTAGGCATGCCAGGCAGGCGGAGCAGGGAAGCCCCTGACCCTGCTCCACTGCTGGAGTGCCAGTTGGAGCATGGCAAGCTCTCAACTCCACTCCTCAGCAGGAGCGCCGGGTGGAGCGGGCAAGCCCCCATGCCCTGACCCCACTCTCCAGGTGCATGCCTGGGGCCGGAGGGCCCCTGGCCAGAGTGTCCATCGCCCCCCACCCAAGGCTGGCTGGAGGGGGGAGAAAAGGCAGCCTTGATCCCTCTTGCCCCATCCCTCCAGCCTCACTCCCCCACCTCAGTCATTGCCCACCCACCCGAAGTCGGGGCCCACCCAAGTGTCTCGCCCTGACTACACCACTGATCTGAGTATCTTGGCGACCGTGCTGCACCATGTAAAAGTGAATCCATGCTGTGTACAAAAATAAAGCATCACAATTGACTGTGTATAACTGAAACTGTGCAAAAAATACCATGTAAATCGAGGCCCAGCTGTAATAAATAATAATAATAATAATAGATTGTCTGTTTGTGAGAGGAAAATGGGCAGACTGCAGAATAGAGCATATGACTTCGATATCATATTGTTGGTTGCTTTTAGGAATTATTTACTCCACAGAGCACTACTTCTGCTCATCCTGTATCACAAAATATTTAAAGACTTTAACAAATAGTCACAGAATGAAAGAAAGTGTGTTTGTTTGGGTTCTTTATAGATGGAGGCTTGGGGAAAGGAAATATCTCCATATGGCTGAAACTGGTATTTGTGAATATTCTACACATTAATATTAATAAAAGTATTTGGTTTTAGGAATGCAATGTTATGGGGGGGGGGGGAGAAATCAATAAAACCAAATATTATAAAAACATTGCATGCACATAAAAGCAAAGAAATACAAAACTAAAGGTCAATATACCAGTCTTAGATTGACATGTTTGCTTCATTTTCTTTTTTTCCCCTTGACAGGATTTCTAGTTTCCACATCCTTTACTTCTTAAAATTAACTATGATAGACTGTTGACACTGAGCTACTCCCAAATTTGGCATTAGTCTGGACCACACTTATGGCTCAATAAGTAAATTATTTCAGGAAAGGGCTAATATTAATTCAGTCTAGCCACAGCTTATAGAATTTTCCCTATGCATTCGTAGCCTATTCAACACAGAATCACAAAAATGTAGAGCTGGAAGGGACCTCAGGAGTTCATCAAGCTGAGCCAGGACCAAGTGTACCTAGACTATCCCTGACAGGTATTTGTCCAACCTGTTCTTAAAAATCTCCACTGATGGGAATTCCCTTGGAAATCTATTCCAGAGCTTAACTAACCATATAGTTAGAATGCTTTTCCTATCATCTAACCTAAAATCTCCATTGCTGCAGATTAAGCCCATTACTTCTTGTCCTACCTTCTGTGGACATGGAAAATCACTGATCACCATCCCTTTTATAACAACCCTTAACATATTTGAAGAATGTTATCAGGTCCCCCCTCAGTCTTCTTTTCTCAAGACTACATATGTCCAGTTTTTTTAACCTTTCCTCACAGATTAAGGTTAAAATCATATATCATTTTATCATATATTCTGCTCTCCTCTGGACTCCCTCAAATTTGTCCATATCTTTCTTAAAGTATGGTGCCCAAAACTGGACACAATACTCCTGCAGATTCAGTAATGTACATAAAGGCCAAAATTTTACCTTCACATTGTTATAAACTGGGGAATATAGTATGGATTTTAAAGATACATTTAAAAAATATATTCTTTCACCATAAAATAATTTTAGAAGCAAATGTTACTTTGTAATCCTATATTTGATGGGCACACTGCAGAAACAGTCACCTATCTAAAAGAGAAAGTTTGAAGTAAATATCAAAACTAGAACTGGGCAGGAAATGATTTTCCCATCCCACAAAATTTCAAGATTTCCAGAAATTTTCCATTCCACATTGTGACTAAAATGAGACCTTCTCAAATTTTTCACAAAAAAAGGAAGATACACCAATCCACTGGTGAAAGATATGAGGGGGGAGGGATAGCTCAGCGGCGGGGGAGGAATAGCTCAGTGGTTTGAGCATTGGTCTGCTAAACCCAGGGTTGTAAGTTCAATCCTTGAGGGGGCCATTTAGGGATCGGGGGCAAAAATTGGGGATTGGTCCTGCTTTGAGCAAGGGGGTTGGACTAGATGACCTTCTGAGGTCCCTTCCAACCCTGATAGTCTATGATTCTATGAATATCTATGTCCAAGATCCTGCTCTGCCTAATTCAGAGCAGGGACATGAACCTACATCTTCTATATCCCAGGCAAGTACTTTAACCACCACATTATTTTATCTATTCGTGGGTGCGTCTCTTTCAATCTCTCATATTCTGTTCCATTCTGTAAAAATAATCATTGAAACAGGTATTTGAACCTAGGTCTCCTACATCCCAAGCAAGTGTCCTAAACACTGAGCAACAGTCAGTCTCCCTTTTGCACCCTCTGGCCCAATTAATAATTATTTATACTAAGTAAGACAGCTACAACATGAGCAATTGAGTACACCTCTCCCTCCAAACCAATATCCTAGTGGTCAGAACATTCAAATGGAATGTGGAAGACCAGGATCAAGTCCCTGGTCTGAATCAGGCAGAGCAAGGAGTTAAACCTGGATCTCCCAGTTGCATGCCCTGACAGGATATTGGCTTTTCTGGGGTTTCTCGTTCTCTGTTTATTGACCAAAAATTCCATTCTGGGCTTGAGAAAACTTTCCCTAGAGATGTTTTGTTGAAACTGGTATGTTTTCATGAAAAGTTTTGATGAATTGGCACTCAAAGAAAAAACAGTTTCGTTGAAAATAATTCCTGATCAGTTTTAAACATAACATAATCCTAGGCTGTTTAACTTTTAATTAAACATGCATTTTAACAAAATCAGCTCCCTTACAACTTGAAAACCTGTTACCAGAGTGAATTAGTTGGAAAAAATGTGATTAGGGTGTGACAGAGACCCTCTTGGGACTATTACCTGGTGTGCTGAAACTATATCTGAGCGTCCCTGCCAGCTTGGGACTCCAGAACCCTGCCTTGTTGAGCCAGACACGCTAGCCAGCTGCAACACAGACCCAGGTCTGGTCCACGCCCCCAAAGTTGCAGACTTTAATGAAAAACTGCTCAGCAAGTCACCTATCTCCAGCACCCAGACTCCGAGCTCCCAATGGCATCCAAACCCCAAATAAATCCATTTTACTCTGTATAAAGCTTATGTTCTCCTCTCCTCTGGACTCTCTACAATTTGTCCATATCTTTCTTAAAGCGTGGTGAACACCGATAGAGAGATATGCACAGCTGTTTGCTGCCCCAGGTATTAATCACTTACTCTGGGTTTACTAATAAACAAAAGTGATTTTATTAAGTATAAAAAGTGGGATTTAAGTGGTTTCAAGTAATAACAGACAGAACAAAGTTACAAGCAGAATAAAACAAAACACGCAAGTCTAAGCCTAATACATTTAAGAAACTGAATATGAGTAAATCTGACCCTCAGATGTTCCAATAAGCTTCTTTCACAGACTAGACTCCTCCTTAGTCTGGGCCCAATCCTTTACCCTGGTACAGTTCTTGTTAATTCCACCTCAGGTAGTAACTAGAGGATTTCTCATGACTGGCAGCCCCCTTTGTTCTGTTCTACCCCCTTTTATATCTTTGGCACAAGGTAGGAATCTTTTGTCTCTCTGGGTCCCCACCCTTCCTTCTAAATGGAAAAGCACCAGGTTTAAGATGGATTCCAGTATCATGTGACATGTTCACATGTCCTGTGAGACTTCATTACCCACTGGCTGGCACCCACATATACAGGAAGGCTTATAAGTAAACAGAGCCATTTACCACCAATTTCCTGGTTAATGGGAGCCATCAAGATTCTAAGCCACCATTAATGCCCCACACTTTGCATAGTTACAATAGGACTTCAGAGTACTTCATATTTCTATCTTCAGATACAAGAATGATATATTCATACAAATAGGATGAACACACTCAGTAGATTATAAGCTTTGTAATGATACCTTACAATAGACCTTCTGCATAAAGCATATTCCAGTTACTCATAAGCATATTTCCATAAACATACGGAGTGCAACGTCACAAGGGTCAACTTTTGTACACAGATATTCATGTGCAATCCCCAACTGCTTTGAATAAGATTTGCATGTGCCTATTTGACATTAGCCTTCGGCTCTCCAAATAGTCTGCTTTTTTCAGATCTTTCTTTCTGATACTTGTTGTTCTATCAATCACTCCAGGGGAGAAACCAGGAAGTTGGCAGCCCAGATATTTCAGGATCTTGAGGAGGAGGAAATTTAATCAAATTGTGTTAAAACACAGCACTAATAACATTTTTAAATAATAGCTAGCTGCTTTTTCTTCTTCAGAATCTTATCCCACCTCTGTCTCAATAACCTCCTGTTCCCCAACTATTTCAGGTTGAACTTTAAGTGAAAGTAAAACAAATGTTAATGTAGAAGAGGTTGAATCCTATTGGCTACAAGAAAACACAAGCCCTGTCCACAATATACCTTGCACCATTGCTAAACAGAGCAGATTCAATATAGGAACTATAATTTTTCTAGTACAGACAAGGTGAAATTGATTCCCACCATGAAACAAATAGGTCATCCTTAGACTTTGACTTCTCTTCTAAACATTTTCACAGAGTGAGGAAGCTAAGGAAAAATATACAAATTACTTACACAGACCTATCAATGCTAAATAAATATTTATTCTTCTAGTAGTTAATGCTTTACTTGGAAAAAAATCTGACCATACTGTCTATAAAAAACAATTTTTGTGGAATGATTACAGCTTTTTGTCCCTTTCCTGATATTTTCTAATTGAACATCAAGTTATAATCTAGCAGGTGATACATGCGAGCACCCCAGCTTCTGTCCAGTTTATGTCCTGCACATTTCCTAGAGTCACTACCCTTCTTAGCAGAAGACTATAGATTGCCCTGGCAACTTGGATCACAACAGACCACACAGTAGATTTACCCACTCCAAACGGATTTCCCACTGACTGGCAGCAGTCTGGCATTGCAAGCTTCCACAGAGCTATCGCCAGTCGCTTCCGAACTGTCAGAGCAGCTCTCATTTTAGTATCGTTGCGCTTCAGAGCTGGGAAAAGCTCTTCGCACAGTTCCATGAAAGTGGCCTTATACATTCGAAAGTTCTGCAGCCACTGCTCATCATCCCATAGCTGCATCACTATGCAGTCCCACCAGTCAGTGCTTGTTTCCCGGGCCCTGAAGAGGCGCTCCACCATGTTAGGGTGATATGAAACTGCTACCAGCATCTGCAAATTGCTCCACTCCATGGCTTCCAAGCAGGGCTACTTGTGTGGCATCACATTGTTCAGCAGAGCAGCTCCTGCTTTGGCTAAGCAAATACCGAAGGAAAAGGCATTAGGTTTTTGTAATGATCACAACAACAGTGTACAGCAAAGCGGGGTCCGTGCTTTTTGTGCTACGGTGTCTGTGTGGTAAACCCAGGCTTATAAAAAAAGATGCAAAAAAGGCTTGGTTTGTTTGCCATTGATTTCAGGGAGGAAGGGAGGCAGAGAGGTAAGTGCACCATGGGAGGATAATGCCATGCTCCCATAACCACCCATGCAAATGTTTTGGTCCCATTAGGCATTGCAAGTCCAACCCACCATTCCACTCAGCTCCATGTACTGGGGGATAGCTACCCACAGTGCAGCACTCCATGAGTTGATTTAAGCCCTGCTAGTGAGGATGCGCTCCGCTGACACAATGTACCTAGTGGGGACATGCAGAATCGACTTGTTTAAATCGGAGGCTCAGTGTTCACTTAAATAAAATCGACCTAATTTTGTAGTGTAGACATACCCAAAGAAGAGGTAGGACTTCTGGTGCCTATTGCCAAAATGGTGCAGTGCTGTTCAAATTATCTTGGCTTTGTCTATTTCAAATGAAAATATAGTCAGATTACCCAATAGAACATAATTGGCAAGAATAAAATGGTTTTAATGCCTCAAAACAAGATGTATGCACTAATGTTTCACAATAAATTTACTTTCTAATGACTTATCTGACATAATCAGTGGCGTTGAGCAAATAAGTTTATTCTTTTATGCTCCCTGTGTGCCACTAGCAAAATATAAATTACTGTATAGGTAAACACTTTAAAGCTGTCATCCATATTTTAGCACTTCAAGACTAGAGTTTTAGATGCAAGATTTGTTCTTTTAACAAAAACATATTTCAAACACTAAGGGTCTGATACATGAAAATATAGATTTTTTTCAGTTCATATAGATTTAACACATTCCTGTCGACTAAAAAACAGGCTATATGTTAATCTATTCAGATGCAAGTGCTTCAAATCTAAAGAAACAAAATATCATCTGCATTTTAACGCAAACATATAATCTCTAAAATTCCTGAAGAAAAACATACCTTAGCATACTATTCTGACTAATTTTTATGAGAAGAATTTCTCTGGTTTATAGTCTGAGATGCTGTGTAGCTCAATAAACCACCCATCTAAATACAGACATCATACACAGGATTATTTTTCAGTTGGACGTCACACATGAAAAACTAGAATTTAGAGTTAATGGTTATTTTAACATAAATCAGTATGTCTTTAATGGCAAACCATGCTATTCCATTAAGTACTGCTATTAAATACTCATTAATGTCACATTACTAAAAACTAATTAATACTATATACATTATTAATACCAAATCATTAAATAATACCATTAAATACCAATCTGATTGAATGTAAACAATGTAAAGTAATTATGATGTAAAATCAAGGTGTCCAAAAACACCATGTACAGAATATTTTGTTTCTACTAGAAACAGTAGTATTGTCAGTGGTAAAATGGAACTTGTACATAAAAAAAAGTTATACCTGTTTTCACAAGCATTAATTTCAATTTATCTATCTAAGGCTCAGTAATGTTAAGAGTGGAGTACACAGGAAAAGTGGTGTAATATGTCTCAAACTATGACAAGTATCTGCATTACATTTCCCCACAAATGCTAACACACCTCTCCCTCTGAGCTAGGATAATGTCTGAGCTCACATACTCGTATTGCAATCGGTAACTTGCCTATGCTATAGGATCATATTTTATCTTGTTTTTATTACCCCCTTGTAATACATAATAGTAGATTACTTTTTTATGCTACCAAATGTGACACTGTCCTTTTAGTACTGATCAAGCCATTCACAGGAGATAAATACCGACGAATGACTAAATCAAATATTAAATTTGACAAGGGAATTGTAGCTAGTACAGATACTAAACTTACACTATGTCAGTGTTTTTCAGTCTTTTTTTCCCCTCATTTGCAGACCCCTAAAAAATTTCAAATGGAGGTGCGGACCCATTTTGGAAATCTTTGACATAGTCTGCGGACCCCCAGGGGTCCACGGACCACAGGATGAAAACCACTGTCTTGTCAATGTGAAAGGAGGTGCAATATTATAGGCATTATCCCTGGCTTCATATAGGAAGATGGACAGAAAACCCACCAAGGATGCTTCAAACCTTGACCCTCTACCTTGATTTCAATGGGCAGTCCAAGAAATATTTTTCTCTAACAGTATGAGAAACCTGCTGAGCAGCCATACATGTTGAATCTGCAAAGCAGCTAAGCAGTGAGCATGCTGCTCTTCTGTCTCCAGACTAGAGGATGACAAGTCAGGAGGAAGAGGGAAGTTTTGAGCAGTTGGGAGGTCAGTTGGTTAGTGAGGAGTGACCAATTGCCAGGGGCCGAAAGGACCTATGATGGGAGTGGTGGTTGGTGGCTTGTAGCAGATTGTCCACTGTGACCTACCAGATGCTAGAGCCTATAGGGCTTAGCAGAGGAAGCACCTGAAATGCTGCCCTGAATCACAGCACACCTGACACAAATTATAGTAATTTCCATTCACACTTCTGGTGTTTTCTATTGATCTCTCTGATTGTCACCATACAGAGCACAATTAGGCTGTTATCTGGGCCTGCTGGAAGTCTTTTTCAACTTTCTACCCAGTACAAGCAAGTTACACAGCAAGCTAGCCAAATACAGGAATATCTGATTTGTGTCCTAGGTCACTGTGACTCTAAAAGTTATTTGTCCACTCACCCTGCTCCCCTTGGTCCATTTATTCACCTGTTGCATTTTGTCTAAATCTTAAATTGTGAACTCTCTGGAACTCTTAAGGACTGTCTGGTGTAATTTGTTTACATAGTACTTAGTATGATGGGGCCCTAATCCCTGTTTGGGGTCCTTAGCTGTCAACACAACTGAAACAATAAATAAATAAATACCACACACCATAAATATGTTTCTAAATTCTCTATCAAGCAAGCATTCCCTCAGGCACCATCCAGTGAGACAAACCACCACACAGAAGCATACATGGTAGAAAAGATTCCTCTTTACAGGCCTGAATGCACTCAGTGTTTGGCACTAAGCCTCACAATACACAGGTATGTACGCTGTCTCATTGACGAGACACCCTGTTGTATGTTACATTCCTTATTTAATTTGCCATTTACAGGCTAAAAAATTAAATATTACTTTTTCACAAAGCACTATAGAAACTTCTAGTGAATGTTTTTCAAAATAAATCTATTCACTATCAAAAAGCATGGCAATAATCTCTATACGCACAGCTAAAAATTACAGTGAAGTATAGTAAATGCATACTTTCCATTATGAGTTGGCATTGTAGCTAGTGCTATAAAATATATAGAGATACACATTATCACAGAGGGAAAGAGCTCAATGTAAAGAATAATTTAATGTTTGGAGTTGATCATAAGTTTGAACTGCAGGGGCTGCCTTGCCACTAAGAACCACAAACACAATTCTCAGCTAAAGTGAATCATGGCTTTCACAAATAAATTATCTATATCTCATACCACATACTCAATATTTCTTTATCTAGGTATTACTATAGCCCTCCTCCAGATAATATTTTAACACTTCTTAGCATTTAAAAACAGGAAACAATCAGTGCTTCATTTGTAATAAAAGAGATGCTGCGGCTCAAACAATTAGGTGCTGGGGCTCAAGCAATTTTTTTACATTCATAACTGATACAGCAAGCCTACAGCCCTGGCAAAAATTAAGCACTGGAAACAACACTTCTTTCCTCTTCCTTTCCAGCCTGTAAGAGAAGTAGTTTGATTGTTTTCTGGAACCATAGTTAAAATGCCCCTTAAAATAAATAGAAATATATTTTTGCTGCTTTTGAGATGACAAAAATCACAACCCATTTGCACTGGGGGGAGAGAGAGGAAATAAAAACCAGGGTGATAAGAAAAGGTGAGTGATAGCATCTGGAAGGATTATTTACAGAAAACTGCTGAGTTTTCTTTTAAATCACTAAACTATTCAGACTGATTTCACTAGAGAAACCGAAAAAGGTAATTTTTCTACCTTGTGTATGAAAATTATTTTATAGTGATTAAAAACAAGCTGGAAAGATTCCCATTGTAGATAGAGAACCTCTCTTCAGCCAAAAAAAGACAATAAGCAAGACCCTTTATTAAACAGAGAAGATGATAAGGTAGATGATAAAGCCTTTTCAGTGAAGTATTCTATATTCTAGACCCTGTTCTTTTCTTTTGTTCAACAAAACCCAAGTGTGTTTATATTCAGTTCATAATTTACATGCCCTATTTTCCAAACTGAATTGAGGAGGTGAATGGACAGAATCCTGACAGGTGACTGGCAAGGATTTTAATGTTACCGGTTAATGTGAATTTCGTAAATATTAGTTATGCATATACCTAGAGTAAGGGACAGATATAGTTTAATAAATAAATACAGGTTTGATCCAACTCCTATTGAAGTCAACAGGAATCTACTAACTTCAGTGAGCAATATCCTAGTGGTTAGATACTCCCCTGGCTTTGCGGGACCCTAATTCAATCCATGCTCTGCCTGATTCAGAACAGAAACTCAGACCTGCTGAGAATCTAGCCATTAGACTATTGTCTATTCTGGGTTGGGTCATTTTGCATAAATAATTAAATATTCACTGTGCCAGAGAGAGAGCGAACAACAACAGATTCCCAGTGGTTATGGCACCTGGAATGTGCGAGACCCAGAGTCAACTCCTTCGGAATCAGATAGAACAGAGACTTGAACCTGGGTCTCCCACATCCCAGGGAAATGCCCTAGGAACTAGGGAGGCTCTCTCATTTTCCACACACACAAAAATTGAAAGGTCTTGAGCTTTGTCTCAATGTGGAACAGGAAAAAAAAATTGAAATCTTGAACATTTTCAGAGGTTAGGAAAACTGTTTCCCACCTAACCTTCGGAGTATTTCTACCAATGGATGGAGAGAAAGTTAATGAGAGCAGGTATGTCTGTTTTTTCCTGGGGATAACAGGTAAGTGTACTTTCATAACCTGAACTGTACATTCTTTACATTCCCAATGCTACAACAGTACAGTCACACTTTAAAACCTGTCCCTAATCCATTTTTAGAAAGAACGAAGTGTGTGAAAAGATAGAACACCACCTCTAAGAGACACAGACCACCTGGCCTGAAATACAGGTTGTGGGATTTGGTCATGTGTGGGGGAATGATATGGATTTTAGACAGGCTATGATGATTTATAACCATCTCATAATTAAACTGGGAGAATTAAGTAATACAGATATTATTGACAAATAGGCAGTAGGGTGTTGTTTAAGGTCCTTCCTTCTAAACCATTTTAACTGCATTTTATTGTCAGATTAATGTGTTTATTTGCAGAGAAAATCCGGTAAGGAAGACCCAGAGGGGTTCATTCAAAGCTTTTTACTTACCCCCACTTCTCCTGGTTATTGAAATTCCCCTGTGGCTCATGAATTCAATTCTCGCTCATCAGAAAAAGAAAGCTCAGCATGTATTATTCCAACTTTGTCACTAAGACCAGACATGATGTTTCCCTGCATTAATCTCCCGCTTTGTTTAGTGTATTCCCAGCGCTGGGGAGAAGGATATATTTCTGATTGCAGGGGCAGGGAAGAAATCGTTTCCATTCTTCACAAAAAATGAGACAGTACAAGTCTTCGGCCCAGGGGTTATAAAATATTTTGAACTAAGCAGCAATATTTAATGAAAATGTGACCGTGATTCAGTTTTCTGTTGAAGTGGGTGTAAATGCAGTACCAGCTTGTTAGATCATTTGGAATCCCCTGCTTGCAGATGCTGTGACTGGTAACTCATGCTACCTATCTGCACTCTACTACCTTTAATCTCATATGCCTTATTTTTATTAAAAGCGTGAACAAAAAATTAAACATGCTTTTTAATATAATATCAGTATCTGACATTTCTCCCACTGTTTGCTCTTCATATTTTGGGGTGTTGCCATTTGCCAAATACTATCTCTGCTGTGAAGGTCTGATAGTGCATACTTTACAATTGTGACAGGAAAACAATGCTACTTCAATGTACTTTTTTCATTTACAACTTGCTGGGCTTTAGAGCAACTATATTTAAACTGAATAAAAATCACTTTCTGAACATACAATAATAAAAGAAAATTAATTTTCTTTCAGAGAGCTCCTGCTCTGTTCTCTAGCACCATCTACTATGTTCACAAAGAGCAGAACATGGTGATTAGCTGTTAACTATAGTTGTCAAGATATCAGTATTCCAAATTGTACCGCTATGAGGTACCAAATTAGCCACACTGATGACATTAAATGGGTTATTAAAAAAATTCATATTGCACAGCCCTATACCTTATCAACATTCATATAGGTAAATAGCTGTACAAAAATCAATACTTCTGAAACCTTCAAAATCATTTGCATTACCGACTTTTAATGAGGGACATGCTGAATTACCTGCTGTTTCTTCGTGCTTCAGAGTTATACAACTCACAACCTTCAAAGAAGTGAGAGGTTTTACTGGTTAGGGACTGGTTATCCTCTTGCTTTCAAATACATGACAGAAAAGACAGACCATGCAACTAAGTTTCACGTAATTAAAGGGCTTAAGGTACATGCTTCCCTCAGAAGTTTAATGTCTGCAAATACTGAAATATGATCAATGATTGAAGGAAGAAATCTGTCGTTCTACAGTGTTTACAGACATCCTGAAACGACAAGACCGCACAAACTTGCCAGTTAATATTTCTGCGTAATCTGTTTCTTGCTTTCACTGGTATCATTACCATCAAGGTTCCAAAGTGAGGACTTTGAACAGCAAATCTTACACCAAACCTTGTTAAATCATTTGGACATTTCTTGAACAAAAAGCCCAATTTTTTTTTTAAATCTACCAATGTTAAAAATTTACCTCACGACTTGACTGCAGAGTTACTGTGAATAATTCCCCACCTGTATATCACCTGTGGATCAAAGCCTGACCCCACCTACACCCATTGGGTTAAATACTCAGCACATCCTTGAGCTAACAGGATCTACAACTGCAGAACTGTATGCGATTCCTAAGAGGCTCTCTCAAGGTGGCCACATAGGGTATATCCGCACTGCAATAAAAGAACTATGACTGGCCCAAGTCAGCTGACTCAGGCTCACAAGGCTAAAAATAGCAGTATAGATATGCAGCTCTGGGCTGAAGCCCTGGTTCTGAGAACCACCTGCCTCATGGGATTTCAGAGCCCAGGCTGCAGCTTCAGTGGGAACATCTACACTGCAGTTTTTAGTCCCACATACCCAGCCCCACAAGCCTAAGCCAGCTGACCTGGGCCAACCATGGGTCTTTTATTATAGTGTAGACATACAGTCTCTGTGCCTATCTAACCCACCCCTGAGGGAAGAGCCATAGATCCCACTGCTCATTTGGCACACATTGCATTTTAGGCACTGCTGGGATGACTTGAAAGAAGTCAATACCCTCTTCAACATCCAGACATGGTATTTAGACATTGGCTGACACAGATGGGTGTCAGTGGAGCATTTAGTGCCTGCAATAACTTCTTCAAACAAAAAAAACTTAAGACAGGTCCATGTCTGGCCACTATCTCTTTCAGTTCCTCCTCCAGAGACACCCTGAGAGAGGTTTACTGATGGATCAGGGTTGAAGTAACCTCCACAGCCACATCATTTCTCACCACCCTATTGCAGAACAACCCACTTAGGCTCTCTTGCATGCTGGGCCAGCCAGACCTCAGGATTAAGTACCAATAAGAAGCTACTTTGTCCCTTGCTGCCCTGAACATGATTCCAGAATTTGTTATATGGAAGTTTTGACATCAACATTAGACTACTGTTTTCACCAACATTTATCTTATTCTAAATAATGATTTTAAAATGGTAACTTCCAAGTCATTGTACAATGTGCATAAACTGTTATTCATACAACAGGGCCCTTAGTGAAGGAGGAGCCCCAGCATTTGCTTAGATTTTAAGAAGTAATTTGTGAAGGCAGTTTTTACTAGTCTGGTCCTTAACCTGCATTACTACACTTTGGACGTAGTACCTTGAATGGAAGATTTGCCTGTCTAAGGAATACAGGACCAGCTCTCAAAGAACAGTTTGCACCTAAGTGTGATGGGCAAAACTGCTGATGTGACTTTGCAATGCATCACTAAAACTTCCACAGTACCAGAAAAGAGAGAGAGATGATTAGGCATTAAGCAACATTACAAATAAATGTTTATTCATCAAATGGATTATATTTTCTCTCTTTTCCCAAGTAGCATCCGTATTCCCATACCTCAGTTTGTCAGTTTTATATTTAGTATTGTTTCTATTTTCCCTTCACAAGATGTGCTCCTCCCCTGCAATGGCAGACTGCATAACTAATTCTGTGCTATAACTAATTCTGTAACTAATACAGTACGTCATGAAAGATAAAACTGGAATATCCGTGTTTGGTTAAAACTGTGAAGTACTCTAGCTACATTGTATAATTTTATTTTCTTAATCTATAAACAGATTAATACTATTATTAAGAACTCAACATAGTCTTAGAGTAGGAGATATATTAATTTAATGAAGATGGTTTAACTTGGTAGAGTGTATTCTAGAAGCTGTGGAAAAGGATGTTACAAAGAAAGCCATTAGGCTGTGTGTATATGTACACACAGCCTAATGGCTTTCTTTGTAAATATATTAGAATCCATTACTTAACATAAGAACAGCCATACTGGGTCAGACCAAAGGTCCATCTAGCCCAGTATCCTGTTTTCCAACAGTGACCAATGCCAGGTGCTTCAGAGAAAATGAACAGAACAGGCAATCATCAAGTGATCCATCCCATCGCCCATTCCCAGCTTCTGGCAAAACAGAGGCTAGGGACACCATCCCTGCCCACCCTAGCTTATAGCCATTGATTACTTAGGAAATTTCCATCCAGCATCAAAATCTGAAGGAAAAAACCCCACAAAACATGGAAGTTCACACATTAATGACACATCTATCTTTCTGTCAAGGTAAAGGAACTTTTTTAAAGAGAGGAATTTATTCACTAGTCTTCATCATATTTCCATTCCTAGAAATGCTGGCATAATGCTGAATTGGAAAATGTTATGATTAAGGGTTTATTTCTCTGAAAGGCTTTTTGTGCTTTAGAAAAGATTTACAAAGCAGAATTACAATAAAAGAGTACTCAAAACAATAATTACTATTACACATGAAAAAAGAACTTGATACCATCCAAACAACTATTACATTTCTAACATATTTTAATGGTCAAATAGCATTGGTGAGATGACTCAGAATCAAAATGTGTAGCTTCTTACGAAAATGGTCATCCAGACATTATGCTTTAGCTCTGCTAAACGAGGGCACGGAATCGTTCATACAAATCACCTGACACCCAATTTTTGTGACAAAACTAGGCCCCTGCACTGAATTCCACAAACCAAAAAAATAATCTTTAATTTAGAAAGAAAGAACCAGATCACCTAGAACAATCTGACCCAAAAGATAACTTAATCTCCAACGAGAGACTGCTGAATTGGAATTAATTTGCAAACTGGATACAATTAACTTAGGCTTGAATAAAGACTGGGAGTGGATGGGTCATTACACAAAGTAAAACTATTTCCCCATGTTTATTTCCCCCCAACCCTCCTGTTCCTCACACGTTCTTGTCAACTGCTGAAAATGGTCCACCTTGATTATCACTACAAAAGGTTTCTTCCCTCCTACCCTCCGCTCTCCTGCTGGTAATAGCTCACCTTACCTGATCACTCTTGTTACAGTGTGTATGGTAACACCCATTGTTTCATGTTCTCTGTGTATATAAAATCTCCCCACTGTATTTTCCACTGCATGCATCCGATGAAGTGAGCTGTACCACACAAAAGCTTATGCTTAAATAAATTTGTTAGTCTCTAAGGTGCCACTAGTACTCCTTTTCTTTAATCGGTTATGTAACGGTGATCCTTCATTGGATGCATAGAGGCTTTTGTGTATCTCACTTCACCTTCCATTTTCATAGTGGGAAAACGAGGTTCTGGCCACAAGAATGGCGTATGGCCAGTATGCCTCTGCCAACCTTCACTGCATTTTTAGCCTGTTGCCATTGCAGTAGGCAATACATTAGAGCAGCCCTTAGGCTGCTGTGACAGTGCAAAGGACCCAGCTTACACAGATATGCCCTGTACAGCTTAGTTGTTTTGACTTCATTGGGAGCAGGACTGAGCCATTTATTTTATTTTCAGTCACTACTGCACATGACATCATCCAATCTCAAAACGGCTCATCTTTTTTTCGAGCTTGTATCTCTATGGGTCAATGCGAAAGTGCAGCTTGTCTAGGCAGCATGTTTTTTTATTATACGCTACTCAAATAGACAAATACTTCCAGCAAATGCAACACAAATCTAGTACAACCCATAGCATTATGTCTGACATTTCCCTCTGGCGTTATCTGGGCCAGTGATCTGCTAGGTCACTCCAATCCTTGACTCTGGGAGCCAGCTTTACCCTGCTCAGCTGTGAGAACCCCCACTCCTGGGCTGTTCACGCACAGCCACTAGCATGTAAGCTGCTCCTTGGATTGTGCAACCGAATGACATTAGCCAATATCTCCGGCCCCAGATACAACCCTAGGAACCTCCATCTTGCACTGCTTCAGGTAGATCAAACACACACATTTATTAACTACAAAGATATATTTTAAGTGATTATAAGTCAAAGCATAACAAGTCGGATTTGGTCAAATGAAATAAAAGTAAAACACATTCCAAGCTGATCTTAACACTTTCAATGCCCTTACAAACTTAGATGCTTCTCACCACAGGCTGGCTGGTTGCCCTTCAGCCAAGCTCTTCCCTTTGATCAGTGCTTCAGCTGCTTGGTGTGGTGTCTGTAGATGTAGGTGGAAGACAGAGGAAGAGCATGGCAAATGCCTTTTATCATTTCCTTCCTTCCCTCTTGGCTTTGCCCTCCCCCCCTTCAGAGTCACGTGAATATTACCAGTCCCAAACTGACCAAAGAAAAGGTGGGTGACTCACTTGAGAGTCCAACAGATCCTTTGTTGTTGCCTAGGCCAGTGACCTTTGTTCCTGTGAGACTGGGCTGTTTTTGTCCCATACATGCCATGATGAGGTGTGAACTGCCCCTCTGCTACTGGAGTTTTTGCCTGGGCTTGCTTTAAGCCATGAGGACACATTTTCAGCCTCATAAATATATACATGAAATTACAACCTAGAACATTACCATAACAATGGACAGTACATCAAGAGCCTTCCAAAGACACCCGACATAACAAACTTTGCATTAGAAACCACACAATCATATTAGAAGGATGAACATGGGGGTCCTGGGTATTCCCCTGAGGTACAGAACATCAGACTATGTTTTCTACCACTTTCCTAGGAATCAAATGGTGCCTATTCTCAGGGAAAAGTTTTAGTGCTATTTCTAAACAAAACTGGAAGATTCTGCTAAGTCAGAGTAGTAGCCAGAGTTTCATGTCCTCCCATTAATAAATAAGACTTTAAAACTAAAGTGGCAGCACTATAACGTTGGCTGGGTATGGGCCGGTACCGGCTTCTTACTGGTATGCTGTACTGGCCCACTTTCACCCCGGGTTCATCTGAGCTCAGATCTGATGACCTTTCAGGCCTGTTTTTTTTCTCCTGGCTTTTCCTAGCTGCGAGTGGATGAAAAGGAAACTTGAGTGTGGTTGAATAAGGATTGTGAAAAATCTTACAAAGGAGTTTTTAAGGGACCATAAGAGAGGCTATTGAGGTTAAGGAGCTTGAGAAGGTTTTCTAGCTTTGGGAGGCTTTTTAAGATTATACGTAATATACTTTGATAAAGTATGAGGTTTTTTTTTTTTTAATTGTAACACATTCAGAGTATGAGAACTGCAATAAAAATAATGCAGGTTTCAGAGTAACAGCCGTGTTAGTCTGTATTCGCAAAAAGAAAAGGAGTACTTGTGGCACCTTAGAGACTAACCAATTTATTTGAGCATGAGCTTTCGTGAGCTACAGCTCACTTCATCGGATGCATTCCATGATATGCATCCGATGAAGTGAGCTGTAGCTCACGAAAGCTCATGCAAAAATAATGCATTAATTCAAATATAGCAGGAGAGCTCTTTCTTATGGGATACAACTTAGGACCAAACACTACCTTCCTTTTTGTAAATACATGTGAAGGTTTCTTAGTTTGATGGCTTTGTTTTTCTGACATATGCATGCAGACCTTAAAGGTCTGTTTCTTGGTATTGTTAATCTGAAGACATGCATTGGCAGAATTGACTGTAGACAGGATTTCCCAGACTGATAAAAAACAAACAGTCATAGCTTTTACCCCCAGTTTGACTTTATGGGGACTTCCTCCATGAAACTGTTTGCCTACAATATACACTGTTCTGAGTTTTCAAAACAGGAATGATTAGCCATTTCTATATCTGTGCCAGCAAATGAGCATCCTTCTAACTTCAAATACTATCACTGGACATATAGTCATCGTTTGCCTGGAAACCAGGACATCAATAATAAAATATGATTCTGAATGTTTCAGAGTAACAGCCGTGTTAGTCTGTATTCGCAAAAAGAAAAGGAGTACTTGTGGCACCTTAGAGACTAACCAATTTATTTGAGCATAAGCTTTTGTGAGCTACAGCTCACTTCATCGGATGCATCTGAAGTGAGCTGTAGCTCACGAAAGCTTATGCTCAAATAAATTGGTTAGTCTCTAAGGTGCCACAAGTACTCCTTTTCTGATTCTGAATGTTGTTACTCAACAGGGAACTGTGAACAATAAATCAAATATAATTTTTGATAACAAGGAAGTTATATGGAAAATCTTGTCAGCAATACTGTGACAAGAAATGCTGGGTTCTAGTAATTCCAACAGAACAATGATAAAGTATCATCTAATACTTCATATCGGTGCACATATCCTTCTCTGCACACTCTTGTTCTCGTTGTAAATGCTATTCTCTGACTCTTGTTGATGGATTTTCTTCATTTCAGAGATTGCAGAAGCAGGCAAAAACAATAGATATACCATATACAATAACAAGAGCCTGCGGTGAGTGACCTGGCCACAGATACCACATTAATCATTACCCAATAAGCCAACATCATTAATAGAACACTTATCAATAAAATCAAATAATGTAAGTGCACAAGGGTAGGATCACTTTACACCAATGCTGTAACTCAAAAAAACCCCAAACAATTAAAAACCAGGGTGATGCAAGAGGAAATGACAGTGATCTGGCAGTCAGGAAACATTGCTTGCATACCCAGCTCAGTAATTGATCTGCTGAGTGTCCTTGGATAAATCAGTTCATTGTTCTGTGCCTATTTCCTTCCAACCCTTCAATTGTCTTGAAATTGTCTTGTAAACTCTTCAGGTCAGGGATTGTTGCTTATTATGCGTCTGTACAGTGCCTAGCCCAATAGAGCCCTATCTCAATTGAGGCCTATAGGCACCACTAGAACACAAATAATAATATAAATATAGACCAGAGTGCAGACTCATCATTAACACCTGAGAATCTCAGGAATATATTGTGCTTATTTCTTAACCAGATCCAAAGAATCAATTTAGGAAGGGTGATGGTTTTTTTGATTGTTTTTGTTTTTTACTTCCAATGGCCTCTGCATATTCCCACTTGTCAAACTGGCGCCTCCTGGCTGCATAATCTTCTGGGGAGTAGTGTTTGCTTGAGGCCTTCCCTTGCAGAGGATTCCAGGATATAAACGGGGGAGTGGCCCCAACCACCCTCACTTCCATCTAATCGACAAAGGTGCAAATGAGCTTGGATTACACACAGCATCCTCAATGCTTTCTTCAATGATTTTTCCTTTTCTATTGTCTTTTCAGGACTGCCATTTGGTGATGTGTCCGTTATACAAGTCATTAATATCTTTACAGTGGTCTGGATTGTATGAGTCTGGTGCCAAGGTTTCACACCACTGATTGATGTACCACTTGCTTGAAGAGATCCAAAATCAGTATAAGTGGTGCTGGGTCTCCAGATTCATCCAGGTTGAATCAGTTTGGTGCTAACATTTTGGCACAACTGACTCTGTGAGCCACTCGCTTGAAATAGTAAGCTTCCTTGTTTCACCGAAACCAAAGGTACAACACTAGTGACTTTGGCGAGCCAGTAGCTGAAGTAGTTCTGAAACCAATTCAAGAGTTAATAGGATCATTGGATCCATCTGAGGCAACATAGTTTGATGCCAAAGATCCACCATCATTAACTCAGTTAAACCATTTGTTAAAATAGAGTGGTGCCCAATATCAGCAATATCCAGGTACTAAGGTTAAGTGAGTCCAATGCTGGTGCCATTAACTGTGTCTAACGTGCTACATACTAAAGGAGCGACATAGCCTAGATCAGTGTCACCAAGTTTCCCTGATTTGTCAAGGTCTGCTGATCACAGTACCAAAGATCCAGCACTATTGATTTTCTGGCACCATCAGCTCTATGCTTAGCAGTCCACAGCTGAGGATCCAGCACCACAGATTCAGGAGAATTGCATTCAGTGAACTTCTACATCTAGCATACGTGACTCAGAAGTCCCCAGACTCAATTAGTCTGACTGATTCTGTTGCTGGCACCTTGACACCATTAACTTGCTGAATTTATGGGTGGCATCTTAACCCCCTCGCCTTTGTGACGTATTGAATCAGCACGCCTAAATCTGTGTCTCTTGTTTTAGAGTCTTTCTGATGTCAGATACTTAGTCTCATGTAAAAAGTGCCAGAAGGTGATGTCGAGTGATATTTACTCCCAGATCTGCAGGAATAGCTGATTGAGGTGATAGATATTGCATATATGAGAATCCTTCTAGATGAAATCAGAAGAACTGTGCATGTTTCCAGGATGGGGTACTGAGTAGGATCTGGAATGGCCTTTGGCTCTGAAACCCTTCAGCTGAGTTCCCTGAGATATCTTTTGAGTGCTGAGACACCTTCAGCCCTCAAACCTTGGGAACAAGACCCAGACTGATGTGGCTCCAATGCCTACTGAGTCTTATTCAGTGCTGCACCACTTATTGGTTCTGAAAAATAACTACAACTTCCAATCTGGTGCTGATGACTGACACGCTCCAAGACCGTTACTGCCAGGAAACAACTAGACTCCAAACACTTGGCTTTGTTTTTGAATGCAGGCCTTTATGAGGTTTTTATGGCACTTCAGTGTAATTTGGGATAAAAAACTCTGCTCTCACTCAGGCAGAGCAGGGACGTGAATCTGAGTCTTCCACATCCCAGGTAATGTCCTAACCACTGGGCTAGACACCCCACCTAACCCTTCTGAAATCTAAAAGCTCAGGTTTTGATCCAAAAACTAACATCTTGAGAAACCTAGATTTTTGCAAAAACATTCAAAAGATTTTGGTATTGTTCCTGTCATAAATATAAAGGGAAGGCTAACCACCTTTAAATCCCTCCTGGCCAGAGGAAAAACCCTTTCACCTGTAAAGGGTTAAGAAGCTAAAGATAACCTTGCTGGCACCTGACCAAAATGACCAATGAGGAGACAAGATACTTTCAAAGCTGGGGGGTGGGGGGAGGCAAAGGGTTCTCTCTGTCTGTGTGTGTCTTTTGCCAGGACCAGAACAGGAATGCAGGTCAGAACTCCTGTAAAGGGTTAGTAAGCAATCTAGTTAGATATGCGTTAGATTCTGTTTTGTTTAAATGGCTGATAAAATAAGTTCTGCTGAATGGAATGTATATTCCTGTTTTTGTGTCTTTTTGTAACTTAAGGTTTTGCCTAGAGGGATTATCTATGTTTTGAATCTGATTACCCTGTAAGGTATTTACCATCCTGATTTTAAGGAGGTGATTCTTTTACTTTTTCTTCAATTAAAATTCTTCTTTTAAGAACCTGATTGCTTTCTCATTGTTCTTAAGATCCAAGGGTTTGGGTCTGTGTTCACCTATGCAAATTGGTGAGGATTTTTATCAAACCTTCCCCAGGAAAGGGGTGTAGGATTTGGGAGGATTTTGGGGGGAAAGACATTTCCAAGCGGGCTCTTTCCCTGTTATATACTTGTTTGTATATATAGATGCTTGGTGGTGGCAGCAATAAAGTCCGGGGGCAAAAGGTAAAATAATTTGTACCTTGGGGAAGTTTTAACCTAAGCTAGTAAAAATAAGCTTAGGGGGTTTTTTCATTCAGGTCCCCACATCTGTACCCTAGAGTTCAGAGTGGGGAAGGAATCTTGACAGTTCCAATGTGGAAGAAAAACAAATTTTGAAACCTCTGAAGTTGCTGCAAATGTCCTCCAGTCAGCTTTAATACTTTCCTTTAAGCATCCAACATTGAAGAAAAAAACAACCCTGCTATGACAGATATTACAGACACATATAATATCTTTGAGACTATCGTATCAACTTTATAAATGTTATCTGTTTGGGGGGGGAGCCAGGAATTGTATGTGGACTCCATGATGGAGGGTTGCCAAGCCTCTTCCAGGAATTAATATCAGCGTGTGTGCGGGGATGATTACTGAAAATTCTGGAACAAGTAAGCTCCAAAAAATTCCACCCTCTGAGGTTCCTGAGGCCCAGAAGTCAAGGAGAGGTTTTTGGTATAAAGGGGCTGACTTGATCTACAAACTTACATGAACCCTTAACCAAAAGGACAAACCCTGCTGGAAAGGTATGAAGGTCTTTGGAAGCTACCCAGAGTCCCCATCCCATGTGGAAGATGGGCATGTAGTCAGCCCCACATTAACACAGACGTTTTATTGTTTTTATAGGTTCTCTCTGTAATGCTTTTGTCCTAAAAATAAATGTACTTTGCTTTGTGGTCACTGGTATTCCCTGTGATAGCCCAAGAGACAGAGTGAGAGAGAGAGAAACTGTAGGTGCTGAGCTTGGTCAGGTCTGCTGGGATGTACATGGTAAAGGGCAGGAGGAACTGCAGGCTAATCCCCAGTCTGGAGGGAGAGAGTTGTGGGACTCTGCCCATGGACAGGTGATAGCTAGAGGCTTGAGACCTAAGGGGGCTTCCTTTGAGCAGACGATGGAGGGTGAGAGGTGCAGTTAACTCCAAAACTATGATACTGCTATCCTGACCTCATCTGTCTCAGATGCAAGAACATTCACACATCTCTAGACTTTGGTTCACAGATAGGTTCCTTATCAGTGTAACTGGACGATACTTTTATCCAGCTACATCTGTGGCCTCCATAAGACTGATTACTAAAGAATTGCCTCTTTTTCACATGACTCACACTTGAGCCTCTCAGATCATTCAAGTTGTAAAAAGCGAAGGTAGCACATGCTCATCAAGGAATGCCCTTCTCACTTCCCACACTATCTACAGTAATAGTTGTAGATGGTGGACTGGGATGTTCAACTTGTCATTAGAAGACTCCCCCTTCTTGTAATAGAATCAGGAATTCCTCTGTGTGTTCCTTTGGTTCAGATCTGTTTGCAGATCAGTCAGGATGGAGCTTAGATGCTGTAAATGAACCTAACCCTGTCTTGGATGCTTGGTCTTCAAACATTCTAAGTCTGCTGTTAGTGCACTTTCCAAATGTACTGGATGTTTACCTTCAGATTTGGATAAGTGTGTCAACCTGAACCTGAAACTTCTGGTTGACATCCTGACTACTGGATTGTAGACATGCCTGATGAGGAGATTCTTCAAAAGTCTAGTGGATCTTACTGGAAACCAGGAGCTTTTGACAAAATAAACCTCCAGGGGCTTTTCTAGCATTGTTTCCTATTACACATTGAACATTAAGAACTGTGTTTGAGTTTTACTAGGCTGCATGTGAAAATTTCAGCCTCCCCACCCTCACATGCTTGAGTCAACTTTCCTCACCCTACTTTATGTAAGGGTTGCTCCACATAGTACTGGGGGATCTTGAGGTAACTCTTTTGCCTTGGCAGCTGTGCCAAAAGAAAGTGGATTCATTCTCAACAATGCACTTGGATTTATACACTGATTTTAAGTGGAAAACCAACCCAACCTTAGCATACGGAGCTCGAATGTCCTCATAAATAAAGACATTAAGCCAGTCTCTTTCAGCTACATCGCTGGCATTTTAAAAGCATATTTATTTAAATTATATAAGTTTCTTTACACACAATACTTGACTATTAACAGCCCAAGGCAGAACAAGAACTTCTAAATGATGCTTGCCCATTCCTTCACTGTCACACTAAATGGCCCCATTCATGACAGACATATGCAATGTGTTAAAGCTAAGCCACCCACATTTCTCGACCTTATGGCCTTATTTCTCAGATGTCCTCAATAGCCTGGGATTTTTCTGACTTGGGTGTCAAATCTTTTATTATAGGGAGTACATATGTACATGTGCACACATCTGTGTCTGTTTCTTTACAAACTGTCCTATTTTGCACTTCTAAACAGCAAATATAGGTACACGCTTATTGAAAATGTTTTTTAAAATTTAAATCTGCTCAATTATCTTGTGACCTTCTGTACCTTAAGGAAGCACCCTGTAATGCCCCCATATTCTTCATCTGTATATAATTGTGATATTACACATAAAGCATGCCTTGTAAGGTATCAGGGGAAAGGTTATGATCTGCTGAAAATCATTTCTCTATCCATATATGTATATCATCAATGCATATGAAGTTATGTGAATGTGTTATATGGTTGTCAGTAAAACATGCTGTAAGTTAGGGAATCAGCCAGATATTAGCTTCCCAGAGACAACAGCAAAGAAAGTAACCAGTGCCCAGATGGGGTGTCAACAGCCATTGTACTGCAAGAGAGCTACAATTCAGTGACTCACCTGCATGAGGCCACACCAGGAGAATTGCTCAACTTTGCCTGGAGACTCAGCAATGCCCCCAGACATGCGATTGAGGTTATAAAAGAGAATACAGAGGCCACGTGCTGGCCTTTTCTCCTGCCCCCACCTATGCTGCAAGCAACTAAAGAAGACGACAAGACTCCAACAGAGGATACTGGCCCAGGTTTAAGGAACAAACCTGTATATTAAGGATTGCAATATCCAGTGGGGTGAGAAAAACTGCTTAATCTAGTTGCTGCCCAGTCTAATAGGGTTGAGAGTTTAGACTGCATGCTTATATTTTATTTCTTATATATTTATTTGGTAACTAACTGACTTTTTGCCTATCACTTAAAATCTACCTTTTATAGTCAATACATTTGTTTAATTGTTTATCTTTACCAGTGAGTTTGTATGAAGTGTGGGGCAAATCTGCTCAGGTTTGACAAAGGCTGGTGAATGTTCATTTTCCATTGTTGAAGCAGTGACCCAATTAATAAATTTGCATTGCCTATTTTGAGCAGTGCAAGACTGTACATTCCTGAGGTACAGTGCTGGGAGCTAGGGGGATTTTGCTCTGGTGCCTTTCTCTGGGTGATTCATGCGTGGCTATTGGAGCATTCATGGAATACAGCTCCACATGCTGTTGTGCTGAGTGATCACAGCGCCTGGAGGGGAGTGCGGCTGGTCACTAGCAAGGCATTATGAGAGACAGCCCAGGCTGGAGCGAGTTCAGAGAGCACAGCGGTCCCACAGTCCCAGGCTGCACCCTGGAGGGATCTCATCCCATATACATTTCTCAGTATTTATTTATTTTCTAAGATGTCGTCCTTCTCCCCACATCTGAAATTGTATGTTCCCACTTTTGGATGTCGTATTTCTATAAAAGAATAAGAAGATTTATTTAGTAACAATGACAACTGAAAGAATACATTAAAATCCAGGGATCAGATTCAGTTCCAGTTTCCACTGGAAGATAATAAGAGTATGCAAAGCTGAAAGTCTGAGGAAATAAGGTGAACTGAGGCAGGAGAGAGTGGCTGCCAAATTCCTCTTCACAGGGGACAAGCCTTGCCAAAAAGGTGACCCATACTGGCTAGAAAGAAGGCACGGCCAGGACTTATGCGGACTGTATGTATCCCTTCAGCAGCCTCCAATAGTACTGCTCCTAGGAGTTCCCCATGAGCAAATAAAACCCAGAGGTAGACACCAACCTGCCTTCCCCGGAGGTGAATAACCTCTGGCCTGCAGGGAGATATAATTTAAAACTCCTGGAACAGGTCAGGCCACAAATGCATTAAATACAACTGATTTCATGGCATTTAGTAAGTTATAACTGAAGAATCCCATGTCATACTTAAAAACCATTCAGTTAATATTTTGCTCTTGCCCAGACACTATAGAGTAAAATTATGAGATGTGAATAGTATTTTTCAATTTCCATTGTGAGATGTCTGCAATGACAGCACAGTCACAGAAGGCATCTCATTCTATAAATACTCCAAAGTAATAAAATTCAGCTACAGTGAAAGCGCTGCTTCATATTACTTTTGCTTTACCTGTTGTAAAGCTAATTCATGTAAAGTAAGTAAACTCTCAAGGGGATGAAAATGTTCTGTATTAGCAGAGAAAGGATAGTACCTGCTTTTATTTTGTCCATACTTCTTATTGGTTGCCTGAGGCGGAGATAGCTTTCCAACACAGAATATTCTACCTTTCTTCCTACTGACTTTTTTTTTTAATGGAAAAAGTAGAGAAAGAGGTGTTTGAGTTAAAGAATACTACAAGTTGCTAAAAATTTGAAGTACCAGATTTTCAAAAGTTCACGTTTTTCATCTTCTGCTTTCGAAAGAGAGAGTTGCCAAGTTACTAGTAACATTTTCCTTTTACCTTTTCTATCTTCTGAAAAGTATTATAAATGGCTACAAAATGCTTGCGCCTGAACAGAATGGAAGAACCTGTGCTGGACACTGTGCTCCCCATCTTTGCCATAGCCTGAACCTGATGTCACACGTTGGGCTAAATTTCTCATTGTGTTCGGCACTTCAAAACACAAAGCAGCAGGATAACCACGAATGCAACTCTCTCACTCTACAGGGTCAATGGGAGAGATTCACATGCCCCAAAGTCATGCCTCCCCATTCTATGGACCTAGAGCAGTGGCTCTCAACCAAGGGTACATGTACGTGAGCTGTGTTTTATATTCAGTGATTATGAGACGCTAGTAAATACTGCTGCTGTGGGATAATATCACTTGCATTCTGAAAGATTCTTTTGTGAATATAACATCAGTAATTGGACGTTCTGGCTTACAGATTTGATAGCTAGTGTTTCTAAGCTTAGAAACCTTTGGCTACAACCCCATTTTAAGCATAATTCAGCCATAACATTGTGCTTCACAGTGAAACTTGGAACTGCTATGTAATTTCTATTAACTTTTTTATTACAGCTACTATTAAACATTATCAAGTAGTTTAAAAAGGGACACTGTCAAAATTTGACCTCTCACCCCAGTTGTCCAAATTTACTCTCCATTTATGTCCTTACTAATGAAGACACTGTCAGCTCTCCAAAAAAATTACACATACCCTAAAACAGAACACACTTAAGGCTCTGAATTCCCTGAACTCCCAGACTTTCCATATGAAGTTAGCATTTGTAAACAAAAGAAATCCAAATTCCAAGGCATTGTGTTTGGATCACACACCCTACTAGCTCATTCAGAGAGCTGTTCCTGGTGAGGGAAGAAATATTTGGAAAATAAAACACTTAGGCTGGAGGCAGGTTGGTCTGACTTGTGGCTTTTCAGTTCTGACACTGGGTCCTCTGAGCCTCAAATCTGACTAACCTTAACAAAGTGTTATAATCTTAAAAGACCTGAGTCGTCCACATGCTAACTACAAATATTCTCCATCATAACAAAAAGGCACACACAGAACCTGTCACTATCAAAAACTACTAGGCCATATTTCCCACCTTTGTGGACATTACAAGGGTAAGCAAACCCAGGGTATTAACCTGGACTAGATAAGCCTCACCCTGGAAAAACCTCTTGGTAAATGTATCTGTCTTCTAAAACAATGCTATTGCTCATTCTTCATAGCAGACTAAAAACACCTACTGCACCTCATCAATAACCACGATTTTTATTTTCTAGAGTGGGCAAAACAGTGTGTCAGCTCCCTTATGAGTTCTGCTGAAAGAGGTAGCTAACAAGTACTGTTCCCTAAACAACACTGATATAGTTGATGATGCTCATGTACACAAAGTAGTAAGCAAGAGGCCTTAAAAATGTCAGTTGCACCAGTAAGAGCTCTCTGAATGAGCCATTAGGGTATGTGATCCAATTTACTAGTCAAAAATAGAAAATATCCTTACTATTGTTTCCTATTCACTTTGAATATTCTAAGATGATAGCATAATAGAGGGTCATCAAAAAGAAAGTACCGGTACTTGAAAACATCTTGTACAAGTCAACTGCTTTTGGATGTTATTGTTACACAATATGTACAAAGAACATACTATGTAGACAGACATTTTCTAAATATGTGTTTATGTAATGTACATATGATTCACAGTAAATCTCTGTGTTCACAGGAGATTTTTCTTAACCTTATTTTGTAATCTTGAATTACAATGGAAATCAAGTTCCAGAAATGCTATCTCATGAAAAAAAAAATAAGATCAACCTCAAATGTTACGGTATTACATATGATTTTGGCCATATAACTTCCAGTAAAGCCAACAGGAACTTTACAACTAAACCTGCAAAATAACTTTAAAGTAGGTCCAATTTTGGTCTTAAACCCTACCATAATCCTTTCATTGTTTTGCTTGAGAATAGAAACATTTCAGGTGCTTATGCCATATCTTTACTTTTCACTGCTGCCAGTCAGAAAACAAAAAGTTGGAAAAGGTGAATGGGAACTTGGGAAAAATCAGGAGCATTTACCCTCTTTCCCCCAATTTAAACACTAGTTCCTTTCAAGATCTTTAAATCTTTCCTTTGGGTATTTGGAAACTAAAATGTAGAAGTCATAATTAGAGTTCTAAAGATGGTAAGGTCCTAGGAAATATGGATCAGAGCAGAGAAAGGAAAAGACAATATGATATTTTCAAGAGTATCACAAATTGAATTTGGGTAGTTGTTGAATTATTCTTCACTACTATTCTTGGGGATGTAAATATATTCCGTATTTGAGAAGGAAAAATGAATCCATTCAAGACAGCCCTACAAATTTCCTAAAAAGTCCTGCAATTCAATATTAATATCCCTGAAGAACAATATTTAAAATATACTATCCTTGAACTGATGAGCTGAAGGGACAAACAAATTGACAAATACAGATTTTCTATAACTACTACCAGCTTCAGAACTGAAATGTCACCAGGAGCAAAAAATTTTTGGCTTGAAATCTTCAAAATTTATTTGGTCTTCATCTCAATGAAAATAGTTAAACGATACTGGCATTTTCCATGGCTCTCCTGAAACTGGAAGAATTTATTATCCATCATTTCCTAGATAGATGGATACTTTACAGCTATGTAGCCTGCATAGTTCCAGTTCTATGAGCATCAACCTATACTACTTCTACATCCCTGTTAAACAGGAGGGAAAAATGTTCCCCATGAAACTTTTAAAAGAAACCTTTATGAGAGAAAAATAAAAAAATAGAACTGAAAAACATCAGTGACCTTGATGGCTGCTTGCTTTAACCTCATCAAGAATTCACATCTGTTAAAAATAATGCTCAAATAAATTTGTTAGTCTCCAAGGTGCCACAAGTACTCCTTTTCTTTTGCGAATACAGACTAACACGGCTGCTACTCTGAAAACTGATCCTTCATAGAGTCACATATGGTATATCCTAGTACCATCCCAAATTATGAATTAGTTACATTCTCTGTAAATCAGTCTTCTATGTAAATGGTCAGACATTAAATGCTGATTTCTGCGAGGCATTTTTAAGCACAAGTAAGGAAGAATGTAATTTACTGACCCTACTGTAAATGAAATAATCCCTATAGATAATCCTGATTAGTAAGAAATTCATGAAACATTCAAGATATAACTATTTACACCTTGTATGTCTGAAGAAATCTTGAGCTATAAGTAATTTTAAAATACTGGACCAAATGTTTACTTTAAAGTCTGTGTATTCTCTAGTTTTCTTCAACTTTAGGAATATGCATGATGTGATGACAGCATTACTGTTACACCCAGTATGACTTTCCAGCAATGTCTCTATGAAAAAAAGGACAGGACTAAAGATATATTGTATGACTGATGTTTTAATTATTAGTATTGTGGTTTGTAATATTATCAACATGAAATGCTATATGATCTCAATATAACTGAAGTCTTTGTAAAACGGATGGAACGGATAGCCTCAAATTGTGAAAACTTTGCTCAAATCCAATAACTGAATTAATTAGCAGCTTATTTACACTGTATTGATCATAAGATATGTGTCGTGTTGAACATTATTTAACACATCATGGGATGAAGGAGGCTGACCTTTTCACCTATTTCCTGCTATCCTAGGTTGCCTGCAGCATTGCTTTCCCTGTTTCATTATCTGAGGAGGTGGAAGTAGGTTATGGAGCTTCCGTTAAAAAAAAACGAAAAAAAACCCAGAAACCTTTTAAAAAGAGTTTACTAATTTCAGATTTTCCAAAATATATTAACTAGAAGATAGGCTGAAGGCCTTAAAAGGGATGCCAGTGTATCTGGCAGCTTGTTCTCTGAAGTGTTTTTCTATTTGGCCTGAGGTCAGCTGTCAGTTTCTAAAATTAAAGACATGAACTTCTTGTCAAATAACATGCAGTAAATTAAATTTCTCCTGATGATTGCACGTTGTTATATAAGGCTTTTTAAGAAACCATGGGGAAAAAATAGATTGTAATATGAAGTTAGACCATCTACTATTTGCATATATCTTGTTTATCTAAAATTAAAAAAACTTCTTTTTAACAGCAAGATCAAAATACCTTGGTAAATCAGGCAGTTACACAAGAAACCTAAGGGGAAGGGAGAAAGCTGTAAGCTCAAAGAGCCATATAGAAAGTCAGATATTGTAGTCTCTTATGTATCCTTTCAATTTTATTGCATTTCTTGTGTATATTCAATTTTTTAAAGATTTATTTTTCTGAACTGTTCTGGTTAAAATGGTCCACTTTTGTATTCTAAATTGTCAAAGAATACCAGTGTACCGTTTCTGAACAGATTATTCTTCATTGACTCAATATTTTATATATGACTGAAATTAGTACTATAGTGCTGGATTATTCAGTATATAGCTCTTATAAATATCTGGCCTAACAGCGATCTCTAGAAGTGAACAGATTCTTGATACAGGAATCCCTAAGACAACACAGAGGCAAGAAATTCTTCCAAAAATCAAGTTTCCTAATAATAGAAAGCCTCCTTATAACACTTATTACATTAAACATGGATAACATACTGGGGGAAAGGTCACAGAGAAAGCAATGCTAAAATAATGCTGTCGCTATATATTGAAGTATCAGTGCTTAGTGGCTATAAAATAACTCAGCCATGTCAAGTATTAGCAGACTGAAACTTGGTACCACATACATGCAGACCCTGGAACAAAGCCCAAGAAAGCTGACCTTGTACAAGTGATCACTGTGGACCATGATAAACTGCATCCTCCCTTCCATACGTCCTACCCAGGTATACCCCCCATGGGTAAAGATGAACCTGTGACCTGTAATAGTTAATACCACTGCATGTTCACGTGGGCTTATGCTCAAATACATTTGTTAGTCTCTAAGGTGCCACAAGTACTCCTGTTCTTTTTTGCGAATGCAGACTAACATGGCTGCTACTCTGAAACCTTTAAAATTTCTGTTTGCAATTAATAAACATGGTATGTGAAGTGCTACATAAATTAAATAGCAAAAGCTGCAGTAAAACTAATTTGGCGAAAGATAAAGATGTGTCTAATAGTGATCACTTGAACTACATATCTATGCACTGTCAGACAAATGAAATAAGAATTTAACAAAGCTATGATTAAACTTTAATCTACATTATAAAGATTACAGCATGGAGGGACCTTGTTTCAACATGATAGCTCCCTGGAATGGTAAAAACATGGTTCATTCTTGTAGCATACACAGGCCAAACCATGTTTTAATGGCAATGCTGAATTGAGCTACAGAGTTCAACTTTGCAGGGTTGAAGAGAACATTGTTACAATGCAGGTTTATTGTGTCTATAAAGGAAGACGGAACCATACTTTAACTATATTGGGGGAGTACCATGCTGTAACTAGATCCCACTCCACAGTAATTTTCTGTATACAGTCTATCTCAAAATACCTTAGCAGTAATTGCCACATATCAAAAAACAGAGGCAATATGCTGGGTATGCACTGCACGTGGGAAGTCCCTTTCATTATTTATTTCTCTCTTCCCCCCTCTAAATTTGGAGGCAGTTATTTCACCTCCATCTAAGATGCATCTCTGGAGTGTTAAAGTATTTAGCATTTAGTGTTAGTCACAAGCCTGATCACGCCTTAACTAACTGAAGCAGATACATTAATGCTGACAGGTGGGAAGAGGGTTTTGTGGTGAGCCTCTCCTGCCTTGAGTTTATGGCTCTGCTTCCCAGTCCTGTGTTGACAATATTTTAACAAAGTGCTCCCACAACATTTCTCCCCATAATCTATGATAAACTAATTTCAAAAATGACCATGTACATGCCAAGAGAAAGTGAGAGTATAGGGAATATACTTCCCCCTTGTACAAATATGCTTTTCCATAGTCATAACCAAGGTAATGGGTGCCACCATAGTTAGAATAGAACCTGGTAGAAATCAGCAAAGCTCCTTGGTCCAGTGAGTATACTGAAAGTGTAGTACAGTATTCAACACACATTTTAAAGCAGTAGATTCAGAAAAAGACATTGAAGGGATGTAAGAATTTCTTTTCCCTGGAAATCTTTAGAAACATCTTTTGGATATTTACTACAATCTTCTTCATTGCCAAAAAAAAATCTTCAAAACTACTTTGGTGATTCACAGAGACAATTAATCTCTGGAAAGACAATTTAGCAGTATCCCAAAAGGGTGTGAACTCTGTCAGAGGCAGATAAATCATTCAAACCTTCCTCTCCATTGTGTGGCTGAATTTTAATAAAGACTTTCCAGGAACCCAAAATCACCTCTAGTACATCAGTGCTACATCTTTTAGTATATCAGAAGCTGGATATCAGACTTTTAATCTCATTACTATTATGTTTCATTTGGCTGTGGTCCAGCAGAGAGGTGTAACAGCCTCTAGGCATAGTTTACTGATCTGCATCTCAGTGTCTTAATTTATCTCACAGCCCTTTGTATGGAAACTTCATGTATTTGTTCTGAATTAAAGAGGAAAACACACTGTCCTGGAATGTGGTTATAGATCAGTTTTTTTAAAAGCTTCAGGGAGTTTTATTTAGTTATGATCCCAAACTGCTATTTCCTCAGAATGATTACATTGATTTAGCACAAGAACTTAATTCTGAAACATACTAGCTCAATGGTGTAAAGATCACAGTCTGTCTGCCACACATTCTAATAGCTCTAAATTAGAGACTTGGAACTTTATGAGCAGAACAATTGTCTGGGAACATAAAGACATCTTCCAGGTTGTGCCTTCTTCCTGTGTGTTTGCCCTAATTCTGTCCTTACCAAAGTTCTTTAGAGAGGTACAGTTGTCTCTGAATACATTACTGCATTCTCAAGGGACCTGACAAAGTAAGGTCTCTCACAGCTGATTGAAGCTGTTGTCTTAGACAGAACAGAATATTCATTTCAACGTGAAAAAAATGAAGTTGCAGAAATGATTGATTTGATTATTTACCTATTGTTAGAAGTCAATTTTACAGACTATTTGCATCCCGTCTGCATAGGTAGAAATACAGAAGCAGCAAATTCCTAAGTCCTCTTTTTCCTTAAAAAGAATTTGGAAACCTATTATACTAGTTACTACTTTATTGACCTCAGCTATGCTATTTCAACATATTAATGGATGAAGAAGTCAATGACCAGGTTAAATAAACTTAGACCTGGCCTCATTAGACCCTTACGTGTGAATAAGTGACACAAAGGGAAATGTTTTTACTTTTTAATTACTCATATGTACTTAACCTTCAATTCAGTTTAATGTAGATTTTAGCTGGAAATACACACGGTGACTAGACCAGACTGACTAGTAAGGCTAGGTGAAAATTTGGGGGCTGAAACTTTCTTTAGCCAAAAAAAAAAAAAAAAAACAGATTGGACAACACCAACATATTTTGTAAATGTGTGTTGGTTTCATAGAGCTGTTTTTGTCAAAAAAAAGTTGCAACATTTTCAAAATTAAACTTTGCAGGTAGAGGTGAGTTCTCATTTAGAAATGTCCTTTTTTAAATAAAAATGTAAAAAAAACAAACAAAAAACCCTAAATAAAGCATTTCATTTTGGGTCAAACAAAAGATTTCTCCCCAATTTTTTAGAATAGTCAATATAACAAAAAATCCATCATTTGCATCATTCTACTGCCTACTTACTTCCAGTAGCAAAGAGACTAAATATCTACAGTGTATTCACAGAATTGTATGTAATAAAAAGAAAAGGAGTACTTGTGGCACCTTAGAGACTAACCAATTTATTTGAGCAGAAGCTTTCGTGATGCATCCGATGAAGTGAGCTGTAGTTCACAAAAGCTTATGCTCAAATAAATTGGTTAGTCTCTAAGGTGCCACAAGTACTCCTTTTCTTTTTGCAAATACAGACTAACACGGCTGTTACTCTGAAACCTGTATGTAGTAAGGCTCCCCAATACAGCAGGAACAGGATTATTGATAGTTAGATACAAAATCTTCATTTGGGAGTTTCCTGCCTGGATCAGAAAACCACAAACAGAAAGTTGGCAAATTTGATGGTTGGGAAATCCTGGAAGGGATGTATGGGCAATAAATAACACATTATTCATTTCTCCCTTTGTACACCATAACAATACGTACTAAACCCTCATACATTGGTAAGTCGCTTATGACTATTGACTCCGCGCAGGGGAACTGCACCACTGAAGAGTCCAGTTGAACTCAAGTTGCTTATCTCTCAGGCAGTGAGAGCGGCTAAATGCTCTATTTTTTTATTGGTGTAACAGCTGTGGCCAAAATATTGAAACATCCATTCCTAATGTTAGGCTCCCAAATCCATATTTAGAAACCAAAAAGAAGCGGATTTTCAGAGGTCCAGAGAAATCCCAGCACACCTTGAAGATAACATGAGCTCCAGGTACTCAGCAATCTTGAAAAAACCTTGGGAAAAAAAAATCAAGCATTTTTTCTGATATCAGAGCAAAATGACTCGGTGTTCAGATTTCAGAGTAACAGCCGTGTTAGTCTGTATTCGCAAAAAGAAAAGGAGTACTTGTGGCACCTTAGAGACTAACCAATTTATTTGAGCATAAGCTTTCGTTAGCTATAGCTCACTCACGAAAGCTTATGCTCAAATAAATTGGTTAGTCTCTAAGGTGCCACAAGTACTCCTTTTCTTTTCGGTGTTCAGAGTTTCTGAGTATCTGGAGCTCCCATTAACAGGGTTACTCGGCACCTCTGAAAATTGGTTTCTACATATGGATGTGAGAACCTAAATTTAGACACCCTAGTTTGAAAGTTTTAGTCACTACTATCATCATATTATCCAGGAGAAACAATTCAATAGCATGAGAGAGAAGGATTGGAATAATGCCAGCTCTTGATTTTTAAGAAAAATACATTGTGTATATAAAGAAGTGGTAAATACAAAGAAATTTCCCTAAGCATGTCTGCCAAAATGAATTTATCGAAGTAGCATTTGTAAAGGAAATATAGAAGAGCAGCAGTAAACAGCAACTACAGGGGAACCAATGTGATTTACAGAAGCAGTCAGACTTTCAGCCTCTCAGTTACTACAGAAGTGACTGGGAAAGTAGAATTCTTTGGGCTCCAGTATGCCTCTGTAAGAAAAGGACACAATGGCTGAGTGACAGAAGCACCAGCTGAATAAGAGTCTTTGACAGGCTTTTATGAAGCCAAACGAAGTTCCAGGGACTCAGCAACTTTCATAATTTTACCGAAAAACACTCAAAATTATCTGTGAACACAAAGGAAATCCTGTTCAACATACATTACTGACCTCATTTTCAGAGGTCAGGAACATCCACAAATCCCACTGAAGACAATGTCAGTTGTAGGTGCTCAGTACCTTTGAAAATTAGGCCATATTACAGTGGGTGTGCTTACACAGCTCAATCCAGTTTTTAGAGACTTAGATTTCAGTGATAACTCCTTATACTTAAAATGTGGTAGATCCCTACAACAGGCAATGTATAGAACCAAAATAAACTTAAGTGCACCCAACCATAAAAGTAAATTCTGTAATCCAAGGAGCTCTAGGGACAGCAGAAGCAGAAGAGTGGCACTTAAAGAATTTATTAATTGAATTCCAAGACATAATCTTTTCCCACTAGTGTGTATTTGCTGCTGATGGTAGGGATGATTCTATATATATTATTATTGACGTATATTTTGTATTCCACAATGTATCAATTTGCTACCAATGATTTTGTTATACAGCTATGACTTTCTGTTTAGTAGTTTATGGAGATTTCCAGAAACTAAACAATTTGATTAATATATCAGTTACATATCATATAGTTCATAGTGTATTTATAAAAACATAAGAATGGCCACACTGGGTCAGACCAATGGTCCATCTAGCCCAGTATCCAGTCTTCCAATGGCCAATGCCAGGTGCTTCATAGGGAATGAACAGAACAGGTAATCATCAAGTCATCCATCCCCTGTCACCCATTCCCCACTTCTGGCAAACAGAGGCTAGCAATTACGCTGTTGTATATTTTACATTTTATAGCATAAAGTTTTTGTATTTGAAAACTTGTTACTCTAAATTTAGAGGTCCTAGGAAGATTTTTTTTATATCGGTGTGGACAGAGTGTTTGCACCGGTTTGGCAGTAGTTAATCTCAGTGAACTTTTGTTCCTTTTCCTCTTTTCTTCAGTTAATCTGAAGCATACAGTTGAGGACAAAAGTAAATACATCTTTGCTTTCCAGAAGATAAATATTTCCTGGGGGGATCCGTGTTAAAGAACTAACCATGTCAATCTATTGTTCAATATTGGTAATGCTGAACAACTAGCACCTATCTTGAAAAGGGAAAAAATAAAATGTTACAAAACTTTCTCATATGAAATCAACTAACATAACTTACCAGCTGCACCCTTCTTCAGGAGATGAATGGTTGTTCCAAAATGATGAGAAGGATATTTCTGGTTTTCACTTTACTATTACATATATCTTTCATTTTTAATTGTTAAAATAATACAACATTGAGTAAGACCTTACAACAACCTCAATATGTGCACCAAGAGTTATTCTGCATTTCTTTCCCCGGATTTTTAGGCACATTTTTCATGATTACAATATTCTTCTCTGTCATTTATTTTCCCAGAACAGCTAATCTCAGATGCAGCATCTGGTTTTCAGAAGGGTCCTCTTGCCTTTCTACCAATTTCCAGGTGGGTGGTTCACTGCACAGAAATAGGCACTTTTGACATGGAGAAGAATGCAATAGCTCAACAATAATAGTTGATTTTTTTTTCCAGCAGAGCTTTGATGAGGATAACAATATAGTTTTCAGGAGTTTCTACATATAGAACTCAAGCCGATGATACTACATATAATTTGAAACAGCTGTGGAAGGCTTAAAATGTTGGGATTTCTGTCAAAATATACTTTCTTCCTTTGTACCTTTCCACTAAAAATCTGCTTTACTCTTTCTTTCTCTGATTAGAGGCTTTCACAAAAGCTCTAGCATCCTTTCTTGTACCTGATCCTCAGATTCAAATTTTCCTTGAAAGGCTGATGTTTAATTTTTAATCGAAATAAGCAAAAAAAAGAAGGTGGAAATTTCCAAAGGCACAAATGGGAATTAGGCTTCAATTTCCATGGACTTTCATTGGGAACAGGAAGCCTAACTCCCATTTGTGCCTTTGGAAATTTTCCCTGAAAGCTTTTTAATTTCTGGAAATTGTTAATGAATGTCTATTATATGCCAGCACCTCTAATGTCCACCTATTGTATGTTTTTTTGTAGCACATTAATATCTAAGCAATAAGGTCAGAGGGCTCATTCTACACTGTCCTTGTCAGTTGCTGCAGTCTTCCTTTCTCTGTCTGTTCATTCTCCTAGCTTATGATAAAGTGCCAGTGAGAATCTATCCTTTGTGTAATTAGTTCTTGGTTACAGGGTTTTGCAGACCAGATATCAAACATCTGTCAGTATATTTAGACATTGTGTGTGATCTTCACTTAAGATATCAATATACATGTCTGCTGTCTGTGGCAGCCCCACAACGACTCCAAAGTTTACATCTGAGGCCTTGGGTCTCTCTTGACCAGTTGACTCCCCATTATCTCTTTTTCACTCAACCATTCTCATCTGTTGGGACAATCAGTCAGCACTTCTGCCCCCAGCATTAAGAACCACATTCAAATTATAGTTGCGTGTTCAACAAAAGAGATACCACTCTAAAAGCAGCTACATGTTCGGGACAAAAAAAAAAGGGAGAGGTGGGCACAATCCCCACCCCCACCCCTCCACCCCACCCCACCCCCACACACACAGGTCCAGGGCACACAGGTCCAGGGCTCACACCCAATCCTGAGAGATCCACAGGAGTCCTATGTCTCCCCATTGCTCTGTCCCCATAAAGTTATTACATAAGCGTATTCAAGTTCACATAAGAGACCTGGCTAAAGAAGTGTTGATTTGATATGCTTAGGGATTTGCATATTTGGCAAGAAACGCAATTGGATAATCAGGTCTGGAGAGGCTAACCACAGCAAATCTCATATGAAATGCAAGTAACATTGAATCACAGACATGTAGGGCTGGAGGGGACCTCGAGAATTCAGCCAGTCCAGCCCCCTGAGCTTAGGCAGACTCAAGTATACCTAGACCAGTCCAAACTGTTCTTAAAAACCTTCAATGAAGGGGATTCCACAACCTCCCTTGGAAGCCTTGTTAACTCATATTTAGTTTGTGATCCACTATAACCACTAGATTCTTTTCAGGAGTATTACCATCTAGCCAGTTATTCCCCATTTTGTAGTTGTGCATTTGATTCTTCCTTCCTAAGTGAAGTATTTCACACTTACTATTGAATTTCATCTTGTTGAATTCAGACCAATTCTCCAATATGTCACTGTTAATCCTGTCCTCCCAAGTGCTAGCAACCCCTCCCAGCTTCGTGTTATTCACAAATGTTATAAGCATACTCTCCCTCTATTATCCATGTCATTAATGAAAATATAAAATAGTACGAGACCCAGGACTGACACCTGCAGGACCCAACTATATACACCTTCCTAATTTGACGGTGAACCATTGATAACTAGTTTTGAGAACATCTTTCAACCAGTTGTGCAACCACCTTATAGTAATTGTATCTAGACCACATTTTCCTAGGTTATAAAGATTTCATGAGGGAATGTGACAAAATCCTTACAAAAATCAAGAAACAACAAACCAAAAGGACTCCCCATTTTCAAGTACCTGCCACTCCATTTAAAATGAGAGAACAAGTCCTCCTTCCCCCAATCCAACACTCCCCTAGTGCCCTGACAGCCTGTCTCCATTGGAAGGGTATTGGAAAATGAAAACTTCTGATGTGCTTGTTTGCTCAAGGATATGAAATGTAAACTGTTGTATTCATTTCAAAGAGAAGAAGCTGCTATTCTGGGGGATGGTGGGAAGAAGGGGTCTACTTTGCAATGGTGAGAACCACAATGGAAAATAGCAGTATGACCCAAACAGAACTATCGAATAGGATTCTCATGGTCACCAGAACCTTGGAAATCCTCTTTGTGACACTGACACAAGTGGAAAAAATCCTGAGAGTCTCACAACAACAAACAGAAAAAGAATATATGTTACTGCTTGAGAGAAGTGAAACCATAAGCCAGTTACTTTGACAGAGCTCACATCTGTAAAAAATGGAACAGTATACTGTTGAAGATTGCTTTTTTTCCCTGAGATACTGTGATTCACAAAGAAGCCCAGGGCTCCTTGCCATCAAAATTATCTTTTTTCCTTAAAGTAAATTTTATTGATTCACAGTGACAGCCATAGCAAACCAAAACCGAAGCATCAATGTTTAACTTCCTACACATCCTAGTCCCACAAATTAAATGAACCAAACAAAAATATAAATTTCCACATATACTCACTTCATTTATCTGCACATCTATGAAGAATAGCCTGTTTATTCTTTATTAACACTCTCCAATCCTTCTGTCCCTCCAGTATCACTTAGGGTATGTCTACACTACGGAATAAGGTCGAATTTATAGAAGTCGTTTTTTTAGAAATCTGTTTTATATATTCGAGTGTGTGTCCCCACAGAAAATGCTTTAAGTGCATTAAGTGCATTAACTCGGCGGACCGCTTCCACAGTACCGAGGCTAGAGTCGACTTCCGGAGCGTTGCACTGTGGGTAGCTATCCCACAGTTCCCGCAGTCTCCGCTGCCCATTGGAATTCTGGGTTGAGATCCCAATGCCTGATGAGGCTAAAACATTGTCGCAGGTGGTTCTCGGTACATATCGTCAGCCCCCGTTCCCTCCCTCCCTCCGTGAAAGCAAGGGCAGACAATCATTTCGTGCCTTTTTTCCTGAGTTACCTGTGCAGACGCCATACCACTGCAAGCATGGAGCCCGCTCAGGTAACCGTCACCCTATGTCTCCTGGGTGCTGGCAGACGCGATACGGCATTGCTACACAGAAGCAGCAACCCCTTGCCTTGTGGCAGCAGACGGTACAGTACGACTGGTAGCCGTCATCGTCATGTCCGAGGTGCTCCTGGACACGTCGGCTGGGAGCGCCTGGGCAGACATGGGTGCAGGGACTAAATTTGGAGTGACCTGACCAGGTCATTCTCTTTAGTCCTGCAGTCAGTCCTATTGAACCGTCTTATGGTGAGCGGGCAGGCGATACGGACTGCTAGCAGTCGTACTGTACCATCTTCTGCCGAGCAGCCATGAGATGTGGATGGCATGCAGTCCTTCTGCACCGTCTGCTGCCAGCCAAAGATGTAAAAGATAGATGGAGTGGATCAAAACAAGAAATAGACCAGATTTGTTTTGTACTCATTTGCTTCCCCCCCTCCCCTGTCTAGGGGACTCATTCTTCTAGATCACACTGCAGTCACTCACAGAGAAGGTGCAGCGAGGTAAATCTAGCCATGTATCAATCAGAGGCCAGGCTAACCTTCTTGTTCCAATAAGGACAATAACTTAGGTGCACCATTTCTTATTGGAACCCTCCGTGAAGTCCTGCCTGAAATACTCCTAGATGTAAAGCCACCCCCTTTGTTGATTTTAGCTCCCTGAAGCCAACCCTGTAAGCGCCCCTCCCGGCGTCAGAGCAACGGCAAACAATCGGGCATCTGAGAATGCTGTCCAGAGCAGTCACAATGGAGCACTCTGATGGGGCTAAAACATTGTTGCAGGTGGTTCTGGGTACGTATCGTCAGGCCCCCGTTCCCTCCCTCCCTCCGTGAAAGCAAGGGCAGACAATCATTTTGCGCCTTTTTTCCTGAGTTACCTGTGCAGACGCCATACCACGGCAAGCATGGAGCCCGCTCAGGTAACCGTCACCCTATGTCTCCTGGGTGCTGGCAGACGCGGTACGGCTTTGCTGCACAGTAGCAGCAACCCATTGCCTTCTGGCAGCAGACGGTGCAATACGACTGGTAGTCGTCCTCGTCATGTCCAATGTCCTCCTGGCCACGTCGGCTGAGAGCGCCTGGGCAGACATGGGCGTTGGGACTAAATTTGGAGTGACTTGACCAGGTCATTCTCTTTAGTCCTGCAGTCAGTCCTATTGAACCGTCTTATGGTGAGCGGGCAGGCGATACGGACTGCTAGCAGTCGTACTGTACTATCTTCTGCCAGGCAGGCAAGAGATGAGGATTGCTAGCAGTCGTACTGTACCATCTTCTGCCGAGCAGCCATGAGATGTGGATGGCATGCAGTCCTTCTGCACCGTCTGCTGCCAGCCAAAGATGTAAAAGATAGATGGAGTGGCTTAGAACAAGAAATAGACCAGATTTGTTTTGTACTCATTTGCCTCCTCCCCTGTCTAGGGGACTCATTCCTCTAGATCACACTGCAGTCACTCACAGAGAAGGTGCAGCGAGGTAAATCTAGCCATGTATCAATCAGAGGCCAGGCTAACCTCCTTGTTCCAATAAGAACGATAACTTAGCTGCACCATTTCTTATTGGAACCCTCCGTGCAGTCCTGCCTGAAATACTCCTTGATGTACAGGCACCCCCTTTGTTGATTTTAACTCCCTGAAGCCAACCCTGTAAGCCGTGTCGTCAGTCGCCCCTCCCTCCATCAGAGCAACGGCAGACAATCGTTCCGCGCCTTTTTTCTGTGCGGACGCCATACCAAGGCAAGCATGGAGGCCACTCAGCTCACTTTGGCAATTAGGAGCACATTAAACACCACACGCATTATCCAGCAGTATATGCAACACCAGAACCTGGCAAAGCGATACCGGGCGAGGAGGCGACGTCAGCGCGGTCACGTGAGTGATCAGGACATGGACACAGATTTCTCTGAAAGCATGGGCCCTGCCAATGCATGCATCATGGTGCTAATGGGGCAGGTTCATGCTGTGGAACGCCGATTCTGGGCTCGGGAAACAAGCACAGACTGGTGGGACCGCATAGTGTTGCAGGTCTGGGACGATTCCCAGTGGCTGCGAAACTTTCGCATGCGTAAGGGCACTTTCATGGAACTTTGTGACTTGCTTTCCCCTGCCCTGAGGCGCATGAATACCAAGATGAGAGCAGCCCTCACAGTTGAGAAGCGAGTGGCGATAGCCCTGTGAAAGCTTGCAACGCCAGACAGCTACCGGTCAGTTGGGAATCAATTTGGAGTGGGCAAATCTACTGTGGGGGCTGCTGTGATGCAAGTAGCCCACGCAATCAAAGATCTGCTGATATCAAGGGTAGTGACCCTGGGAAATGTGCAGGTCATACTGGATGGCTTTGCTGCAATGGGATTCCCTAACTGTGGTGGGGCCATAGATGGAACCCATATCCCTATCTTGGCACCGGAGCACCAAGCCGCCGAGTACATAAACCGCAAGGGGTACTTTTCAATAGTGCTGCAAGCTCTGGTGGATCACAAGGGACGTTTCACCAACATCAACGTGGGATGGCCGGGAAAGGTACATGACGCTTGCATCTTCAGGAACTCTGGTCTGTTTCAAAAGCTGCTGGAAGGGACTTTATTCCCAGACCAGAAAATAACTGTTGGGGATGTTGAAATGCCTATAGTTATCCTTGGGGACCCAGCCTACCCCTTAATGCCATGGCTCATGAAGCCGAACACAGGCAACCTGGACAGTAGTCAGGAGCTGTTCAACTACAGGCTGAGCAAGTGCAGAATGGTGGTAGAATGTGCATTTGGACGTTTAAAGGCGTGCTGGCGCAGTTTACTGACTCGGTTAGACCTCGGTGAAACCAATATTCCCACTGTTATTACTGCTCGCTGTGTGCTCCACAATATCTGTGAGAGTAAGGGGGAGACGTTTATGGCGGGGTGGGAGGTTGAGGCAAATCTCCTGGCTGCTGGTTACGCGCAGCCAGACACCAGGGCGGTTAGAAGAGCACAGGAGGGCGTGGTACGCATCAGAGAAGCTTTGAAAACCAGTTTCATGACTGGCCAGGCTACGGTGTGAAAGTTCTGTTTGTTTCTCCTTGATGAAACCCCCCGCCCCTTGGTTCACTCTACTTCCCTGTAAGCTAACCACCCGCCCCTCCTCCCTTCAATCACCGCTTGCAGAGGCAATAAAGTCATTGTTGCTAAACATTCATGCATTCTTTATTCATTCATCACACAAATAGGGGGATGACTACCAAGGTAGCCCAGGAGGGGTGGTGGAGGAGGGAAGGAAAATGCCACACAGCACTTTAAGCACAGCACTTTAAAAGTTTACAACTTTAAAATTTATTGAATGACAGCCTTCTTTTTTTTGGGCAATCCTCTGTGGGGAGTGGCTGGTTGGCCGGAGGCCCCCCCACCGCGTTCTTGGGCGTCTGGGTGTGGAGGCTATGGAACTTGGGGAGGAGGGCGGTTGGTTACACAGGGGCTGTAGTGGCAGTCTGTGCTCCAGCTGCCTTTGCTGCAGCTCAACCATACACTGGAGCATACTGGTTTGGTCCTGCAGCAGCCTCAGCATTGAATCCTGCCTCCTCTCATCACGCTGCCACCACATTTGAGCTTCAGCCCTGTCTTCAGCCCGCCACTTACTCTCTTCAGCCCGCCACTTACTCTCTTCAGCCCGCCACGTCTCCTCCCGGTCATTTTGTGCTTTCCTGCACTCTGACATTATTTGCCTCCACGCATTTGTCTGTGCTCTGTCAGTGTGGGAGGACAGCATGAGCTCGGAGAACATTTCATCGCGAGTGCGTTTTTTTTTTCTTTCTAAGCTTCACTAGCCTCTGGGAAGGAGAAGATCCTGTGATCATTGAAACACATGCAGCTGGTGGAGAAAAAAAAAGGGACAGCGGTTTTTAAAAAGACACATTTTATAAAACAGTGGCTACAGTCTTTCAGGGTAAACCTTGCTGTTAACATTACATACATAGCACATGTGCTTTCGTTACAAGGTCCCATTTTGCCTCCTCCCACCGCGTGACTACCCCCCCAACCTTCCCCCCTCCCTGTGGCTAACAGCAGGGAACATTTCTGTTTAGCCAAAGGCAAACAGCCCAGCAGGAATGGGCTCCTCTGAGTGTCCCCTGAAGAAAAGCACTCTATTTCAACCAGGTGACCATGAATTATATCTCACTCTCTGGAGGATAACACAGAGAGATAAAGAACGGATGTTGTTTGAATGCCAGCAAACATACACTGCAATGCTGTGTTCTACAATGTTTCCCGAGTACGTGTTACTGGCCTGGAGTGGTAAAGTGTCCTACCATGAAGGACGCAGTAAGGCTGCCCTCCCCAGAAACCTTTTGCAAAGGCTTTAGGACTACATCTAGGAGAACCGCAAATGCCAGGGCAAAGTAATCCTTTCACATGCTTGCTTTTAAACCATGTATAGTATTTTAAAAGGTACACTCACCAGAGGTCCCTTCTCCGCCTGCTGGGTCCAGGAGGCAGCCTTGGGTGGGTTCGGGGGGTACTGGCTCCAGGTCTAGGGTGAGAAACAGTTCCTGGCTGTCGGGAAAACCGGTTTCTCCGCTTGCTTGCTGTGAGCTATCTTCTTCGTCCCCAAAACCTGCTTCCGTATTGCCTCCATCTCCATTGAAGGAGTCAAACAACACGGCTGGGGTAGTGGTGGCTGAACCCCCTAAAATGGCATGCAGCTCATCATAGAAGCGGCATGTTTGGGGCTCTGACCCAGAGCAGCTGTTCGCCTCTCTGGTTTTCTGGTAGGCTTGCCTCAGCTCCTTCAGTTTCACGCGGCATTGCTTCGGGTCCCTGTTATGGCCTCTGTCCTTCATGCCCTGGGAGATTTTCACAAAGGTTTTGGCATTTCGAAAACTGGAACGGAGTTCTGATAGCACGGATTCCTCTCCCCAAACAGCGATCAGATCCCGTACCTCCCGTTCGGTCCATGCTGGAGCTCTTTTGCGATTCTGGGACTCCATCATGGTCATCTGTGCTGATGAGCTCTGCATGGTCACCTGCAGCTTGCCACGCTGGCCAAACAGGAAATGAGATTCAAAAGTTCACGGTTCTTTTCCTGTCTACCTGGCCAGTGCATCTGAGTTGAGAGTGCTGTCCAGAGCGGTCATAATGGAGCACTCTGGGATAGCTCCCGGAGGCCAATACCATCGAATTGTGTCCACAGTACCCCAAATTCGAGCCGGCAACGTCGATTTAAGCGCTAATCCACTTGTCAGGGGTGGAGTAAGGAAATCGATTTTAAGAGCCCTTTAAGTCGAAATAAAGGGCTTCATTGTGTGGACGGGTGCAGGTTTACATCAATTTAACGCTGCTAAATTCGACCTAAAGTCCTAGTGTAGACCAGGGCTTAGTGTGTTCTCCTGAGACATTTCAAAAGGAAAATACCACCACTATTTCACAACTAAATGACAGAAAATCTCCCACACTAGACTTAGGATAGTTTTTTGTTTTCTGTAGAAGACAGTTCAGGTAAGGCCTCCTTGCCTCATGAAAAAGTCTTTCGTCTCCACCAGTGTTTCTGGTCAGTGAAGGCCTCCTTTCACATAGAACAGAATGGGCTAGATCCCAGAACATCCCTAGGCCTCACTCTTACACTCTGATATACGTTGGTGGACTGCTGTGCATATGCAGAACGTTGTTGACTTCAGTGGGTCTCCAGGTGAGTGCAGCTGTCTACCTGTGCACATCACAACACAGAACTGGGGCCCAAGTATGGCAAGGTGGTGTGATATATAATCTATCAGCTATTTTATATTGAGATCCCTGTATATCTGTTGTGTCAGGAATTTCATGACTATTCAATAAGATCTTACACCCTGCACCACCTGTAATTTGTTCTCTGCACAATATCTCCCAGGTGTTTCTGATTCACTCTCCCAGAGGCATAAAGAGAAATTTATATAGGAGATAAATAAAGTCTAATTAGACGAGACATACTGAAGATTACTTCCACTGAAGTTTTTAGTTCAACATTTTGAATAAAATATTAAATATCCCTGAATAAGCAACAAAATTAGCATAGGGAAGATTAGAGGTGTACTGAACATCCCTCTACGAATGCAAATGCACAGTAAAATAATTGTTAATATATTTAATCCCTCCAAGGTTCAAAAATAGGGCTAGCCAAGTTTGAGGAAATGTACAATTAACGTAAGTAGGCCACAATGGTGAGAAATCTAAAGACTTCGCCATCAAATTACATCTTCAAGTGCATATAAGGGTCGTGATTAAAAGATAAGAGATGATTTGTTTGAGGATGTGTGCATCCAGTAAGAAAGACAATGGAATAATCAGGCCTAGAGAAGCCAACCCCTCTTCAATGCAAAGTGAAATGTAATTGCCCATCTCACTCAGCTAGTATACCATGAAACTAACTTGACATAAAATACTATAGTGTCTGACACAAAGAAATGTAATGGCTGCCTTCATTTTAGACCTCTTAAAATTTTATAGGCACATGTGTGGGCATCCGCCATGCCAGATGAAGTGAGAAAACAAGCCCTCCAAGTCAGATACCTCCCACTTGGATAGAATGAGGGGAAGCACTCACAGTAAATATAGTACTTTAGGGAATATTGTCATTTTAATTACGTTAATCATATCTACTTGAGAGAGGGAGGAGGAACCAGCTCAATAACAAGCTTTGATTTTGACACAAGGTGAATAAAAGTTACTAGAGTATAGAGCAAAGGAGAAAACGACTGCTTGGACAAAAAGATCCAGCTAATACTGCTAATTTATCAAAACCCATTTTAAAACCAGAAATTTTTCTATAGTGGTTTACTGAGGAAATTAAATTTAGGTTTAATATTTATGAGCAGACATAACACAAGCATATCACCAGTAACTCCATCCACCTGAATGCCCAGAATGAACTCTGAAGAGAGCCTGTAGTTTTATAAAACAGGACAAAGAATAAGGTAGAAAGCAGTCATACCTGCCTTGTCACCCTCTTTGCAGTAAAATAATTAGAGTACAAATTATTTGATTACAACACTATCTGCAGGAAAAGTCCACAAAATCTGAACCCATCTGAGGACATTTCTTCCCACACCAAATCTGTGAAGAACCTATGGGGCAGTGTAACCGGGGGCAGACTCACTTGGCGGCGCCTCCTGCTGGGCGTCCTTGGGAATTAGCTCACCGGCCTCCGGAGCGCCCTCTGCCATCTGGTGAGCTGCCTGTCACTGGCCCCCGTGTCCCTCCCGGACCCGGTGTCTCTTTGTCTGGGGTGCTGCCCCTCTGGTAGTAACCCCTCAGTCTCAGGGTCTCCCCAGACAGGGGAGACCCCCAACCACTGTCCCCACTTCACCTCATTCTTGGCTATTGCCAATCCTCACTTAGCCCCGCGCCCTGGGCAGACTGCAGTGTATTAGCCACTCATCACAGGTGAAAGGGTTTGGATTTGCTGCCTCTGCCTACTGTGGGCTGCCCCCTGCAACCCTAGTACCTATTTGGCCTTACTCTTGGTCAACAGCCTGAGGGGTTTCCAGGCCGGAGCTCCCCAGCCCCTCTGGCCTTCCCCCAGCCCTGTTACACCTCAAGTATTCTCTCAAGCTCCCCAGAAGCCAGGCCCTTCTCCCCCTAGAGAGAGAGCGAGAAACTACTCCTGGCTGCCCTGGCCTTATACAGGACAGCTGCTGCCTGACTGGGGTGTGGCCCAGCTGCGGCCACTTCTCCAATCAGCCCAGTTTCTAATCCACAGCCCCAGCCCTCTTCAGGGCTGTTCTAAACCCCTCAGGGCAGGAATAGGTGTCTACCCTGCTACAGGCAGTATTCAACTCCACCAAACCTCCACCTCCAGAGAAACCACCAAAGCTTGGGGGCAGCAGGTCTTCCAGAGCTGGAGGGCCAGAATGTGCAGCCAGCTGCTGACATCATAGAATCAAAGGACTGCAAGGGATCTCAAGTGGTCATCTAGTCCAGTCTCCTACACTCATGCCAGGACTAAGTATTATCTAGACCATTCCTGACAGATGTTTGTGTAACCTGCTCTTACAAATCTCCAGTGACGAAGATTCCACAACCTCCCTAGGCAATTTATTCCAGTTCTTAACCACCCTGACAGGAAGTTTTTCCTAATGTCCAACCTAAACCTCCCTTGCTGCAATTTAAGCCCATTGCTTCTTGTCCTATCCTCAGAGGAACAACAATTTTTCTCCCTCCTCCGTTTATGTACTCCTCCCTCCTCCTTTTATGTACTTGCAAACTTACGTCCCCTCTCAGTCTTCCCTTTTCCAGACTAAACCCAATTTTTTCAATCTACCCTCACAGGTCATGTTTAATCATTTTTGTGGCTCTTCTCTGGGACTTTCTCCAATTTGTCCACATCTTTCCTGAAATGTGGTGCCCAGAACTGGACACAATACTCAAGCTGAGGCCTAATCAGCATGGAATAGAGCGGAAGAATGCCCTCTCGTGTCTTGCTTACAGCAATCCTGCTAATACATCCAAGAATGATGTTTGCTTTTTTTGCAACAGTGTTACACTGTTGACTCATATTTAGCTTGTAGTCCACTATAACCCCCCAGATTCCTTTCCGCAGTACTCCTTCCTAGGCAGTCATTCCCCATTTTGTATGTGTGCAACTGATTGTTCCATCCTATGTGCAGTACTTTGCATTTTTCCTTACTGAATTTCATTCTATTCACTTCAGACCATTTCTCCAGTTTGTCCAGATCATTTTGAACTATAATCCTATCCTCGAAAGCACATCATGCATGAGTGGAAGCCAAGGGCATAGCCAGTCTGAACTAGTTTAACCAAAGAAAGAGGACAGGATTCAAGCAAGAGGCTAAAATTTTAGACAGGTTCCTTATTGTCTGATGTTCAGTTGGAAATGGTATGTGGTAAGAGCTACTGCATTCAGAATCCATTCCATGTAGTTGTATTAAAGTAGTATGAGCTGTCGTAGCTTGATTCCCTGAGAAAGTTTCATCAATTTAAGTTGTGGTTTTAAACTGATTTACATAAGCCAGTACAAACCTCTGTGTGAACAGGTTTATTTCAATGTATCTTACTTTTATATGGAATCTGTTTCAGCCACCCTGAAATAAGCCACTCAAGCTGAAATAAGAGTGTTCACACAGAAATTTGTGCCTGTTTAACTAAACTGGTTTATAAACTTTGTGATTACAAGGCCTCAGATGAATGGGGAAGAGATCCCCAATAAATGGTTGATCATGTATTTTGCTTAAGACAAAGGTGGCACCAACAGCTTGGAGAGCGCTTCTCCAAACCCAAAGGAGCCTTTGCTCTACCGACTTTGAGCCGTCAGTTGCAGAGAACTTGCTCCAACCAGAAAGATTTATTAATTTATTTCCTCTACTAAGGGTTCAAAAATCCTTTAATTTTTGGGAAAAAGCTTTGAATTATTTGTGAAGAATAGAGGGGTGTTTTTGTTTGTTTAAAAAAACTCAGCAGATAGTTAGATTTATATAGGAAAAAATATCTCCTTTCATGTTAACTGTGGGGATTAATGTGAGTGCAGTATAGTCCTTGGCCAATCTTGCTAAAAATCTCCCTTGTTTATTGTCTTGGGGGAAAAGAAAATAATCTATGCCTAGCTAAAAATAATTAATTTGGAGACTCTGACAATAAGGGTATTAAATGCCAACCTGCCAGTAAAATATGTTACCTCATCTACCTTGTCTCTCATATCCTGGGACCAACATGGCTACAACAACACTGCAAAAAAACCTGCCAGCATGTGAATCAGATTTATCATCCAAACTAAAATGATGTGTTAATTCAGTCTCAAGTTATTTTATTTTATCTTCAAGTTCCAGAAAACTCAGATTAATCCTTTCATGTTTTGCAAAGGCATCTGAGAGGACAGACCCTATAAGAAATGCTTTTGCAATCCTCCATAATAAAGAGGAGCTACTTTCACTAATGGGGGGTTGTCTTCACAAATAGTTTGAATGGCTTTTCCCTAAATAAGTCGTGAAATCAGTGTCTTTAAATAAAGCTGTGGTTGCTCTTCTCCTGAGATGGAACTTTACAAAAAGTACCTGACACTGTGGCATGATCTGAATGAAGCATTCTGTATCAACCACTTGGTCAGCTAAAGCCTTTTAAATAAATTGTCTACCATGTGAAAGAATTATGCAGTAAAGGAAAACAGAAGTCTGTGATACTTTAAATGCAGGAGTCCCTTGCTGTCTACTACTGCAGAGTCTTTGCCCATGCTCAATAGAAGGCTTTCATGTGTCTTCTCATGGCTAGACAACCTACCCAAGGAAGTTAAAGTCACTCCACAAATTCAATATGCACACTGATGTGAGCAAATAAAAAGGAACACATCCTACACAAAATATATTCTCTGAGATATCAGAATACTTGATTCATTTATTTCCCACTCAAAAGTCCTTTAACAATAATGCTTCTTTTGGTATCTGAAAATAAGCTTTTGACTATAAATGGTACATTTTAAATGATTAGCACACAAATTGCTAGGGGAACGGACAGCAAATCTTTGCATGAATATGTAAGTGATATGAGGAAAAAGACATCTTTGCATAACTATTTATGAAGTAATAGGAGTCACTAAAGAACAAAAATTAACCACCCCCTATATATATATATTTAATTCAGTTTCCCTATATTATAGGGTCACGGTTCAGAAGCACACTGTGACAGGTTTGGTCACAGATGCTCCCTCAAGACTGTCACTAGATGTGCTGCGATACCACGGAGAGCAACCCCCCCCACCACCACCAGAGGAGGCTTTCCTCCACTCCCGTCGTACTGAGTTAGACGCTCCACTCAGCCACAGTACAGACCGAGAGGTTGGGCCATGCCCCCCTGCAGCGCACAAAAACTAAGATTCACTTAGCCCAGGGGTTTCTCAGTTAACAGGGACTTTCCCAGCACCCAGTATTCAGTCTTTCTGGGAGCCTAAACCCCAAACGAATCCATTTTACTCTGTATAAAGCTTATACACAGTAAACTCATAAATTGTCCGCCCTCTATAACACTGATAGAGAGATATGCACAGCTGTTTGCTCCCCCAGCTATTACTTACTTACTCCGGGTTAATTAATACGCCAAAGTGATTTTATTAAGTATAAAAAGTAGGATTTAAGTGGTTCCAAGTAATAATAGACAGAACAAAGTAAGTTACCAAGCAACATAAACCAAAACATGCAAGTCTAAGGTTAATACAGTAAGAAACTGAATACAGGTACATCTCACCCTCAGAGATGTCCCAATAAGCTTCTTTCACAGACTCGACTCCTTCCTAGTCTGGGCCCAATCCTTTTCAGACCAATGTTGTGGCTTATGGCTTGGGTCCAGCAATCACTCACACCCCCATAGTTACAGTCCTTTGTCCCCGTTTCTTTCAGGCATCTCTTTGAAGCCAGCTGAAGACAAAATGGAGAGGCTTCCAGAGCCTTTTATATTCTCTCTCTTGTGGGCAGAAACCCCTTTATTCTTCTGTGCAAAGTCACAGCAACAAGATGGAGTTTGTAGCCACCTGGGCAAGTCACATGTCCATGAATGATTCAGCTTTTTGCAGGCCGATGCCATTGTTTACATGTTAGTTTGAACATTCCCAGGAAAGCTCAGATGTGGATTGGCGTCCCCCAAAGTCCATTGTCAGTTAAGTGTTTCTTGATTGGGCACTTACTGAGAGGAGTCCTTTCTCAAGAAGCTGACCAAATGCTTCACTGAGGCTACTTAGAATCAAACACATTGAGATACGAGTACATAGCCAATATTCATAACTTCAAATAAAAAATGATACACACATACTGTCATAAATATAAAGGGAAGGGTAAACCCCTTTGAAATCCCTCCTTGCCAGAGGAAAAAACTCCTCTCACCTGTAAAGGGTTAAGAAGCTAAAGGTAACCTCGCTGGCACCTGACCAAAATGACCAATGAGGAGACAAGATACTTTCAAAAGCTGGGAGGAGGGAGAAAAACAAAGGGTCTGTGTCTGTCTATATGCTGGTTTCTGCCGGGGATAGACCAGGAATGGAGTCTTAGAACTTTTAGTAAGTAATCTAGCTAGGTATGTGTTAGATTATGATTTCTTTAAATGGCTGAGAAAAGAATTGTGCTGAATAGAATAACTATTTCTGTCTGTGTATCTTTTTTGTAACTTAAGGTTTTGCCTAGAGGGGTTCTCTATGTTTTGAATCTAATTACCCTGTAAGGTATCTACCATCCTGATTTTACAGGGGGGATTTCTTTATTTCTATTTACTTCTATTTCTATTAAAAGTGTTCTTGTAAGAAAACTGAATGCTTTTTCATTGTTCTCAGATCCAAGGGTTTCGGTCTGTGGTCACCTATGCAAATTGGTGAGGCTTTTTATCCAACATTTCCCAGGAAAGGGGGGGTGCAAGTGTTGGGAGGATTGTTCATTGTTCTTAAGATCCAAGGGTCTGGGTCTGTAGTCACCTAGGCAAATTGGTGAGGCTTTTTACCAAACCTTGTCCAGAAAGTGGGGTGCAAGGTTTTGGGAAGTATTTTTGGGGGAAAGATGCGTCCAAACAGCTCTTCCCCAGTAACCAGTATTTGTTTGGTGGTGGTAGCGGCCAATCCAAGGACAATGGGTGGAATATTTTGTACCTTGGGGAAGTTTTGACCTAAGCTGGTAAAGAGAAGCTTAGGAGGTTTTTCATGCGGGCCCCCACATCTGTACCCTAGCATTCAGAGTGGGGAAGGAACCTTGACACATACAGACATAATCATAACCAGCAAATTACAACCTTTCCATAGATACCTTATTTGACCTCCTTTGTACATGATTTGGTGCAACTATAGGACCTTGGTGGCAACAATGATCTATACGATCACAGTTCATGTCAATAACGTCACAACAACATCTTCCAATAACAAGAAAGGAGTGCCTAGCAGAAATCATTTCCCAAAGGACTGGTTTCTCGGCATCTAGTTAAAGCAGGAGTCTCAATCTATAAGAAACATCCCACCTTCCTCCACGTCAAAAATAACAACAGGTTAATAAACCAATATTGTCAGAACCTACAAGTTTGTCTGGTAATACCCTTATACGAAATTAATGGACTTATCCGTATTCCCCCATCCCTGATTTGTTTAAATTTAATTTTCCCTTTAAGAAACTGAAAATAAGCAGCCTTCAGAGAAAAGGCTAAGAAACTCCTCCACAAAGTGTTAAAATAGGCTACACTTTGCGTTAGATTCTGTCTTAGCTTACAACAAAACACATTCTTAAATTTAAGCACATTAGTAGTCTCACTGACTCCAATGTGAATACTTACACGCTTAAAATTAAGCACATGCTGAATAGTTTTCTGGATTAGGACCACAATCTGGTGCAATAGCCAACATCTGTCATAAATGCAGTTCTGGGGCAGATGTAACCAAATAATTTTCCTGTTCAGGTTACGCATCATTAGGAGAAATGCAATAATAAGAGATAGATACAGAACAGAAATAGTAATCGTAGCCTGTCATTGATGAACAGAGTGACCTGAATCTGTTAAATTCCATAGTTGAGTGGGACGTGGATATAACTGCAAAATATTCCCATTATAATACCAGTAAGAACAGAAACTAAATACGGGTATCACGGTCATGTAAGGGGTAATCATAGAACCAGGACAATACAGTACATAAGATTAAGAAAAAATAAGGTATTCCCATACTAATTGGCTAAAAACATGAGGATGTTCATGGCATAACTTCCAAGTTTAAACCATCAAAAGAGAATTGACTTGTCATTTTCTCTATGCAATGATACAGATACAGAGTGACAATTTTATAAGTGCCAGGCCCACTCCTATCATTTGTCATAACCAATGTAACCAATTGAAGCAACCATAATGAGAGCCTATCCCAATGAAGTCAGTGGAAGTTTTGCCACTGATTTCAATGCGGCCAGAATTTCACCTAATATGTCCAAATCTCTTATAACCCCCATTCAAGTGTTCCTTTACATCTAAGTTTTCTTTTCCCTGAGAAAATAGCTATTCTACTAAATAGTGGGCACGTGGGCAGGATGAGTCCATTGTTAAACACAAATGGCTATATGCTGATACAAGGCATGTACTATGTCTCATCTTGTTAAATCAACTACTTCACTTGCATACTACAAGTTGCATATAGTCTTAATATCAAAATGAGCCCCAAGCATGTAATTTCCAAATATGGATTCTAACATTTATGTTGAGAGATGAGAGAGACACGGACATACTTTTTCTCCCTCTCGAAGAACCTTTGAGTAACTATAGCAGTCTAAAGACAATAATAATATATTGCAAAATATAAAATACCAAGTTTGCCTACACTACAAAATAAAATATTAATTAGGAAAAATCAGGACTGTTGCTACCAAAAGGCAACTGTAACTGCAAGGAAAGACTTCAGAAGCTGATATGCCCCCAAATTATTAGTTTATTCTTTGTATGTGAAATGCTATCTATGGAAAAAGATGTAAATTTTCCTTTTGCCTTAAGAGCTACTCTACTGGATCCTCTAGTTCTAGCAACAGCAGGATTGTTCTCTGAAAGTTGTTTGTTTTGTGTCTCCACACACACACACACACACACTCCTCCTCCTCCCAGCCACCAGGGGACCAATTTAAATGGTCACAAGCTATTAAAAGAAATTTGTACTGGGGATTATTATTCCTCCAATTTAGTTTGGTTTTTTTTAATAGTAAAATGAAATCTGATGTGGCAAGAACTAAATTCTGTTTGAAAGCAGTAGCTAAAATGATAGTTAGTTTGTACACTTCGCTGTATACAGCACTGATGTAGTCGTATTGGTCCCAGGATATTAGAGAGACAAGGTGGGTGAGGTAATATCTTTCATTGGCCCAACTTTTGTTGGTGAGAAAGAGAAACTTTTGAGATTACAGAGAGCTCTTCTTCAGGTCTGGGAAACATACTAAGAGTGTCACAGCCAAATACAAGGTGGAACAGATTGTGTAGCATAAGTAGTTAACATATTTCAAGGGACCAATGGTGTTAAATACTTATGCTAAAAAATCTGTTCCATCTTTTATTTAGCTGTGACACTCTGAGTACTTTTCCCAGACCTGAAGAAGAGCTCTGTGTAATCTCTAACGTTTCTCTCTCTCACCAACAGAAGTTGGGCCAATGAAAGAAATTACTTCACCCACCTCGTCTGTGTACTTAGTTGGCCTTTAGAACTTCGATGATTTTAAATTGTGTTTTGAAGTTTCCCATTTCACTTTCAGTTAGAAAATCCAAATCTGGAGAAGAGCTACAAAACAGCAGTTGCTTCAGTTGCCAGGGAATGACTACAACACAGACATGGAGGAGCAACACAATTTGGGTAAGTATTCTTTAAAGGAAATTTGGGGAGGAAACAAGCAGATGAAAACAAGCTTCCCTGTACATGTTTGAGCTCAGTCATTTCCTTTTTCAGATATTAGAAATGATCATGTCTGTTTATGAAAAAAAAAAGCACCGTTTTAGGTTATAGGATTTCCTCTCCTGAGGGTTCTTTCCCATTTATAAAGATGTGCTGCCATACTCCATACAGTAAGTTAGTAGCTTATGTGGGTTTAATACAAACACTAGCGAGGGTAAAAATACTATGTATTTTAACAGATGTGATTTCTTTCATGTTGTATTCATACACACAATACACAAACACACAGTACACACACACTCACACAAACTTGAGAAGATAGTAGGCAACTGAGTGGCAGTGAAAGCAGCAGGCTAGAGAGAGCAGCCTTGGATCTTACTGCAGAGGGAAAACCAGAAAAGTCTGAAATCAAGAGCTGAGCCATGAATTGAGAAATAAGTGCTAAGCCAGGAAGTGGGCTGTGCTAGCAGAGAATTCAGCAGCAAGACACAGGGAGAGCAGTCTGCAGCAGGAGGTACCATGCAACTGCTACAGCTAGATGACAAGACAACATCACAGAAAGAATCTCAGTAAAACCACAAACAAAGCTAAATGGTCTGCATGGTCTATGGACCAGCCCTTAATTGTTCTCCAAGAAAAAGATGGACTAAAAGAGGTATCCCAGATACTGAGGAGCCATGGCACACAGTCCTTCCACTGGACTGCCCCCAGGGACAGAGTTAGGAACGAACTACTATGCTGACCAGTTATAAACTCTAAGAATTGTATCTAGGGTATTTCACGCTCTCCTTTCTGCCATGCCTGGTAAAGAATCCCCCTTTACATTAGGGAAGCATCACACCACTCCATTGACAAAACCTGTCATAAAGACAGCATCACTAGCCAGCAGAGGATCTTCCCTCGTTGGGGGCGCTTGGTTAATGCAGAGCCACTGTAGCGCTCTTATACCATCCCCCATCTGTGGCCAGTATGAGGGCACAAACAAGGGAAAGGAAACATGGACAGGTAATCACTCTACCCCAGCAGCCCTGGCTGATGTAATGCCACCTTTGGACTATTGGCAGCAAGCACAACTTACAGCAATTGTCAAGTTGCTGTAAATTGTTATAGGGAACTGGTCTTGGGTGGATAGGCCCAGGATTTGTAAAGCACAATGGTAGCTAAAAGCTACCTTTGCACTCCTCACTCCTACAATGAGCTGTGCTAAAAATTCCTGAGCACAGTTCAGATTCTGTGTCATCATATATAAAGTGGCATGGTATGTGTATCAGTGAACAGTATAAATCAAAGAGCAAGCATCATACTGTGCTCAATTACGTGCCCTTTTGCAAGTAAACAAGGACTCCATGTTGGTGGAAATGCAACAAAAACAAAAAGGTAACAAACAGATAACTAACAAAGGATCTCCATCCTCGCAGTGATAGGAACATCAAGTGCACTCTCAAACACACATTCTCCTGTTTCACTTCAACTTCAAAGGTTCTATTTTTTTGCCCCTAGAAAAGTGGGGGGATTTTTTTTAAGTTAAAAAGGGAGAAAAAGTAAAATTTGCATCTTTAAGTATTAACTAAACACTTGAAAGTGAAAGTCTCACTTTGAATGGTACGTACATTCTCACATTTAGGAGTAACACTTTCTCAATTGCTCAGTAAGTCAGAGACTTTAACACAAAGTTAACCATGACTTTTTTCAGTTGGAAACCAGTGTGCCTGGAAAGGAGGGAAAACTCCATTTTTCACACGTTCTTACAGATTTTCAAATGACAGTGGTTGGAAAACAGTAACAAAGTAGGGGAAAAGTAGATTTTTTCCATATTTTGTTAAATTTTTCTAGTTCTCCCATGGAATATCATATTTTCCCCAGAGGGAAAAATGTCAAACAGGGATTTTTTCCCATTAAAATTTCCATGGGAAAAATACCCATTTTCCAGCCCATTCTAGATCTGAGATATAGCAAATTTTAAAAACTAAAAGTTAATTTGCATCACTAAGTTTTGGCACAGTTACTATAACTCTGGGTAAAACAGATATTTCAACAGGCAATTAAATTTTTACTTACTTACAAGGTCAATTAAGCATGCAATATGAGATTTACACCCTCAATTGCTATAGTTGCGCATACATGGAACCATACAATTGCATGAGTGTTTTTCCCTGGCCATGAGGGCCTTCAAGGGCTTAAAAGTTTGGCCTATAACCTTGTGTTTTGTTTTTATTGTATCTTGACTCAAAATATTAGCAATTTTTCCTTCAAACAACTCTCGATTTACACCAAAATGACAAAATAAACAATATAGCAGCTACTTCAGTAAGTAGTAGTTACAACTGTACAATAGTGGGCAACAGTATTTAATACTGTACAATTCATTTCTGTACAGAAAACAGTGACCTCAGTTCTCTGCCTCCTATGAGTTATAGCCCAATCTCTCTTAAATGGAAATTATATAGCAACATAGAGCTGTCTATTGTATGTACTGTATTTTCTCTCACCCTCTCTCCTCCTTTAAGAAATTGCAACTAGGAGCATATTGTTGCTAGAAAAATGCAGGTTAGAATATATATAATAGAACGAAAAGATTTTTCTTTCAGAAGCGTAACACCTAAGATACTCTTTCCCTGTCCTGAATTATTATTTATTATGCTTTAGATAGAGGTATAGTAGCAAATGTCTCTGCAAAATATGTAAAATGACACGTTCTAAATGCTGCAGCAACATTAGGATTCAGTAATACACAACCTATCCTAGTTTCTGTGCTATACAAGGCATCAAACCTCCTTAGAACCTTGCTTTCAGCCTGCTCATGCATCAATGCAAGCCTAATGGATTTTTCTCTCTGAAATGAGTCTTCACAACTATTATATATTCAAATGTACTGGACATTCAGCAATGGGGTAAATATTATTTGAAGTGAACCATCCCTGAGTCAAAACAGAACTGAATGTATTGCCAAGACATTTGACATCCTGGCAACTGGTGAGCTTCTTTCTACTGCCTTCAAAAAATACCTGTGGTTTCCACAATAAAATACAAAAGATGCACCTGGTAATCTCTAAAGAGCATATTTACTACAACCACCTCAGTAAACTCTCATAGCCTAATCAAAAACAATTTAAAGTGCAACAAGCAGTTATCAATGATGAAACAGTCATTAGAGCATGAAAGAATAATTAAAGGTATTTTCCTGCTACAGCTGTGTTGTATCAGAAAAAAAAATTTTTTCTTCTGAAATCTGAATATTTAAAGAGTCGCCAGCATTGCGCAATAATAAACTGTAAAGACTAAAATGGGTTCCTGGAAAATTGTAGTATTCTCACATTCTAGAAGGATGATAGCCTTTGGCAGTGGGAGCTGAGATTTCTTTATCCTGGCAGATGGGGTAGAGGAGTTAATGCGGTTCCCTCATTAATCCTAGGGAACTTTTGCTCCCGGAAATCACCTCAGAGTCACTATAATCCAGTTGCAAATTTCAAGAAAAGAGTAATATTAACATTTAATCTGATCTGATCTGCTTAAGGACAGATTTTTATTTTTGTAGAGAGCTTTAGGAGGCTCTCTAAAATGAATGATTTCATGAAGAGACACTGTTAGGCAAATTCAGAAACTGTGCAAGAGATGGAACAGCAGAAGCAAAAGCAGTATAGGGCTGAAGAGGAAAATATCTTATTTTAAGTGGGACAGTGGGTACAGAGGGGCTAGACAGAGCAAAAGTTGAGATAGGTGGAAGGATAAAAGAGAAGAGGAATACTGAAACAAGGGTTGAAACACATATATATATCAGATTCATTTTTCTTCTTTGGCTGATTTCATTATGTTTGTATCTTTTTACGATATATTGACTAATAAGAAGCTAAGGGCTACAGCTGAAACACTGAAGGCAGGTTATGAGGAAGCAGAAGTATTCGAGTCTTGGCAGCTGGGCAGGATCAGGTTAAGGATCCTTATCACAGAATACATGATGGTTTGCCTGAAGGAAGGAAGTATGAGGCAGCGTGTCCCTAGCAGGATGCAGGGAATTGCTTTGCTTGAGGGTGCTTATAATCAGTGGTTGTCTCCCTACACACTAACTGGCGACTGAACTGCTTTTCTCTCTGTTTACCCAATCAAAGCCTTTGGACATCTATGCCTTCTCCCTCTGCTCACTCCTTCCTTGCCACAACTCCATGACTTCAGGCTGGCCTACTGCTACCTTAAAAGATTCATTCTGGGAATTATGCCTGTGATGGGGAGTTCTGTTGTGGTTCCTCCTTGGTGAAGTGTTGAACACACAGATGTACAATGGAGTGCAAGACACTCCAAATCCCAGTTTCTGTAAGCTAGGTGCTCTGGGATTTGAACTGTTTGGGGCACTCAACTCACCAGGGAGATGCCAACCCCCAAGTTACCATGTGAAGGTTGTACAGGGAGTACTGAGAGGAAACAAGCTCTACCATCCTAGTACTCAGAGAAGCAGACCATTCTTCCCAGAGGAAGGATGATACAATTAAGGCACTGGACGAGATATAGAAGGTTTAGGTTGAATTTTCAGCTCTGCCACAGATTCCTGGGTGACCAAGGGGCAAAGCCCAATCTCTTTGTTTCTTGGTTTCCCCATCAGTTAATGGGGATAATACTTCCCTATCTCATAAGAACACAGTGATATATATTCATTAATATATGTGATACACTCCTGTATAGGACGATGGGTAGATAAAACTGTTGTGGGCTGCTACTCAGCTACTTATACACTGTCAATATTAACCACTACCAGAGGAGCCCAATTATAGTTGCTCTTGTGCCCACCAGGGCATTTCATAAGACTTACAGCCTGCTTCAACACAATATACTAATGGCTGATACATTATTGTTTTGCCATCATATTTACATCATTTTAGTTTACACAAGGAAGTATGTAGAATCTGTTTTGCCCACACAACTTTGTGCTTAAGTTTATATGACCCTCCTGGGTAATAAGGTTGGGGAAACTGCTCTAGCACATTGAGCGTGGAGGACAGAACAAGAAATACCCTGCCCTGTAGTGCTCCCTCACAGATGACAATGATTATGCTACAGCCAACACTCTCAAGTAAGAGAGGACCAGGCCAGAGGTGGTACATATAAAGCCTGTTATTTATGAGACCATGGCCTTGCCCCTTTCCTGCCCTCCGCACACAAGGCAGCCAAACTCCAGAGGCAAGTGCTGAAGCACAGCATTGCCCACTGAAGGCACAGGGAAACCACCGGGTCATGCAGACTACCAATACTAGTATGTCATTTACTGTTCACACTCCATGGAATAAAACTTGAGGTACTTTGGGCTGCCCGAGTTCCGTAAAAATAATTCAGGAATTAGAGAACATGGCCCTGGCTAAAACACATCAGTTTTCCTCTCCTCTTGTCCATCTTATATTCTTCCCACACATACACACAATGACAGAAAGTCACACACTGAATCTTGGTCCTTGCAGATGTGGAACCTAATAATTAATTTGAATCAACATTGTCTACAATACTCAAACAAGTCAAATAAGTTACAAAAACATTTTGTGATGACCATTACCATATGCAAACATATTTCAGAGTAGCAGCCGTGTTAATCTGTATTCGCAAAAAGAAAAGGAGTACTCGTGGCTAGACTTTACAAAAACTAGACAAGCCGTTTACAACACACACTTTGCTTCTTTACAAAAGAAAAAAGACACTAAACTATCTAAACTACTACATGCCACAAGAGGCCACAGCAATGGTTCCCTTAACCCACCCAGCAATATTGTCAATCTATCCAACTATACTCTTGGCCCAGCAGAAGAATCTGTCCTATCTCGGGACCTCTCCTTCTGCCCTTCCACCCCCACGAACATGACACAGTTCTGTGATGAACTAGAATCCTATTTTCGACGTCTCCGACTCAAGGAATATTTCAGCACACTTCTGAACATACTAATCCATGGAGACCTTCCTACCAACACTACAAAAAGAAGGATTCGAGGTGGACTCCTCCTGAAGGTCAAAACAACAGACTGGACTTCTACATAAAGTGCTTCTGCCAATGTGTACGGGCTGAAATTGTGGAAAAGCAGCATCACTTGCCCCATAACCTCAGCTGTGCAGAACACAATGCCATCCACAGCCTCAGAAATAACTCTGACATCATAATCAAAAAGGCTAACAAAGGAGGTGCTGTCGTCATCATGAATAGGTCGGAATATGAACAAGAGGCTGTTAGGCAGCTCTCCAACACCACTTTCTACAAGCCATTACCCTCTGATCCCACTGAGGGTTACCAAAAGAAACGACAGCATTTGCTCAAGAAACTCCCTGAAAAAGCACAAGAACAAATCTGCACAGACACACCCCTGGAACTCCGACCTGGGGTATTCTATTTGCTACCCATAAACCTGGAAATCCTGGACACCCCATCATCTCGGGCATTGGCACCCTGACAGCAGGATTGTCTGGCTATGTAGATTCCCTCCTCAGGCCCTACGCTACCAGCACTCCCAGCTATCTTCGAGACACCACTGACTTCCTGAGGAAACTACAATCCATCGGTGATCTTCCTGAAAACACCATCCTGGCCACTATGGATGTAGAAGCCCTCTACACCAACATTCCACACAAAGATGGACTACAAGCCACCAGGAACACTATCCCCGATAATGTCACGGCAAACCTGGTGGCTGAACTTTGTGACTTTGTCCTCACCCATAACTATTTCACATTTGGGGACAATGTATACCTTCAAATCAGTGGCACTGCTATGGGTACCCGCATGGCCCCACAGTATGCCAACATTTTTATGGCTGACATAGAACAACACTTCCTCAGCTCTCGTCCCCTAATGCCCCTACTCTACTTGTGCTATATTGATGACATCTTCATCATCTGGACACATGGAAAAGAAGCCCTTGAGGAATTCCACCATGATTTCAACGATTTCCATCCCACCATCAACCTCAGCCTGGACCAGTCCACACAAGAGATCCACTTCCTGGACACTACAGTGCTAATAAGCGATGGTCACATAAACACCACCCTATACCGGAAACCTACTGACCGCTATTCCTACCTACATGCCTCCAGCTTTCACCCAGACCACACCACACGATCCATCGTCTACAGACAAGATCTACGATACAACCGCATTTGCTCCAACCCCTCAGACAGAGACAAACACCTATAAGATCTCTATCAAGCATTCTTACAACTACAATACCCACCTGCGGAAGTAAAGAAACAAATTGACAGAACCAGAAGAGTACCCAGAAGTCACCTACTACAGGACAGGCCCAACAAAGATAATAACAGAACGCCACTAGCTATCACCTTCAGGCCCCAACTAAAACCTCTCCAACGCATCATCAAGGATCTACAACCTATCCTGAAGGACGACCCATCTCTCTCACAGATCTTGGGAGACAGGCCAGTCCTTGCTTAAAGACGGCCCCCCAACCTGAAGCAAATATTCACTAGTAACCACACACCACACAACAGAACCTCTAACCCAGGAACCTATAATTGCAACAAAGCCCGTTGCCAACTGTGTCCATATATCTATTCAGGGGACACCATCATAGGGCCTAATCACATCAGCCACACTATCAGAGGCTCGTTCACCTGCATATCTACCAATGTGATATATGCCACCATGTGCCAGGAATGCCCCTCTGCCATGTACATTGGTCAAACTGGACAGTCTCTACGTAAAAGAATAAATGGACACAAATCAGACGTCAAGAATTATTACATTCATAAACCAGTCGGAGAACACTTCAATCTCTCTGGTCACTCGATTACAGACCTAAAGGTCGCAATATTACAACAAAAAGACTTCAAAAACAGACTCCAACAAGAGACTGCTGAATTGGAATTAATTTTCAAACTGGATACAATTAACTTAGGCTTGAATAGAGACTGGGAGTGGATGTGTCATTACACAAAGTAAAACTATTTCCCCATGTTTATTTCCCCGCCCCCACCACCGCTCCTCAGACGTTCCTGTTGACTGCTGGCAACGGCCCACCTTGATTATCACTACAAAAGGTTTTCTTCCCCCCCCCCCCGCTCCCTTTCCCCCGCTCTCGTGCTGGTAATAGCTCATCTTAAGTGATCACTCTCCTTACAGTGTGTATGATAACACCTATTTTTTCATGTTCTGTGTGTATATAAATCTCCTCACTGTATTTTCCACTGAATGCATCCGATGAAGTGAGCTGTAGCTCACAAAAGCTTATGCTCAAATAAATTGGTTAGTCTCTAAGGTGCCACAAGTACTCCTTTTCTATATGCAAACATGTTTGCTGTGCACTATATTTTCCTTCAGAATTCATGAACCCAGTACTGTCATGATTAAGTTAATACATTCATAGATTTTAAAGCCAGAAGGGACCATTATGATCATCTAGTCTGAAAATCTGTAAAACATGCACAACTTCCCCGAAGTAGAGCAAGAATTAGCTAGGCCCAGGGTGTAACTGTCAGAGATAAACTTAGACACCCACACTTAAAGTACTAAAACACACTATAGCTACATAAAAAAATAAACCCTTTAAATCACACATCATTAACAAAACACCATTGTCCTTCCATCTCAAATTAGTCAGTACTGCTGGTCAGTACTTTTCAGACTTTTGGATTATTTTTACTCTAACAAGACAGGGAAAACGAGTTGGAAAACATCACAGCAACTTGAGCCTGACAGCTCAAAGTCTTGACACTTTAATCAACTGCGATTAGTTTCAATCATTTTAGTTTATATATCCATGAAGAAAAAAACTGTATTGTAGTTTTATCCATATTTACACAGAGAGAGAGAGATTTTTTTTGTAGTTTGACTATATCTTACATGTAGCAATTAAGCTTGCACTGGAGACAACTCAGTACTTCAAATATTATAATTTATGTACTATCCATTATATGACAAGATTTAAGAGCCTCCACAGTTAAATTTTGAGATAGTTTAATTTTCCTTACTTATTGCCATTTCGTGGCAGAGAACACTTTTGCAAAGGTAGAATCTCTACAGTATCATTAAGGTAACTTTTCAGAACAGGTTCAAATCCAAAACAGTATCTCCTTCTAAGTTGTTCCTGCAAGTGGATTGCTCTAAAAAAGGGAAAGCAAATGTGAATGTAATTCTTTATAGCATTCAGTTGTGAGACTTTTTTTTTTTTAAACTTTGCAGGCAGCAGAAGTGCCCTGAAAATTTCTCCGTACTGACCCATTAATTGGTGCCTCAATCTTTATCTGTCGAGAGGCTAATTCAGTCTTTGTTCTCTCCATCGAGACTGCCAAAAAAGGAACCAATTATTGCCAGCAATGGGTTGGTTCTTGTGATATGGATACATGTCCACAAGAAACTGGACTAAGATCATCAGCTGGTTTCAAAAAAGTCACTAGATAACAGTCTGATGGGAAAGAAATTTGGTCACTATTAATCTGAATCAGATTCAAACCAGCAACCACCTATTTTGAATGATCAGTCTCCAAAGCTAATAAAATAAATCTCTGTTCTGTCACACACTCTCCCTTCCACCTACTGCTATTCAACCCTTTGGTTAGATAAGACAAATACTCACCTTTACTTGCGTACACAGGAACCTCACACATTCATAGGTATCTCAGATCCCTTTCTATACTCTTGTTTTAAACGTAGTTGTACCTAGGATGGCAGAGGTTGTTTCCATTTCTCTTTTTAAAATGCTACCAAAGGAGACTAGCACCTCTTCCAACTCATGCAAAGGTATTGCTGGGGGAATCATAGCTCGCCGGCCTCTGCTAAAAGCAGAGAGGACCTCTCATGTTCTCCCTGGCTTGGGTAAGCAGCATTTCCCCTCAGACACCTTTTTCTTTGTCTGGTACAGGGAGAATTCCCGTTCCTGTTCCAATCCATCTTAGCGACTGCAACAGAAAAAAGTAGATTTGTCTTAAGATTTAGGTAAAGAACCAGGGCAACCGAAAGATCTAAGTGGATGATGGATTTAGGTGGATGATGAAATTCTTATAAATAATTTAATAGCAGCAATACAGTACCAGTTAAATCCTCCCCTCACACACAAACACTTGCCCAATATAAACATATTAGAGATTTTGTCAAAATTATTCTATTTGTTCCACAAGTTCAAGTGAGAGCCTTGATGCTGTCATCTTTATGCTCCAACTCTTTTTCTTCATATCTTCAATGTCCTTTGTAATTTTCAGTCAAGTTACAACATGATAGATTGTATTCATTACATTGTCAAGTTTACCAAATCAAATAATCCATCATGAGCATGGACAGCTGAAAGAACTGATTTAACATCAGCACCAGATATACTAATTGATTCAAAGAAGCTGATTTAACCTAATGATTTCTAGTATTGTAATAGCTAAGGGATGGTGGAGTTTGGTGCACAAGAGAAGATCTCCTAGTGCTGGACCACTGTGGTACTGGAGCTTGTAATTTTCAGGTGTAAATATCTGCACTCACATTTTATATAAACAGCTTTAAAACGTAAGTTTCTGAATTTGCAATTGCAAAACTAACTGGAGACTAAGCTAGTGTCTACTCTACCGCTTATGCAGGTGTTACTCCATTTAAACACTTGTACCTGGCAAAGTGTAGCCATGGACACATTGGCATGCAATTTTATGTACATACAAATAGGTTCAGGAGAAGCTCTTTTAACGGTTAGAATACCATTCCTTAGAATGCTGTTTAAAAATTGTAATCCTAAGCCTGCACAAATTCGTCTTGTATCACTTTTTTACAGCACTGAAAATGACATCAACACATTATGGCAGGGTTGTACCAAACTATCAAGTCTGAAGGACACATGGGTCCAGTATGATGTTGATAGCGTCCCCTATGACACTATAACTTGAAGCCATTACAATATTAATAGAAAACGCATGATAGCTCCATCAATATCTCCACCCACCAGTCAAATACTGGGTCAATGCGTTTCATAATAAAAGAATCAAATGACTATAAACATCATATCCCATGTAAGAAGACACACAAAACTGACAGACTGGCATGCAGGCAATGGAAAAGTTTGTAAGTGATTGTTTGTTTGGTTTTTTTTTAAATGGAAGCATCTCAGACACCCTGACTCCCCAGAGCTGTTACAAACTCAACCCACACTGTGCTCAAGTATTACAGGACTCATTACATATAAGGTCACTATGTTTCTGAGACATCTTCCCTACCTATGGACAACATGATAAGTTACAGACAGAGCAGCTGCCTTACATCAGACTTCCATTTATTTGGCTGAAGTTGGAACTCAGAACTACCTTAAAGGTGACACACAATTTAAATGAAAAGAAAGACCCATAGTTTTAGCATGATATCCTGAAATAAAGGTAATGAGGCACAGAGCACAAGACTGATTTTACAGGTAGCTTTTCCAGGTCACTGGTTCCAACTCTCTTTGATACCCTATTTTGCATATTGCACAGACATCAGAATCATCTTAGAACTGACTATTGAGTGGAAACAGCCTAAAAGCAGGGAGGGGTCACAATTGTGTAAAGTTTTTTAATACCCTTACTATTTTATTTTATATCTTTTTTTAAAAAAAGTTGACAACTTCAATATTAAAAAAATAATTTATTCTCCTTATAGGCTTAATCTAGTTCTTAGCCTCTATCACTAATGTAGTACATACTAGGAAATAACAGAGCAGGAGCTGGAAAACACTTTTAAAACAGGCTGCTACCTCTGATGTAGGCTCCCATCTTCCAACTAGAACGCTGGCTAGATTGTCGGGCTACAGGCTAGGGACTGACTGGCTAAGCAGCAGTTCTGCAGAAAAGGAGCTGGGGATTACAGTGGATGAGAAGCTGGATATGAGTCAGCAGTGTGCCCTTGTTGCCAAGAAGGCCAATGGCATATTGGGCTGTATTAGTAGGGGCATTGCCAGCAGATCGAGGGAAGTGATTATTCCCCTCTACTCGGCACTGGTGAGGCCACACCTGATGTACTGCATCCAGTTTTGGTCACCCCACTACAGAAGGGATGTGGACAAACTGGAGAGAGTCCAGCAGAGGGCAACAAAAATTATTAGGGGGCTGGGGCACATGATTTACGAGAAGAGGCTGAGGGAACTGGGGTTATTTAGTCTGCAGAAGAGAAGCGTGAGGGGGGATTTGATAGCAGCCTCCAACTACCTGAAGGGGGGTTCCAAAGAGGATGGAGCTAGGCTGTTCTCAGTGGTGGCAGATGACAGAACAATGGTCTCAAGTTGCAGCGGGGGAGGTCTAGGTTGGATATTAGGAAAAACTTTTTCACTAGGAGGGTGGTGAAGCACTGGAATGGGTTACCTAGGGAGGTGGTGGAATCTCCATCCTTAGAAGTTTTTAAGGCCCGGCTTGACAAAGCCCTGGCTGGGATGATTTAGTTGGTGTTGGTCCTGCTTTGAGCAGGTGATTGGACTAGATGACCTAGTGGGGGTGGTGGGGGTGGTGTTTGTTTTTCCCTGTGGAAAATTTTGAAGAAAAATTATTTAAATTTTCAGTGGAAAAGTTTGATTTTTCAGCCAGAAAAAAAAAACAGCCAAACACAAAAATGTTTACTTTTCCAATGGAAAAAAATCAAAAATTTCTGAGAAAAGTGGACACTTTCTGTAAATTTTCATTCAATCATAAAACCAATTTTTCATCAAAAAAAGTTTCACACAGAAAATTTCTCACCAGCCCAACTGTTGCTGTCAGGTTAACATTTCTGTATCCTTTTACCAATCCCCAAGTTACTTTCACAGATGTTTCCATTTATAGATCTCAAAGCACTTTAAAAACTTTAACTGACCTTCACACTACGTATGTGAGGTACTAGAGCTAAATATTAAGCCCATTTAACAGATAAGATGAGGCACAGAGCGGTTACGTGACTTCCCTATATAACATAAGAAGTCAGTGGTAGAACTGAGAAATTAATCCATATCTCCCAACCCTGAAGTTTAACTACAATGCCATTCTTCCTCTCTACCCTTCCAAAAAATAGGTAGGTTTTTGTTTGTTTATTTTTTTTTAATAATAAAGGGTCTGCAATCTCTTCTAAATGCATAATCCTTGTTAAAAATAATGGGATTTACATTGTTATTGATGAGAAAAAGTGAGTCTTCCTACTGAAATGAGAAGCTCCCTAAATTTTTAGTCTGAATTACTTAAGCTTTTATTCTTTTTCAAGTGTATATGAAACTCAACAACAAACAGAAGAGCAGAGGTATGAATTCACTTGTTACACAGGAATGACAAGCTTCATGAAGTAGTAACAAAATTTACGCAAAATGTGTATCATTAAAGAGAAATAAATATACAGAAACAACATTGTGTTGGTTAAGTATTTAACACAAACATAAAAACACAAGATTGTAAAGATCGACATGTAGGTTTTCTAACTAAAAAGAGTGGCTGAGAGGAAAGATAGGAAAATAAGAATATAAAATGTAGTCTTGTGAATATAAAGAAACAATATAAAATAAATGTTGAATAGCTGATGAAGAACAATACGGTGGGAATTACATAGTGTGCATACTCTCTGAACCCAGGCTTTATCCACACATAACAACTTGACTGTGTTTCCAACACACTCACTCTAGGTATGGGAATTTTTCCCATTCATAGACAGGAAAAGAAAACCCTAAGAATTAAAATGACAGTAATGGGAAACAAACAGAAAACAACAAAAAATAAAAAATTACATATTATAAATTGTCCCAAAGTATGAAAAAATGTTTCCGCTTTCAAAGCATTCCTCGGCACCTCTGTGGATGTTTACAGAAAATGGTGTTTTGTCCCAGGTTTTGTAATCCCTTGCCTGCAGAATCTGGCCGCCTGATGGAGCTGCTGTGAAATGCACAGAAAGCTAACTGAGTGTGTGTGTGCCCTCATAGACCTCTCTACACCCAACCAGTCACATGTTGTCCCCAAATCCCTGTGTAGGGAAGATGACCTGGACAACTGAGAGCTCCACCATTTTTCAGGGTCATTCCTATCATTTGCTGTGTTATTCAAAAACCAGTCCCCAACCCATTTTAATGTAAACCTACTTTAGATCTTGAGGAAGAAGAGACAGAGGAGCAGACTTCTCGCCTGTCCACCTTCCTGACTGCCCTTAAAAGTTCTTCATGCAGATGCTCAGCCATTCCTCACCTCCTGTGACATGCTCCTGGGTGGTTTGCTTTGAAAACCTGGTCACCCTACTACTACTGTCTTTTGGACCACATTGTAATCCCTACAGTAATGGTCCAAAATACTGTAGTAACCTATTGTAATAGCAAATTAGAATATTGTAGTAATACATTAAATATAGACGTTTTATATAAACTTGAATTTGTGATAACCAATTAAAGAATTAGACAAGACATTCTTACTCCTCATCCTAGTGCAACATTTATAATTGATTATTAAAAGCGAATCACCCTTCCAAAAACACTTCTAGTTCTATGTGAATACATCTGTAACTGTAGAAAATGCAGGAATTATCTGAGTTACTAATACCATTGTCCAATGCGCCTGGAGTGTAACTCTTTGTTGCGAATCTCCCAAAGTGAATAAGGATTAATAAAATATAGCACAAGATCAGGATAGGATGTATAAATATCACTGATTATTATCATGCAAACAATATGGCAAATTAGTATTATATTCCACCATATAGTACTAACATGTTTTTGATTTATAGACTATTTGGCACAGGATTAATGGACTGGGAGAATTAAATAAATTGATCTGTTCTACTTTAGTACCCTTTGTACTAAAGACTGAGTTGTGTTTAGAATGCAGAAGTTTAAAAAAAATCTTCCTGAATTAAAGTCATGAGAACATCTTCTGAGAAATATTAATGATAAAAAATAATACATTGTGAAGTTTCTTTAATGGCTGTCTGACAAATGCAACATTTGATCATAAAGTACTGTACTTCTATATTCTTATAAGGAAGGGGTTTTACCCCCTTTAATCTTAAAATACAAAAGGAATCTGGACTTTTTTTTAGAGCACCAGGTCATTCTTTTAACATTTTAAAATATGTTGCATAAGCCTTGCAGTTTGCAGAAAAGCAACAAGATGTGCTGCAGTTTTTGAATATAGGATTCAGGATATATATACACATCATTAGTCTAACACACTATCGCCTTAAACGGCGCATATTTTCAGAAAAAGAAGTCCCTACAGTAAATCATAGTGACATTCTAGTTCAATGGTGCATCCTTGTCTTTAGAAAATAAAAACCAAAACTCAGTTTCAATTCCCCTCAGGTATCTTTTACATTAAAGTTCCTTTTCTTTGAGTAAATCAGGTCCTACAGATCCATTATGGTAAGTCGTCAGCCAGCTTTTTTCTTGAACAGTGCTGATCGTGTTCTGCTTTGTTTATATAAAGCTATGGCAGATATATGGACTGTCATGACCATTGAGTGAAACAATGCTTTGACACCATATCCAATCATTCTGAGCTCTAATGAGTGGATGCTGTGCTTTTTCTCCTTCCAAGATCATACTCCCTGGATTGAAATGAGGAGCCAATGTCTCCCCCCAAGCCCCATCTTTCTAAACATCCATTATGATGTGTTGTCTGGCCTCTTGACAGTATTTTCTTTTTCAATAATTGGTTCCTTGTTTTCCACCAGCTGAGAGAGTGGAGAACAGTCCATGGGGCCTTGACCTTAGCTGATGGTTAAAATAGAGATGTTGTATATCTGTGGCCTGCATTATGAGAGATGTCAAACTAGGCTACCTTCACAGTCCTTTATGTTCTTAAAATCTACAAATTCATGAAACAGGAATTTCTTCAGAGGTTTCTTATGAGTTGCGACCATTGTAGCATGTCTGTTCATGAGATCAACACTCTCAATCAGCTCAAAAGGGAGTACATTGTCATTTCTGTGTCAGATTTTACTTTCTTTATAGACTTGATCATCTGTTGAAGTCCCCTTCATATGAAGGTTTTATTACCCTTTAACATATAGCTTTGCTCACATGTATGATTGACTGCACTGGAAATATTTGGGTTTTCTTCCTATCACAAATCCACGATATGCCAGAAAATGGACAGGTCTCATTGTATCTGTGCTCAATTCAGTAAGGCATCCAAAAAGGAATAGATGTGTATCTCCAGCTAACCGTGGCCTACAATTAGTATTTCCAGGACCATGGAAGTGAGAACATGAATATAAGCTCTTCAGGTTTACACAAGACAATAAGTCCCCACACAAGCCCCGCAAGTGGCTACTGGTGTGGCTTTGAGAGCCTACATCTTGAAACATATCTGTGTGTGGTGTCAGTGGTGTTTGTTTATTGGGGAGAAGGGAGTGGTTTTTTATGCATCTGTTCAGGCGTCTCAGATCAAATACTACTCTGTTTCCCTCCTATCATTTAAGGCTAGAAACAGGGTGACAAACAGCCCCTGTACTCTTTTTCTGTGCTCTATTTTCCAGTCCCTTAACAGGGACAGGTTCTGACATTTCAATCTGAAGATGCTGTATGGCTTCCTTCATGCCCCGATGCTTCCTTGGTGTTTGAAATTGGGAATAGAATGAATCTGTGCCTAAATTTCTTGTACAGTTCTATCAAATAGCCCGTCTGGGCTATGTCCATCACCCATTTGTCTGTAGTGCCCGCTCTGGGAGTGCAAGCTAGATAGAAACATAGAGACTTAGCTATGCTGATGTAAGTTCCCAGTGTAGACCAGTCCTAAGTCTGCAGCCAATGAAATTTTCTAGAGAGAAGTCCGTAGTCAGATTTCTTGGTTTTGAGAGGGATGACATCTATCAGTGCACTTGTTCATGCAATGATTCCTTAACAAAGTACATGGAGTCTGAAGAGCTACCCAGAGCAGTGGATGTTGCCTCATAATTTCTCCTGGGCAAGGAGTATTTTCTTGTCCAGATGGAAAACATTCATCAAGAAGTAACACTATCTCCTTGATTACAGAACAGGAGACTGAATCAGTCTTTGTAATGACTGACTACAGAACTTTTTGGCCCGCTTTCTCAGTCCCTTGAGTTTAGCTGAACATTATGTCTCTGTTAGGATATCCCTCGGGCTTGAAATTGGATAGATGGATCAAATTTCAAACCTGAAGAGATGTATTTCCAAGACGTTTCACTCATCATTGGTCCTGTTCTTTCCTTCTCTTTGGGACACTTATCTAGGGGGAAAACAAGAACTGCAATGGTCGTTCTGAGCACAGTTCAAAGGACTTCGATCAGAGCCTGTTTCAAGCAGTCTTCTGCTGGGAAAGGATGGTTTTGGGATTAACACAGAACAGAACTGAGACTCAAAAGATCTGGCTTGAATTCCACTCTCTGCAACGGACTCTCTATACAATCTTGGCCAGGTCACTTAAAGTCTCATTCTCAGCCCATTAAAGTTAGTCCGTTGACTTCAATGCACTTTGGATCAGATCTTTATCTTTCTTTCCTCAAATGTAAAATAGGAATATTTCTTCTGTATTCACAAGGAGGTTTTGAAGATAAATAAATTGATAAATACTTGGGTGGCACTGAGACTTCACAGTTACACGGGCTATATTAGTCGAGAAATTATTAGGGTGGCAGCTTGAACTGGTACAAGTATGTATCAGTGAAAGTCCCTAACTAGCCCTTCAGCGCCTTACCGCTGATCATTAATTTTAATAGAAGACACACGCTCATTAAAGCCAATACCCACTCTACCATAGAGAAGGAGGATTCATCAGTGATAATACTGGCATGGGACCCAAGAGACCCGGATTCAATTCCCTGGTCCACTACAGATTTTCTTTGTGATTTTAGCAAGATACTTAGTGTCTCTGTGCCTCAGTTCCTCTGTAAAATGCAGATAATAGCACTTCCCTACTTCACCAGCGTTGTAAGGATAAATACATTAAAAATTTGGAGTGCTCACATACTATAGTAATGGAGATCATATAAGTACCTAATAAAGACAGACAAAAGCAAAACAGAACGGCATTTAGCTCATGTTCCTCTTCGATTTCAGTTGTCTAGATATACATTAAATATTAAAATACATCCTTCCAACTCATTTCTTACTTCTCCCTAACTAGCAAATACATCAGAGGTTTAATCAAAACCTCCCACAGCAGCTTCTCTAAATCCATGTGTCTGCCAACTGTCTGTACTGAATTTTCTTCAAATTTAATTCATAACTTAAACTTGCACTGAGTAGCCCTATTTTTTGAGCTGTAAAAAGCTTTGCTCAAAGTACGTAGTGAAAAAATGTTATCAAGAAAAAGTTGAACAACCAACAGAGTTACTTTAAAGAGCTTCCCCTTTAGCATTAGAGCAACTCTGCAGACTGAAGTTATCATAAAAAGTCTCTGCTATGCTAATGTGAACACCAACATTTCAAAGCACTGACGGCAAAATTTAGATAGGTCTAAATGCTACTATTTATGTTTACAGCTTTGTGCCCTGGAAATACCAGATAGCACCTGCAAATCAGGTACTTAGCATTTAGACCTTTAACCACCTGATTTGCAGGTCCTATTTGACAGAAGTTTAAGTGCTATCATTTGTGCCCACAGTCAGTTGTAGATGTTTTAAAAATAATTGTTGCTTTAAGTTTAAGTGGTACACAAGGACACAGTTGCCTTCAATTATTTAAAATTTTGGTGTTTACATTAGCATATCTGAGACTTTCTTATGCTTACTGCACCTAGCAGCACTTTTTGTCTTCACTTTCCAGAAATGTAAATAGTTATTTTTTGTTACTTTTTCATAGACTGACAAAGAACAAAATAAATGATGTTTTATGAGAAATCCTGTAAAATTTAATAAAATCACCTTTCTAGAAATATTGTGACCCATCTCCTTGAATTCAATAGCAAAATATCAAAATTTTTTGGATGATTAAAAACACTACTGAAAACAAATTGGTCCCTGTTAGATTCTCTGGGTTTTTACAATAGCTTCTACAGAAACCTATTATATATTTATAGAATCTTTTTTTATTTCATCACTATTATATTCCGTAGGACTTTTCCCATAAGAACAGGATATAATCTAGTGGAAGCGAATAAGACAAAATTTTATCTGCAGACCATTGACATGATGGTTCAGCTATTATGGTCCATCATACCAATGTACGCTCCCAGGGACTCTCAAATCATGGATTACTGGCATAATAGACTATAACAGCTTGTGTCAATTCCTATTTAGGGTGCTTTAATCTGTGGATTACAAACACAGGAAAAGCATCAGGGCTTCAAAAGAGATATTATGGTCTATTTTGTAAGTGAATAATTTGCAAATTTAAAAAAAATACTGTAACGTGCTGTGAATACACATTGTGTATTATATATATTCATGTTCCATAACTGAATACTAATAATCTCTATAGAAAATTGTTATTTCACACATGCCCATGCCCATTTTAAGGTTCGACAGACATGGTCATTTTAATTTTTAAGTCTTAAAAAAACCAGGAGCACAGAAGGTATCTGAAAGCAACAAACTCAATTCCTTCCTCCTCCAATTTAAGGGAGACGAAAGGGCCATCTTTCAAAATTAAAAAATGCTTTTGCTTCCTGGTTCAGAACATTTTATTATTAGGTTTTTAAAAATATTAAAAACAGGGCCAATATTGAAAACAATTACAAACATTTAAGTTGGCTGAGTAGCACCTTAATATGAGTCACTGGTAGACCAGACAAGCCAATCTGCATTTAAATACTGTCTTATTTTCTGAAGCTTCTGTCCCTAATGCTACAGGATACAAAGAGGAGCTTAACTAGAAGATAAAAATTACTTTAAAAGGCTGCCTATATGAAATTCCACAATTCTACTATCCTTAATTGATTTTAACATGTGGGGGGGGGGGGATGACAAAGGCAGTTTGGTATGGTGGGTGTGCAATGTAAGATTTAAGCTTACATTCTTCCTATAAGCTACAGTCTTTTGATTCATCTTACAAATATATATATATACACACATATATATATACACACACATATATACACACATACTAAATCAAAGACAGTACATCTGTCAAAACTGAAGTCTATATTAAGCAAATCAAAAACAAAAATTGCTGGTAAGGATTTGAAAGCATTAATTATTTTATTCAGATTTAAGGCTTCAAATTATTTTATTCTTTGAATCTTTCAGATTTAATCAATGGTCTGTTACCTGGTTAATTAATGTTTATATAATGCTTTGAACGTATGAAGAGCTATATGAACACTAAGTACTACTCTCCCAAAATTAAAGAAGAGATACGGTCAACATCCATCAGAATAGCCTCTCAAGCTATTTAAGAATCCCTTAACTCTCAGAGGAAACACCACAAAGAGCAACATTGCTTAAGTATGCAAATTAATAATTAAGATAGCAAAGACACTGTGGCTGTTAATCCTTTAAGCACAAAAGAAGTAAACTCCTAATTGGCTCTAATGACATGCTTGCTGCTTAGTTTAGCAAGGTGTTTTATTCAGCAATTCCCTGGGCCAAAGGGCCAGATACACAGTTCAGAAAGAAGTTCTGGCCCCCTTCAGTATTTACTGCCTATCGTACCAGATTCTCCACCTCAGGCAAATATGTGTGATTTTGCACTATGGAACCAGCACAGCAACTCGCTGGTTAGCGGTCTATAAATCAGAGCATCCAGAAGCAGATGTCACTGGTTTCTGCTTTGCAAAAACAAAAATAAAAAAAATCTATAGAAGGTACAGATGCTTGAATAATCAAGGAAAAAGAACAGAGGCGGGGGGGAAAAAAGATACAAAAATGACTGATTTCCACGCTACTGAACTTACATTTTCCAGGAGGGGAACTAAAGCTTAGATTTTCTGACAACAGCCAAAAAAATGCCCCCAGACTGTTAACAACCACAGATTTTTCAGTCAACTGTGTTTTCAAATGCTAGCAGTATGATTCAGTAAAATAATGAGAAGCTACTCAAATTCAATAAGGTTTTACAGTCGTGCCAATGAAAAATAAACCCAGTGAACTTCTCTTTATAAAGAAAAAGCAAGCAACAAACACATTACAAATTTGTGATGTACAATTTCTGACACCTGCACTCTGAAGGGTATTCTCGTATATTTCTGTACTTTGCTAGTATTAAGAGTTACAGTCCCATACATGGAACCTAATATTGTCCTAGTCCTACAGTAATAGGGATACAGGGTTTGCCGTATTGGTTCTCTGCCCCCCAGCAGCAGCCTATACCTAACGACTCCCAAGAATCCTAGAAAAAAATAAAATAGACAAATCTTAACCCGTAATGCACCTAGTCCTTTCAGATTTCCACAGGCCTTCAGTCTGTGCTCTGACTCATGAGATTAGATAAATCTGATTGTTCTAGGTTGCACAGCTAGCAACGATCATAAAATAATCCAGCCTCAATATTTGTCTCGATGATTCCTTGGGGCAGAAAAAATGCCACAGATTAACTTAATTCTGATAAATAATATTTATTTGTACTAGTGTGGGGAGTATACCTCTGTCAAGGTTCCTTCCCCACTCTGAACTTTAGGGTTCCTTCTCCACTCTGAACTTTAGGGTGCATGAAAGCCTCCTAAACTTACTTTTCCCAGCTTAGGTTAAACTATTTTACCATTTGCCCTTGGACTTCCACTGCCACCACCAAACTTTATCTGGGTTCCTGAAAAAAACGTAGTTTGGACATGCCTTTCCCCCCCAAATCCTCCCAACCCTTTCACTCCACTTCCTGGGGAAGGTTTGGTAAAAATCCTCACCAATTTGCATAGGTGACCCCAGACCCAAACCCTTCGATCTTAGAACAATGAAAAAAGCATTCAGTTTCCTTACAAGACGACTTTTAATAGAAGTAAAAAGAAAAGAATCATCTCTGTAAAATCAGGATGGTAAATACCTTACAGGGTAATTAGATTCAAAACATAGAGAATCCCTCTTGGCAAAACCTTAAATTACAAAAAAGACAAACAGACAGGAATAGTCATTCTATTCAGCACAGCTATTTTCTCAGCCATTTAAAGAAATCATAATCTAACACATACCTAGCTAGATTACTTACTAAGTTTTAAGACTCCATTCCTGTTCTGTCCCTGGCAAAAGCATCACACAGACAGACCCAGACCCTTTGTTTTTCTCCCTCCTTCCAGCTTTTGAAAGTATCTTGTCTCCTCATTGGTCACTTTGGTCAGGTGCCAGCGAGGTTACCTTTAGCTTCTTAACCCTTTACAGGTGAAAGGATTTTTCCTCTGGCCAGGAGGGATTTTAAAGGTGATTACCCTTCCCTTTATATTTATGACAACCTCCAAGAGGCTCTAGCACAGTGGTTCCCAAACTAGATGCGCCACTTGTTCAGGGAAAGCCCCTGGCAGGCTGGGCCACTTTGTTTACCGCGGTTTGCCGCTCCAGGCCAATGGGGCTGCAGGAAGGGTGGCCAGCACGTCCCTCAGCCCACGCTGCTTCCCGCAGTCCCCATTGGCCAAGAACAGCGAACCGCGGCCACTGGGAGCAATGATCGGCTGAACTTGCAGATGCGGCAGGTAAACAAACTGGCCCGGCCCAGCCCAGCCCGCCAAGGGCTTTCCCTGAACAAGCAGCGCCCCTAGTTTGGGAACCACTGCTCTAGCATGAGCCAGCTGGAACAGGTTGTCATATTATGCAGAGGCTCATATCAGTCAGAACTCAGATACTGACTGAAGGCAGACTCCTTGCCTTGGAATGATTACTGAACACCACAATTAGTACTGCCTTTAATTTCACTCAATGCTTTTCTTATGCAACAGGATAAGAGATAGGGAGCAATTCATTTTTAATATGCCCTTTATACTATGAATTCCTCAGCTAAATCCCCATTTACAGTTTCCCTTTATTATCTGTTATCTTTGTTAGTATATCCTGAAAATCGCACTATTCTCCAATTTTAACCATTTTCATCCATCTTGCCTGGTCCTATTTAGTCTCTGCTATCACTTCGTTAAGGAGAAACAAAAATTGGACACAGTATTCCAAATGAATGAGTCATGTATATGTATCTGTGATGGGTTCCCCCTAGGGTGCCACCTGGAACTGGGGTACCACTGAGCCCCTGATCCGCCAGCCTGGGCTCCTTCTCACACTGTACTGCTGTGACAAGTTGCTAAGCTCTCCAAATCAGCATACACAGAGGTAGGGACACACCCAGCTATAGCTACAAACAGATGTTGAGATCAGCTCTGCATGGGAAGGCTTAGCTAAGGAACTGCCCAGATATTCAAGTGCACCCCCCTTTGAAGGGTAAACCCAAAATTATACCATCTTACACTGTACAGTTCCCTCTGCAGGGCAAGCTCATGAAATTTGCCCCCTTCTTCGATGTGGAGAGGAATATACACAGCTTTCTACCCCAAGTAATCACTCCTGCTCACACTGGTTTTACACAAAGCAAAAATAAATGTATTGACTACAAAAAGATAGATTTTAAGTGATTATAAGGGATAGCAAACACATCAAAGTGGATTACCTAGCAAATAAAACAAAAATGCAATCTAAACTTAATATACTAAAGAAATTGGGTATGAGTAGCAAATTCTCACCCTAATTGTTGGCTTAGGCAGTTTTCAGAGATTCTTCAGGGCCAGCTGCACTTGCTTGCAGCTTAAAACCCCAGGTATTCCTTTCACAGGCTAGAAATCCCTCTAGCATGAGTTCAGTCCTCCTCCCCCAGTTCAGTCCTGGTTTCTCGGGTGTTTCCAAAAGTCTTCTTTGAGCAGAGAGTCAGTGAAGAACCACGATGTTGTCACTCCCCTGCCCTTTTGCATATGGCGGGAACGCTTTGTCTCCAACTTTAGTTCCCATGCCTTTCAGTGGAAAAGCACTAGTATTCTATGATGGAGTCCAGCACCAGGTAACTTGGTCACATGCCCCTGTAGGGACACAGCCATAACTCGGAGGCTGTTTGTAGCATCCTCAGCAAGGTTCCCTGGTGGGAGATTAGCATCTTCAAAGACCTACTGTTCTCCCTAATGGCCCTTTCCAGCCAGCCATTACGTTCTGCCTAGTGGGTGTTCCCCAGGTGTAAATACATTTGTAATAGTACATAGACAATATTCCTAACTTCAGATACCAAAATGATACATGCATACAAATAGGATAATCATATTCTGTAAAACACAACTTTTTCAATATCTTACATGACTTATCTTGCATAAAATACATCATTGTTATGCCCTAGTAATAACATAATAATATTACTATGAAGAATATGGGCATAATGCCACAGTAGCATTTTAATATTTTCTCTATTATTTTCAATCCCTTTTTCATGCATCCAAGCATCCTATTTTATTTTGAACTCATGCTGCTGGATGTAGTTAATGCAATGCTAAAACCAAGCTGATATATTTTCACCGTAGGAGACAATGACCATGTGAGTCTTACAATTATACTATTGCTATCCTAGGTAGTGGCTGGTGCGCATTTAGCGGCCAATGGATGTTGATGCAGTACACTGATGCCACTATTGAAAAGCTATATTGAATTAGCTGCAGCCAAGCCGAGATCAATTTATTAATAGAAGTAAGTTTTTTGAAAGTATAGGGCCAGATTGGTCCCTGCATTAGCACAGGTGAGCATGTGTAAGAAACTTCCTACCCATCTTTATTGCACTCAGGGAAGTACTGGGACTTCTTTCCATATACTGCATCTCAATGTATACTGCACTATACAGAATACATTTATTATAGATACTTATTAGGCACCTATCAGCATAGCCTTTAAGTACGTCCTGATTTATTAAATGGTATGCTAGCTATGAAAATAAGTTAAAATGTAGTGCATGGTGAGGTGGTGGGATTGGTGAACATAGGAGGTGTTAAGAGGTGGCTTCTGAGCACACAGAATGTTTATCAGAGAGAACCCAGTCTTTGGCATTACTTCGTTCTCTCAAGCACCACATAACTGAACCCCCACTTCTCTCTGATGCTCCACTACAAGGTCAGGTCATGCCTCACAAATTGAGGATAATCCTCTAGATACTAGTTAATGATTAAGGGACAGATTTTGTCACCCATCATCATATTAAGTAGTCCTACTGATTTTTTTTTGGGGGGGGAGAGAAGACATCGGGGGAGGACAATAAGCAAAACATTTTTTAGTCTCACACAAATTGGCTGAACTATTTCCACTCAAATTTTCTTTCATGTTCACCTTCAGAGGCCAAGCCTGGAAAATTTCAGGCTGAAGGGTAAAAGCTGCAGACAAGAGTTAGAATGGGATCACTCAAGCAGCGTGAACCACAGATGCCATTGGCATTCCTTTAATAAATAGTCAACAATGTGTTTCTAGATTTTGCCATTTTTTCTATTTTAAAATCAACATTGAAAGTGTATGTGTCTCTCTCCTCCTGCTATTTGCATTAAGCTTCCTATTTTTCGTTCTCGTTCTAGTTACCCAATATCACTTTTAACATTTGTGCTTTTTTTTCCGAAGAGCCAGATGTTGTAAGGTCAGAATCCTATGCCACCGACTGCTCTGAGAATAGAAACTACTCCATTTCAGAGAGCAGAGAGGTCAGGATACTAGCCCTGGTGTACCAATTGCTCTCAAAACATTTATATTTGAAAGACTTTATTTCTTTTAAATCTAAACTAATTTCAGACAGAGTAACAGCAACCTCCTGCCTTTTACCAGAACCAAAAATCAGTATTTTAAAAATTCTGTCATCCTTGTTCACTGCCTTGAGTGAGCAGTTTGGCAACTATTCTGAAAGCCCTGAAATACTCTGTGAGAACCTGAATGTAACAGAAATTCCCTAACCGGTCCAAGCTAGAGAAATGGAAGATTTTAGTAGTCACACCATGTGTTTTGAAGGTAATAAATATGCACTAGATCTATTTCTATACCTAATATTTGTGTATTTTGCACTTCCAATCATGTGTCCATTGCACACAATGAAGTGAAGGTTTTAGGTGCCCAAGTAGCATAGAACAGACTCATAACTGTATTCTATAATTTAACAAGATTATTGATATGATTTCTAATACTACCAGGAATCTATCTAAATGCCTAGATTCAAATAAAATGAGTGAATACACATTTTTGTGCTTTTCTGACATACATACAACCAGAGAGAGAGAGAGAGGGAATGCATGACAGGGTGGTTTGAGATGAAGGTTTTATCTGCATCAAGTTGAGGTGGCTGCATTCCACACAAGGGACAAAGCCAACAATGAGTTATGCTAGTCATTTATTTTATGGTTTTGTACTGCTGTCCCTCATCATAGTATCTGAGCACCTGGCATGTAAAATAGATCGGCAGTAGTGAGGTCCCTAATGAACTGTATGAAGTCTTTGGCTCTTCTCCTTTTGCAGGTTATACCCAAACAACTGCCAATAAAAGCTTTACACAACTGTGAAAGGATTGCTCCTGGGCGCATGACAAACCACTGCTGGGCCCCTGAGCAAGTGCACAAGACAACAAATTTTTAGTTGGATGTCACCCCCCTTTCAGGCAGGGCACCACCTGCAGCAGTCTTACTGAACAACAAGTAAGTCAAACAGTCCCACATCAGGCCGACCTTCCTCAGGAAGGCTCCGGCAGGCAGCAGTCGCTAGTCAGTTCCTGGCCCCAACCGTGTGTGTGTGTGTGAGTGTGAGTGTGTGTGAGAGAGAGAGAGAGAGAGAGACCCGGAAGTTTATTCTCCCTCCTGGAGGTCTGCTTGGCCCTAAGTTTTAAACCTGATTGAACCCCAAGAGCGTTGAGTTGTTTTTGGACTCAACCTCGACCCTTCCTCCTGAATCTGAATCAGTGCCATCATCATCCTATCCTGCCTGTGGAGTTGACAAGGCAGCACCTGCATGTGCCACCAGCTGCGTGCCTCTTTCCTGCCAGCTGCTACCCCCAGCTGTGCTGTGGGCGGCTTCTTGTGATACTCAAGCCGCAGCGCACACAGCACAGTGAGGTGGTGGTGGCTGGCAAGAGCAAGGCACACAACCACCATGGCACCAACAAAACAGGCAGGGGAAGATCATCAGAACCCACTTGAGCCCAACAGGGCCAGGCTTTTTTCTGACTGAACCCAACACTTGTAGTTGGGTCCTATCATACTCGGGTCAGGTTGCAGGGCTGTACTCCCTCCCAGCCATCTCCCAACTGAGCTGGGCTCTCCTTTTTTTAATTCCTCCCTCCAAGCCTGATATCTATTGTAAGTGTAACAGGATGGGGCTGACTGAACCCACAGCAGCTCATTCACCCTTTCTTGGCCAGGGTGAGATTTGTATATCCCATCACAATACCACATCATCCTGAATTCTTTATTCCATATATCATACAGAAAAAGACTTTAGAAATGTTTGAGAGAGTTTTCCAAAAGTTTTATTGGGACTGTTTTGTTAATTCCTCCACCGATAAAGACAGGCACGCAAGGGTTTCAATGGAAGCTAATCAAAATCTGCACATATTTCATGCTCATGATTCCAAGTGGAGAATCAGTGGAAGAGGAAAATTATGAGCAATAAACACTAACCATATACATACATAAAAAAAACCCCAGGGCTAGAAGCCAATGTCATATTTCCTGCTTGAAAGCTAGAAATCTGCCCTTTCCAATGGGATAAACCTCCGCTTTCTAGCCCAAAATGAAATCTATCACTGGTCCAAGATAATTTGTTTTTTGTTTGTTATGTGTGTTTTGTTTGTTTGTGGGGGAGGGGTTGTTTAGTTTTGTTTTGGGGGGGGAATAGAACTCCACATTTGGGGGAGAAGAACACCCCTCTCCCTCTCTCTTTGGCTGACAGATATTTTTTTAATGCTAGCTATCATAAGCTCCTCAGAAGTCTGGAATGACCTAAGTATTCCTGCCAGATATGGTGTGTAAGTGGTAAAAGCATATGATAAATAAATAATACTAATACTAATAATGCAAAAAGAAAAGGAGGACTTGTGGCATCTTAGAGACTAACCAATTTATTTGAGCATAAGCTTTCGTGAGCTATAGCTCACTTCATCGGATGTAGCTCACGAAAGCTTATGCTCAAATAAATGTGTTAGTCTCTAAGGTGCCAAAAATACTCCTTTTCTTTTTGCGGATACAGACTAACACGGCTACTACTCTGAAACTAATAATGCAGCGCTCTTCATAAGCAGATCTTAAAGCATTTCACAAAGGAGGACACTATCATTGTCCCCATTTTACAGACAGCAAAACTGAGGTGACAGAGAAGTGAAGTAACTTGCCCAAGGTCACCCAGCATGCCTGTGGCAGAGCTGGGAATAGAACTCAAGTCTCCCAAGTCCCACACCAGTGCTCCATCCACTGTATGTGGAATATGCACCTAAATATACATTTTATACGCATTAGTTATATTACATATATTACATTACATTTTATATGCATTACATTATTCTCTCTCTCTCTCTCTCTCACACACACACACACACACACACACACACACAATTTAATTAGCTAATATTTGGTCTAAAACTGCTATGGAATAATGTATATTGTCCATACATTATTGTATTTAAAATTTACATATGTAGAGTAATAATTGCATCATACAAATGTGGGCAAGAATTTCGATACCTAAAGGTCATTTGAATGCATAATTGTAGTACTGACATCTTTAAATACACTGTTGTAAATTTGGTAGTTATTGTTGTGATGTGCCACTATGATATTGCATCATTGCTGATATTATAAGCACATGTGTGTATATTTACCTGGCACACCCGCAAACTGTGGGCTGTCTCCAATGAAAAATTTGCCCTTTTATGTCCATGCCAAGAACAAGCCTTTTGAGAAAAGTAGGTGAACAACTTCAGTATTTGAGCAGATATTTTGCCTCACTTTCTTAACATGCCTGGAAACACAATCAAGTTTATCCAACCTGGCCACACATGTCCATATGTGCCCTGGCAGAAGGATCGTTTAGAGAGAAATGGAAATTAAGCACCAATATGTTTTACAAATTATTTGTTTTAGTAAATTGCAATTTTGTCTTAAACTAAATTAAAACACAACATAATGAACATCTACTAAATCTTATTTTCTTCTTCAGTAAAAGGTGAGTCTTACACACACCCTTTCTTTTGTACATAAATCAGTCTCGCGTCCAGCTGTGATCCAGGTAGATCCATTCAGACATCTAGCTCTGCAGTCTGAAAAGTAAATCATTCTGGCGGGTAAAAATTTCCAAATATATTAAAGAGAGGATAGGCACCATGATAGTAAAAGAAAATCAGACTACATGAATAACAGAACTAGAATCAAGAAAACTGAGGAAACTACAGAATATTCAAACTATGTATTCTGAGCGAATCTTTTTCTTTTTGATAGGTGGGATAATGCCAACAATCAGTACTTGTATGAAGTAGAGTAGGTACCCATACAGAAAAAAACAGAGCAGCATTAGACTTGGAGGCGAGGTTTAAGGAGTGCTGGAGAGGTGTGGCAACCAAGCATAGCTTGTTGTTTTTGCCCTGGCACCACTTAGCAGAATGGCCTGAGGAAGTCATAATAATATTGTGATTAACATAGGGCTTAATTGTGTAAGGTGCTGAACATCCTCAACTACTTCATCTACTTCAATAGGCATTGAGTGTTTTCAGCACCTCAAAAGGACCAGGCACTCAGTGAAAATTGTGAAATTAAACCAATACAAGAGAAATACAGCATTAAACACTGCTTCTAGATTGTAAATGAAGGCAGACAGCAGCACTGTCACTCTGCACCTTAACAGGTTTGAACATCTCCATGAGTCAAGGGTGAGGACATGGTACATAGGGAGTGCTGAGTTTTGCGAGAACCTTACTCAGAAGACATTTATATTTTAATACGAACTCAAATTTCCTAGTTTTTTTCTCTCTCACACACACTCTGCCCCTCTTATAAAGTAAACAATATATAAAACCATCAGAGAACAGGGCCCTGAGGTGCAAAGATATACGTGTCACTCAGAGCAAAGAAAGTTAGAACGGATTTTTTAAATGAATTTCATAGCAATAAAATTATCGGGAAGCAATTTTATTACATCAGTTTTGAAGCATTATTGTAATCTAATTTCAGGTTTACAGAAGAGTAGGCCTTTTCATTTCAAGAGGCACTCAGATCTTGAAAATCAAATTAAGTCATGCTTGTTTGGCAAGCTTACCAATGTCTCCTTAGAAAGAAACAAAACTAACTGAGTATTTGACGAAGCCCTAAGAAGGGCACTTGATGCCTCAGCTTTACTCACTAAAAACATGAAACAGCTACCTCTTCCTTGCAGGATTTTTCTACAAAACACAATGCTTCAAGCAAAAAAGAAAGTGACTTAACAGCAAGTAGACTTAGCAAATGAACTGAACCCCAGAACCAAAACCATCTGAATTTTTGAGGGGAACGGAAGGTTCAGAATCTTAACTCAGATCCAGATCTGAATTATGGATGTTGAACCAAAACATGGGATCTGAAGAACCTTGAACTTTGGGTGGCCTGAAAGCAGGATCTGAATTTTGCCAGGTATGTCCCATCTCTAAGAATAAGATGCAAATCCTGAGTCACAGGTTCTTTCCACACAGAGTGAAACAGAATGTTCCTTGCACTCTTTAAAATAAGTAATTATAGACAGAAATTTCTCTGTAAATTAGAAGAGATTAAATATGGTCTGAAAAGAGAAAGAACAGCAACATGAGATACATACATTTCCATACAAAAGACTCCTTTGATATCTCCTTTAATGTGGACAATCTGGCAGACACAAAGCTGAAGCCATGGCCACTTATTAAAAATCCCTTTTCAAAAATCTAGCTTGAATAAATACTGTCAAGGTTCCTCCACCACTCTGAACTCTAGGGTACAGATGTGGGGACCTGCATGAAAAACCTCCTAAGCTTATCTTTACCAGCTTAGGTCAAAACTTCCCCAAGGTACAAAATATTCCACCCGTTGTCCTTGGATTGGCCGCGACCACCACCAAATTAATACTGGTTACTGGGGAAGAGCTGTTTGGACGCGTCTTTCCCCCCAAAATACTTCCCAAAACCTTGCACCCCACTTCCTGGACAAGGTTTGGTAAAAAGCCTCACCAATTTGCCTAGGTGACTACAGACCCAGACCCTTGGATCTTAAGAACAATGAACAATCCTCCCAACACTTGCACCCCCCCTTTCCTGGGAAATGTTGGATAAAAAGCCTCACCAATTTGCATAGGTGACCACAGACCCAAACCCTTGGGTCTGAGAACAATGAAAAAGCATTCAGTTTTCTTACAAGAACACTTTTAATAGAGATAGAAGTAAATAGAAGTAAAGAAATCCCCCCTATAACATCAGGATGGTAGATACCTTACAGGGTAATTAGATTCAAAAACATAGAGAACCCCTCTAGGCAAAACCTTAAGTCATAAAAAGATACACAGACAGAAATAGTTATTCTATTCAGCACAATTCTTTTCTCAGCCATTTAAAGAAATCATAATCTAACGCATACCTAGCTAGATTACTTACTAAAAGTTCTAAGACTCCATTCCTGATCTATCCCCGGCAAAGCAGCATATAGACAGACACACAGACCCTTTGTTTCTCTCCCTCCTCCCAGCTTTTGAAAGTATCTTGTCTCCTCATTGGTCATTTTGGTCAGGTGCCAGCGAGGTTACCTTTAGCTTCTTAACCCTTTACAGGTGAGAGGAGCTTTCCCCTGGCCAGGAGGGATTTCAAAGGGGTTTACCCTTCCCTTTATATTTATGACAAATACATTCAGTCTTCTTAAGATTTCCCTGCAGTTTCAACTGGAGAAATTATTCTTCACTTTCCCGCTTAGAAATCCCACTATATAATGTTGATGGTGCAGAATGAATGCTACATCCCACAACAGTGCTCGCTGAATGATCTCTACAGAAGAACCACGTAAAATTCCATGGGATCCTCCAGGATGCACAACACTATAACTGCAAAATTTTCATGTAAAAATGACTTAAACAAGTCTGCTTTTTCTGTTAGTTAACATCCGCCTTCTCTGCTCCCCCCAGTTGTATCTCACCTCAAAAGCATCGCAACTTTCCCACATAACATCCACACAGATAATTTATCTGAAAATTGATTTTCCAAGGATAGTTAATTGTGAGATCCAGTAAGAAACTATATATATCCTTCAGCCAGATTCTTCAGATCAGTACTTCTGTAGATATCACATAAAAAGGGCTTGGTATCTGGAAAGAAATAATGATCCCATGCCTTGAATTCTAATGAGTACCTGGAGAATTTTACTGCACATCCATCCCTAGAAAAAAAATGAGACTATACCACCTAGCATATAGTGTCTCCCTGAATAGCACATAAATATGGTGGAACTAATCTCAATCCTCATGAGATCTGTTACACCTTCATTATATCTAGGGCCCTACCAGATTGGTCCATTTTAAGGGTTTTTTTAATTGGTCACTTTCACATTTTCAGATGTTTACATCTGAAATTTCATGGTGGTGTAACCGTGGGGGTCCTGACCCAAAAGGGGACAGAAGGGGGTTGCAAAGCTGTTGTTGGGAGGTCGCGGGATTGCCAACTTCACTTCTGTGCTGCCTTCAGAGCTGGGCTTCCTTCAGGGGGAGATACCCGGAGGTGGAGGTAGGTCTAATCTCTCCTTCTCCCCCAAAAGCAGCCATGCAGGAGAAGAGAAAGTCCTGCCCCTCCCCAGCCTAGCGCCTGGTGAATGGTATGAGCCCCCAGCTGGGGCAGTCCCAGCCCTGCCCCTCCCCCCTCCAAAAGCTAGATTTCAGGGCCGGGGGGGTGGGGGGGTCTGATTTCACAGTCCGGGACGTGTTTTACATGGCTGTCAATTCAGTAGGGCCCTAATTTTATATCTATGTTGACGGGTTGTTCAAAATTAGCCTGTAGAAGATATTTCCTCACCTAAAATGTTCCATATTGAATCACATAGCTTAAGCACTGTGAGAAGGAATGGTTGAATAGGTTAATGCCATATCTAGACTAGGAGCACTTGACCAGTATAGGAATACCAGTATGCTACACCAGCAAAGCATCCTAGTGTGGACACAGCCATCAGCCAAGTTGCATTCAATTCTGGTACAATAAAACCACCCCCATGAGCGAAACAAGCTCTACCCATAAAAGCACAGTTCTGCCGGTATAGCTGCAACTACACTAGGGATCTCAGCTGGCATAGCTACGTTGGTCAGGGACTACAGCTCTTCACACCTTGATCGACACAGCGGTGAAGTCAGAAGGCTCAGGTTTGAAATTCCTAGAGTCCATGAAGCCAGTGTTCAAGTCCCAGCAAGCTCCACCCAGCCCTAAAAATTAGATTGACCTAGCTACATCACTAAGGGCTGTGAAAGGTTTCGTGTCCTTAGCACTATAATTAGGCTGACCTAACCCCCAGTGTAGATGTGGCTATGTCAACAGAAAAATGCTTACTACCACCTTTTGGAGAGATGGATTAACTACATCAATGGAAAAACCTCATCCGTTGGTGTAAAAAGCATCTACACTACACTACTACAAAGGGCACAGCTGCAGCCCCATACCTGGGCAGCTGAAGTGGCTGTAGTTTAGGTGTGCTCTGAGTTCCTTACAGTTTAATAACATAATGGCTTTTGGATGAAACTTTTAAAATAAGAACAACAAAGGGAAAATGAAGTGGCTTCGCCACATGGACAGTAAGGATCCCGTTGTATTTTTCATCAGCAAAGGGGGTCTTGGTGTCCTGAGCCAAACTTTCCTTCCTACATCATTGTGTAGCATGCTGTCAAGGTTCCTCCCCCACTCTGAACTCTAGGATACAGATGTGGGGACCTGCATGAAAAACCTCCTAAGCTTATCTTTACCAGCTTAGGTCAAAACTTCCCCAAGGTACAAAATATTACACCCGTTGTCCTTGGACTGGCCGCTACCACCACCAAACTAATACTGGTTACTGGGGAAGAGCTGTTTGGACGCATCCTTCCCCCCAAAATACTTCCCAAAACCTTGCACCCCACTTCCTGGACAAGGTTTGGTAAAAAGCCTCACCAATTTGCCTAGGTGACTACAGACCCAGACCCTTGGATCTTAAGAACAATGAACAATCCTCCCAACACTTGCACCCCCCCTTTCCTGGGAAATGTTGGATAAAAAGCCTCACCAATTTGCATAGGTGACCACTGACCCAAATCCTTGGATCTGAGAACAATGAAAAAGCATTCAGTTTTCTTACAAGAACACTTTTAATAGAAATAGAAGTAAATAGAAATAAAGAAATCCCCCCTGTAAAATCAGGATGGTAGATATCTTGCAGGGTAATTAGATTCAAAAACATAGAGAACCCCTCTAGGCAAAACCTTAAGTTACAAAAAAGATACACAGACAGAAACAGTTATTCTATTCAGCACAATTCTTTTCTCAGCCATTTAAAGAAATCATAATCTAACACATACCTAGCTAGATTACTTACTAAAAGTTCTAAGACTCCATTCCTGGTCTATCCCCGGTAAAGACCAGCATATAGACAGACAGAGACCCTTTGTTTCTCTCCCTCCTCCCAGCTTTTGAAAGTATCTTGTCTCCTCATTGGTCATTTTGGTCAGGTGCCAGCGAGGTACCTTTAGCTTCTTAACCCTTTACAGGTGAGAGGAGCTTTCCCCTGGCCAGGAGGGATTTCAAAGGGGTTTACCCTTCCCTTTATATTTATGACACACACCCCAAATCTCAGCTAGGGTGAAACACTAGCTGGGATTTCTTCCTGGAGCTCTAGGAAAAACAGAGTTAATAAGACACATGCATCTCTAAATATACTACCAAGTACGTAAAGACTAACAATATTTTCCACATCTCAAGGACGATTTTAACCAGTTGATTCTGGGAAACTTTCACGGGAGAGGGCTGAAAGTTGGCTACTGCTTGCTACCAGAAAGGTGGCCTCCTTCCTTCCACTGGTGATGTATGAATAGAACCACAGTTGTGCTGCTTGTCTAGGGGAGTAGAAAGGGCAATGGGAGCCTCTTATATACAAAAAACCCCTCTCACCACCACAGGAAATATACTTCTGTAGCTCTTCCTTGAGCAACAGGCAAGGGCACAGCTAACATTCCTCCCTGTGTTCCACAGCTCCAAAGGGTTTGATCTGCTGGCTTGGGAGCACAGTCAGGACCCATGGACCCTATCATGCACAGAACACAATAGATAGCTCCTTTTGAGAACACTTTAGCATGCATTAAAACCTGACCTGAGTCATCTTGTATGTGAGCATTAACCTCTGCTTCCTCACCTCCTTTTGTGTATAACATATGAGTATGCAAAGATTTTCTTCATAATTCATAGACACTTTGGAATCTTTCAGGAACATTATATATTTTATTATGAGGCTGGACATTTATATGTTCAAACATTCAAAAATCATGAATCAGGCCCAACAAAATCATGGAGGTTGGCTTAAATATCATGATGGTTTTTTAAAAAAAAATAATACATTTGGGATTCTTTTTATTTGGCCTTCTGCTTTTTGAACCTTTACAGGACACTCAGGTCAAGTTTTATTTTGCAACCAAAAGGGCTAGAGACTTACGGCTTGCCTAATGATCGGTTAGTGCACAAGAAGAAAGCATGTAAATCTACAGTGCTCTAGTGTGCTGAGCACTAATTGGCCACATGGACCCTGCTACCATGCCTTCAAAGCTTGTAATGCACATTAGCCAGATCCACATTGTGACTTAGTGAACGACAGGCTAGTGTGCTTTCTCCAGTTGAAACTGCAAGGAAATCTTAAACTTGTTGCACACCAAGTCTCCATGTGGACATGCCCTTTCTTTAAAAAGAAATTCAAGCTTAGCTTCTCACTTCATCAATTGACTCTGAGAACTAAGGGCTTAAGAAAAAACAAAATCTCAAAACTTGCAATGAAATGATGAGAGTTCACAGCACTTAAATACAATCACTTTTCTCTAATACCATGCCAGCCTGCACCGAGAAGTAAAGACGATGTAAACAGAAGGCTTGTCAAAGGTTATTTCAAACCCCCAGACCAAACAAAATATGACATGTACTAAAATACCTCTTCTTACTTGGCACCTGTGGTCAAAATACCATCAAGCAAATAGGCAACAAGCCATTCCATTACTTAAAAAGTGAAGGCTGGACAGTTCTAGAAGCAGAATTCACCTCCCAAAATGACCGTCGAGGCTTCTATCTACTTTTATCTCAGCAATATCTAGTGCCACATTACAAAACAGGAAAACAAATCATAAAGGGCCAGATTCTGAGAGGCATTGAGCCACTGCCTCCCACTCCCATTTACTTCACTAGAAGTTAAAGGCATTCAGCATCTCATAGGACTTGCCCCACAGATAGGAAAAGGAAATGAGTAAATATAAGCAATGCTAAGAAAACAAATCCTTCTTACTTCCTCCTGCCATCCCTCCTTCCTTCTCTACACCTGTTAAACCAAACAATGGACAGGTGGCATATTCAGCAGAGGGATTAAAAAGTGGCACGCATTCAGCAGTACATTGCTGGAACATGCAGATATAATTCATCTTATATTTGCTAGTTAGCTAACCAGCCGGCAGCCATGTTTTTAGATGATCTGTTACATTATTTCAGATGGAGCTGTACACCCACTGCAAACAAGTGCTTTTGACAATTCTAGTCATCCTCACTCTAGGAAATGTTAAATTAGAGAAGCAGATATATAATCTGGGATCTGTTCCAAGTTTCATTTTATTTTATTTGTTTAAGAAAGGCACCCAACAACGGTGACATTAGCATCCTTCTACTTATTACAATGTCATCACTGCAACACTGAAGATATTTGGCCAAAATAAAAGTTTTTATTATAAAAAAGTTTTTATAAAAGTTATGAGCTTACTCTGGGGATGAATGTGCCACTGCATCCCCAAGTATATACTATAGAGAGGTCAAATGAGATGGAGAAGTGCAGGTTTTGTCAGCACTGTGTCAAGATCAGGCTCATTCTTGACAATGGCCTAAATCTTTGGTATTCATGCCACCTTATGACCCATGGGCCTGTTTATTTTGCCCCTCTGAAATACCAAGAAGTATTTTCCTCTGACTGCAACACGTATTTTGCCAAGGCACCTTGTGCTCCCAGCCTATTAGTGTCATAAACCAAAGAAACTGGTCTGTTAACTCAGCAGCTCTACCTGGGAGCAGAAAGCTAGTGATCCCTGCACAACCAGGAAGCCTCCTAAAACCATCAATCTTTCCCCAACAGAAACCCTCTCCACATAGGATATAAATCATGTGGAATCTCCTGCCTGTAGCACACATGCTGCTTATAACTAAGGTAAACAGATAAGAATAATGAGGCAGAAAACAAGAGACCTACAGGCCCTGGTCTATAAGAATTAACTTCAATGCTTAGTATAAGAGTAAGGCTTTACAGTCGTAGCAGGAGTAAGATGCTTAATGAAGTTAGTATAAGTAAGTAAACTAACAGTGACTCTGAGTCACAAGATGGCATAAGACTTTTGCTTGTTTTGCAATAATTACAAGTTATTAAGCATACACTGCTGACAGGTAACCACAAAAAGGCAGTTTGTTCCAGGTTAGGGTACTTTTGGAGGAAAACATCAGCAGATGCCTAACTGCAGGTAGCTATCGTAACTAACTGACATACATGCTAAAAAGGTTAAATTAATTAATATACTAATCTATAGGATAAGGACACCCCAATACTATGAGGGTGAGGAAGTTAAGATATGGTGAAGGAGGGAGGAGTCACTCATGCATTTGCATGATGGATACCAAGGCCTATAAAACATTCAGCCATGGGTCAAGCTGTAGGAGGCTCTCTATCAGCATGCCAGAGTCATACTAGGATGTGTCTCAACTCGTTGAGATCCTCCTAAGGACAGAGTGAATATACATATGTAATGGATCAGGACATTACTACAGGATTGCAGTACTTCACCTTACTTGTTTGGATTGTTTTACTTATAGGACTAATCACAGTGATGATAAAAATTTAGCCATTAGAAAAGGCATTCCCAGAGTGCGAGTGGTGCTGTCACTGCTGTACCCATCGGGGCTCTTAAGTGAATAATAAACCTGAGAATACTGAGCCTGATCTTGACACAAGAAGCTACCAAATTTCAGAGCGCTAACTAGAAATCCTAAATAATCAGAATTAACTAACAGATCAGGCAACATGCCTTTTCTCTCCATTCTGTCCCAAGAGAAAGAGACCACGCTTGTTTGCATTCCTTCACCACAGCAGAGCATGGGGAACAGAAAGAAAACAGATGCCAAATGGGGAACCAAAGAGCGAGAGGAGGTATAAAACACATGTAGCACTGGACTGTGACATAAGCGGGAAGAGATACTAGAATGGAGTGGCAACGGACAAGAAAAGTGAATATATTTGTGGAAGTAAACTATGAGACCAGAAGTTGAAGGAAATGGGAGAAGGAGGGACTGTCAAAGGGGACAGACTAAAAGAGAAATGAGGTTAAATGGAAGTTTTAAATAAGTGAATTAAGGAAAGACGAATGGAGGAAAAGACTGAAAAACACAGAGAAGAGGGAGGTGGAAGGAAAAAATGCAATAAAGACGGAGGGAAATGGAAAAAGAATAAGGAAATGACACTGAAACCAGTGAAAATTACACCAATATAAAACAATCAGAAAAAACTAAATGGGCTGAAGGACAGGAAAACAAGAAATGGAGGAATAATTATGTTTAATATATAAATTATAGCCAGAGATAATTGACAGCTAAAGTTAAGGCAGCCCAAATATTTTCATTAAGACTCCATATGCAGGCTCCCTAACTTCTCCTCTCAGAAAGAGTAATTTCCAGATCTGGGTTCTGCATGAAGGTAGATTTGTTGCTTTGGGTTAAAAAAAAAAAAGTTTGAACAAAGACAGTTTAGCTGTTTTGAGAAATAAGAAGAGACGAACACACCACACTTTTCCAAGTGTGCTACCAAGTTTGATTTACTTAATAAAAATAGCATTAGCTCTGGTGCCAAATTTAGTGGAGAAGATAGTTAAAAATTTGGCTGGGAAATATCCCTTAATGATCTCAGATGCCTTTCATCTGTGTTCTGGTGAAAATCACTTCTGACTGATCACACCCCAGCTGGGTGTGCCAGATGTGGAGAGACCAGGCAGTCCCCTAAACAGAGGTTGTAACATAAGTAAAATGTGGTGGGGGAAAGCTGATTTACCAATCTTTTACTACTGTTCAATACATAATCTGGTTGCATTCAAGAGATGGATGAATGTTCCAGACGGATCTTATTTTCCCCAAGCTTTGTCCATCTTTGTATTGATAACACATCACTAACGGGCTGATGAGTAGAAAATCCTGAAGAGCCTGTGAAAGCGAAGCCCAAGTAGCAAATGACCAATTCCCTTTCACTTGTGTTTTTACATTTTCATTTTTTGGGCTGAGCTTTACCAACAAACTAAATAGTATGTTAGCAGAGGGGCTGGAGCCAAGGAGACTTCATTAAGATATATAGCTGATAAAGAAAACAAGGGTGAAAATGTTAGGATACAAGTTGAAATAAACAAGGTAGCCAGGCGATGGAATGGAAGTATTTTAGTTGTGTTGCCTTCAATTAAATGAAATTACTGTAGAATATGCCTAAACCAAGCTTGTAAATGAGTGCTTACTACAATTTGAAAATTGTCACATCAGTTCAGCAGGCTGAAAATTATGTACTGAATGAAAAAAATCTTATCTAGTGGCAAGGAAGATGGAGGGTGAAGGAGCGTGAGGTGCTGAGCCATATGCTAAAATATTCAGCTCAGACAGGGACAAAAAGGCTTGCCAAGCCCCAAAGCCTTGAGACTTCGGGGGCAGGGAAGAAGAGGGGTCTACTAAAGTCTCTTTTTAAGCTTTGTTTGCATTTTAATTATGTTATTTTCCTTCTGTACTTACCCCCTCACTCAGGCTGCTAACTAGATGGAGACTTTAAGAGAAAAAAGCCCCTTTTCATACTTCTGTGAGGCACACAGCTGAAAAATAACAATTTCCCTTCAAAATAATTGAAAAATAAATATTTCTAGATGACACATTTTTATAGGTTTATGTTTTTTAATAGGGTTTTGTAGTTATTTTTCTCCCAGACACCACAGACTTAACATGTTGCGGAAGCTCATTTCACAGAAACAAATTAAGCTTGCTACAGCCATGCTGAGAAGTCTTAGTGAGCACCCAACAGAAAGAATAGCTTTGCAAGGAAGGCGAAGGCTGGTTTAAATGGGTACCCAGAACTTTCTGAAACGTCAACTACAGAAGGGCACACAGGTGTCATACAGCCAAAACAAAAGGAATCTTGGGCACCAAAATAACAGAGTTATAAAAAAAAGACGGGGCAAGAGAAAATTCCCTGCTTTGAGCAAGGTGTGGACTAGCCTCACTGTTTCAAAGTTTCTAATACCAACAGTGACAGCCTCCCTTTGTGATTTTTTTAAACGTAATCTCTTGGCCTCAGTTTCCTCATCTACAAAATGAGGATAATAATAAGCCTTCTTCAGAGTTAGAAACACTGATGTTTGTAGAGGGCTTTGAAAATAAAAATTCTTACATATTAGCATTATTGATTCATTCTCTTTGTTTGCAAGGTTCCACACAGATTGGACATCTGACGCTCCTCCATGGGATTATGCAGGTCAGGCTAACTAATAGCCATTTGGCTTTGGCATCTGACCTTAAAAGCTATGAATCTATTAAAAGGTTCTGGGGCATTTTCAGCCAAGCTATACATTCTGGAAAAAAAGAGAATTACAATGTAAATCCTGAAAGAACTGTTGCTAGTTAGAAAGGTTCTATTCACAAGAGGACATACTTCTAGCACAGAAACACCTTTCAGTTAAACAGGTGGTTCTTTTCTTATTTGTCCTCACTGATTATAGGTAATTTTAATATACATTTCACTTAAAACAAAAAACTTTGAGAAAGAAAATATTACATTATAATCCTCTCTCATTTTTCAACAATTTATTTTAAAAATATCCAGGGTGGTGGTAAAGGAGCACATATCAGATGACCCTGCTAGTACTGATTTGACCACAATATTGTTTTAATTGTTATTAATAGTATTTTTAATATTTCTGCTATTATTACTTGCAGATGTGGGCACCTAAAATTCAACTGCAAAATGTGGGCATGCACCGCTTTTATCTGCACGTTCAAATTATCAACTGTGCACCCCTAAGTTATCCAGTCAGGAAATAACTACTAGTTACATATTGTAACTAGTCAATATAGCACAAACGTCAAATGATATGCAGAACTGAAATATTTACCCTGTCTTGGGTAAGGTACATATTGTAAGTTATTTTTTATGCTTCTTGACTGGATGACCTATGTAAATAACAAACAAACAAACTGCAAATTTTATAGCTGAATGTACAATTTGAAATTAATTTTTAGTGAATGTTAAATATCTATCTAAAATATACACTTTAAGAGTATTAATATAGTCAAGTTCAAGCACTTGCATGTTCACAGAAATCAAACATGAAAGCGTCTTGCATATGAGGGAATCAAAATTTTCTTTCAAAGTCAAATATTCACTCAGCTTTAGTAATATCCCATGACAGTGAATTCCACAGACTCACCACTTATCTTATTACTACCACATCATTTATTTAAAATATTTATTTCAGGAAATCTTTATATTTAACTATTACGCTGTGTGGAGAAGATGTTTTGGTTTTGTGTTCTTCTGGATTCGCGCACAAATGTTCATTAATTGGAAGAGCAATTTAAGAAGTTAGAAAAGTAGGAACTTCAAAAAATAGCATCTTGGATGATGAAAACAAAACAAGTAAACTTGGATCACTGAGAATGAATGGCTCTGAGCTGCTAAGTACCATAAGTGATCTCTGAAACTACATAAGGTGATTGTACTTGAGATCTTATGAATCTGCACACTGGCTTCATTAATTATTTGTCTTATACTCCATTCAGAGGTTAAGACTAGACGCGAGCCAGAGCAATATACTCTGTATTTTTCCTCTCTATGGGCAGTGGAAAAACTGTCTCCTCTGGTGAGGGTTTATCATCTGTCAAGTTTCTATAACATTTTTTTTATTTATTATTATTATTTTGTTCTTGTTAAGTGGAATAGGAGGTGGGGGGGGAGAGAAATTCTTCTTTAAAAGAATGCATTTTTCTTGGTCAGATCTTAACACTGGTTTCCTTAGCATTAGCTTCCAGAACCCTGCTTTTGTTTTCTCAGCTATTTTCAGATGACACGCCATGTTGTGATAAGACACATCAGGCTGTGTCAGTCAGGCAGCAAATCCAAACATCTGAAGGATGCTTTTCCCCACAAAGCCATGCTTATTTCAAGCAGTGAAGAATTTAAGCGAAGTTGCACAGAAAAGCCTTGTGTGATCTGAAAAAAGCTTTTGCAATGTCACTGGTCAAAATTAATCTCTGGCTCAATCCCAATGAATTCAGTGGAGTGGGGCCAAATTCATCCCAGTGTTAAACCACAAATTTGGAACAATATTTTTATTTTTGGCTTCTGTTAAAGAGTCATGTCACCTCTTACTGGCATGAATAATTGCCTCAGAACTGACCTGCGAAGGTAATATAATAGATTCCAGCAACTTGATCCATGTATGCACACAGAAATCAGGTTATGAAACATCCAGTTCAGCATACGGCCTACTATAAAGTGCCTCTACCAGCCCCACGCTTCTATTATGACCATAACCACTGCAGCCATCCAGCTCTCACTGTGAGGTAATGTCCCAGCATGCACCACACTGTAAAGTCACAATAAGCACAGAACTTAGCTAGAGAATGGAATCTACAATAAGAATGGGGATCAGCATAGATACTTACCTCTCAAGAGCAGAGGTTCTCAAACTGGTCCGTGAACCACCACCATGGTCAGTGGATAGTTCCCTCTAAGGTGTGTGCCTGGGCAGCTGCACACAAGAGAATGAAGGGCCACCCACCTAATTAGTGGAACCTCACAGGTGTGGCTCCACTAATTAGGTGCCTGGACCCTGAAGAAGACGCACATGTAAGGTGAGGTGGTGGCCTTGGGAGGAATAGGGGGTAGGTGGGAGTGGGTGGGGGGGGTGAGAAGAGGGGGTGGGGGGAATTTGGGATGTCCAGGGCTGTGGCGGCCAAAAAAAGAGGCGACTTTACCCAGCTGCAGGGCTACAGATGCTGGGGACAGATGGCCCTCCTTCCCACTCCCAGCTTGGGGGTTGCTGCAGCGGGGGAGAGAGGGAGAGACCCCTCTCCTTCCCAGCCCTAGCTTGGTAGCTGCCGCAGCAGGGGAGAGAGGACACATCCATCACATTAGAAATGTAAGACTATTGATATTAAAATATGAATTCTGTGCTTTTATTTGTAGAACAAAAAACTTTATTATTGGGGTTTTTTTTAATATACTGCTTTTATCCAGAGCACTTTACAATAGTTAGCTAATGGTACAGACAACATTTGGAAAGATCATTAAGTGGTCTGCTGAGACCCTCAGCAATTTTCCAGTGGTCCGTGAAAAAAAAGTTTGAGAACCACTGCTCTAGAGGACTAGGGTCACATTTTTATAACAATCTCATATTATAGACAAAAGTGAAATAAACATTATTTTGTAATGCTGGTGGCTACAAAAGATATATATCATCAACACAGAAAGTCTCATTTTTTTAATTAAACTGAATTATATGTAATACTTCAAACTTCATACAAATGTAGCTATTTTAAAAGTCTCTAAAAAAAATAAACCTTACTTAAAGAAAGGTTAGAAGAAATACTGGAACATGTTTTTCTTTAGCAAAATTCTTAACAGTCTTATGGGAGGCAGCATTTCCTATTGCCCAGAGTACTGGACTGGGACTCTGGATATCTAGATTTATTCCTAGCTTTCTTACTTGCCTACTGGGTGACCTTAGGCAACTTGTTGCTCTGTGCCTCAGTTTCCCCATCTGTAAAATGAGGATAATGATACTGACCTTTGTAAAGTGCCTTGAGGTCTATGGATGACAAGCACTATATGAGAGCTAGGTATTATTATTAGGAAACAAGTCATCATAAGATGTTTGAGAAAAAACACACATGGTATTACTGACACTAATCCAACGACATGGACACAGACCCTGCTGTTCCAAGATAACGCTGGTGCTAATGCCAGGTGTTCAAAAATCACAATTGGAATCCCCCAAAAATAAGACTGATTTAAAAATCATGAGATTTTAAAAAATATTAGATTTGGAGTTCTGCTGGCTTTTGCACCTGTAGGGGTCATGTTTACAAGCTTCTCTCTCCAATCATGAGGACCAGAAGCTTCCCTTTGTTTTTTAAATGAAAGCAAAGATTCTTGTGCATTCACATAGCTCCAGAGTTTGGACATTAAAAGAAAAAAAATATTGCAAGACTCACAATAAAAAAGTGGGAGTTGGCAACACTAAATCTGGGACCCACATGAGGTGGGCAAAGAGTTGCATTGATAGCAATTCTGAGTGGCAGAATGGAAAGACAGGGCAGGATATGTGAGACTGGAGAAGTTATTTATGGCAAGAGGATTAATTGCTGTGTGTTTAAAATGAATTTTATGTTGCTTGAGGGAAAAGGGGCTGAAATGCTGCTGGTGCAATGAGTTTTTCTAGTTTTCCTGGCCCTACTGAAAATATTGGTGACCACCTAAATCCAGTGGAAACCAGAGGTCCATGACATTGCAAAAATGTGTTTCTCACTACTCTGAGTCTACTTTCTCTCAGCAATAAATGATGATGTCACTCCCACAAACGGGTATCTACTGAGCTAACCTCACATTATTCCATCTGGACTGACTACCTACACAGGCAAGAAGTCTATAGGGTAAAAAGAGTATTTAAAAAAAAGGGACTAATTGTAGGAGAAGGAGGTGATTATTTAATTATAGATTGGATTTGTGACTTGTGCTGAACTCTACTAGTCAGGCAGCCAGCTTTCCACCCTTTCCAAAATCATTTGAGAATGTCCAAACAAGATGAAAAATGTTGATGTGTACAGCAATATGGAGGATCAGGGAAGACTGGTCATGAAGTCCTGGGAGAATGCCACCCACTGAACCACCACCACCACTTAAAGCAGCAGCCTGCAGATTTCCTTGTTTTCCATCCAATTTTGATCAGGCACAATCCTACTTAGCTTACAAAATATGGCACAATCACAGCCTGAAGTGTTTTGTTTTGATGGGAAACTAAACACTCACATAAAACCCATGAAGCTTGATGATGTTAGGTTACAGTATGGTTGCCCTGAACAGCCTTGAACTGTAGTATACAGACTCAGCTAATATTTTTTCCCTTGAACTTAGGTTTTTCTCATGTTGAACTCCACCATGACTCCTTTCCAGTTCACTTCATCCTCCCTAACTTCCCACTCCCCACACACCGCTTTCAGGGTTGCACATCCCCCAAGAACATAGCAAAGAAGTAGCCACTCATTCAAAAGATAAAAATATTTAATTAATAGCAGACAAAGCATATTTGGCTCAAAATAAAGTACATTCTTGACATTTTACAAGTGAAGCAACTAAAAAGTCTAATGTAAAAGATTCATAACTGTCATTTCCTGTATATTTCTGAAATTGCTGCATTGTGCTTTTAGGAAATTTTGCATTAGCTATATAGGTTTCTTTTCCCCTCCAGATGCTTCTCAGTCTTCAAATGCTGACATTAGAGGCTTTCAAATCAGGCAGTTATCATTCATAGTGAAACTGGGTCAGAAAGGTAAAAAAAAATTATTGGGAACAAATGTGACAAGACTGATTTTTGTTCTCTCCTTTCCTTAATTACAGTCTATGACAACAACTATCTCAGGAAGATTTTGCAGATAATATCATTTAGGATCGTAGCAGTAACATTTTACTATTATCAAGCCTTCCAAAAATGGTAATTTTTTTGTACTAATCACTGCTCGCCGTTTATCTCTGGAGATTGGGGTCCACCTTAGAGTCACAAATAAGTTAGGGCTGATCTAACCTGCTGTACCACTGTAGCGCTTAGTGAAGACACTACCTATGCTTATGGGTGAGCTACTCCACCTCCCGAAGAGACAGTAGCTATGTCAACAGGAGAAGCCCTCATGTTGACATAGCGCTGTTTACAGCGGGGGTTAGGTGGTTATACCAATATAAATTGATAGTGTAGACCAAGCCTTTGTCTCTTGGTATTAAAATATTACTTTTAGTTCACAGCATCAAAGCCACCACAATGCTTTCCATAATTCAGAATTCTTGGTGATTTAATGAAAGGCAGAACTACAGTACTACTAGGAAACCTGACATTTCCTCCATAAGGATGCTTATTCAATTCCTATCTCTACTTACGAATCAACCAGTTTCTAATTTTATAACAACTAAAATTCACCACAACCCCTTTCCAAATATATGTTGGACTAAAAATTTAAATCCATAATTTAGCTGTAAATAGTTGTGTTTACAGACGCACACAATTGCTAACCTTTCCACCCCCAGATTTTTGGATTACGGGGAAATAAGGAATGTGTCTTCATGGAGAAATAATCATGGCCCAATGCTGCAAGATACTGGGCAGTGTAAGTTAAGGGAGCTCATCATCCTGCCAAAAAACAGCCCTGTATGTGTTTTTCTCTTCATGGGCTTTGGATCAGGTCCTTAAGTAAATGGAAAGTGTCCCACTAAATTCAGTGGGCATTGGATGAGACCTGTAATACACAGTTACGTAACATAAACGAACACTGCATGCATATCATATGACACAATCCTTTTGTAATTTCTAATACCTATATAGAGTGAACCCATACAGGCAAATGGCGCAGACAGACAATGATAAACCTGTTAGGTTATTGCTCTATTCATTCAGAATTAAATGAAGGTAAGTGTTAAAATGTCATGCTTTTGATGTATAATCACTACACATCATCTATAGTACCGGGACATTGGCAGATTTGAAATCCCAGTTTCCTTGTCTGTACTACTAATGGCCTCTTAGGTTATTAAAACTTACAAAAATTTTAAAAAGTAATGGACTTTTCACCATTAATGCCATTTCTAGAATTTTTATAGAATACTGTAGACAATGAAAAGGAACAGTTTATTTTATTTTTCTAATAGTTCTTTTTCATGCAATTCAGGTTGCAGACAATGCAGGAAAATTTTTAAATCCAGAAAGAACCCTCTGTAACTAGGGGCGGAGAGGTTATCTGTGATAAAAACTAATTGACAACATGCCTGGAAATTCTTAGACCCTGATCCTGCAGAGATTTACACATGTGAACAGTCTCATTGCCATTAGTAGAACTAGCTATGCATAAAGTTAAGTTAGTCTTGCATAAGTCTTTGAAGGATCGAGATCTTAGACTTTAAGATCTTTGGAGCAGAGACCTTCTCCTCTGTTTTGTCTATAAGCTTCTAGCACACAGTGGTACTATATAAATTATTGTTCGTTAATCTACCCAGTTGTACAGCTAGAAATGTAACAGGATAAAAAGTTAATTATTAAGGGATGGGGTTGAGGAGAAAGAGTACAAGTAAATAAGGAAAAAAGAAAAGGAGTACTTGTGGCACCTTAGAGACTAACAAATTTATTTGAGCCTAAGCTTTCGTGAGCTACAGCTCACTTCATTGGATGCATTCAGTGGAAAACACAGTGTGGAGATTTATATACATAGAGAACATGAAACAATTGCTAATACTGTAACCAGAGTGATCACTTAAGGTGAGCTATTACCAGCAGGAGAGCAGGGAAGGGGGGGGGACCTTTTGTAGTGATAATCAAGGTGCGCCATTTCCAGCAGTTGATAAGAACGTCTGAGGAACAGTAGCGGGTGGGGGGGGATAAACATGGGGAAATAGTTTTACTTTGTGTAATGACCCATCCATCCCTTGTGTAATGGTATCCAGTTTGCAAATTAATTCCAATTCAGCAGTCTCTCGTTGGAGTCTGTTTTTGAAGTTTTTTTGTTTAAGTATTGCCACTTTTAGGTCTGTAATCGAGTGACCAAAGAGATTGAAGTGTTCTCCAACTGGTTTTTGAATGTTATAATTCTTGACGTCTGATTTGTGTCCATTTATTCTTTTACACAAATTATCTCTGACTTTGCAAAGTTATTTTCCCTTCTTTTCTCTTGAAATGACTTGGGACCCAAATTGGAGATTGTATAAAAGCTGGTGTCATGCATTAATAAGACTCATTATGTCTACCTTTAGGGGATGAAACTTCTGTGTTCCCATTACTTTTCAATACTGTATATAACGAAAGATTATATTGCTATTTTCTGACAAATTTCCAATTTTTCAAAGTATGAGTCATCTCTGTCTTTTAAAATGTATGCAGAGAAATAGATCATTATAAACATCAAAAACACCCAAATATTTTTGACATACAATTACAGGTGCATGTTTTGTAACATATGTTAGGTTTAACCTTTATAGCACTGAGGACAAGTTTACTTGTTCATCAGCCCCCCTCAAACCCTCCTTGTCAGTCCCCACAGCTGGACAGAATACCTCCCACCTCTGTCTCACCTGTGTTGATGGCCAACCTTCCAGTTTTAGCTTCCAGCTGGTTCTCTTCCTCTTATACGTATTCCTATCTGACCCCCCAGCTGCCTACCACTCGCAGCTGATCTGGGAGCCAGTGGTGGAAGGTTGTCTCAGACAAATTATAGAGATCAGTAAGTATTTCCAGCAGGGGGAGAAGGGAAGGCAACACAGTACTTGGTCCAGGCAAGAATCGATTTCCATCCTGCCTCCCTACTATTGGAAATCCCCTCAAATTACTCCCACTAACATCCCTTATCTGAACTATTAAACTCTTAGAAACAGCCAGTCCTCAGATGCTATCCTCTTGGGAACTAGCCAGTTTCCTAAGAATTAAGTTTAAGAGATTTATATATGAAACTCAAATATAACCATTTCCAACACTTCAGTAGAACTTTATCTGCAGGATGACTTCGTCCCAAAAGGCAACAAGAAAGAGCTTCCAGTCTCTCTTATGTCAGTGCATCCTGGCAAAAAGAGCTGCATTCCCACCATTAGGGGAAAATATAAATTTTCCATTTATACACTGAACTCTGGTCTCCTGATTTTGTCTGCAAACTTAAAGTGTCAGATTTGATAAACTGCAGCATTCTGCTACAGAAAGGATTTATTTCCACTAAGAACCACAAGCTGTTTCATATCCTCATGTGAATTATGGAAGAACTGTCTTTGAACCCAGCTCTCTGTGTGAATGACGAACTCGTTTCAAATACTAGGACTTCTGTGGTACACTATTAAAAGCTTATTGTATACCAGCTATTTCCTGTATCGGATCAGAATGAGAAGAATCCTATTGCCCAAAAGGTCCATAACTTAAACTGCTGTTTTACTAAAAACAGAATAGCACCTGCAATATTTTAGATGTAACAGTGTCTACAATATATTCCCTGTTGCACTCCTACCCTCAGAATTCCAGCAGAGGTTCTCATGACTATGGAACCAACAGATCTGACAACTTACAGGAGACAGACTTTAACATATTTAATAAGTTCTATGAACTACAATCCTGGGACTTTAGGAAAAAAGACTTACAATCACTTAGACTAAATCACATTAAAGAGAACCCATCCTATGCCACGAACTTTGTTTTGATTGCTGGACTCCTGTTATGTTCCAACATCATTCAAGGTTGCTGTGTTAGGAATTAAAGTTGTTGTGACTAAAAGACTGCAGGAAAACTCATAAAGGGCTGCTATGGAAAACCTGAGTAGTTTTCTGTGGACATGGGGTTTCATCCAACAGTCATTGAAATCAATGGAAGCCTTTCCACTAACTTCAATGAACACTGAAGTAAGTAAATATAAAACATACCATAACCCAGTGGGGAGGGGTGGAGCGGGCTTTGGCTTTACTCTCAGCCAGACTCTCATCATCTCATGTCTTGACTACTGCAACATCCTTTTCTCTGGTCTTGACAAATGCAATCTTGCCCTGTTCATATCAATTCAGAATGCCCTTCCAAACCTGCAAAAGATCAGTTTCCTAGCCCACCACTTTGACCATGTCTCCACTGCCTCCGCTGTCTCTATTACATCAAACATATGCTGTTTAACTTCACTTTGAAGGCCCCTCATGGCCTATCCTCACCCTTCCTATTCTCTCTCCCACCTCCAATCCAATGGTGCCAACCTCCATTGCCCACTTGTTAAATTTTCAAACAAGCACTTTGATTGCTTTTTCCCATGCTGCCCCTCATACTTGGGAAGAGCTCCCCATAAACATTTGCAAAGCTACTTCATTATTCTCCTTCAAATCCCTCCTCAAAACTCTACTTTTCTACAAAACACCTGACAACAATTAGGCCGTTGGTGTGCAGAAACCACTGTCTACCACGCTGACCAATAGTGTCTCATGGTTTCTTTGTACTCCCCCATCTGCCTGTTCACATCTATCTGTTGTCTAGAGATTTATATTTAGATTGTAAACTCTTTGGAGAAAGGAGGGTCTTTTTTGTTCTGTGTTTGTACAGCACCTAGCACAATGGAGGCCTGGTGTGTGACTAGAGCTCCTAGGTGATACAGTAATACCAATAAATAAATCAATACAATTATAATAAATAAAAATAATCAGTTGTGTTTCTTTTGCTCTGTATCTGTCCTATTTTTATTTCCTGCTCCAAGCTACAGTTTCTGCTCCAGGTGTAAAGCTTATCAAACTTCAGAATATAGTGTTTCTTGGGTTTAACACGTACCCACAATGGTCCTGGATTTGGTCTTTGCTTATCCAATACCATCTACACTGGTTCCTGACACCAGGAGAGAGGACGAAACTTCCCAACAACTAAGTCTCCCCCTCCATTCCAACCTAATCTCATATGACCTTGACATTGCACCCCATAAGTCTTTATGGAAATATGCTTAGGACTGTATATATGACTGGAATATGTTTTATGCTACATATGCCATGTAACATCTCTCTGTAAAGGTTATGATCTACTGAATCTATTCATTCTATTTTTATACATGTATTATTTTTGTATTCAAAGTTATGAGTATTGGCTGTGTACTGGTTTGATTTTAAATAGCCTTACTAAGGCATTTGGGTAGCTTCTTTAGAAAGAATTTGCAAGTTAAGTGCCCAATCAAGAAACACTTAACGGACAATGGATCTTGGAAGGCTGCAATCGACATAAGAAGTCTACTTGAGGACGTTCAAGGTAACACGTGAGCCATGGCTGCTACCTGTAAATTTTGAGTCATGCATGGACATGTGACTTGCCTATGTGATTCCAAAACTCCATCTTGTAGCTGAGATTCTATATGGGGGGGAGGGTTGTCCACCCACAAAAACCCCTCCCCCCCATTTAAACCCCTGGGAGACCCCTCCATTTGGTCTTCAGCTGGCTCAAGAAATAGCCTCTCCACCCCAAAGGATACCTGAAAGAAACTGGAACAAAGGACAGTAATCACAGTGGGTGTGAGAGATTGCTGGACCCAGACCAGAAGGAGACTAATCTGTAAAAGGAAGCTTACTGGAACACCTCTGAGAGTGAGGTTTTATCTGTATTCAGTTTTCTTATTATATTAGGCATAGACTTGCGTGTTTTATTTTATTTGGTAAATTACTTTGTTCTTTCTGTTACTACTTGGAACCATTTAAATCCTACTTTCTTAATTTAATAGAATAACTTTTTACTTATTATTTAACCCAGAGTATGTATTAATACCTGGGGGGGGGGGCAGAAACAGCTGTGCATATCTCTCTCTGTGTTATAGAGGACGAACAATTTATGAGTTTACCCTGCATAAGCTTTATACAGGGTAAAACGGATTTATTTGAGGTTTGGATCCCATTGGGAGTTGGGCATCTGAGTGTTAGAGACAGGAACACTTCTTAAACTGCTTTCAGTTAAACTTGCCATTTGTGGGACATAGTTCAGACCTGGGTCTGTGTTTGTGGCCGGCAAGCATCTCTGGCACAACCAGGCAAGGTTCGGGAGCCCCAAGCTGGCAGGGAAAGCAGGGGCAAAAGTAGTCTTGGCACATCAGTTGGCAGCCCCAAGGGGGTTTCTGTGATCCAACCCATCACAGTTTCTGCCTACCAAAGCAAAGTACCACAATGAGCATCACTTACCTACCCCAGACTATTATAAAAGAGCACTTTTTCTTTCAGTACCTTTAGCCCTTGGCTTCTTCTGTCCTCTCTTAACTGTTCATCTGTCTGTCTTTAGCTGGGGAATATTTAAAATTACTAACCTTGTGGGTAAATTCAAACCATTTGTTTACAACATTGTTAATTACAGCAGAGTAATAGCTCTGCTATAGTTAAGTTAAAACCAACTTTCTGTTTAAAACTTGACTGTTCTAAGTGCTCTAAATTCCATATGGTAACTTGGATTGTCTCGAAATTTGGTGTGCTCCATGCGGGTCCAGAGCAGGGTTAGTAAACCATTTGCCCAAGGGGGTCCAGAAATACACCCTCCTGGGGAAAAAAAAGACAGTTTTTCTTAAAGTTAACCTATTTTGGCAATGCTTCCCCACCCCCCACGCAGATAGAGATCAAACCAGGGCTCAGACCATCACACCAGGGTCTCCAACACTCAAGGATTACCCCCAACAGAGTGCACAGCACTCACCAGTCCTTGGGGGGATAGCAAATTAAAATGTTACTTGAAAACAAGTTTGGTTCTCCAGTTAAGCACACATCAAGCAGTTCTAAGGTTCACACACCAACCAGATGACATTGTGCATGTGCAGGCTAACTGCCTGGAAAACTCTCTCTCTAACACAGGACCCATGTGGCTCTAATGGTATATTACAATCATTCCCAAGGCACAGCGTTTAATCCAATCTAGGGCAGAAATCTAAAACTAAAACAGGGGTAACTTGTTCCAGTCTGCCTCTGTCAAAGGTTTGATTTGGTTTTGGTTTTATTTTGGGGAAATGTAATCTGAGTACAACAGAATATCCAGAAGGCCCTGGAACTATTTTTGGAAAAGAAAATAATCTACACAAGCAAATGCTCTCTGGAAGGATGACTAAAGGTAGAAGACTAGGTGGGAACAGTGGAGAAGTTGAGGGATCAGGTGATGGAGAGGGGATGGAGACTATAGAGGAAGTGGGAAGGGAGAGGTGGGAACACTGAGAACGGGACATGGAGATGAGTGGTGGGGAGAATAGGGACAGTGGGCCTGTCAAGCCCTCATTCGCTTTGTGTGTGCGCGCACGCACGCCATGATATGGGGGCCCCAGCCCGTCTCTCCCTGCCCCTCTTCATGTGATCTGGAGGCGCTTGCCATTCGGGGAGGGGAGGTGAGCTCTTCTCCCAACCCCTAATGTGAGCTGGGATGCTCCCCAGAGATTCCTGAGCCCCACTACCTGCCCCCGGGTTTTGTGTGGACTCCACTCATCTGTGGTGGTCTGATGCTCCACCCACTGTCCCCCTCATGTGAGCCAGGCTCTGGAAGGGGCTTGCCTTCCTGGGGATGTTTGACTCCCGTTTCCTACCCCTCAAATACCCCACAATAACTTGCAAAGCTAAACATAGCATTTGGCATCACTGAATACAAACTGTGTCAAATCAAGATACCTGAATGTTCTACTCTGGATCAAGGCTGAGTGTGCCTTCCTGGCCCAACTAATCTGGAATGCTGGAAAGAAGAGAAATGGAGTATGCCGTGATACCATAAAAACAAAATAAAAAACAGGGTGATTTTAACAGAATGATTTTAACTTGTGACTTGTAAACACAGCTAGTTTGGGGGGCATATTTTGGGAATGTACCTCCTATGTAAAGTGAATTGACACACTGTGAGAAACAGCTTCCCAGAAAGATCAGTAACATAGCAACTCCTTGGTCCCTGTACTGTACTATTAACTTTTAGCAATAAAACCGGCTAAATTTGGTTATTTGGTCTCCTGAACACTTTTCATAACAAACCACAAGTGTACTCAATCAACTGGCTATGCATTTTTATTAATATTGGCCATTGTCAGCCCGAATACAGGTGTACATTAAAGCTGTTTTTGCCACTGTACTTGGTTTAGGAGCCATTTGCTGCACTGCCAGAATTTGGCCCAGTGCATCAGAACGAACTCATGCTCTCTGTATAACCTGGAATGCATATTCTTCAGGGAAATTCCATGCATTTTCTGTTCATAAGCAATGAAAGAGTTGTTATTTAGTCCAGCAGCCTTAGGTGAACAGATTGAAGGTACAGCTGGATACATGGCCAAGCACTAGGTCTAAATTGGTACTGTAGCAAATACTTGGCTTATTAATTTACAGAATATTGTGAAGAATTTACTTTACCTATACCACTAAAATCCCCGTCAACTATTACGACAAACCCTTGACAGAGCATTCATTTGGAGATGATGCCAATCACTGCTCAGTCTAACACAACAGGGCACTCAACTTTTGAAGAGACTTATTACACTGATCTCTCCTTTGTGAATTTGTTATGCAGATACTGTAAGGCAATTATTTCGATATTTTATTCCATAAGGAGAATATGAACATAGGACACAGGATGAGTGAAAAGAAATAGAAAGAGTTAGCCCAGTATAGTTTAGGAAATAGACCCAGATGATTGGTCAGGACACATGAATGAATGAAGGACAATAACTTGGATGGCTGTTAAGCAGCAGGCCACTTAACACTAGGTAAGGGCAATTTACATCTACCAAGCATTAACTGGGTCCAGTGTGGAGTTACATGGCTCCCATCATGTAATCAATAACTCAGGGTAGAATCTCCCCTCCCAGCCTATGCTTCATGACTCAACTCAATTCTGAGTGCTCAAACCCTCACCCCCTGTGGAGAGCAAGAGTACCAAGGGATACTCAAGGGGGTTCTCGGTCTGTGAAGACTTCAGGTCTCCCCTTACAGGCCAAACGTCTGCCAGCTAAAATTCCAGATCTCATTTACGTGTGGGAGAACACTCTTTTAGCCTTTATCTGCATAGGACATCAGACCCAAATTGCAACAACTACACATTTCTATATTTTCTTTTATATGGGGCTTCTAAATCCTAGTCTTATTTACCCCAACTGCACCTCCACAATGATGCAAGGAAGGCAAACATACTCATCTGTGATACAGGTTTCAGATTAACAGCTGTGTTAGTCTGTATTCGCAAAAAGAAAAGGAGTACTTGTGGCACCTTAGAGACTAACCAATTTATTTATTCATCCGATGAAGTGAGCTGTAGCTCACGAAAGCTTATGCTCAAATAAATTGGTTAGTCTCTAAGGTGCCACAAGTACTCCTTTTCTATCTGTGATACAGAGGCTCCTAGGCAAAGGATTCCCTGTTCTTTGCAAACAACTCTCACCTCAGACCTGACAAACGCAATACACCACACCATATTCAGCATCTACAGAAAGCTCACAACTTGTCAAGATTCATAATCATTGCAAGAGAAATGTATGGGGAATATTTAAGGAATAATGTAATTATGAACAAGTATGCTTTATAGACTTAGAGTAAAAATTGGTTACCCGATGATAATGTGCCTCAGTAATAGCCCATTCAGGCAAGGAGGAGTTCTCACCCCTGCCTATTTGGCCAGTGATGAAATGCAAAGCACAACTGTTTGGTCCTGCACAATACTAAGACTTTCAACATCAGAAGCAACTGTAAACTTGAAAATCACTTAAACGGAAAAAAGGAACTTTACAAAAATACAGGGGTTCACCCTGCCTGTAAACAGAAACCAAAGGCCGTTTTCAATATAACACAGAGGAGGGAGTAGCACTCTGTATCCATGCACTGAGGAAACCCCTTGTGGGGCAGAGGTGCTTTCATGAATGTTTGGATCCTGATTCTTGTGAAACCAGTCAGCTCTGCAACGGACTGAACTTTGGGGAGAAAACCTACTTTGTTAGATAGGAAAGGTAACTACTGATAAGTTTAGACCCAGGTGTGTGTTTTATGATTTTGTTTCGTATTTGTTCCCCCCACTTTCTCTCGTTTTTATTTTAACTTTTACTCTTTCTTAAATAAATCTACTTTTGTATTATTACAAGTGCTGTGTGGTTTACAGGAGCTGTGGTGTAACGTAAAACTAGTAAACTGGGATACACTGCACTTTCTGGAGCAGAGGATCTGGGATTTCTGTGAGTAGTCAGAGGCTGGATATCATAGGGGAACAATTCAAAGGGACTCGGGAGTTGGGGTGCACCTATTCTCAGCCTGCAAGGTGAGGACAAGGCTGACACAGCCCAGAGGAGAGAGTTTGAGCAGCTGAAAGGCTGGGGGTGTTAGGAAGTTGACATCTAGCCAAGGCATAGGCAAGATTCCCTCACGCTGAAGGCCGGGGGTAAAAAGGTGACTTGAGGTCCTGGGTGCCCCGAGAACTCACACCACCAGACCTATGCCAAATGGGAAAAGTTCCTTCCTGATCCCAAAAAAGAGGTGATCAGTCAGACCAACTACATCCTGGAAACACCGCTCCCTATTTACAGCTACAGGTATGCAGAGCAGCTGATGAGGCAAGGGACTGGAGCAGCACAGGCAAAGATTTAAGATATTGGTTGGGGAGGGAAGGGTAGAAGCCAGAATAAGCTACCACTCTCCTCCCCCGGCCAGCCAATAAGGCACAGTGAAACCTGAAAGGCAAGAGGGGTTGGCAGTGGCTCTAGCATATGCTCTTCACCTCCCCTCTCCCTCCTGGGAGCAGCACGTCCCATTTCTTGACCCAACCTGCAACAATCCTCTGATTGGAGGGGCATTTTTCAGGCCAAGGCTCTCCCTCCCTTCTCCCCGCACCCCTCCAGAAAACTCTTCTTGGGACAATCAATTCCCTTTGCAGGCCAACAAAATGCTTCCCTCCACCCTCCTCAGATGGCTAGGGGGTATTTTTAGTACACTAAAACCAAGTGCTCCTGAACATTTTATTTATTTAGTATAGTTATAAGGCCTCATCACAGGGGCTGTCAATACTAATCCTGAAGATGTGTCTATTACAAAGCATTGCGTAGCAATCATGGACAGTATGAAAGAACAGATTGCATAATCTCAGCATACATTTGCTGTAATTTTACCATTTTGGTGCAAATAGATCTGATGGAGGGTGAAAGAGTAAAGTTTAAGCAAAGCTTCAAGCTCTTGAAAGAAAAATCTGCGTTAATTATCCATAGAAGCTTGGTGGAAAATTCTCTCCCACTGATTTTATTAAAAAGTAATTAGCATATGTGCAACTACCAAAAGTTGGCAATTAGCACTGCTGCACAGGAAAGCACTGTCACTAGTCTAGTTATTATCCTCTAGGAACCCTATAAAAGACCAACAGTATCTGTCTATCCATCTATCTCAGGTATTAATATGGCCCCAATACCCTAGTATCTGAGTGCATCACAATTATTAATGTATTTATCCTCAAGGCCTCCATGAAGTAGGAAAGTGCTACTATCCCCTTTTTACACAGAGGGAGCTGGTCTTAGGATATAGATAATGATGTGTGGTGTTACATTTTTTAAGACTCGTTTTTTATCTGAAGAGGTCACAGAGTTGTGGGAAACTTTTATAACCAAACCCAAAATCAGGCCAGCCAGGGGCAAATCATCTTCTTTTGGGTTTCATAACATATCTGAAATCTAGGCCAGATGCACCCCAGGGATTGTGAAGGTTTTGGTGAACCACAGCCACTTTTCAAAGGAGCCTACCGCAGGCCAAACTAGAACTTTCAGCTGTGTTTTGTTTTGGAGGTTGGTGGTCTGTGCACACCCAAAGCTCACAATGAAACACAAAAACTATTTATCATTCAGTTATTCAAAATATAAATGTGGTAATTATAGCCTTCAGGTAGACGCATAACAGTTAAAAATGCCATAAGTTAAAATATACAAAATATATGACGTCAAAAACAAACACATTCAGGTGGTGAACCGAAAATGCTGACTTTGGCATAGCTTTAGCTACAGGCACCCTGAAGGTTCGCGGCTTCTGAATATAGGAGTGACTTCAAATTCCCCCTTAACCATAACTCCCAAATTATGGGTCTTTTGCTACATGTGAGGCACAGAAAGTCCTGATTTTGTCTTTAAGACACAATATATTTCAGGAGTGACAAAACATTTTAGAAATAATGCTGGAGTGGTGGCTTGGTAACGGCTAACACACTGATACATTATGCTGGAGGTACTATTACATTTATAGCAAGAAAGAACAGATAGTACCCAGTAAAAGAGGGAGAGGAATACAGAGAGAGGGGGGCGTAATGGGTATTGTAAAAGCTTCATATCTCTGTGTTTAATTTCCTTTTACTACATAATGCTGGATGTGACCTGGAAATTAAATAGTGTGTGTTGTATCCTTAGTTGATAAAAGGGAAATGCTTCCTGGTTTTGATGTATTTACTTTTCAACATTTAAATTTATAATATATATAAAAAAAGAGCATCTATCCTGGATGCTAGGTAACTTAACATAATTAAAATTAAAATACAAAAGATAAAACCGGAGAAGAAAATAACCAACCAGAGGAGACTCAACCCTAGCCACTACCCCCACCACATCTACAAATCACAGTTTGTGTAGTATGCATTCAGCATAAAAGGGCAAACACTGATCCTTTTGAAAGAAACACTTTTTGTATGCAATACGTACAGCATGACCAGGATCAGCAATAACTGGGGAATAAATGTTGCTCTTTCGTGGTTGCAATATCTTTAAATGTGATTCATAATCAAAAGCCAACATTTCAGCAGACAGTGTACCTTGATTAACAAGCATCACTACATTTTAATGAAAAGAACTTCTATCCTTCATTGGCAAACAGACAAAATAGTATAATAAAAACCTAATGTTTACATCAACTGAGTTTTTAAAAGGTTTCTAGGTCAGAGATCTCTCATTTCAATACCTCGTAATAGAAACATAATTTAATCCAGATATTTTTAAATTAAGGTTTAACTTAAACTCCTTTAAAGTATCATTACTGAAAATATTTATTATGTACTGATAAGGTCCAGATCCTGCAGTATATTATGATTGGGTGGACACCTGCTGTGTGTGGTCCCATCTGAGCACAGGGCATTGAACGTGCGCAATGCACTGCAGAATGGGGACCAAAAATCAAGGATAACACTGAAACCAGAGGTCCAAATCTCCAAATAAACTACAATCACAGAGCTGGTAGCATCTTTCCCTTTTACATCTAGGAATGGTATTTATTTTTATTTTAGCTAAAACTGATTGTTGTGATATGTGAAATAGTGAATCAACTGTTAATTGTTTTCAGTTCAGATTTTTCCTTTTCTATGAAGAAACAAAGAAGCCAGGTAATGATTGTGCTAAATCGTATCAGCCTCATTTCATCCATTTTCTGTGTGTCCTGGCAGAACTGATTCACCTTTATTGGACTATATTCAATATTACACATACCAAAATGACATTAAAACAACACTTGCTAAGGTTGCAAAGTCAATCACTTAAAAATTAGGAAATGCCAGAATCAAGGTAGCCTGTGCAACCTTAATTTACTCCCCTTCTGTGCATGCATTATGATAGTCTTAAGTAATATGATCACATGTATTGTTTCAATAGAACTGCCGCCTCATTCAATGCACAGCATCAAATGGCACTCACTTTATGAGTGGCAATTTAATATTTTGTTTTATCCTCATTGTTCAATATGTGGCTGCAGGCCTTCTTTACTGCATGTATTCAAACCCTGCTTTAAAAAAAAGAACGATTAATTTCCTCATGGGCTTTCCAATAGCACTTTTCACTACAGTATCTGAGTGCTTCACAAATATTACTGAGTGTATTTTCACAACACTCCTGCGAAGTGAGAGGATATTATCCCCAATTTTACAGCAGGGAATTGAGGGACAGAAAGATTAAGGCCAAAAGTATCAACTAATATTGAATGTCCAACATGAGATACCTTGGCCCTGATTTTTCAGAAAACTTATCCTTCTACAGGACTTAATATATTCAAAGAACAGTTCCCATGGACTTCAGCTGCAGCTGTGAATGCTCAGCACTTCTGCAAACCAGAACCCAGGGCCTCAAGCTGGGAACAGAGAACATGAGGAACACACAAATAGTGAATACCTGTAAAAACTCTGATTTAAATGACTTGTCCAGCATTACATATGAACTCTGTCGCAGAGGGAGAGATAGAATCCAGTTCCCCAGGGTAGCATGTAATTGCCTTAACCACACGATCATCTTTTCTCTTCCTGCAATCCCTTGTTCCCAGCACTATACACCTTCCAACTTCTGCAACAAATGAAACAGGGGCCCTAGTGACAACAGTCTGCTTCACTATACACAGCCTTGACTCATCCCCAGAGTAGGTCCATTCTGTGCATTCAGTGGGGCAGGAGTCCTGTAGAAAAAATTGTGTGAGATCATGTAAAGACTGTATCATAGCACATATACACAAGTGAGTCAAATTAAGGTTACACAGTCAGCTTTCATTCTGGCATTTCTTAACTTTTGAGTATACGACTTTGCAATCTCAATATTATTTTAATGTACTTTTTGTATCATTTCCTAAGCTTTTAGAAAAGAAACTGAAACAAACCAAATTCCATCATAGTGACACGTACATGGGTCATCAGCAGGGTGCAAACCTTTAGATGGACCACAGACCTCCACCACTTGTAACTGATACCAAAGGATGACAATCTACCACTATACGGAATTTCAAGGAATGGGGCATTTTCCCAGTTTATTACATAGGTATTTGCTGAAAACAAAGGAATTATGAGACTCAGGATCTTGGGTTCCATTCAAGGCTCTGGAGAGGAGTATGCTCTAGTGGGCACATACGCTCCTGCCCATTCCCTGCAAACCTAACTCCTTCGTTCCTGTCCCCACACCACCCCTGGCTTCTCATCCTAGTCCCATTCTCCTCACCTTTCAAGCCCCAGTCTCCACTTCTCAGGTTCTCATCCCAGTCCCCTTGTCCAGCCCTTCCTCAGTTCTCCCCACCCAAGCTTCTCCCCAAGCTTCTTGTCCCTGTTCTACCTACCCAGCCAGTCCCAACTCTGACTCCCAACTCCTCATCCAATTTTTGTCTGCCCCCAAACCTGGCCTTCTGTTGCCACCCCTATGCATGCTTTCCCCATTCCCACTAGCTCTCAATTTCAGTCTTGTTCCCCAGGCTTCTTTGTCAAATCTCAGTCACACACACACACACACACACACACACAGATCCTTGTCCCAATCTCTTTATCCAGCTTGTCCCAGTTTTGCCCCAGTTCCTCAACAAATCTGTCTCGCCCTCACCTCCTTCTCCCCACCCTACTTGCTCCCAGTCCTGGTTTCCTTGCACAGCTAGTCCCAGTTTCCCACAGTGCCTCATACAATGTCAGTCACACCCTTACCTACTGGGTCCCAGTCCCAGTCTCTTTGCCCAGACTGCCTAATCTCTCGCCTACACCTCCCAGTCCCAGTTCCTTTACCCGGCCAGTCCCAGTATCCCTTTTCCCTCCTGCCAATCTCCAGACCCAGCTCCTGCACCCACCCACAGCTTACTGCAGGTTCAGTTTTTGTCCCCTCTGCATTAAAATCAGGGAGGTTCCTCCTCCATGCTGCCTGGGCCTTGGTCTCATCAACAGCACAGGACAGAAAGCCTCCCTGCTCTCAGCTCCAGTACCTGAACCCAGACCCAGCAGAGCCTGCAGCAACCCAGAGCCACAAGTGCAGGGAGATTCCTGCTCAGCTCTGGGTTGGAGCATGCTCAATGCAGAAGGAATCTTTGGAGAGTTTAGCTACTAAAATCTAAAAAGTTTCTACTGAGCATGTGCAAACCACAATTTTTCCAAGGGAAACTTACAATTTGGCCAAAAGAAACAGCATGGCAAATTTCAGCCTAGACAGTTAAAGCTTGGCAAAGTTATAAACAACTGAACACAGACTCTTAAAATGGGAAGTGTGAGGCAATTTTAATAAGTGGTGCTACCAGCCTTGCCAATAATAGATTGCATTTGCCTGTGAAATACAATGAAAATAAAATTAGGAAAAAAACCTCTACTCTTGCAAAGAGTTACTCGGTATGGTCTGGTGCATGTAGCCAATGCTCAGGTCAGAATTTCTTTGACAAGGATGGCAGTGCTATAGTAGAAAACCCAGAACTCCTCAAAAACATTATTTTACTTAATTTACATAGTAGTCTATTGAGCATGCAGAGACAAATGCGTAATGTTATTCCTTCACACTCATACTGCAGTTTAAATGATCTTTTGTGAGAATCTTCAGCTACCATCACTCTCATTTTTAATTGTGTTCATTAATATAACATTTCCCAGTGCTAGAAAAATTTACTAAGCTTCCTACCAAGCAGAGGGCCATATAAAAAGTGAAGGGAGGGCCCTTTCTGAGAAGCACTACTTGGATTTTTAACCAGAGTGTTGTCACTTGGCCAGTGTTTCTCAGTTAGTGGCTTGCAACCAAGGGGGTGGGGGTGGGGCTTTATTCCAATCCAAAGCAAAGAAAATCTCACCCCCACGCACCCTTATCCTTCACGGTCAAGTATTCTCTGCCAACCTCTCGAAACACACACACAAAGCTCAGAGCTGTTTCCAAGAAACTGAGCAGTGAAGCTGGGCTGAGATTCCTGGAAGAAGGGATTGCCCTGCATGTTGTTTGCGACCACCTTTGCTCATGCTCTGGTATACAGGAGTAAATAAATCAGCTAATACCAAGAATATACACAGACTCCAGAGGACTGATTTCTCCTCCAATGGGAAGCTGACCTGCAAGGCCCGGACATCTGCTACTGCTCAGTTTCAAAAGAAAGGGCAATAATATACATACTCTTTTGCCTTCTGATGATCATGGCTCACTTTTCCGATCTAAAACAAAGTTCTTTAAAGAAAAATGTCACTGTGGTGTTGCAAGACTACAATTACTGTACAAGAAACAAGGTAACAATTTAAGTAAACTATCCAAAATGGACATTTAATTACCACATAATGTAGTAGTCATTGCCAGTTGATTAAGATTTAATTGTAGTATATTACCATTTATGTAACAGACAACTTAGTTACTTTTTAATAAGAAACCATGCATAGAAGAACAGCATTTCATATTTATAATTCACAGTAACTATTTGAGAAGCCAGTGGTAGGTTCTGGACTGAGTAATTCATCTGCCAAAGCATTGATCCCACTTCCTCTTCATAATAAACATGTTATTAACTGTATGTGATCTTTAAAATATAAAAGATCAGTCAAGGCTGTCTTCATTTTTCCTGAAGATGTCATAAAAGAAACTTGCTTAGAAATGATAGTGTGGGGTTTTCTAATCAGTTTTGGCTTTAGCATTTTGTTTTATGTCCCTCATTGACTGATGTCTGTTAAATGTTGGATCTCAGAAATAATTTATATTCTTAACCTAGATGCAGCTCTGTGACAGACTATGAAGTCATGGAGAAAAAATCTTTGTATATCAGGTATGTTGCTAGAAGTAGTTGGTGGAGGGAAGGGGGACAAAACTCCCTTTTAATAACCTTAGGACACTAGTAGTGCATTTGTTATTCAAGATGCTAGGCAAGTCATCACAGAAATAAATAAATGATAATAATTCATAGCCTTCGTTCTGTATGCTACAGACAGGTTTTTCATTGTCAACAAATGCTACCTACAATACTTGTAATTCTGTAATAGGTATTCAAATATGATTCACTTATTCACTAGAGATAAGAGAATTAGGAGAAAGAGTTGCTTGATATGAAATGCCATGAATAGCCACCCTATATCCAAATGCAGTTGGGTTTCTTACTTTTATTTGGATCTTCCATCACTGCCAGACCACCTTTCTTAGATGCCCCATAATGTTAGTGTTATAAAGGATGGTATAACAAAGGCAGAATACCAGAACTGTATGGTATTTCTGTACACTGAGCATTGTCTGTAAGAGCCTAATATACAGAAAGGGTAACTGTATTAGACTGTTTGCGGTGGCTAATAGATTCAAACCTAGGCATTGATGGTCAATTTTTGGTGTGAAGATCTAGGCAGGCCATGGATTTACTACGAGCAACCAATTTCATGTGAACGAAGTGACCAAAATGGCTAGTTTTGTTTAAGAACCCAGGGCTAGCTCCTCCACTGCTTTAAACTGACACAGTTGTAACATCATTATGTCATTTTATACCAGCTAAAGATATAGTCCATGCAATTTCAAATAAGCAAAGATCATCCTAGCCAACATTTCTGCCCTTTTTTTCATTTGATCTCATTTCATCATATCCCTCAACTCAGTCTCAGAGACAAATCTCTCTCAAACTCAGTTCCTGGATCACCTTTGCTATGATATATTCAATACTTTTAACAATATTTGCATGACTTCATTCTTTACACCTAGTTCTCTGCTCTCATTTTTAAAGTAAAAAACCTCTTTAAATAGGTTTCAAACAAAAAAATGCTTTTCAGCAATAAAATATGTAAAGAGTAGATTAGGCTAACACAAACCAGTTTTTTCATTCTGGTGCAGCAATCTGCCTCTGGTCATCACTGACTTCCATTTCACAAGAACTGAACATGTAAGTTGTATTGGTTTGGTTTTGGTGTCCTATAAAAACCTTCCTCCCAACACAATAAAATCTCGCCTATGACCAGGTGGCAGCAATCAACACTTCATATGGTATTCCAAATGAATTTTATCAATACCTAGGAAGCCTTCTCCATTGCAAGACTCTGATTCTATGATTCACAGTATCTTACATTATCACTTCCTGTTGTGTAATTTACCCATCTGACATTACTACATAAAATCAGACCTGCAGCAATGCACTGGCCTGATAGCAAGGCCACATGCCTATTCAGAGCCACTACATAAGGAAACCACCAGGCCTTGTATGAGTATCTGCAAAGTTTTCTGGTTAAGTTGGGTTGGTGTCAAATTCTCAAGAAAGGGACCTTACCCCAACTCCTAACATTTCAGGAATGGGCAGGGTAAGGGGGGCCATCACCCATCCCCATTAATTTTTACCTCCACTGAGGGAAATCTAATCCATGCTGCCAGTTCAAGCTGCCACAGTTGAAATCACGTGAACTGCAGATGCATCAATTGTACCACATGCCCAAGCTGTCTCTTCAAAGCCCAAAGGTGCCTGCACACGGAGAGGTTTATTCTCTGCTGATTACCTGTTACAGAAGGCCAAGATCAATGGCCCAAGCCACAGAAACAACTGATCTGCCCAGCCTTCTCTCTGGTTCTGGATCTAAGATGGAATGAACTTATAACCCTGGGGAAACCCAGCTGTGAGTTTTGAAGGACTTTGAAACCTACCAGAATGCTAGGTTGGAGATGGGAGTGACCTCTAGTAAACTATTTAGCTTGTGTTTAGGTTCTTTTATTGTTTTAATGTGTTTCTCTGTAAGGCTATTATAAGAATAAATGTGCTTGCTTACAAAAAGCTGTGTAACTGCAGACTTATAACTGCAGACAATACACAGGTGAAAGCCTTCGGAGAGAAAGCAAAGCACAGGCATAGACCTGTTTAGGCAGTCTGGCTTGCTGGGAATATCACCGTGTAATATAGGGAGCTGTGCAGCCTTAAAACCTCCAGTAAGGAGGAAATGAGATGCGGGTCTTCACCCAAGAGAGGTGCCAGCTGGAAACTCTTACTTGGGTGCCCTCAAGGGACCAAGGAGGGGGATACAGGTGCACTTACTTATTCTGAACTGTGAGGTATCTTAGAGTGTCCATGAACACAGAAATCTAAATTTTGGCAGTGAGTTCTATGCCTAGCATCCTGCCTCAGCTCACACATACAGCAGTACCAGGAGAGTTCATCTACCACATTTATAACACACATTTCTTGCAGACTGTTTGATCACCACCAACTGTGCCCACAGAAAAGAAAAGCATTTAGTTGGAAGCTAACAACCACCATTTCTTAAAGGCAGCAGCATCACAGTCTTTAGATGAAGAATGGAGTGGATTTTAAATAATATTTTTGGATGCTGAATTGGAAAGCCTGGAAAATAATATTACTTTAACCTCTTATGAACTCTAGGAGAAAAAGCTTTCATCTTGTAATGATCACACACACAACTCCATGCTCTGCCACCATGCCAGTCTGTTACTACTAAATTGGGAAAGAGAAAGAGACATCACATAACTAAGGTTAACTTCACAGAAATACCTCACCACAAATACCATCTGTGCGTTGAATTTTTTATTCAGATTTTACGAGCATAGAAACTAATGCTTTAAAATATGTATGTATCAAATTGTGAACTGACAAAAAAGAAAAGCCTTGAAAACCATTAGTACTGTAGTCCAGATTAAACAGGAATACTGGAGTGAACTTGGGGAGAGGGGGAAATGGAGAGGAAAGAATGCAGAGAGAAAAGAAAAGCTGTTTTCAGGATTGGGAGCATTAATACGAATCAATAAAAACTGAGTAACTCAAAGTTAAGGCTTTTATCTCTCTGTGTTCATGGAAGTTCTGCAGAGATTGGAGTGTCAAGGACAAAACTAATCAGGATAGTTCACAAAGTTTATTTGAGTAATTGCATCTCATTGTGTTTGTCATGACAATTTAATTTGGAGGGGGAAAGCACATATTTGTGCTAAAGAGAAGCCTGTGTTATGTACTGTATTAAGGACAAGAAATCTCACTTTCAAATCCACTATGTACTATTGGGTATGAAATTAGGAACTGTTTATTATTGTGATTTTAATGCCAAAATTTTGAAGCTTGTTTTGGTAAGATAAACGTTTATTGGGAATGCTAATGTTCATAATATACCATTATTGTTGAATATGTAATAGATTTGATCTAATAACAAAAGTACTTGTGCCAATTTTATCTTCAATTTATTTTAGCTAGCGTATCACTTTCTCATTAGAAATACTCTGTGTGCTTATTTAATGTTCTCTAAACAGTCATGGGAACTAATTTTTAAAAGCCATTTAGTTCTCATCTTAAGTTTCAACAAAAGATATGAAAGAAAGCATACAATGGAAGCAAGCACTTCAAAAATTACAGTATGCAAAAAAGAGTCAATAATTTTTCTTTTGCTTAATATTGGAGTTAGAAAAGATGCTACACCTGATTCTCCATCCCTTTACATAAATGAAGATAGTGGAGTTGCACTTGGATAGAGATAGTGTAATGAGAATCAGTCCCACATTGTTCATTTGCTAATGTTTTCATATTTATTTTTTACTTTAATTCCCTTTGGAGGAACATTACATGAATTTTCTATTTTAGTGCAATGGTATTGGCAATGACACCTAAAATTTTATAATCTACTGAACTATCATAATTTAGAAAATATAATTATAATATTCTATGCATTTGGTCAAACCTTCTATAATTCAGTTCATGAACCACAAACTTGGGATTGCTGGTTCTCAATAATAAGTACTGGGACAGTTTCAGATACCTTTTACACCCACTGAGTAGTACCTTATTCCACTAACGTCAAAGGATAACTTGCCATATAAAGTACAACTCAGCATGAATTAAGGGTAACTTAATCTGCCCCTTAGCTTTCAATATGCATCAGGGAAAAGGGCATAATTCCTTTCTGAGTATACCGCATCAGGGAGAAGAAAGAAAAACCAAATGTGATTCAAGATTGACATAACGCAGAAGTTCCCAAGAAAGGCTTCAGTAAAAACAATGTTTTAAAAATACAAGGATTCTTCTGATTACTGAGCAAACTTAATCTGCAATGAGTTCTGGAAATGATTCAACCTTCAGCGCTGTCAAACTCCATTATGCACTGTGGCACATGTTGCAAGAAACAATGGATGAGTGTGTTAACCTTTAAACACATATGAACATTCCATTATCTATGGAGAAGAGAGGACTGACATATCCTCCTTCTGTCTGGAGGAGATTGCTGCTAACTATTCCAGTTTATTTAAGTTTAAGAATATTAAACCAAAAACAAAACACCAATGGACTTAAGCCCCCTCTGCAATGGACATAAAATGCAGTAGAATTGCTACTGTTTTGGGGGCTGTGGGAAGGGACTGAGCAGATGTTCTTCAGCCCCCTTCATGCTTAAAACAAACTCTTCAGTTGCTCTCACAATGAGAGCATGATAGGAGAGGACATTGTGAATGGCATGCATGGATAGCTAGAGACTCAATGACGTATAACCAAACAAGAGACTGGTCACAAGCATGTGGAAAGGGGGCATAGGCTGCAGCCTTTCACCACAGAGCCTATGAGCTAATGTAGCAATGGTTTAGCTATACAGGCAACGTGCACCTTTCCTCAGGATTGCCATGAAAAGACTGCTTCCTCCCTATACCACTTCTATTTTTCCCCCTGTACTAAGGGCATCATCATAAATCAGGCTTTGCACAGCGAACCACAACTTCACCCAATATTTGCAAGTCGGCGTTATTTCCAATAAATCTGCAAACTTCTAGAATAAAAACCATTTAATTTAATAATCGTTTTCATTGCAGGAATTGACAGTTCCAAACATTATAAAAAAGGTGAAATAGGAAAAGGCTCCCATGAATGTCAGTATAATGAGAAAATTAGATTACAGGGTTCTATGAGATGAATGTTATATTTGTAAAGAAATACATATTTATAGGACAATTTAAACTGTAATAGCTACATATGGCTATGGCTACTCAAGTAGTATCTGTAAAATATACCTTCCAACTATGCTAGGCCAGGAAATTATGCTCCATCTTGTCAGATGAGGACTTGGCCCCAATCATTCATGCAACTCCAGTCTCAATAATTACAATGCACCGAAGTAGGAAATGATACCACAGGCACTGAAAATGCTCCAGTTGGTGCATGCTATGGCAGCCCATTGACTAACCAAAACAGAGTGTCACAAGCACATCACACTGGTGCTTTGTACACTAGCAATCCATCAAATACTATGCTAAAATTTACGTCTCGGTCTTAATCTACACCACCTTCAACAAATGGGGCCTGGGCTATCTCAGGGACTCTTTCTCCCTGAAAATAAAGCCCAACCACATTAGCTGTTTTCCACTGGATCTATCAAAAGTGGGACTAATGAGAGCAGGAGAGAGAGACATCTCTGTGGCTAGTCCACAGCTTCTGGAACACTGTTCTACAAGAGTTAACAATACTCATGAGCCAGGACAATATACAAAACCCAGATCTTCAACTCAGCTTTCCCACACAATAACGATGATCATCATTTTTAATAATCTCTATGCATATGTGAAAACAGGAAGCTTCAACAAGGTGCATGTTACTTTACTTTTGAACTATACCACAATTCACATACCATTGTGAAGAATAGGTATAATGCCTAGATTAGACAATATTCATAACTAAAAAAAGTGTTTACACTTCACCATTTTTACTTATTAGCTTTCTGCATACACACACAAGTCAAATTATTATAAATTGTAAATAATGAAGAGGGACAGGTTATTGATTCAGAGTGATCTGGATTGCTTGGTAACCTGGGTGCAAGCAAACCATATGCATTTTAACTTGGCTAAGTGTAAATGTATGCATCTAAGACCAAAGTAGGCCATACTTACAGAATGGGGGACTCTATCCTGGAAAGCAGTGACTCTGAAAAGGACTTCAAGGTCATAGTAGATAATCAACTAAGCATGAGGTCCCAGTGCAATGCTGTGGCCAAAAGGGTTAATACAAACTTTGAATGTATAAACAGGGAGACCTTGAGTGGGAGGAGGGAGGTTATATTATCTCGGTATTTGGCACTGGTGTATATACTATTGGAATATTATGTCCAGTTCGGATCTCCACAATTCAAGAATGATGTTGATAAACTGAAGAATGATTAAAGTATTGGAAAATACGCCTTACACTGATAGACACCAGGAGCTCAATTTCTTTGCTCATGAAAAAGAAGGTTAAGGACTGACTTGTTCACAGTCTAAAAGTACATCCATAGGGGAACAGAAATTTGATAACAGAGGGCTCTTCTGTCTAGCAGACAAAGGTATGACAAGATCCACAACCACTGGAAGCTGAACCTAGACAAATTAAGACTATATTTTTTAAGAGTGAGGATAACTAGCCACTGAATCAACTTACCAAGGTTTCGTGGGGGATTCTCCATCACTGGAAATTTTTAAAACAAGATTTTTATTTTATTTTTTTTAAAGATAGGCTCTAGTTCATATAGGAATTAGTTCACTGAAGCCCTATGGCCTGTGTGACACAGGAGATCAGACGATCATAATGGTCTCTTCTCACCTTATAATCTATGCATCTATAAATATTCACATACACACATACATGCTAAACAGCCATAACTTTCTGAAATCTTAAAAATTTATCTGAGATAAGAACCCAATCTTTTCCCACTGAAGTCAATGGCAAAACTTCCAAGAACAGATTCATGCTTTTGCAATACTATTGTTTGTTTTCTGATCACTGTCAAAAGCATCTAGATTGCCTGAAGTTCATACAAGCATACATTTTAATACTTATTCTAACTGTGGTACTATTTTTATTTGAAAATCAAATTTATATATGCTCCATTTAGTTCATGGTTTTACAATATATTGTACTTTCAAGTAACTTCGTATTTCACAAACAGAATGAATGTAGCTGAAAACAAAATAGCTAGCATAAATTTGACAGCATATTTCCTTCTGTCAAGGCACATGATGTTAATAAATAGTGCCGTATGCATGTACTGGTTTTCTATTAACTGTATATTGTACAAAAATGAAAGGAGTTACTAACTTATGGCAACTTGATTCCAGTTAGATACAAAGCAATTTCCTCCAGCATCACATCAGCATTTAATGTGTCCCTGATAATCCTAAACTAAGCATCAGAGGTTCAGGGCCACATATGAGCTTTGTAGCTATTTACTGAACATCTGTAAGAATTTTACTTTAATACGTTTGTACTTTTGTAATATTTTAAATTTATAAATACTTTATATACTCTAAGCTATGAAAGGAGTAACAAAGCTATGATTCAGTTAACTATTTATGGCCCTTTTTGTTACCACTGAACAGATCACAAGTGAAGAGGCTATGCAGTGCTTCGAATACATAGTGAATCATGTTCCGCACTCATTACAAAAGTGAAGGCAAAGATTGCAGCTGCATATCTCATCAAGGAAATGGGATGGGGAAATCAGAGGGAGAAGTGTACTCCTGGCAAAAATGGCAACTCTTGGAGCATATAATCCAGATGTGTAAGCAACCAGTACAAGACATCTGGGCCTTCATGCCTACACAAAACACTATTCCTGGCCACACCAGTGCAACACACATGAAGGCTTCAGTCTATCTAAGGTACACACAGTGCTGCACGTCAGTCTTCCACTCCATCCATCAGACCTGGATATATGGGCTACTCTACCATTCAGAACATGTCTACCAACGATATATTAACAGTGGGGGAGGGCTGGGGATTAAGGAACCCTTCTCTCCAAATCCCATTGTAGCAGTTGCATCTGATCATGCCTCGACTATGACCTCTGTATGCTGGAATGTCATTCCATAACACAGTGAGGGCGTCGCTGCCTACACATCAGGGATGTGAATGAACGATAGGATTAGATAGACAACAATCATTCTTCCATCTCCTAGAGGGGGAGTCTCTGTAAATAGTCTGCTGCTGCACATTGCTTGTTATTTCAGGATCTGACCTGAAGGACTGTATCTTCCCTTAGCTAGAGTACCAGCTGTGCACAATAGTCATGAGCTAAGAAACAGACTCTTGGGAGTGGAGCTATGATATGTCTGTGCACGTCTATCCTAAAGATGGTGAATACGGAATATTCCATATAAACATGCTTATTTCACCCACAAGAACTGCACACTGACCTTATTGTAGGAGAAGAGCAGCCACCTCAGTAATGAATCGGGCCATTTATCTATTAACTTTACCATCGCCTGGAGCACATTACCTGTTGCTCAGTTCACTCCTGAGTTTCCTATCTGATAACTTCATTAAAATTGAACATTGTGGAAAGGGGTGGAAAGAATTATTTATTCATTCTTTAGTTACCCAAAACACAGAGCTCTTTGGGAGGGCTCAGAATGAGGGAGGTGGAACTGGGGAAGACAGGATTTCTTTTGATGCATGAATTAGGATTTTCCAAGATTTCCAGGGAATTTAGGGGGCAGGGGTTGATTCAGTCCTACAACCATAATTTCTGATGAGAGTCAGTCACCTGAACAATATTCTAAATTCCAATCTAAGGAACCACCATGTTCAAACAGTGGCCACTAGGGTTTATGTTTCTCATGCGAGACACACACCTCCATTTTGGATTGCACTGAACATTGACAATGGCTACAACAGCTGCTTTCTTTTGATAAAAGGTTGAAGCACATCCATTCGCCAATTAAAAGCTCTGCAAATGTTTTTCAAATTACTTTCAGGAATCTGTTCTGGTTGATGAGTTTTTCCATCTCTATCAAAGTATTTACCAAATGATTCAATATTTGAGATTTCCCTAATGCAATCAACACAGGAGGGGGGAGCCTTTAAAATAACAATGACACTATATTACAGATACAAGACAAATCCTTCCTTCCCCACTGAACTCACAGAGAATGCAGCATTTGGGCTACAGTATGCATTCTATGTCCACAAGTACCAAACAGAAAGGAAATAATCCCTGATAATTTCTGTCCTCTTGTTTAAAAACTTAGTTAGCACATATTGTCTTATGGATTCTTATAGTACCATCACCTTAACATCTAAGTGCTTCACAGGAAAATAGACAAATTCCATCAGCAGAATAAGAACCAGTGTTAAAAATCTTTAAAAATAGACTGACATCTAGTACTCTGGATGGGCAACTTTTGAAATGGACTACATTAGGGCATATTCTTGTGGTGGTTGGTGAATATTCTGAAGGGGCCAAAAAAAATTAAATAAACAGAAACCATACAGCTCAGTTTAAACAGCATGTTCTTCCAGTACAAGACATGCTGCAATTAACACATACCCATAATAGTTTTTTCTTCTAGCAACAACACAAGGATGGCTGTTTATAGTAAGTCAGTTGCATCCGTGGAAGGACTAGACGTACATCAGCTGCAACTCAGAACTGTCTCTCATACTATTCCATCCTAACAAGTCTCCCAGTCACTCCTTCACTCTCCTAAGTCTTTTGCGGCTGCCTTAGCCTAAATTTACCAATAAATCATGGTAAATTATATAAAGTTTAACTTCAGAGCCACAATAACTCCATTACAACAGATGATGTAATTTTGTCTTCTGTTTTGAAAGGAATTTTAATATCTTCAAGACTTGTGTGTCTGGATTTCACTGAAATAAATTAAGTTAAGCAAGGTTTTGCCTGTTTCTTAATTCACTGGAGTATCTCTCTCAAATGTGTTCCTTACCCAGATAAACATGTAAAGCTGTCTCAAGCAGTTGGGCTCTCAAGATGTCATATGGTAGGATCTGTAGAGGATACAGAAGGCTAACAGGTCACATCAGATAGTTTTGGCCCTACTTTTATGTTTAAAATCAACCTTTTCTAAAAAGAGAGAGAGAGAGATCAACTGCAGACTATTTGGTTCTGATTAAATACAGGACCATTATTCTGTAAATGCAGAGCTATTTAGAAAGCGGTACTATTGGACATTATTATCATTGTACTTGTTGCTACCTTGGAATGCGACAGGAGTCCTCCTCTTTCTCTGACCTTCAAGGCCATAGCTACTGAAGTGACCAGTAGGAAACATGTAGGGCAAAGAACAGATGGGAGAAGTTAATTTAAGTGGAATACTGCACAACCAAATGTAACTCTAGGATACAGGAGTAATCACATCCACTCTCCATACCCATTATTTTGGGAGCGTTCACTTCTGAAGCACTGAATCTTTCAACTCAACAATGCATTAATTATGCATGCAACTAACAGCTACCATTTAAAAAATTATATCATAAAAGATCCCAATCCTAAACAAATGTTTGAGCCAGAAACAAAAGCTGTGTTTGTCAATTTAGCAGCTGCAGATTTCCATAAAAGTACAAAAGAGATCTGACCTATCGCAATATGGTGTGCAATTTTTCTTAAAAATAAAAATAAAAGCAAAAATAGAGTAGAGTAGAAGGCAAATTCTCCGACCACCAGGATGAATCTCTTTTTCAGGAGTGAGGCACAGTATGAAGAGGAACATTAACACCACAAGAAAAGCACTATATAAAAGAGTCTGTCTGTGGCACACATGCAGTAAAAATGGAGGCTAGCCAAAACATTTCCAAAAGAACATTGTGAATTTGATTTAGAATGCAAATAGAAAAAGAAAAGATTTGTCTTACAGTTTATAGCCCTGCCAGGTTCCACAACAAAATGTACTTGGTTTTAATATTTATCATGCTTTGAAATTGTGAAAACTGTTTACTAATTCACAGTCAACATTTCACTGCCTATAAAACCAGCATTTTATGTCTGATAGTCTATAATTTAATATACAATAATAAACTGCCTGGAGTTTTATTTAATGCACGATGCTTCAAAGTCCTTCCAAATGCACAGCAATATCTATACACAACCTACATAGAGACTCTGCAAAGCCAGATTCTTAATTTACTCCCTGTTCAAATAAAGTACGTTACAGGATATGTTGAGAATTCTTGGGTGGATTTAGCCTATACTATAAATGTGGCAGTCACATAGCAAACTTCCACAGACTTTTCTCAAAATAGCTACAGTGCAAGATGTATTTAACTTTTATGAAGCCATTGTTTTAAGATGATATTATAGATAATTTCATATGCAACACTTATCTGTCGGTACACTGTGGTATAATGATGGCTCTTTACAAAAAAGTTACTTGAATTATTATTCACAGGTTTTAGCATAGCTTTGGAGCACTGATTAAGAAACATTGTTATAAGAAGAGGTGTTTGTATATTCTCCAACTATCCACTCTTTAACAGTGCTTCCTTTTCACGCCCGCAGCTTTCAAGTTACAGCCAAAAAGTACTGGAATTTTAGACTTTTGGTTTCACTTCTAACTGGGAAAAGAAGTTCCAAACAAGCCATTCCCCCTCCCATAAGGCACAGGTAAACCCAGTTCTCTCTCTCAAAGATGCAGTCAGCCAGAACAGACATATCTGCTTAGATGAAACATGCCATAGTAAATGATGACACTTGACCTCCAACTACAGAGATCTTGTTTGCTTACTAGAGGAAAGCCAAGAGTCTGATTATATGTACAGAATGATTTACGTTCGTGGGGCAGAACACAAGGTAGGTTCTGAACAACATGTACTAGTGCAGCAACAGAAGCCAATTTATTCTAGCAACATTTTTAAATGTTGGAAGAACTGCTATTCAAGTAAGAACAAGAACCATTTTTCTGTTTTTAAAACATCTACAAAGAATACAAAACAGAGAACAGGTAGCACATCAATGGAAAATTACAGACATCTTCTAGAAAGAGTGAAAAATCTTGGATTGTGATTATTACAATCATGCTCATATAGTGATTGCATCTGTTATTAGAGGACATACATTTATATAATCTAAATGTTAACACACCACTGAATCAAAAACTGCCTCTGAAGACTGTTGACTAAACTTGTTGGAAAATATTGTTAAAATAGAAAACTAATGTTTGAGAGCAAAAAAAACACAGCCTAATACAAATGTCAAATAAAGGATTACAGGCAATGCACACAAACTTTGGACTTGAATTTCAATTCATAATCCAATCCAACCATCTGCCGACCAGTTGTGTAGCAAAATCAAGATGTGGGGCAAGCTCCAAAAAGGACAGCCAAGTTACGTTATTTTAGCTACAGTATTTTGATACTTAAGAACATCTTTGCGGTCATTACATTCTGTCTGCAGATTAACCTACAGGAGCTGACACTTGTCCCTGACCAGAGAAACATTACAATGGATTCCCAGATATCTAAAAAACAACAGATATTTTGACTAATGTACATCTCGTGATTGTGATACAAGTCTGAGAAGGAAAATGCAGACTTTGCTACAATGACCTTTATAAATGTTAGCAGGATCGCTAGAGACTTGTCCTTTCCCTTTCCCCAATAACTGGGAAAGCCTCCAGCAGATTTATAACTGAGGGAGCCCCCCGTTCCCTGTCCCCAGCTTCCAGCAGCCGGAGTAATGAGAGTCAGGCAGCTCTGGGATGAATACAGGGTTACGATTGCAAAATTAACGTTGGAGCTAGAGGGAACCTTTTCCCCCCACGGAGATGCCCACTACCCCGGCGCAGCGAAGGCCACTTCCCCAAGGCAGGAGCTGTAATAAGTTCAACAGTCCTCCCCATCTCCTGAACATAGCATCCGCCACAGCCACGCACAACCACCACCACGCCGGGAGCCAGGGCGTAAGTGGCACGTCAGCTCAGAGACGGACACAAGCCTCTCCCTCGCAGAATAGCTAAAGGTAAATCTGAATCCCCAGGGATGGAGGCGGCGGGCGGGGGGGGAAGGGCTGGAAATACCTTCAGACCCCTTTGCTTTAAAGCGCTGGAGAGTCATAATCCGCCCTCCCCAGAAACATAGAGAAAACCGGTGAGCGCGGCAGGGGGTGTGATGGAGACCCCTGGACGCAAGTGCCTAAGAGCCCCGCTCTCAGCCCCTGCCGGGTGGCGAACCCCACTCCAGACAGAGATTTCCCTTGAATTCATCATTCACAAAAACAACCGCGCCTTTTCCGCGCCTTCCCGTCTCCACCGCACTCTGGAGAGCCCGGGGATCCGCGGCCTGGGACACACCGAGCCAGCCACCTCCACCGGGGGCTGCCCGGCTCGCGGCACCCTCGCGCGCAGGGACGAGACACTAGTTGATTTCCCCTTGGCAAAGACAAAAGTGTACCCAGCCTGTGCCCAGCCCCGTGCGCTGCTCGCGGGGCGCCCTCCGGCTCCGAAAGAGTCGGCAAGTCCGTCCTCCCTATCGGAAAAGGGGGGGCTGGCCCCACGCCTCTCCGGTGCAGCGCACACCCCAGCCGCCGCTCACCTCCTTGAGTTCCTTGGCCACGTCTTTCAGGTCCCCCAGGACTAATTCCAGATCCTCCACGATGATCTTGATCTGTTCCTTCACCTTGGCTTTGGAGGCTGCGGGCGGCCCCTCGGGTGGCGAGGAGGAGGCGGGGGTCCCCTTGGACTTGGCTGACATTCTTTGGGGGAGCGATGTGTGGGGAGGGGGTATGCAGGTCAGGAGAGCTGGGTAACCAGCGGGTGCCCGGCCCCGTCCCTCGGGCTCCCGGAGCTGCTGCAGCCGCTGTCTTCCTCCCCGCACATTTTGGGCTCAGGGCTCCGCCGCGCACCGCTCTCCGCCGGGGGGCTGCACCGCGCTCCTGCCATCAACTCCCCGGGATCTGCACTGAGAGCGCCCGGGCTGCAGACGGGCGGGCGGTGCGCCTGCGCCTGGCTCCCTCTCTCCCTCCCTCCCGTAGGCACAGGCGCACGCACAGGGCATGTCGCTCACTGAAGGGGAGAGCCAGGGTGGGGGGAAGCCGTGCGTGCGATCCCCGCTGTGCCCAGCCCGGCAGCCTGCGTGGCTCTCCTCCGACCTCCCGCCACGGGTTTAGCCTAAACCCGCCATCCCCGAGCATGCACTTCAGGACTGCTCCAGTCTGCTCGGTCCAGACTTGGGGGCGGGGGTAGGTTGTTTTTTTTACACGAACTTTCCCTTTTTCTTCTCCTCTGGGCAAACTCGCCCGGAGAAAGGGATCTGCCCGGTTCCTGCCCATTAGCCAGGGCCAGCTGATTCCCCTTTATAAGTGCAGTGGGGGAGAAGGTGCGAGTGCGTAAGAGACAGGCGAGGAGGTGGTGGTGGTTACAACTCCTCTCGCGGAGGCGCTTCCTTTGCAGCGCACAGTCTCTGCTGGGAGCGCAGCCTGCCCGTTGGAATGGTGGGATCAGGATTGCAGGCGACCGGCAGTGGTGATTTCGTCTCTTTCACGCTACCTAGCGGGAGCTTCTCTGCGTTAGTACAGGGTCAGGTTTCGCTAACTCCCAGACCCAGGAAAAAACATCCTGGAAAAGCGAAGCACTTACACGTACCGCCAGAGCCTAGCAAAACTCCCCCCGCCCGACGTAGGACGATCGGTCTGGTTCTGCTAATTGTGGGCATGAAGCCCCCGTTCTCCTGCCCTGTAGATTTCTTGTTCTGGCTTCCGGCTTTGCAGCCCGATCTCATTTTACAAGGGAAAGACCTACAGCACCTGTAACGATGCCATCTGGCTTTCTTTTCTCTCCTAAAGGCAGCAAGGAGGCTGGAGATTTGCAAACGCCACCAAATTGGCAGGAGGGACCTCGGTCTTTATTCAGTGAGCACATGAGGAACAATAAACCTTTTTAACTCGAGAAAGAAAACCTATGCATTTCGCCAGGTACCGGGGAAAGAGGGTACACGAACGAAAATAGCCCCCGATTGCTTCAATGAAATAGGTACAATTAAGGGCAGGGCTTTCTCCACACGTTGCTGTTTGACTTCAGCATTTAATTTGCTGGGGCTGAGGGCGAGAGATTATCAGATATTCACCTCTAGTGGTTTTTCCACTTATTGCAAGAAGACGTCATGTCCAGGCACTGCAAATTGTATTACGAATTTCTATCTTCAACTTCAGTTCAGAGGCAAACCGCCAAGCCCTGCGTCGAAGATCGGCCTAGAGGGTTACACCTGGTTTAGAAATCTTAAGTGCTTCCGTTTCTGAAGGGATTTTCTCGCAGTTTGCTGTGTTTTATCTTAGCAGCAGGAAAGAAAAGAGAAAGCGACATCGCTCAGAGCTCTTGTGTGTGCATAACATTTCAGATTTCACCCGATGCAGACAAGTGGGTAGTGAACAGTTCTGTGTCTAGAGTGGGTGTGGGGCTAGAATGAGGAATAGACACAGGCTGAATTGCAAATTCCGCTACCACTAAAGGAGAGCTAGCTGTCCTTATTCAGGGAGTTTTGTCCGTAGAATAAATCACAGGACTTGATTGAAAGGACTTATTAGTGTTGGGCAAATACTATTAAAATATGTTTTCCACAAGTATTCATTAGAATCTTTAAATAATTTCAAGGTGGCCTTGTTCACACGCATTGCATTCACTTTCCCTAAGTATTTAGGCAATCTGGTTTAAGCGCACACACACACTCTCAGACTCTAGGAAAACAATTTTAAGATTCATTTTCTGGAGCTATTCACGCTGGAAACTTGATTATTGTGCTTATCCAGTCAGCAAACAGCAAAAGATACCATACGAGTTGAGGGACTATTCACCCTTAAGGATTACACCTCGAATCTCAGATTTTGAGTTAAGAGCCACACTAAACAAATGTCATGGGAAAAAATGGCTTCCTGGTTTCCAGTGATTAACCCATTTGAGAAGTACTGCTCTATTTGTATACATTCTCTGAAGAGAAGGGGTAGCAAAATTTATCAAAACCTATTCATGTAGATTTTGTATGGCCCCACTTAGAGTAAAAAAAAAGTCACTGCAAAATTACTATATAGGAATAGATTGGTGGTTTATCTGTTTACTTATCTTTTCTCCCACCGTGGTTAATTCCAGATGTGTCAAAGGAGGGCATAAATTCCTTGTCACTTACCTGACATTACTAAATTATGAAATAGCACTAGGTAGTTTCCTTGTAATTTCAGTTTCTTACAGCTGGTCCTTGTTTTACACACACAAATAATTAATTTTGTACCATTAGCAATTTTTTTCACTTCAGACCCCTCTTTGGAGTTGTAAATATATTCAGTCATAATGATTTCTTCGGGAGCTGCTTATTAAACATTTCTACTCTGAAAAGACAAAATGTTATTCCTACTTTACCTCTGTCAACTAGTTTTAGATCATGACAGGACTTCACCCTATGAAAGTTAGCCCTCAGATAATTTGTCCAAAGACTTTTGAAGAGATAATCGTAGCCAGTGATTCTGTCTCTACAATTTTATTAAACTTTTTCAAAGTATTTTAAGGTAGAGACATATGAGTTGTCCTCCAAGGAGTTGGACTAGCTTGTCCCTATTATATTGTATTCATCTAGCAGTTTATTGTTTTCCTGTAATGGTTTTCTCTGTTTTCCTGGTAAAGGCACTAAGGGTCCATGTTCTATAATTTTGGGGATCAGTCTTAGCACCTGTTCAAAGATGTGTGTCTCTTCCAGGACATGGCTCTTTTAAAAGGATCAATTAAATATTTTTGCTAGTAGCTCTGATGCTTAGGGTTTTGTTTTGTTTGTCTGTTTTTAATTCCTTCTAAATGTCTAGATCGGGGTGGGCAAATTTTCCAGAGGGCCACATCGGGGTTGCAAAACAGTATGGAGGGCCGGGTAGGGAAGGCTGTGCTTCCCCAAACAGCTTGGCCCCTGCCCCCTATCCACCCCCTGATTGCCCCCCTCAGAACTCCCGACCCATCCAACCCTCCCTGTCCCCTATCCACACCCCCACTCCCTGACAGGTCCCCTGGGACCGACAACCCATCCATCCTCCCCCACTCCTTGTCCCCTGACCACCCCTTTCCAGGACCCCTGTTCCTAACTGCCTCCTCAGGACCCCACTCCCCATCCAACCCCCACCCTGCTCCCTGTCTCCTGACTGCCCCCCCGAACCTCCGCCCATCCAACTGCCCCCCAGGATCTCCTCCCCACCCATCCCCTTACAAGGTCGCTCATAGCGGCAGGACAGCTTATTTGAAAGCCTGGGAGGTGGGCATGGCTGCAGGGGAGGGGCCAGGGGCAAGACTCCCTGGCCAGAAGCTCAGGGGCCAGGCAGGAAGGTCCTGCGGGCCGTAGTTTGCCCACCCCTGGTCTAGATGAATGTCCTCTAGTCCTAAAGTTTGTTACAGTTTAATCCCTTACACTCTTTCATCATCTCTTTGAAATCCTTTTCTAATAGTACCCCACTTTTACCTGTAAATAGGCTTGGTAGAATTAAATTATATATAAGTGATGGATAATATAGATGTTTATTTCAGTTATCAATTTGTTTTCACAGGTGTTCAAAATTATGAGTTAAGCATTTTTAATCAATTTGTCACAGTTGCAATAAAGGGATCAATGGGGGGTCCCACTGATTATTTATTGACAACAGACATTGAGATTCAAAGAGTTAAAGCTTTATAATCATTAACACAAATTGTCAACATCACATGTACAGATACACTAAGTAAATAGCCTTAATTCAAACTAATAAATTCTCAAGCAGCATTTTTCTTACTTTGCCTACTTATAAGTTTGTTATCAATGGATTTTTGTTGGTTTGTGTGCGTAGGGTGAAAAATTGACATTTACTGATTTAAAAAAAAAAAATCAAAGCTGACCTGTAAACCATAATATAGAGTGGAATTCATCCATCATCTTCTGAGGAAGAAGCTCATTTCTTATTCTTCTTTGGTTTGTCACCTTTTCACCCACGCAGGTTTGCACAATTGTGATAGGCCCTTGAGAAGTTACCTAGAACCAGGGATGCACAAGAAGCCACCCCGACAATATCCTCAACTCTTTGCACAGTTCACAAAAAGGCCAGTTACAATAGCAGTACTGCTAGCAGGGAGCAGGTTGGGGACGGGGCTATGTTGCAGTGGCCATGGAGCAGAGCTGCTAGGCCATAGAGAGCAATCTCTCCTCATGCACGCTGAGGGTTATGCAGCTCCACCTCAAATCCCACAGAGGATTTTGTGCAAACTGGTTCTTTTGTAAGTTTCTTAATGAATTTCTTAAAGTGGAGGGGAGAAGGTTCCTCCTGGACCAAGTTTATTTGTCTTAAAAACTTTAAATTTCCATTTACCTGGGGAAGTTCTCTGAGCAAAAACAGCAAAAAAAAAAAAAAGAAGTTCAAGATTCAGCACATAGATTTTTGTCCTGGCACCACTTTGTGCTTCATACCAGAAAACAATTAAATGAATACTCAATGAAGGAACATGGCATGCAGCTATACCACTGCCAGCTGTGATCCCATTAAAGCACACAAGTTAAGCAGGGTTAGGTATGATCAGTAATTGGATGGGGCACTAAAGAAAAACCAAGAGGTTGCAAGAGTTTGTTTTGATAACTCAGATGGCACTTTTCCTTTGGAGTTTGAGCTGATCCACTGTTTCAGCATTGTGCTAAGTGATAAAGGCAATTGAATAATACTAAGATTGATGAATGAATACAAGCAGCAAGTCCAATTTGCAGTTGTTTGTGAGGTCATATCCATGGTTTGAGAACATTCAGGCAGTCATGGGTATTTGTGAAAATGTTCATGGATCACGCTATACATTTTTTGCACAAATCACATGGACAATTCACATTGAAAGTGCAGTACAAGGTATTCATCAATTAGTCATTTGCCTATTTAAAGAGAACAGCATCAAGGAGCTCATACAGTACCATGTAGGATACATGCATTCCGTAATAACCAATCATGTACTTTTTATAGTCAAAGGGAAACTGTATGGCTTATAGTTCATATGCAAACCTGTTTAGCACATGCTAATTAGAATAGTTACAAAAAACAGGAACAATTCACAAATGATTTATGAACTGACAAAAAAGATTACATCATAATGAATATCTGTCATGAATAATTGGAGAAAGTCTACTAAAAAGCCACTGTGCTGCTGAAAGTAAAGTCTTCTAGGATAACATCAAAATCCATTTTTACATCTTATGTTCTCCTCCGGTCCCCAAAAGTATAGTGGTATCTGTCCTAATATCTTTCCAATATGGATAATTTGTGTTCTGGTTACTGAATTTCTCATATTGTTAACTGGATATGTTATTCTCTCTCAATTCTTATTCCTACATTGATATGTAGCATTGCTGATAAAGTTACAGTGGCTGTTTAAGTTCAGACCAGAGGTGGCTGCATGTTGTTAGAGGACTCAATCACACATTGGGAAAAAAATAAAAAGAATATAGTTACTCTTAAATTTACCAATTTGATTTCAACTCATTACAACAAAGCTAGCAAATAATAAAAGATTAAAGTTACCCATTTAAAAGAAAACAATCAGGGCTATGTAATTCCTGGCTTTGTGGATACACACAAGAAATTGAATAAGTTTGGGCTAAGATTGCTCAAGTGCATTTCATTTCCTATATGTGTGAAAATTATCAGTTAAGGCAACCTCACCTGTCAGTAAAGTTAATCATCACTTAAGGCACTCCACATCAGTTCACTTATTTTACTACCCAAACACATTCAGACTCTTCAGCTCCCAACAAATACCCCTTCAATTCTAATTTATAACTGGTCACACTGCTCACATCCAGTTCCACTTAAATGCACAACCCAAACTCTGACCTCAGATTTTAAGATGTGTGTCCCATGGACATTTGCATGCTGGTACAGGATATATTGGATTATTCAGACACAAAAAAAAGCCCTCTTTCTCAATTTTTTCCCTTAAGGCTGGAAGGATGACATTGAGAGTGCGATTCTGCATAAGAACTAAAATGAGTTTGTTGTGGAGCCTGAAGGTATGGTTACACTGCAGCGGGGAGGTGTAATTTGGGTTTAATGATGTTTGGCAAGGCATGTGACTTAAGCTTAGTGTGAAAGTTAATGTTATTTTAGTCAGCAATTCCCTAGATTTAGGCCACGTATGCTTAAGTGAATTTCCTTTCAACACTGCTACTAAGTTAACAAGCTTGTGAGTGAAGGATTTCTCCATTTTTTAATGGACCAATAAAATGAAATGTCTTTCCCCCACCTACAACTCAGATTCCAGTCCCAGGAATTCTTACCTCTCCCCTGTGGTCTTGCTTTATGTCCCCATGATTCCTACATCTCTGTTTATGAAGTTCCCCTTCAGGCCTTCCCATCCTATTAAGTCCCCATTATTCCATTCCTGCCCTCCCTGTATCTCACTTCCATGCCCCACTTCTTGAGGCTCACCAGTAGAGTGTCACATGTCCATTATCACAAAAATAGTCTAATTCAGTGCACCTTATTAGTTCTGCTGGACTGGGATGCTTGCTGCCACGGCTTTTCTAATCACAGGGAGGCTGGAGATGTTGGCATAGGGGTAGCTAAGAAAAGGGAGGCAGAGCTGGAAGACTAGCTAGTCAGAAATGCAGCATCAGCAAGCTTAAGTCCTCCTTGAAGATGTAGTTCTCAACTGGTTTCCATACTAAACCCAAAACTGTTATAGCAAATGAGCCAAACATTTTGTATTTGGGATTACACCCCGCTAGTTCTCTGTCATATGCTTTTCTGTAGGCCACGCCCTGTATGAGATGTCAAGTTTGTGATGCTTGAAATTGTGGCCCAAGAGGCCATAGTATTTTATGCCAATTAAGTCCCAGTTAAGTGCCTAAGAAAACACAAACGTTTTGTGTTTTCTTAGGCACTGGGGGACTTGTTTGTGTGCATTTTCTTGTTTAATTATGGGATTTACAACTTTTCCAAGTGTAGAATGCACCACACTATTAGCTGTGGAGCTGTTAGGATTCAAGTCAGCTCCATAATTTAGCATCTCTGCTCCTAAAACACTAGAAGTAAAATACAAGTAATTAATTAGTACTGGTAACACAAGGGAGCATATTCATTTTATCACACAAATTTTAATAAGCTGCTTCTAACTTTACATGCATTGTTTTGTAAACAATCCTTTGATTTCACAAACAATAGGCTGTGGCCATGCAGGTGAGATAGCCATCTTATTACTTGGTCTGAGTGCAAAACTGCTCAATGTGCATTCACATTCATGCTTTGCATGCACAAATTATGTTTCCACTGACAAATTTAAACTTCAAAAATTTGGCCCCATACATTTTGTCCATTCTCCTTCAGTGGAGAGAGGGTGGAAGTAAAACATGATCTTTACAGCCAAACAATGCAATATTATCTTCTGATAACTTCCGAAAATAAATGAGGCAGGGCAGTGGAAGGGAGATGAAATATGGTTATTGGAGGGGGAAGGGGAAGGTTTATGTTCAGAAAAGATATTATCTTTTCAATTGTAAGCATCATGCAAAAATATTTTTAAAGACCTAGGGGGGAGAAGAGGTACAAGACGCAGTGTATTGGATCATTGCTGTGTTGGGCATATGCTAAGAAGCTACCAGGAAAAAGCTATAAAACAAATGTTTAAGCTGGCCTTCTTAAAAAAAAAAAAGAAAAAAAAGGAGGGTGGGGATTGAATGGGAGGTAGTGCTTGCAAAAGCGTTTGGCAGAGCAATCTTTTCTAGATGAATCCTGAAAAAAAAAATGAATCAGATTAATATTGAGTCATTTTGTATCACTGTTCAGTTTAATATATAAAATTCAATCACTGATCTTTTAATAAGTCATTACAGATGGTATATTTAAGCTTTTGTTACAAAGCTTGTGTTTGTTTACTGGTTAACTGTCAGCCAACAAATTTGTACCTCCTCTCCCCCTCACCCCCCAAGGAGCCATTGGTTGGTGTCAGATGCAAACTATTTCCTGTGAAAAAGTATCCTTTTACCACTGGTATTCACTTCAGTAGTACATTATTGCAAACATCTGGAGCAAAGCGGAAAATGCTGTCTGGATGCTTTCCAAAAGCATCTCAATCAGCACAGGCTGAGCAAAAGGATTACCTGGCTAAATAAGTAGTGTAAAAGCAGGAAGAGAGAATCTGGAAAGGTAAAACACTGAGTCATTAATAAGAGTGAAAAGGTAAACAGATAGAATTCTTTCATTTACAGGAACATAGAACATAAATCATTTATGTTCAAATCCTCTAGTTATTAATTAGAGCCTATTTCCTTTACATCATAGGCTGTAAAACCTTGTGTTACAGATTTGGACATTTGCACAACACAAGAAAATGATTCCTGAGCTGTGTAGTATCTATTGACATGATCAACCTCACCCACTTCCTCCTTACTCCCCAAGTTTAAATGACTTTAAGGCTGTGATACAAACTAACAAAGGACAGACTAGCAAATCCAATTCTAGTTATGCCATTTGCTTCCTTGGTCCGTTTAGATCATTTTTGGAACTCCCAGAAGACCAACCCATGGCTGTAAGCCTGGCAAAATGAGAATTTAGACAATTTTCTATACTAGTCCAATATTCAAACAGTGCGGGGATGGGAGTGGAGGGGGAAAAAAGTGGTCCATCTTCACCAGCTGTCTTGGAAAAGAGGGATACCAGTGACTCTTATACCAGCTATGATGCACCAGACAACACTGCAGCATGAGTTTCGTTTGTCGCCTAAACATTTATTTGCCAACAGAATCCCTGTGGAACAGTTCCTGATTTTAAAGGAAGCCTTTGCAAACCTCCTGGGAAGCATGTGAAATTTGCAGCACTAAGACTCCAAAAAGAGGGCAGCCTGGCTTGATGGACTCTGTCTCCTTTGTTTGATATTCTTGGGACTTTGGGGATGTTCTGCAGTGAAAAGTTGACGTAGTATGCTGGGGGGAGAAATTGGAACAGATGGAAGTTTTCCATCCAAATGAAGATTCAGGACAGTTCATGCAAAAGTTTGAGTGTTTGACAAATACATTTTGGACTATTAGATTGCATTTTATCTGGACTGTTTTTTACATTGTATAAAATGGGGGGAAATGGGTCTCATGTATCCATTCTCAGGGAAGCCCCCCTACTGTTATTAACTAACAATGGTAGCTCTTTGACTTCAGTGGAGTTTTGCTGTTTTATGCTGGTTGAGCAACTAGCCCATGGCCTGCAAATGTTCTTTTTAAAGTAGAGAGATTTCTGAATTCACCAAAAACCCGCTGGATTTTTTTTTTGATCCAAAATGGCCAATCCAATTTAAAAATAGTACTCCAGGTAGGACTTCAACATCATATGCTACACCAAAATAAGGTTACAACTGTATTAAACTGAAAATTGTTTTTACCAAATGGAAAGACTGGTGCAACCGTTTGTGGTGCTGCTAAATTATAACTACTGTAACAGTTAATCCAGAACACCTCTCGCAGCCAACTCGCTCAATTTATATAATTCTTTCTATAGAAGTCAAGTTTATTATTCTGAACCATTGTTTAAACCTCATATAATAGAATATCAGGGTTGGAAGGAACCTCAGGAGATCATCTACTCCAATCCCCTGCTCAAAGCAGGACCAATCCCCAACTAAATCATTCCAGCCAGGGCTCTGTCAAGCCCGACCTTAAAAACCTCTAAGGAAGGAGATTCCACCACCTCCCTATGTTACCCATTCCAGTGCTTCACCACACTCCTAGTGAAAAAGTTTTTTTCCTAATATCCAACCTAAACCTCCTCCACTGCAACTTGAGACCATTACTTCTTGTTAAAAAATAAAAAATAAAAAAAAAAAACAAGCTATATCTTCTATGCAGAAGTCAATTGTCCTGGAATGGTATGTTTTGGGTGACTCAGCTTCCTTATTCTGCAGAATGGCCAAGCCAGGCAAAGAAAGAGGAAGAAGGAAAGTGAAAGAGTCACTTTCTAAAGACGCTTTGGCTTGGGAGAGGATACACTGCAGAGAGCCAGGAGCCCGTAAATTCTAAGTTATACTCTTCCACTGACTATTGCTTGTATTTCTGTGCACTTAAACACTGAATAGCGCAAGCATGGGTTGCCGCTGGTCTAACCACTAGCTAACCCTTCTCTCTAGGACCAGGAGTGGTATCCTGATCCCCAACATTCCACTATTGTCTAGCAAATAGTCATTTAACCCACTGACACGGTGTGTATGTCACATCCCCCCTCCTAGCTAGTCCTCAGGAGGATCACACATTCCTTTAGCTCAAATGATAGGGGTCAGTTCTGGGTTCAGAGCCTCCCGGTGAGTCATGCGGTAGGCTTCCATGGTGGCACATGATAGAATTTGTGTGGGTTTTTTTCCTATTTTCTTTTTTAAACAAATTGGTTTATTCATTTCACACAATGAGAAAGTTAAAACCATTATAATCTGTCAGTTATGGTGCAACATACACCATGACTCAGATGTTCTGTATTTTGGTCATTTGTCACACATTTAAGATACTTCTGTCAGACACTCATAGATTGGGCATTTGAGAGGGATGCTTTTATAGGCTGGAAAGAAAACAAGATACTATCAGTGTATTTTGTATCTTTAAGTAGTTGGGAGGCACTCAAATACTATGATGGTAGGAGCCATATTATTACCTGGACAAACAGACTTGCCTGGTGCATTTAGATGCTAAGTTGTAACTGCAGAAAAACCAAGTTCTGTAGCAAATGTGGTGGTTAGCTCTAGATGTGGAAAGTTCCATTTGCCAAATTCCCTGGAATGTGTCCAAAATATTAAAATATTCACTCCAACCGATGTTTTACTTATTTCTGCCACAGTTGGGAGTAGAAAGAATTCTCTATAGAATTATTAAGTTTCTTTTGATCAGACCCATTGTCAGAGACTTATTTTCTACCAGCACCATTGGATATAGCCACTTCAGTTCATGGACACTTACAATATATTTTCCTCCATCCATTTTAATTCCTTCTATAGCTGGTCTCACTTCAGATGGCATTTTCCTACTCTAGGTGGAGTAATAAACCTCAAGGTTGTGTGCCTGCACTGTAACCAATTTCAAAACACACCCGAGAGATTTTTTGCATGTTAACTTTTATTTAGTTCAGACAGGATGTCCATTTGGAAAAAAATTATCAAAGGTATAAATTTTAATCTAGTTAGTTTAGGTCACAGCAGAGATGAGATGCTCCATCTTAAACATCCTGGGTGTCAGCGAGAGCTGATGGACGGGATCAGGAAGATTAACAACAGCCTTGGGAGAAACTTTGCTGTATTCTGGATGGGATGATGGACAACACAATGAGGGTGTTGCCATCCTTTTGAAGAAGGGAGTGGAGCATTCCCTGCTTGAATGGAAGTCCATCAGCAGCAGACTTGTGAGAGCCAGACTGAAAGGAAAACATAATATCACCTTGATTCAGTGTTATGCTCCAACAAATGACAGTGATGAAGAAGTAAAGGACAAATTCTACCTTACATTACAGACGCAGATGGAGAGAGTACCACGCTACGACCTAACTATCGTCATGGGAGACCTAAATGCCAAGATCGGTAAGGACAACACAAACAGAGCAATGGGAAGACATGGGTGTGGCACCATGAATGAAAATGAAGAGAGGCTTCTTGATTTCTGTAATATGAATGACCTAGTCATTGGCGGAACCCTATTTCAACATCGTGAAATTAACAAGCTGACGTATTATCCTAATGGCAGAGATAAGAACCAGATTAACCATATCTGGATCAATGGCAAATGGCAACGCTCGCTGACAGATGTGAAAGTGAGAAGGGGTGCAGATGTTGGCAGTGACCACCACCTTGTGACAGCCTTCATCAAGCTGGAACTGAGAATTGTGGGTCCACCAAACAAGGAACATGGACGTTATGACATTGACAAACTAAAGTACCCTGAAATACAATAAAATAAAATACCCTGAAAGCCTTCGTTCTGCAGTTAAAGAACAGGTTTCAAGCTCTTGCAAACCTTGATGAAGTGGAGGGGAATGCAGATGAGGAGATCAGCAAGAAGTGGGATAAAGTAACCAAAATTTATAAAACATTGCAGTGAAGTCTGTCTAGGCTACAAGCAGAGGAGAAGGAAGGAGTGGATTACACCCAGCACATGGAACACCATAGAAACCAGAGGAGAAGAAAAAAGTTTTAGACACAAAATCCCAGAAGCTAAAGGACAAGTACCGCGAGCAGTATAGCAAGGCACACCGGGAGGTCAAAGACCCTGTGAGAGTGGACAAACTGCATTATATTGATAATCTGGCAACACAAGCAGAGGATGCAGCTGCTCATGGTGAACAAGGACCGATCTACAAAATGACATGGCTTATCAGTGGCAAATGGCAGACGCCAATAAACACTCATCAGGGACAAACAAGACCACCTACTAATAACTGAAAAAGAACAAGAAATGCTCTGGACCGAGCATTTCAAAGAACTGCTTAACAGGGACCCACCTAAAGAGGAAGCAAACATCCAGGAGGCAGAAGAAGATCTTGATATCAACACAGACACCCCAACTAAGAAAGAGATCATTCAAGCCATCAAATCCTTAAAAATCCGTAAAAATGGGAAAGCTCCTGGCAAGGATAACTTGAATGCAGAATTGTTCAAGGTAAATCTTTAAAGAAGTATGGGCTGGATGGATGCACTACAAGGTAGGTAGAAAGTTGGCTAGATTGTCGGGCTCAACAGGTAGTGATAAATGACTCCATGTCTAGTTGGCAGCTGGTATCTAGCGGAGTGCCCCAAGGGTCGGTCCTGGGGCTGGTTTTGTTCAATATCTTCATTAATGATCTGGAAGATGGTGTGGATTGCACCCTCAGCAAGTTTGCGGATGACACTATACTGGGAAGAGTGGTAGATACGCTGGAGGGTAGGGATAGGATACAGAGGGACCTAGACAAATTGGAGGATTGGGCCAAAAGAAATCTGATGAGGTTCAACAAGGACAAGTGCAGAGTCCTGCACTTAGGACGGAAGAATCCAATGAACCACTACAGACTAGGGACCAAATGGCTCGGCAGCAGTTCTGCAGAGAAGGACCTAGTGGTGACAGTGGACAAGAAGCTGGATATGAGTCAACAGTGTGCCCTTGTTGCCAAGAAGGCCAATGGCATTTTGAGGTGTATAAGTAGGGGCATTGCCAGCAGATCGAGGGACGTGATCATTCCCCTCTATTCGACATTGGTGAGGCCTCATCTGGAGTACTGTGTCCAGTTTTGGGCCCCACACTACAAGAAGGATGTGGATAAATTGGAGAGAGTCCAGCGAAGGGCAACAAAAATGATTAGGGGTCATAAGTCAAAATGACTTATGAGGAGAGACTGAGGGAACTGGGATTGTTTAGTCTATGGAAGAGAAGAATGAGGAGGGATTTGATAGCTGCTTTTAACTACCTGAAAGGTGGATCCAAAGAGGATGGATCTAGACTATTCTCAGTGATAGCAGATGACAGGACAAGGAGTAATGGTCTCAAGTTGCAGTGGGGGAGGTGTAGGTTGGATATTAGGAAAAACTTTTTCACTAGGAGGGTGGTGAAACACTGGAATGTGTTACCTAGGGAGGTGGTGGAATCCCCTTCCTTAAAAGTTTTTAAGGTCAGGCTTGACAAAGCCCTGGCTGGGATGATTTAGTTGGGATTGGTCCTGCTCTGGGCAGGGGGTTGGACTAGATGGCCTCCAGAGGTCCCTTCCAACTCTGTTATTCTATGAAATCCTGAGTTGGCAGCATCTATCATGGCCCCTCGATGTACATCAGTCTGGGAAAGGAAAAACGTGCCAGATGAGTGGACCAACGGGGTTATAGTGAAGATACCAAAAGAAAGGAACTCTCAGTGATTGTAATAACCGGTGTTGGTATCACACTTTTGTCTGTGCCAAGCAAAGTATTGTGTAAGATTATAGTCCATTGTATATCAGAGGCAGTCAATAGCATTCTCAGAAAAGAGCAAGTTGGTTTTAGGAAAGGGCATGGATGCACAGACCAGATCTTCACTCTACAAAACATAATAAAACAGTGCTTAGAATGGCAATGGCAACTCTACATAAATTTCATAGACTTTGAGAAGGCTTTTGATAGCATTCACAGGACCAGCCTATGGCACATTCTGCGGGCATATGGAATCCCTGTCTGTATAATCAACATAATCAAAAGCTTTTATTTCAACTTCACATGCAGTGTTGATCACAGTGAGCTCAGTTTTGAAGTCAAAACAGGAGTATATCAGGGGTGTGTCATGTCTGTAATCCTCTTCAACATTGACTGGGTAATGCAGCGTACAACAGAATACATGCCAAGAGGCATTAAATGGACACCCTTCTCATTGCTTGAAGATCTGGATTTTGCAGATGATCTCTCTCTCCTGTCACATACCCAACACCATATACAAGAAAAAACATCCCGCCAGCAAATTGGACCGAAAAATCAACTGCAATAAAACAGATTATATGACCTTTACTATTGCCTCACCATCACCAGTATGGATAGAGGATTATGTTCTCACCAAGTAGAAACATTCACATACTTGGGCAGTACCATCAGCCAGGGTGGTGGAACAATCTAGGACATCCAGAACAAAATAAATAAAGCCAGGAACACCTTCAGGAGCTTAAATACAGTCTGGAAATCATCAACATACAAAACCAAAACCAAACTCAAGATTTATCAGAGCTACATACTTTCAACATTACTTTATAGTGCAGAATGCTGGGGAATGAGAAAGTATGACATGCCCAAACTGTCTTCATTCCATACAACCTGCCTCCGAAAAATCCTCTGTATCTTTTGGTCTAGAACAATTTCAAACTAAGATCTATTGACACAGTGCAGCCAAGATGATATGAGCACCATTATTGCCAGGAGGCATTGGAGACGGATTGGCCATGTGTTTCGGATGGAAACTGATTCCATCACCAGAGTAGCAATAAGATGGACACCTGACGGCAAGCGAAAACGAGGCTGCCCGAAAACATAGCGAAGAGCTGTGGAAGCCAAACTGAAAAACCTGGGGTAGCTAGGGAACCATTGAAAGACTTGCCAGAAACAGACAGCAGTTGGAGGAGCTTCGTTGCTGCCCCAAACGCTGGATGATGATGATGATACATTTTAATCTCCTAGAGAGGCTGAATTTATACACCTAGTTAGAAAGTTTCATAACCTCACATGGTCTTTACATAAATATGTACTTGCTATCCCAATCACTGGCAACTTCTCTCCACTTTGTTGTGAACTTGATTTTTGCATATTCTAGATCAGTTTTATTTTTGATTTTCTGATAGTATGCTGGCCTGGGTTGTTGTTTCAAGTTAATTGACAGGTTCTCCATTCAATTGGAAAGTTATTGTCCATTCTTTTTTGCCCCTCCATGTTGACCTGGAACACTGTTTCAGTTAACACAGTTTACCTCATGCTGTACTTGAATCATTTTCTGTAACTGTATACAGATTGTGTGCTTTGCACATTTTTGAAAAATGATAGTTATAGATTCTATATGTGCACCAATATACAGAACACTTATTTCTGGAATGTGCAATACCTCATCACCCACACAGCCCAGCTTTTGCTTTTTTTGCATTGCTCATTGTTTCTATTCATTTTTATGCTATGTGCTTTAAAAAAATGCTTTCCTAAAGTACATTTCCAACAACTTCTTCATTTTCATGCTATTTTAAATTTGTAATTTAGAAGTTTCTGCAGCTATCTCCTACTTAATTGTGACTTCAAACTGGAGATAATACCACAAACACTGGCTGAATAATAACCCCCTTAAAATGACTTTATAATGAAGACATCAATAGATCCTTAGAGTAGTACTTAAACAGCGTGTCATGCTAGATCAATTGAATTACAATCTTAAAAACGTTTCTTATCTGAATTTACTAGTTTTAAAAGTCCTGCATGGTAAGTCACAGGTTATTCATTGTCCCTAAATTAAAATATTTACAAATTACTGTAGTTAAAATAGTTATGATGGTTGAATTAAAAAAAAACCCATTAATTTAAGCATGCATTACAGATACAAATTTCAAATAACAAGAACTTATTTTCTTGTCACAAAGTAGTGGGTCTTAGCAATTCTAATTTTCCTAAATCACATTTAAATTGATTTGAAACTGTCTAATTTGCACAAATGAGCAATGGAAAATTAATTTAGAAACACATTTGTTTTCACATATGTTTGCAATAAAACTGTTGTTTTAAATGGCTTAATTAGAACAGTTTGTCATACTTACTGGAAACTGGCATAATGGCATCTTTTTAACCACAGAATTCAGGGTGGGAGTGAAGGGTAGAGGGGACAGAAGAGAGAGAGTGATCAAAAGATTTGTTCTTCTTTTACTAACAGTTCCAGTAAAAACTTTCTGTTCAATTTTATACATATACATCTCTCAGTGAGCATGCATGTATGTATTTATAAAGGAGAGAATTAGTCTTTGGTTGTGTCCAGTATAACACATACTGCAGGTTCATAAATTTTAAACAGGACTCTAATGATCATTCTCAGGGAGTTACCCTGATTATTTGCACAATTTCCACTGGCTAACAGGATTTACTCTATTAGCGGATAGACAGTGAGTTGGCCTGTACTTGTACCCCAACATTACCAACCAGCACACACATGCACATATTGACAAGGCAGTAAGGATATTATATTGAAGGGTTATAGTACCGTTTAGTTACCTTGAGCCTTTAGTACTGGTACATGCTAGGAGTGATCTGTAGATAGAATCTATGTGGATTTCAACATTGGATTAGCATCGAGGTCCACAAACATGGGAAGTTCAGGTAATTTCAAATAACTCTTCCCTCAGTAATCACTGGATTTGGGGCCAAGGGTAGTCTCCTTCATATGAAGAAGTAGAAGCCTGTGTTTTTTGGAGCTGAAGGAACAGGGTTCTAATGCCACATATCAAGGTCTTTGTGTAATTTATCAAGTAAGTGTGATGGTTGTGTAATTTATCTTGTAACTGTGATGGTCTGCAGCACAGGGATACGTTACACCTCACACAAGAGGAACAAAAGTCCATCTAAAAAGCAGCATTCTGTAAAATAATGTATTAGAGAATTCCTATACTCCCATTTATTGTTTTATAACAGCATGCTATTATATTTCTAACACAACTTAGAAATATTTATTTCAAAAAGGATTTATATATATTCTTTATGGAGAATATATGAGAGTTGCCTGCAATTAAAGCATTCACAGTAAAACTGTATGCCTGAGGACTCTCCGTGTTAAAAAGACTACCTAGAACTGGATTTCTGTATCTTTTCAAAATGGTCTGCAAGTTCATATTCAGCCTTTGGCATAAAATATTTCAATAGAACACGGGGCCATGGTCAGAGAAAGTTGCACTTTTAGGAAAGTGTTCAGGCACCCGTTGTGGAAGTGGCTGAAAGGCTGTAAATTATTGTGAACAACCATGGAATCAGAAATAAGTGGAATTCTAGATTTAAGTGCATCTGTATAGGGAGCTAAGAAACTCACTTAGCGTTTCAGAAATATAACACACAAGGCACCAAATTAATCTCAGGCTATACAAACCCCCAGGAAGAGGCTGAAGCTATCACAGTAGCCAAGTTTTTGGCTATTTGCTGTGTGTAAATATTATTTTTAAACTATTTATTTAGATTCCAGAGATAACAGATGAAAGTCAAATGTTTGGATCAATGAAGGATAGGCAAAGGAGAACAAAAGTACAAAGAATGTGTAAATTTACACAAACTGCTACCACATCAGAAAAATCCAGAAGCACAATGGAGAGCTAATCGTATATGGGAACAGAATGTACACATAGATAATATCCAAATAATATTTATTTATTGGGTCTCCTGATTGCTTGAGAATGGTTGTCTTGTGTCTGTGTAATACAATAATAGAAAGCAGAAGTATAAAATAATTGGATCCATTTTCTTATAATCTGTGATCTTTTCATAAGTACTTGCCAAATCAAACACTCTTTTCCAGGAAAACATTCCTTTCTGTTTTCAAACTTTTCATATTGAGCAGTAACCTCACAGCTAACAAAAAAAAGTGTGAAATTATTCTAGCATTTTTAGTAGGTAGGGCTCTTTCATCAGTGGGGTGAGAAGTATCAGCTAACATGTAAAGGACAAATTAGTATGAATTTCAGAACTTCAGGACCCAGAACTCTGTCATCTTCAAGGAATGCCAAGAAAGAAAATAATCCCTCGTATATAGTCTTCAGCAAGCCTCCAAACTTTTGTGATTTTAAGGCTAGAACCATTGATGGACTCTTTACTTGCTGATTACTCACTTCGATGGAGGCACAAAAGAGGTGACCAGTCTTCACCAAGACGTCTAGTTTAAAAAAAAAAAAGTCGCCTCTCTCTTTTCACGTGTCATAACTTTGCATTGTGTGTATTACTGACAGGAAACCTTTGAACTTGAGAACCTGCAGCATGGAAAATATTAAGGAAAGTTAAAATATTGAAATTCTAGGTGTTTTTTTAAAAAAAGATTTACTGGGCATGAATCATATCCATCGCTTGTCTTAGTTGCTTTGATGATGTATTTGATTTACATGATTTGTGCCATGGAAAGCAGCTCCAGGCACCATACAAGTGTCCCCTTGATGGGTTGGATAAAACCAACAAATCGCTACATGCCAATGAAGAATGTCACTATCCCTGCTGGAAGACGGTTTATATGACAGAAGGGTTTATAAATCATAACAGCAGGGTTCTGAAAGCCAAAGCATCTGATCTTATTGGTGCTCCAGTACCATGTTGACTCAAGGGGGAAAAGAAACTGAACAGACTAGAAACACAAAATGGCTTCAAAAAGAGAGACTTTTACAGCAATGGCTGACTAGTGATGGACCAAAGGAGAAGTCCATTAGGACCTCAGAGTATAGCAGTTAATGGTTCTCTGACAAAGCTTGCTGATGTGAGGGAGATGATTTGGAAGTGTATACTTCAGCTGGTCCATTTCTGAAGAGGATTTTGTTTGGTTGTGACGGATTATGTTTATTTCTCCATTTTATAAATTAGAATCAGAGAGCAAACATTTTGAAAGGAAATATTTTCTAAAAAATGTTCTGGCTCTGTGAAATCAGATTTGAGCATAAAAATCTGTTCTGCAGTTTCAAAGGCAGTAGCATAGTCGGGGTGAAAGCAGCCAGCCCAAAGCCTGAGGCAGTAATGTAACATCAGCTGATTTCATGCCAGGGAGTGTTGAATCCACAAGAGAGGACTATTGGTTGAGCATGTGATAGCAGTTCCAAGGCCAGACCTGCGACTATCATAAATATGGAGATAGAAGTGGAGGTTCTCAAAAGAAGAGCAATAATATAGTATAGTGAGAAATTATTACTGATCTTACAGCAGCATCCAGACTCCTGTCAGGATTGGGGACAAACTGTGCAAAGCTGTAATGCGGCTTGCCCCCCGTCCCCCATTCTTGATTACCACAGAAACTGCTCAGATTCTCCTCTTTTAGTGTCCACACCATATTAGTTTATTCAAGTCCCCTCCACCAACACCTGTACAGTCAAGTCTGACACCTATGACCCTATTATCTTCAGCCCTTTTTTCCCCGCTCCCAGGGCCCTGATGAACAGATCTTCTTCAGTCTGGGCATAGCTAGCCTTGTTTACACCCTGACCCCAAGTAACAATTCCTTCCCACCTTTTATCAACCTAATCATCTGATGGGCCATTTAGTTCCTTAACTCACCCAGCTTCCCTTCCAACTAGCTCATTCCTCCCTATTTCCTCAGCCAGCCATGATTGGGGAAACTAATTGAGGCTACAGTGATCAGAGTGCTGACCTATCTATTAGGTATCAGCACTGTGTCACTCATCTCCCCTGCTTACTTAAGAGCAAGATTCCCCACCCCCACCCCATCCTTGTAGGAGGCACTTGCCTCTTCACATTGCTGTTTGCCCCTAGCGTGGTCTTATAGGCTACCTTTTCCGGGTCCTTCCAGTCTCCACCCTCTGAAATCACATCCCCATAATTCAGTCTCAGCCCACAGATTTTGCACCATGGGCAGCCTATAGGCCTACTCTCCTTGTCTTTTTCCTCCTTGTGTTGAGGTAGGGCCTGCTGTTGTCCCCCATTCTCCTCCTTCCCTTAAGGCCTCTGGTTCTCCTAGTCCCATGGTCTAGCCTTTGGGTAATGGCATTTCTCCTGTCACCCTTCCTGTGATTCAGATTCGCAGGGCTGTTCAATTCCTAGGACTGAGTGTGGGCTGCTCTTCTTTCCCAAGCCTAGTTCTACCTTTTCTTTTTCCTCATGCTATTTTCCTGGCCAGTTCTATTTTCCTCCTGGGTTGTATCTAGGGTGGTCTGATTCTGCTGACTCAGGCCCTTCTTCCTCTTTCCTCATTTGGCCTTTTTTACCCATGTAGGGCTCCAGCCACCAGCTTTCTTTCTATACAGGAAGGGGCTCCAGTCCGTACCCACTATGACTAGTTGGGGTAACCTCTCTACTACCTGTACCTGCTTCCACCTAAGTTTTCCCCTTTACCTCTAGGGTACCTCTGCCATAGGACAGAGTTTTGTCTCCTCATTAATGTATTCTGACTCAACTTCTGCCCTGGGAGCCTCCAATGGCGCTTCACTAAATCCCACTGGATCAATGAGCATCCCGAGGAAGTGTCCACAACTCTTCTTGGGCACCTCCTTCCCATCTTAATAGCAACTGTCATCAATATAAAGGGAAGGGTAACCACCTTTCTGTATACAGAACTATAAAATCTCTCCTGGCCAGAGGCAAAGTCCTTTCACCTGTAAAGGGTTAAGAAGCTAAGATATCCTTGCTGGCACCTGACCAAAATGACCAATGAGCAGACAAGATACTTTCAAAGCTGGAGATGGGGGGGGGGGGACAAAGGGTCTGTCTGTCTGCGTGAAGCTTTTGCCAGGAACAGATCAGGAATGCTCTTCAGAACTCCTGTAAAAAGTTAGTAAGCAATCTAGCTAGAAATGCATTAGATTTCCTTTTGTTAAATGACTGGTAAAATAGGTTGTGCTGAATGGAATGTATATTCCTGCTTTTGTGTCTTTTTGTAACTTAAGGTTTTGTCTAGAGGGATTCTTTATGTTTTGAATCTGATTACCCTGTAAGGTATTTACCATCCTGATTTTACAGAAGTGATTCTTTTACTTTTTCTTTAATTAAAGTTCTTCTTTTAAGATCCTGATTGCTTTTTCCTTGTTCTTAAGATCCAAGGGTTTGGGTCTGTGTTCACCTATGCAAATTGGTGAGGATTTTTATCAAGCCTTCCCCAGGAAAGGGGGTGTAGGGCTTGGGGGGATATTTTGGGGGGAAGACGTCTTCAAGTGGGCTCTTTCCCTGTTCTTTGTTTAAACACGCTTGGTGGTGGCAGCATAGGATTCAAGGACAAGGCAAAGTTTATACCTTGAGAAAGTTTTTAACCTAAGCTGGTAAGAATAAGCTTAGGGGGTCTTTCATGCAGGTCCCCACATCTGTACCCTAGAGTTCAGAGTGGGGAAGGAACCTTGACAGCAACAGTAGGTGCTTTCCTTTTTATCTCATCCCTGAGAGTCCCAGTCCATCTGCAGAATTTTGCAAGTCTGCATTCCTTCTCAGAGCAGCCCCCCGCCCTTTTTTAATATGGTCTGGCCTTCCACATCCATATCACACACTATTCCCCAATTCTCTGAAAGAGTTCCTTTTGCCTCCTCCTTTTTCTTATCATGGCTTTTCAGTTCACCTCTCCTGCTCCCCGGCTCTGGACCCATAGCTGGTCAGGCCTCTCTTCTGGGAAAATTAGCTTCTAGGAACAATCCTGAGAGTTTAATCATGGTCTTCAGGGTTGTTGGGCTGGTGCTGCCTTATCCAGGCTTTGGTATTCTCAGGGAAGCTCTGGAGAAATTGTTCCAGTACTCTTACTCAATACTTTTCCCCACAGTTCGAATATCTGGCCTCAGCCAGCAGATTGCCGAGTTTGTTACCTTTATCACATATGCCCTGGATTGTACCCCCTCATCTAGCAAGCACAATTTCTGCTGGGTTTTTTTTGTTTGGTTGGTTTTTCTGGGGGGAGGGGCACAGAGAGCTCTACCCAATCTAAAATGGCTGCCTTCATAACATCATAATCCAAGGCCTGTTCCTTGCTCAGGACCATGCAAGATGCCTGAGCTTCTCCACAGAGATAGGGGGCCCATGTTTCTTTACCCCATCCAGCTCCTGTAGCTACCCTTTCAAATGTTAGCAGGAATGCGTCCGGGTCATCCATTAGGTCCATCTTTCATGGTCACTCCCTGTGTACAACTCAGTCTCCATACTGGGATTCATCAGATTCTGTACTAACTGTTGTTGCATCTGTGCCTGCTCTCTGATGAGCTGTAGCAGGTTTTTCTGCTTCTCTGCCTGTCACAGTACCAGGGATTGTCTTTCAAATTGGTGGGATTACTGCAAGGTCTGCATATTTTGTGCAAGCATATGCAAAGACAGACTTCAGGGCAGGGACTAAGAGGTGAGACCGAATCACCCTTCAGACTGAGATGTTAGTGTTATATCAGTCCCCATTTTGTCCTATGCTTTGTAGTCATATTGTAACACAAGAGTCCTACAAGTCACTTCATGAATGATCAAAATTTCCATTAATTTCATATATCCTGTATATTAGATGCTCACTTGTCTGCAATGCTTCCTGTGTGTGAAAATGATGGATATTTTGGAGGGCGAAAAACACCACTACTACAAAAACACCACTAAAAACTACTCGTAGTAAGGCTCAGATTCTTTATCCACTAGCATGCCTTACTAACTAGATCATCATGAATTTATGAGAAACTGAGAGGCTGTTAAAAGATCAAATCATACTGTTACACCTGTGAAAATAATCCTGCTGTCACTGGCTAGTCCAGAAAAAAGAGCATCTGACTCTAAAATACTATGGTGTCAGTGAAAGCAAACAATTTGTTGTATACTTTTATAAATCATGAGCTGGCATAGTTACAGTAAAAGGTTCTTCTGGGGTTATGCAACATATTTCATAGTTTAGTTGACTTAAACAAGATGTGGTTATGGAGGTTATTTATAAAAGACTTCCAAGTACATTTGTTGAGATTGTAGGTTTTGCATTTCAAAGCTTTTTTTTTTTTTTTTTTTGCATCCTTGGAGGAGGCTTACCAAAGGAAAGAAAGGGGAAATATCTGTGTATCATTAAGTTTAGCTGAAGGAATGATGCAAATATGAACTAACAATTTGTTTTCACGCATGTTAAGAAAAGGTTGAAACTGAAAAGGCTGTCTACTTGCACAGAATGGCATATTGTGTTTGATAACCAATGGCATTTTACTTCAATTTTTTCAAAGTTCAATCTGATGAAATGAAATATAGGATGATAAATTTGCTCCTATTAGCTTTTCATAAACATATTTAACAGTCTCCCACTGAATTTTTGCAAAGCATTTTTATAAAATCCTCCAGTACAAAATATAGATGGCTAAAAAGATCTGGGCAATTACTGTATTAAAATATACATATAACTGGTCTAGAAAGTCATTTGTAAACTGAAGTGTCTTCCTGTGACTCAGGAACTTCTTGGTGCCAACTGACAGAGGGCACAAAGGGTGCAGAGTTTTATAGGGATTTTTATGGGTCAGATATATACATAATAGTTCACCAAAGGGAGAGAGGCTATGTTTACTGTCTGGAACAGGTGCAAGTCTGAGAATTTTATAAAAAGAAAGGAACCCTGTCACAAGGTGCTCTACTCACCTTTGGAGTATCTCCTTCTGGCCACATCGAGTGATTAGCTCTACCAGGCCATCACCTCTTTCTGCAGTTGCACTCTCTCTCTCAAGACTCAAGTGCTCCTACTTTGCAGCTTGCCCCTCCAGCCAGGTCACTGTGGTTATCCCTTTCAGTGAAATCACATGCATCAAAGTCTCACAGGACCCACTGCCCTAGGCAGTCTTCTTTTTCACTGCCCCTAACAGTGCCACTTCCCCAGTGGCAGATAGGGGAACTCAGGCCCACCCTCTACACTGGTTCCAACCCCTGGAACCCTACAAAAAGCAGTCATGGTGTGCACAGTTCTATCCCTTACTGCTGTATACCTAGACTACTTCCTGCCTTGCCTTCACTCACTCTAACTAGAACAGGAATTGCTTGCAGGCACGCACGCACTCGCTGTAACTCCTGTCTAGTCTCAGCTTTATAGACGCCCCTTCTGTTCCATCCAGCTGAGCTTCCTCTTCAATCAGTCCTTCAATCCCTAGCACTTCCCCAAGTGCAGCCTTTCAGGTTAATGGTTGAGCCACTTTAACCCTTTCAGGCCTTGTGTGGGATGGGCACCCCATCACAACCTCCAAGAGAAGTCTCTGAAGAAGGGACTTCCTGGAGTAAGAGACAATTGTCTGCATCAGGAGGAGAGGGGACAAGATTTTATCTTCACCTAGGAGACAAGCTAAGAGTGTGGCTCCTCTCATGAAAGAGAGATCACAACCTGGATGGCTAAAAATGCTGGTGAGCAATAGGTCATCAGACTTGAGAACAGCTAATTAATTAATTCAAGGCTCTAGAGTGCATTTTTAATGTAACTTTGATTCCAATCCTTCCATTTGCTGTCACTTGAATCTCTATTCTTTGTTAAATAAACTTGTGCTTGTATTCACGATAAACTTATCAAAGTGCTGTGAGTTGAGCAGAGTGGTGATCTGAGGTGTAACTGGTCAGCTGGGGTGTACTGTTCCTTTGGGAGTAATGACTATGTGAACACTGGGAGTATTCAGTGAATAGCAATTAGACATGCGAGAGACACTCAGAGGGTTTGGAGTGTGTCTATAGCTAACCTGTAGAGAGAAGAGGCCTGCCTAGACCTAGAGGGGAGTATTTGTGTTGCCCGGGGCCAGTGGAATAGAGGGGCCAACCCACTGCAGGCACAGACAAAGCTTCCTCCACTAAGAGTAGGTGGTAGCAAGATGCCTCACAGCCCTGGATACCCCTGGGGAGGGTTACACTTCCTATCTCCAACTTCTAGAATCCAGCCTGCCAGCATGGGAGACAAGTCAGAGGAAATAAACATCCGTGACCATTTCTTAGTTTCTGTGGAGAAAGGAATCATGTAGGTGGTCCTGTAGGAATGCTTAGAAACTATTGTGATAGGCACATTAGCAATGCTTAGAAAGGCAGACAGTGCAACCAGATGAAATCAAACAATGGAAAATTCAGGTTGAAGACAGGAAAAAATTCCTAATAATGAGGCCTACAGGACTACAAAAGGGAAGTGATGGAAGGAAGCCCCGTCACCTGCATGAGCTTATAAATACTCTAGAATTCACCGATAATATTCTGTGGACCCAAGGTTAGATTTAGCTGTGGGTTGTCATTATTTTAATCAACAGAATGTTAATTTGAGAATGGGAAGAAGGAATCATAAGAGCACAAGGTACCTGCAACCACAGGTGTGCCTGGAGGTCTTCACACAGCTTGAGAGCATACTTGCAAAAACAGTGCCAGCCTGAGAGGGGGTGTGGTCAAGAGGATTTATTGGATCCTTTGGACTGTTAGTGTCCTACTTGAATATATGTAAATAATTAATAGGTAAGGTTTCAGTAGATGACACTGAAACCCATGTAATCTCATTCCTTTTGTAGAGTCAATAAAATATCTTGTTGTGCACTGTAAGTGGCTTGCTCTGGTTGCTCTTTACATCCATTCTTAAACTGGTGTAAAAGTGGGATTTGTTGAGCACCATCTGTACCTAAAGGAAAGCAGTGATGCAGACACTACCTACTTTTTCCCAGAGATGAATTCCTGCTGTTTCAGGGAAATGCACTTTGCAATGGTGGTGGTTCAAACCCCTAGACTTTAACAGTGTATAATCTTTTCCCAGTCATTTCTATCTATACATATTATCTAATTCCCTGATCAGACTGGGAAAATATTCCCAGTTTTAAACAACTCTAATTCCTTTTTCTACTTTGTAAAGTAAAATAAATGTCTAACAAATCTGTCATTTGCCTCATCTTTTGTACTGAATTATTTACAATTAGTTTTTGTGGCCAATAACTTTTCCTTCTGTTTACTGCAAATAGGATGTATTCAAAGAAACCTTTATTGTTAGTTGAAATATCCCCTATAATTCAATGCTGTTCTTTTGTTCCTTTATTCTTAACTTCCGTCTTTTTAAAGACTCCCACTCTTTTTCCTTTCCAGATTGTTTATACTATTTAAAAGCCTTTTGCTTATGCTAACTCTTTACATCCTCCCTTAACCACATTGGCCCCAGTTTCTCCTTTTCCTGTTTAAATAGGATGAATTTCATTGCAGCCCCTCCAAATGTTTCTTAAATATTTTCCACTGGTCTGCTGGTGATTTCATAGGGGTTGTAGAATTCTACAGAACTCTATACAGTCAACTTTCCTAATGTCAAACACTTCCATTTTGTACCGTTAAAGTGCTCAGCTTCACTATTATAAATCTGACAACATATTTCTTGTTCATGATCATCATGATCATCATTTTCAGCCTGATTATTTATTAGGATTAGATCAAGAAAAGTCTGGAATTATTTAACAGTTAGACAATCTGCCTAAATAAGCAATCCTACCCTACTAGAAGCATGTGTCTCCCCACTGAATGCATCCGATGAAGTGGTCTGTAGCTCACAAAAGCTTATGCTCAGATAAATTGGTTAGTTTCTAAGGTGCCACAAGTACTACTTTTCTTTTTGCGAATACAGACTAACATGGCTGCTACTCTGAAACCTGTCTCCCCTTTGGGATTTTTACCTCAATTCATAGCTGAATAATTACAGTTAGAGCTGGGTGAAACTTTTTTTTTTACTTTCTTAAAGTATAAATATTCCAAAGCGTGCATTATTGTAATTTCCAAAAATGTCAAACTGCATTTTTTACCTTCATGCCCCACCTTCCCCTCTCCTGCCCATGTGTAGCTACAATTACAAAGGCTATTTTTTAAAAATGGAAAAGAAAATATTCACAGGGCCTCCTTATGCTGGCTTTCTGCCTAGCCCATGTAGCTCATATACATTTGCTGGCAGTCCCTGCTGTGCTGTTAGTGGTGGCCCCTGGCTCTCCTGGCCAGCTAATTGCCTATATCTGCTTACAGTACCCACAAACGAAGTCACAGCATCCTCTTGGCTTTTGGTACTGCTAGGACCTCAAAATAATTGTTTCATTTGTAACCGAAAAACTTCTAAGGCTTGACTTATCCCTAAAACTTAGATGCTAGGACTTGTCGTGCATGAAGACTATGGAATTTAATTTTCTAAATATATTGGGGTAAGTTTGGCTTACTTATGTTCCTTCCAACCTCTTATTAAGGTCTCCTGTTTAAAGAATATGAGCTCTCACCCCTTCTATTGCCCACCCTGTGTTGACTGTACATGATTTAATGGCACACTTGTCTGGCTAGCATTTACAATTAGGGGGGTTGGTGGTTTATTTTTCAAGTCAACATTAAGAACTCAGAAGACAAAGATTAAGAAGACACGATTTTAAATTAAAATTAGAAGTCACCACCATGTAGATGAAACACCTATAATCTCCCCTCTACCTCAGACCAGGACTTTGGAAAAATCAAAAAGGACACTGCCCTCAGAAAATCTTTGTTAGGTTTTATACAGAGCCCTCTGGGTGTTGGGATAGATTTGTGGAGTTTAGGGCCTCATCCAAAACCCATTAAACTCAATGGAAAGACTCACAGGGTATGTCTATACTGCATCTTGAGGTGTGCCTCTCAGCTAGCACTCTAAAAATAGCAGTATAGATGTTATGGCATGGGCAGGGCTCAGGCAAGCCAGCCACGTACAAGCCTGCTTGACCTCCTGATTCAGAATTAGGGTGGCTAGCTCATGCTGCCACCATGTCCACCTTGCTATTTGTAATGCACTGGCTCAAGCATAGATATTGTCTGTCTACCCAGGCTAGGAGGCATGCTGCCATGGGTAGTGCAGTGGATTAGGCCTTTGGCAAGTGCTTTGAATACTTTTACACTGTAAGCACAATCAAAAAAGCTCATCTTTATGGTGCCAATCTTGCAAACCATTTAGACCCTGATGTGCTCAAAGTTAAGTATGAGCATAAGTATTGGCAGGATTGGAACCTAAATTGGATTGAGACCTATCAAGTCTCAGTGAGTGAAATCCTGGCATCAGTGAAGTCAATGGAAGTTTCAACAGTGTCTTGATTTAAGGAGCTCCCAGTTACCAGAGACAAAAACTTATGGTAGCTAATTATTAAAGCTGAGTGAGAAGGCTTTCAGGGCTTGAGTCATGTCTGCCTTTGCATCTGTACAGCATTTAGCAAACTCAGGCCCTGATCCTGGTTGAGGCCTTAATACAAATATTATGAAAAATATGATTTAAAGCAAAATCGAGATCCAAATTTTGTGGCTTGTGAGGCTCTCCAGTAACAACTGCAAAAATAAAAGTGAAAACCTAATTTTTATGCAAAGAATTTTGCAGTTCTTATTCATTTCAAATTGAGATTTGCAAGTTTGTTTTATTTTCAGAAAGAATTAACTTGAATATATTATGGCTGCAGATCTAATGTCTACTGACAAACGAGATCCCTTTGATCTCTTGCACACAAAATAACATCTGCCCATAACACTTTCCATAGACTACTATGATCATTTGTACAATAGCAATTAGGCAGTACAAGGGGGAAAATAAACTTATGTGACCATGAGAAGAATTTATTAGGAAGTTTGTCAATAAACGTCACCTTGAAAGAAATACATACAAAAATGGATTTGACCCTTAGTCATACCCACCACAAATGAAAGTAAAATATAAGGGGAAAGTGAAGTGACATATCTCCTTGTCAGAAAAAAATTGGGAAGAAATATGACAGAACTTCAGAAATGCATTTAGTCTAGTATAGGACATTTTTCAGTACAAAACAGATTTTACTGGACATCAGAGCATGTAAATAAAGCAAGTTTAGCTAACTACAGTAAATTCTGGAGAAGCCATCAACCATCAATGAATGTGATTCATACAATTTTTTCTTAGCATAATTTTTTCAAAAACCACTATAGCAATACATGAAAAGGCCTTTGAATGCAAGTTCTACTCCTCTCCTAAAGTTTGTATACTGGAATTAATAGATGAATATTGAGAAAAAAGTACCGATGAGTAATACTCAGAAAATTGAATCAAACACCTCCAATTTACTCAGAGTGGTTGAAAGAATTGTCAAACACAGCTTTGTTAGAGAAAATAACTTTACATCAGTGATACAATGAAAAGTAGTACACTAAAATTTGGTACCACATGACTGCACTAGCAGGATACAACTTGGCAGGTCTTACTAGGTGTTCGACAGTCAGTGGAAAAGGACCTAGGGGTGACAGTGGACGAGAAGCTGGATATGAGTCAGCAGTGTGCCCTTGTTGCCAAGAAGGCCAATGGCATTTTGGGATGTATAAGTAGGGGCATAGCGAGCAGATCGAGGGACGTGATCGTTCCCCTCTATTCGACATTGGTGAGGCCTCATCTGGAGTACTGTGTCCAGTTTTGGGCCCCACGCTTCAAGAAGGATGTGGATAAATTGGAGAGAATCCAGCGAAGGGCAACAAAAATGATTAGGGGACTGGAACACATGAGTTATGAGGAGAGGCTGAGGGAGCTGGGATTGTTTAGCCTGCAGAAGAGAAGAATGAGGGGGGATTTGATAGCTGCTTTCAACTACCTGAAAGGGGGTTCCAAAGAGGATGGCTCTAGACTGTTCTCAATGGTAGCAGATGACAGAACGAGGAGTAATGGTCTCAAGTTGCAGTGGGGGAGGTTTAGATTGGATATTAGGAAAAACTTTTTCACTATGAGGGTGGTGAAACACTGGAATGCGTTACCTAGGGAGGTGGTAGAATCTCCTTCCTTAGAGGTTTTTAAGGTCAGGCTTGACAAAGCCCTGGCTGGGATGATTTAACTGGGAATTGGTCCTGCTTCGAGCAGGGGGTTGGACTAGATGACCTTCTGGGGTCCCTTCCAACCCTGATATTCTATGATTCTATGATTCTATGGTAATGCAATGAGCTGTTATATGGGGAAGTCCAAATTCAGGATCTGAGCTTGATATCTCTCACTTCTGGGCCAGAAGGAACTGAGAAAAGCTGACGAGAAAATTAATACAGCCCCCAGAAATGTCTGAGAGAGGGAAGAGAAAGAACAGCATCACTCTTTAGCAACTCCCCTTGGCCAACTGAAAAAGCATATAGATACATGTTCCTGATTCAACAAAGCACTTAAGCATGCACTTAAGCAGTCTCATTGACTTAAATGAGGTTACTTACATGCTTAAAAGTTACACACATACTTACATACCTCGCCGTATCAACAGACTCCTAGATTAGAAGGCCTGAAGGGACTACTGTGATAATCAAATCTGACTTCCTGTATAAAACACACCATAGGACTTCCCTGAATTAATGCTGTTTTAACTAGAACATCTCCTTTAGAAAAAAAAATCCAATCTTGATTTAAAAATAATCAGAGATCTACTATATATAGTGAGAATCTACCACAACCCTTGGTATGTTTTTCCAATGGTTAATTACCCTCACTGTTAAAAAATTGTACCTTATTTGCAATCTGAATTTGTCTAGCTTCAACTTCCAGCTCTTGGATCATGTAAATAAAATTCTAGGGTCTCCTCTGCATTCTGAGAAACGCATTGATACTGACAGGTTTCAGAGTAGCAGCCGTGTTAGTCTGTATCCGCAAAAGAAAAGGAGTACTAGTGGCACCTTAGAGACTAACCAATTTATTTGAGCATAAGCTTTCATGAGCTACAGCTCACTTCATTGGATGCATGCAGTGGAAAATACAGTGGAGAGATTTATATACACAGAGAACATGAAACAATGGGTGTTACCACACACACTGTAAGGAGAGTGATCAGGTAAGGTGAGCTATTACCAGCAGGAAAGCGGGGGGGAAAAAACCTTTTGTAGTGATAATCAAGGTGGGCCATTTCCAGCAGCTGACAAGAACGTCTGAGGAACAGTGGAGTGGGGGGGAATAAACACGGGGAAATAGTTTTACTTTGTGTAATGACCCATCCACTCCCAGTCTTTATTCAAGTTAATTGGATCCAGTTTGCAAATTTATTCCAATTCAGCAGTCTCTCATTGGAGTCTGTTTTTGAAGGTTTATTGTTGAAGAATTGCCACTTTTAGGTCTGTAATCGAGTGACCAAAAAGATTGAAGTGTTTTCCGACTGGTATGTTATAATTCTTGATATCTGATTTGTGTCTATTTATTCTTTTACGTAGAGACTGTCCAGTTTGGCCAATGTATATGGCAGAAGGACATTGTTGGCACACGATGGCATATATCACATTGGTAGATGAGCAGCTGAACGAGCCTCTGATAGTGTGGCTGATGTGATTAGGCCCTATGATGGTGTCCCCTGAATAGATATGTGGACACACTTGGCAACGGGCTTTGTTGCAAGGATAGGTTCCTTGGTTAGTGGTTCTGTTGTGTGGTGTGTGGTTGCTGTAAGTATTTGCTTCAGGTTGGGGGGCTGTCTGTAAGCAAGGACTGGCCTGTCTCCCAAGATCTGTGAGAGTGATGGGTCGTCCTTCAGGATAGGTTGTAGATCCTTGATGATGCGTTGGAGAGGTTTTAGTTGGGGTCTGAAGGTGATGGCTAGTAGCGTTCTGTTATTTTCTTTGTTGGGTCTGTCCTGTAGTAGGTTACTTCTGGGTATTCTTCTGGCTCTGTCAATCTGTTTCTTCACTTCAGCAGGTGGGTATTGTAGTCGTAAGAATGCTTGATAGAGATCTTGTAGGTGTTTGTCTCTGTCTGTCTGAGGGGTTGGAGCAAATGAGATTGTATCATAGAGCTTGGCTGTAGACAATGGATCGTGTGGTCTGGTCTGGATGAAAGTTGGAGGCATGTAGGAAGGAATAGCGGTCAGTAGGTTTCCGGTATAGGGTGGTGTTTATGTGACCATCGCTTATTAGCACTGTAGTGTTCAGGAAGTGGATCTCTTGTGTGGACTGGTCCAGGCTGAGGTTGATGGTGGGATGGAAATTGTTAAAATCATGGTGGAGTTCCTCAGGGGCTTCTTCTCCATGTGTCCAGATGATGAAGATGTCATCAATATAGTGCAAGTAGAGTAGGGGCATTAGGGGACGAGAGCTGAGGAAGCGTTGTTCTAAGTCAGCCATAAAAATGTTGGCATACTGTGGGGCCATGTGGGTACCCATAGCAGTGCCGCTGATTTGAAGGTATACATTGTCCCCAAATGTGAAATAGTTATGGGTGAGGACAAAGTCACAAAGTTCAGCCACCAGGTTTGCCATGACATTGTCGGGGATACTTTTCCTGAAGGCTTGTAGTCCATCTTTGTGTGGAATGTTGGTGTAGAGGGCTTCTACATCCATAGTGGCCAGGATGGTGTTTTCAGGAAGATCACCGATGGACTGTAGTTTCCTCAGGAAGTCAGTGGTGTCTTGAAGATAGCTGGGAGTGCTGGTAGCGTAGGGCCTGAGGAGGGAGTCTACATATCCAGACAATCCTGCTGTCAGGGTGCCAATGCCTGAGATGATGGGGCACCCAGGATTTCCAGGTTTATGGGTAGCAGATAGAATACCCCAGGTCAGGGTTCCAGGGGTGTGTCTGTGCGGATTTGTTCTTGTGCTTTTTCAGGGAGTTTCTTGAGCAAATGCTGTAGTTTCTTTTGGTAACCCTCAGCGGGATCAGAGGGTAATGGCTTGTAGAAAGTGGTGTTGGAGAGCTGCCTAGCAGCCTCTTGTTCATATCCCGACCTATTCATGATGACGACAGCACCTCCTTTGTCAGCCTTTTTTATTATGATGTCAGAGTTGTTTCTGAGCCTGTGGATGGCATCGTGTTCTGCACGGCTGAGGTTGTGGGGCAAATGATGCTGCTTTTCCACAATTTCAGCCCATGCACGTCGGCGGAAGCATTCTATGTAGAAGTCCAGTCTGTTATTTCGACTTTCAGGAGTCCACCCAGAATCCTTCTTTTTGTAGTCGTGGTAGGAAGGTCTCTGTGGGTTAGTATGTTGTTCAGAGGTGTGTTGGAAATATTCCTTGAGTCGGAGATATCGAAAATAGGATTCTAGGTCACCACAGAACTGTATCATGTTCATGGGGGTGGAGGGGCAGAAGGAGAGGTCCTGAGATAGGACAGATTCTTCTGCTGGGCTAAGAGTATAGTTGGATAGATTAACAATATTGCTAGGTGAGTTAAGGGAACCACTGTTGTGGCCCCTTGTGGCTCTGAACAACATACTTACCCACTGGTTGCAGCAAAAGTCTCTAGTTATGGGCAGCCTCCTGTTGATCAAGACTCATCTCACTAACTCATTAAACTTGTTAGGATTGAAGAGTTCAACAATCCATTTAGTTTTTAACAGCTTCTAATTTTTCATTAAGAGAGTTGTCACAGGGACTATAACCCTCAATTTGCAGATGTGTGCTTTATTTTTCCCAATTCCTCCGCACAGTTGGCTGATTCTATTCTCCTCAATTACAGCAATAAAACATGTCATTATGAAGAGATACATAATTCTCCAGGTCTGATGCATGAACATCTGCTGTTTGCATGCAGGCTGAAGAGTCCTCATGACAGTGAAGCTGTGCTTCATAGTCCTCCAACTGTATATGGGCCAGACTCATGACTAAGAGGCACGTAGAGTGGTGTGAAACCATCAATGTTCATAACGATTTAGCCACCAGTAAAAAAATTGCCATTTCCACTAGGAAATATAGTTTTTGCAAGGAAAATGGTAAGATGTCTCTTTAGGACAAATTGAGATGTTGCCATGAATTCATTCCTATTTTTCTGATTTATTTTGTTCCCGTGGAACAGTTTCTTGTCTATGAAAGCTGCAGTTATTCTTTTCATGGACAATAGTAAAAAATTCAAGATAAAACTGTCAAATAAGTCACTTTTTTAAAGCTGTTAAGCAAATGTTATAATGGAGATAAGAGAATTTGCTGTTCTACCACCCTGGTGAAGAGCTGCTACTGTAGTACAGTTTGGAGGACTATATTTAAAAATGCAGTTGGATTTTTCTAATGGGAACATGGGCATTCCCTTGACCAAAGATCAAATGAGACTGCCTCATGGCAGCTCAGTGAGCTGGTATTTTTCTTGATTGATGCCATCTTCTAGTGAAGCACTCCATTTCTTTCAGTTCTATGCTTAATTCACTCGATAATTCTGCCTCTCGCTGCGGCTCTTCATGTGGCTAGAGAATACCTTGGCTGTTCAGAAGAGAAACTATCTCAGCTGCAGGCAGCTGAGCAGCATCCAAGAGGGAGTTTGCAATAGCTATAATGGTACTGGCAGCAACCAGCCATTATTCCTATTCTGAAGCTGCAGATTAGTCTGGTGTCTCCTCCAAAATTGACAAAACCCACAACCATGGGTTTCATAGGCATCAAAGGCTAGCTCTGATCAGCTGTACATAGACCTTGAATAACCCCTAATATGTCAGAAAGATCCCCCATGAAATTTTCAACTCTTATGATTGGTTAATATTTTCAAAGCTCTTTTCAAAGATGAAAGATCTAGAGTTTAGAACTGGTCAGAAATTTTGAAAAAAGTAAATATGTAAAAGGAAATATGATTGTCTATTTAATATTCTATTGTTGTGGATTTGTCTTCATTCCTCTTTCACTAGACATTTAATCTGATCTAAAATGAGATTAGCCTCCACATCTATAGAATTCCAAAAGTCAGGACACAGACTATGACCACAGGCTTCATGGGCATCAAAGGCCAGATCAGCATACAAACAGATCTTTCCTGAGTTCTTCCAACAGGCTCAGAGCAAAAGGTCACTGCTGCACCAGCAGACAGCAAGATTAGGTCTGCTTAAGTCAACCTGTTAGAAGACTCACCCAACAGATCTTATTTAAAATAGGAAAAAAATAGCCAGCACTTAGATACTACACTGAATTACTATAGATGGGTATGAGTAGATTGGAATTCAAGCACTGATGATCAGATAAAAAAACATCAGATCCAAACACATTTTACAATTTCTTCAGAATGATGGATTAACATTAGAGCTAAAGCTGTAATTGAAGTGTTGACACGGTAATTGGATCAGACAGACCAGATCATTTATTTCCCCATCAGCATGTCAAGAAATTCTTAAAAGCAGCATTTTACCCCAATCTAAATCCAGGTCACAGATTCCCTTGGAATATGAAGATCAAAGCCCTACACCACCTTCCTGTTGAAGTAGTCTTTTTTTATAGCAGTATCTTCCTGTAGAAGAATACCAGAAGTAGAAAAGTCCCAGTCTTGCATCTTTAAGTTGTTTTAAAGGACAGATTCAACCTTTATTACAAAGCAAGACACTTAACTTCATAAATACCAGGGTATTTTCCTTCCATTCTCTGGCCAGATCCTAAATATCTATAGTAGTTTCTCTGAAATTCATCAAGCCCAGGACAAACAGGCTAACAGCCCAACCAATACCATTGACTCAAATTCACATTATTATAACACACATAGTGATGGGAAAAATTATATAGAGGAGGTGCAAAATGAATGAACCAGGTAAACTGACAATACGCAAGGCCATACATCTAAACAGATTCTGTGGTAAAGAACAACAAAATAAAAAGGTCCAGTCCCATGGGTTTCTGAATGTAACAACTCCTTAAATATACTGGAGTTCATGGGTTCTTATCAGCTTGCAGGAGGCACACAGCATTTCATAGGCTGAAGTCCTGAAACAGGTTAAAAATCTCAGGCACAGTGAGTTAGCAGGCTGGAAAAATGTAGTTGACAGGCTAAGAGTGTGGCATATCCCAGTATATAAACACTAATGACAAACCTGCAGCCAAAGCTAGGAGAACAAAGCAGGACTATAAAAGCAACCCTCTCAAACGCTCAGACCACCACATATGGAGGATAACACATATAGTCTAGGGCCAACACATTGTCAAGAATATTTAAAAAAATAAATATTGGAACCTGTTTGTAATGTAAAATATATACAGAGTGTATTAAACTATATGAATAGCATATATATGGATTTCATACATATCTTTGTAAAATCATAGTATGTTTTGAATATATAAAACTGTTGTAAAAATATGTAATTTATTCTGGTATATGATCAGTAAGTGCTGAATTGTGACCTGCCTTATGCCCACACAAGGGAGCAAAAGAGCATATATTGCCACCTAAGTCCTCAACACAGGCTACCTGCATCACCACCACCAGACTGGTGCTTCCTGTCCAAAGCAGGTAGATGTAGAGGAAGCAGGCAAGAGTTGGAGACTGGGCAAAGCCTTGACTCTGTGCCTCCACCCCCAATACACTGGCCAGCATGTCCAGAAAAGACCTGGTGCAATTACTTACCCTAGAGCAGGTGAGAAGCACAGACTTAATTGTGACTTTGGTCTGTTGGTCCATTCTCTGTTCCTGAGACAGTACAGCTACATGCTGCCCCTTATTCAGGCTGGACTGCAAAGCCCTATATTAATAAGATATTTAATATCAACTAAAGGAGTATAAAGAAAAGGAGGACTTGTGGCACCTTAGAGACTAACCAATTTATTTGAGCATAAGCTTTCGTGAGCTACAGCTCACTTCATCGGATGCATACTGTGGAAACTGCAGAAGACATTATATACACAGAGACCATGAAACAATACCTCCTCCCATCCCACTCTCCTGCTGGTAATAGCTTATCTAAAGCAATCATTCTCCTTACAATGTGTATGATAATCAAGTTGGGCCATTTCCAGCACAAATCCAGGTTTTCTCACCCTCCGCCCCCCCCACACATAAACTCACTCTCCTGCTGGTAACAGCCCATCCAAAGTGACCACTCTCTTTACAATGTGTATGATAATCAAGGTGGGCCATTTCCAGCACAAATCCAGGTTTTCTCACCCCCCACCCCCTCTCCAAAAACCACACACACAAACTCACTCTCGTGCTGGTAATAGCTTATCCAAAGTGACCACTCTCCATCCCACATCAACCTCAGCCTGGACCAGTCTACACAAGAGATCCACTTCCTGGACACTATAGTGCTAATAAACAATGGTCACATAAACACCACCCTATACCGGAAACCTACTGACCGCTATTCCTATCTACATGCCTCCAGCTTTCACCCTGACCAGACCACACGATCCATTGTCTACAGCCAAGCTCTATGATACAATCTCATTTGCTCCAACCCCTCAGACAGAGACAAACACCTACAAGATCTCTATCAAGCATTCTTACGACTACAATACCCACCTGCGGAAGTGAAGAAACAGATTGATAGAGCCAGAAGAGTTCCCAGAAGTCACCTACCACAGGACAGGCCTAACAAAGAAAATAACAGAACGCCACTAGCCGTCACCTTCTGCCCCCAACTAAAACCCCTCCAACGCATTATTAAGGATCTATAACCTATCCTGAAGGATGACCCAACACTCTCACAAATCTTGGGAGACAGGCCAGTCCTTGCCTGCAGACAGCCCCCCAACCTGAAGCAAATACTCACCAACAACCGCATACCACACAACAGAACCACTAACCCAGGAACCTATCCTTGCAACAAAGCCCGTTGCCAACTGTGCCCACATATGTATTCAGGGGACACCATCACAGGGCCTAATAACATCAGCCATGCTATCAGAGCTCGTTCACCTGCACATCTACCAATGTGATATATGCTATCATGTACCAGCAATGCCCCTCTGCCATGTACATTGGTCAAACTGGACAGTCTCTACGTAAAAGAATAAATGGACACAAATCAGATGTCAAGAAGTATAACATTCATAAACCAGTCGGAGAACACTTCAATCTCTCTGGTCACACAATTACAGACATGAAGGTCGCTATCTTACAACAAAAAAAACTTCAAATCCAGACTCCAGCGAGAAACTGCTGAATTGGAATTCATTTGCAATTTGGATACTATTAATTTAGGCTTAAATAGAGACTGGGAGTGGCTAAGTCATTATGCAAGGTAGCCTATTTCCCCTTGTTTTTTCCTACCCCCCCCCCCCAGATGTTCTGGTTAAACTTGGATTTATGCTGGAAGTGGCCCACCTTGATAATCATACACACTGTAAGGAGAGTGGTCAGTTTGGATGAGCTATTACCAGCAGGAGAATGAGTTTGTGTGTGTGTGTGGGGTGGGGGGGGGGGTGAGAAAACCTGGATTTGTGCTGGAAATGGCCCACCTTGATTATCATGCACATTGTAGGGAGAGTGGTCACTTTGGATGAGCTATTACCAGCAGGAGAGTGAGTTTGTGTGTGTATGGGGTTGGGGCGGGTAAGAAAACCTGGATTTGTGCTGGAAATGTCCCACCTTGATTATCATACACATTGTAAAGAGAGTGGTCACTTTGGATGGGCTATTACCAGCAGGAGAGTGAGTTTATGTGTGGGGGGCGGAGGGTGAGAAAACCTGGATTTGTGCTGGAAATGGCCCAACTTGATTATCATACACATTGTAAGGAGAGTGATCACTTTAGATAAGCTATTACCAGCAGGAGAGTGGGATGGGAGGAGGTATTGTTTCATGGTCTCTGTGTATATGTTTTCTGCAGTTTCCACAGTATGCATCCGATGAAGTGAGCTACAGCTCACGAAAGCTTATGCTCAGATAAATTGGTTAGTCTCTAAGGTGCCACAAGTACTCCTTTTCTTTTTGCGAATACTGACTAACACGGCTGTTACTCTGAAACCTGTCACAAAGTGGAAAGTACAGTGATGAGATTTTATATAACTGGGGCGCCCAGGATTTCCAGGTTTATGGATCTTAGGTAGCAGATAGAATACCCCAGGTCGGGGTTCCAGGGGTGTGTCTGTGCGGATTTGTTCTTGTGCTTTTTCAGGGAGTTTCTTGAGCAAATGCTGTCGTTTCTTTTGGTAATCCTCAGTGGGATCAGAGGGTAATGGCTTGTAGAAAGTGGTGTTGGAGAGCTGTCGAGCAGCCTCTTGTTCATATTCCGACCTATTCATGATGACAACAGCACCTCCTCTGTCAGCCTTTTTGATTATGATGTCAGAGTAGTTTGTATGTCTATATGACAAAAATATAAGGTTCATATATTCAATGTACCAGTGTTATATGAAGAGACAGAAAATATGTCATACATTTTTAAGTGAGCTGACAGCACTTTTTCTTAGAACACTTCAAGGACTGGTGTGGGCCTTTGTGTGTTCATGCTGGGACTCTGGGGTGTGTCTACTGTAGTTTGGCTGTTAGTTAGAATGTGGAAGAAGGCTGCTTGATTTTATACCCTTACTTTAGTCACTTTTCAGCCATCTGCCTCACTGCAGGATAGGCTTCATGAGATTTTTCTTGTAATGCTGCCTTTTGGCTGGCTACACTCACTTTCCCTGCAGCACTTCTCTACCATCATGTAAGTGGAGTTAGACCCGCTGCACTACTGCAGAGTGCCAGATGGGTATAATGTACTATGCTTTGCCATTTACAGCACCATATAAGTCAGGACTGAATTGTTGCATTACGTACATTTTCTGAAGCTGAAAAAGGAGGAAAAAAGCCAAGTTAGAAACCATATTGCACAAATTACCATTGTTTTGAATTCAAACAAATTCATATATATTGGACCCAGTTCTACTCTTAGTTACACCAATGCAACGTATATAGGATCCAAGAAAGGGGAGGCCAAAACCAAAGTAACAAAGAAACAAACAAAAACAGGTCCCCTTTAAGAAGGGCTCCAAACCAACCCCAGCCAGCAGTCATCCTAGTGCTTCATAGGAGGCAGGCATGCCCTTCCCTGGACCTGATGCCTAAGGAAAGAGCTGCTAAACCCAGCTCATAAGGCTTTTGCCTCAGAGATTTGTGTCACAGCAAACAAATTTATAGTGAGGCTAGTGACCTAAAGCCATACTGTCCTTTGATATGAGAGTCTAAAAATTAAAATACTTTTAAATTAGGGCTGTCAAGCGATTAAAAAAATGTATTGTGATTAATCACACTGTTTAAATAAATGTTATTTTATTATTAATATTTTTGGGTGTTTTCTACATTTTCAAACATACTGATTTCAATTACAACACAGAATACAAACTGTACAGTGCTCACTTTATATTTATTTTTGATTACAAGTATTTGCAATGTAGAAAAACAAAATAAACAGTAGTTTTCAATTCACCTAATACAAATACTGTAGTGCAATCTCTTTATCATGAAAGTTGAACTTACAAATGTAAAATTGTGTACAAAAGACCTGCATTCAAAAATAAAACAATGTAAAACTTTCAAGCCTGGAAGTCCACTGAGTCCTACTTCTTGTTCAGTCAATTACTAAGACAAACAAGTTTGTTTACATTTACAGGAGATAGTACTGCCCACTTCTAGTTTACAGTGTCACCTGAAAATGAGAACTGGTGTTCTCATGGCACTGTTGTAGCTGAAGTTGCAAGATATTTAAGTGCCAGGTGCGCTAAAGATTCATATGTCCCTTCCTGCTTCAAACACCATTCCAGGGGATGTGCGTCCATACTGAAGACAGGTTCTGCTCGATAACAATCCATAGCTATAAGCTGCTAATGTGCTGACATGGCTTTAGGGGACAAAGGCATAAGTAGGCCGTATTTCTTTGTTTAATAAATAAGTTGCCATGTTTTCGCTTCCCTGTTGCTTATAAGAATTGATAAGGATACAGCTGCAGGAGAAGTGTAGTTGTCAAATAAATGCCCTTTGTGTGAAAGAAAGTAAAAGAAATGTTATCTCCCCCTCATTCCCCTGAGAACTGCCAATGAGGGAGATTTATGGCAACAAATTGTTGCAAAGAAATTTATCTTCGAAGTAAAAATGCCTGTATGACGTGTAATGCTATGAATAATAGATAGGGGTGGGTTTACTAACAGTGGGTGTTTCTATTACTTAATAAGGGTTTTGGGGTGTTATAATGGATGTAAGCATGTACATACTAACCTAAACAAAGAGAGTGTGCTGTAACTAATTCAGTGCTTACTGGACAATTCGGTCCAGGGGAAAAAGTATCGCAAAAAAGAAGCCTGTACTCACATCCGCCTCTGGGTTGACCTGCTCCTTTTTCTTCTAACAGTATTCTATTGTTTAACAGTGTGATTAATCATGATTAATTTTTTTAACCACGATTTATTTTTTTTAGTTAATCGCGTGAGTTAACTGCGATTAATTGACTGCCCTATTTTAAATATATCACAATTAGTGTATTTAAACACGTTAGATCAAATACAGAACTCTAGCCCTGATTCTAGGTTGGGAATGTGAAGAAACTGCTTTTTCTGTACATCTGCAGAACTGATAGTCACTATGCTTGCCTTGGGGCCCTATTACATTTCCTAGCAGATCCTCTTCAACATCTGCTACTTTTTGATCTCAAGGGGTCTCAGTGTGTTTGGATACGACCCAGAAACATTTCTTTGGGGGAATCTTTCAGGCAGAGATCTATTCCCAGCCCTGAACAAATTGCCCAAAGAAAAGAGTCAAATAAGTATGGGTTATGTGGAGAATCCATGTATATGAAAAACTTATTGTCTGATTTGCAGTTAACACTTGTCTAGCACCATATTTATGTACCCAACTCTGTTGTCTAGATCTACGTGGAGGTTATGTGAAAGTGATGAGGTTGCATATGGTGTTTACCATCATTTTAAGAGTGGGGAGTGTAACAGGGTGCAGACTCACCCAGCAGCACCTCCTGCTGGATGTCTGGTAATTAGCTCTTTTTACCAGCTCCAGAGCACCTTCTGCCAGTGTCTTGCTGTCCCTCCCAGTCCCTGGTGCCCTTTTACCTGGGGTTTTGCCCCTCCAGGCAATACCCCACAGATCTGGGTCTCCCCTCCCTGGGGAACCCCCCACCCTGCCTCAGCCTATGGGCTACTACCTGTCACTATCTAGCCCCCTTTCATGGGGCCAACTGCAGTCTGTATAAGCCAGTCATCATAGGTGTCAGGGTTCCCTCCCCACTCTGAACTCTAGGGTACAGATGTGGGGACCTGCATGAAAGAGCCCCTAAGCTTATTTCTATCAGTTTAGGTTAAAAACTCCCCAAGGCACAAATTTTCCCTTGTACCTTGGATTACGGAATGCTGTCGCCACCAAGTGATTTAGACAAACTCAGGGAAAGGACCACTTAGAGTTCCTACTCCTCCCTAATATCCCCCCAAACTTCCACACCCCCTTTCCTGGGGAGGCTTGAGAATAAACAAGATGAGCACAGACCAACCTTGGGGCTTTTTAGGACACTAAAAAAAAAAACCCAAATCAGATTCTAAAAGAAACAGAACTTTATTAGAAAGAAAAACGGTAAAAGAAGCACCTCTGTAAAATTAGAATGGAAGATAATCTTACAGGGCAAACAGATTCAAAAACAGAGAGGATTTCCCTCTGGGCCAAACTTTAAAGTTACAAAAGAAAACCAGGAATACACATTCCTCTCAGCACAGAGAAAATCACAAGTCAAAACAAAAATAAGCTAACGCATTCCCTTGCTAGTACTTACTAATTCTAATGGAGTTGGATTGCTTGCTTCCTTGATCTGTGTCCGGCAAGCACACAGAACAGACAGACCAAAACCTTCCCCCCGCCCCCCGCAGATTTGAAAGTATCTTGTTCCCTTATTGGTCCTTTTGGTCAGGTGCCAGCCAGGTTACCTGAGCTTCTTAACCCTTTACAGGTAAAAGGATTTTGTGCCTCTGGCCAGGAGGGATTTTATAGTACTATATACAGGAAGCTTGTTACCCTTCCCTTTATATTTATGACAATAGGCAAGAGGGGTTTGGACCTGCTGCCTCCGCCTACCCTTGGACTGCCCTGTTGTAATCCCAGTACCCTGTCTTAGGCCATCTGCCAGGCCTGCAGCCTGGGGCTTTTCTAGTCTGGAGCCTCACAGCTCCTCTGGCCTTCCCCAGCCCAGCTTCACCTCAGGTACCCTAGTACACTCCCCAGCAGCCAGGCCCATCTTTCTCCACAGCAAGAGGAGACTCTGTGTGCTCCTGGGCTACTGCCCTCTTATAAGGGCCAGCTGGGCCCTGATTAAGACAGCCATGGCCTGATTGGGGCATGGCCCCCAGCTGAGGCTGCTTCTCCCAATCAGCCCTGCTTTTCCTTCCCTGCCACAGCCCTCTCCCCGGGCTGTTTTAAGCCTTTTAAGGCAGAAGCGGGTGACTCCCCCGCCACAGGGAGCCAACTTCACTTTAGAGATAGGACTTAGTTTTCCTTACAACTTGTTACCGCATAGTACTGCTGAGCCCAAACAAAGGCCAGAGACGTCTGGTGTTCCCTTTTAGTTAAACCACACCCCTTTTGGCCCTAAATATCCTCCCTCTGCTGAAACCCCTCTGATTTAGATTGGATGCTTTTTGGGGCAGAGAGTGGTAGTCTTTTTCCCCCCTATGTTTGTACATTGTCTAGCACAATGGGGTCTAGGTTCATGGTAACATACCAGCAAGTTAAAGAAGTATGGGCTGGATGAAGGGACTATAAGGTGGATAGAAAGTTGGCTAGATTGTTCGGCTCAATGGGTAGTGATCAATGGCTCCACGTCTAGTTGGCAGCTGGTATCAAGTGGCGTGCCCCAAGGGTCAGTCCTTGGGCCGGTTTTGTTCAATATCTTCATAAATGATCTGGAGGATGGTGTGGATTGCACCCTCAGCAAGTTTGCAGATGACACTAAACTGGGAGGGGAGGTAGATACGCTGGAGGGTAGGGATAGGATACAGAGGGACCTGGACAAATTGGAGGATTGGACCAAAAGAAATCTGATGAGGTGCAACACGGACAAGTGCAGAGTCCTGCACTTAGGATGGAAGAATCACATGCACCGCTACAGACTAGGGACCGAATGGCTTGGCAGCAGTTCTGCAGAAAAGGACCTAGGGGTTACAGTGGACGAGAAGCTGGATATGAGTCAACAGTGTGCCGTTGTTGCCAAGAAGGCCAATAGCATTTTTGGATGTATAAGTAGGGGCATTGCCAGCAGATCGAGGGACGTGATCATTCCCCTCTATTCGACATTGGTGAGGCCTCATCTGGAGTACCGTGTCCAGTTTTGGGCCCCACACTACAAGGAGGATGTGGAAAAATTGGAAAACGTCCAGCAGAGGGCAACAAAAATGATTAGGGGACTGGAACACATGACTTATGAGGAGAGGCTGAAGGAACTGGGATTGTTTAGTCTGTGGAAGAGAAGAATGAGGGGGGATTTGATAGTTGCTTTTAACTACCTGAAAGGGGCTTCCACAGAGGATGGATCTAGACTGTTCTCAGTGGTAGTGGATGACAGATCGAGGAGTAATGGTCTCAAGTTGCAGTGGGGGAGGTGTAGGTTGGATATTAGGAAAAACTTTTTCACTAGGAGGGTGGTGAAACACTGGAATGTGTTACCTAGGGAGGTGGTGGAATCTTCTTCTTTAGAAGTTTTTAAGGTCAGGCTTGAAAAAGCCCTGACTGGGATGATTTAGTTGGGGATTGGTCCTGCTTTGAGCAGGGGGTTGGACTAGATGACCTCCTGAGGTCCCTTCCAACCCTGATATTCCATGATTCTATGATTGGGGCTCCTAGGTGCTATTGTAATCCACACCCCTCCTGGCTGTGGTGTTCTGTCCCATGTGGGGGCACCAAGACCACTTAAAAGAGAGAGAGTTAAATGAGTCTGCTCTACAGCCTTAGCTAACAGCCAGTTGGATTTTAGTTCATGCAGTAGAGGTTCATGCACTAAACTCCAGAGGTCCCCGCTTCAATCCCGCCTGCCAACGACTGGGGTCTGTCGGTATTACACTATGATAATACAAATAAATAATAATAATGCCACACTTACCTGACTGCTGAATTTGAACATTGTCCAACTTATGATTCCCTCAAGGACTAATTTACAGGTGTCTGCAGGCACTACCCCTTTATGTATCAGGAACATTTCTATGGCTTCAGAAATGAGCCATTGAAGCACTCCAAAGTTTATGCCTGGTATAAATCCATTTATCCCATTTAATATGCATATTTTATTAATAATAGCAAACATTTTATGCAAATCTTGTTGGTGTCTTCAAATTAACTATTTATTGTGGCACTGTAGTTTTGAATGCTTTATCTTTAGAGAAATCTTTGCTGTCATACTTGCTTTATTCACTATTAAGACACACAATAAGATTTTTTTTTTAAAGAAAATAACTGAATAATTCAGAGAGGTGTAGACTCCTGCTGATTCATTTTTATACCAAAAGTGAGATTGTGAACTCACCCTTCAATTAATATAACTGTAGGCATAAGACCCCACTTAAAAAGAAAAGAAAAGGATATATGTGACCCCCGCTCAGGAGCTTTGGGCTGAGTAGAGTTTTCAATACTGGGGCGGGGGGAGGGGTGGTTGGGAAGAGAGATCATACAGAAACTGAAGAGACAAGAACAGAGAGACAAGAAGGCAGGCAGGAGGTTGTGAACAGAGTGTGACCCTGGAAAGAGCTAGAGAGAGAACTTTTGAGTCTGTTGGCTAAAGAATCTGGGGCTGTAAGCTAAGAAACTGCCCTGTTTGCTCTTGGTTCATCCTGCATTTGGAACAGAACTTTGTGTATTCTTTGTAACTAAACAGACTTTGTAAATAAAATCAGACTTCATCAATTTCTACTTCCAACTGGAACATCCACAGGGCCCTGAACTTTGACTAGCCACTCGGATCAAAAAAAGGGGCAACAATATATTGCTGTGCTTGACAATTATTGTTGAATGCTATGTTTGTATATTTCTAAGCCCACTCTCATGAAAAATACTCTATTCAACAGTAAGAGTCAGAAATACTTATTTTAAACAGAATATACATACACTTGACAGTAAGTATAAATCAGCACAGCTCCATTCATATCTTCTGCACTTTGGCTCCTCATTTCTTCACTAGGAGAGTTACCATACACTCATTTGGCTTCTGCACTTTGGCTCCTCATTTCTTCACTAGGAGAGTTACCATGCACTTATAGTTGCTTGAGATTCAGCTGTCATGAGCAAACTTTGTGAGAGAACAAAAGGGTTTAATTTAAAGAGAGCCAAGTGGGTTCTCATTTTAAACCAGATGGGAAAATTTAGCACTCTGGTTTAATGATTTGCATACAACAGCATTACAATTTCTCATGGTTTTAACACAAAATTCAGAATGCTTTATGAGGGTCTGGGAGGAAATGGCTCCGTCACTGGGAGGAAACTGGCTACTGGTTACTTCTGGCAGCAAACAATGCTCCACCCCTGTCCCCAACATATTGTCCATAGACAGAAAAAACTGGTATGCTGCCCTGGCAATGGGGGATGAGCAATCTCCCCCAAAGATGGAAGAGAAGCCAGGTAGTCCTAAGGCTGGGAGCATCGCAGCCACCACTCCCAAGAGGAAACAAAGGATGGCGATGTTCAGGGATTCCCTTCCAAGGAGATGGAGGCCTTGATCTGCTGGCTTGACATGGCAACCCAGGAGGTGGTTTTCCCTGCCAGGGGCCCATATCTAAGACATTATGGAAGGACTGCCCAGGATCACCCAGCCCTTTGACTACTACACTGTGCTGCTCATCCATGTGAGCACTAATGATATAGTGAGGTATGACCCGGAATAGATCAGAACTGACTACAGGTCTCTGGGAGTGAGGGTGAAGAAGTTAAGGGTGATGGTGGTATTCTCACTGATACTTCCCATCAAGGGTAGACAGGCAGAGGCAGAGACAGACAGATCCTGGAGGTGAATGCATGGCTGTGCAGACGGTGTCACCAGGATAGCTTCAACTTCCTCAACCACGGGATGCTGATTTAGTTGGTGTTGGTCCTGCTTTGAGCAAGGGGTTGGATTAGATGACCTCCTGAGGTCTCTTCCAATATTCTGTGATTCTATGATGAGCAGAAATAGGGTCCACCTATCAAGGAGGGGGGAGAGTATCTTTAACTTGCTAACCTAGCGAAGTGGGCTTCAAACTAGGTTCAGCAGGGGCAGAAGACAAAACCCACAGGTAAGTCCAAAACATGGAGACCTGTGTAAAGAGTCAGAATCCGGGGGTGATGGGGGTAGGTAGGAAACAGGTGCAATCATAGCAGAGATAAAGAAGAGAGAACAGGGACTATTGAGGGGAAATCTAATCAACATTTTACCTGTCTGTATACTAACGCAAGGACTATGGGGAATAAACTGGAACAATTAGAAATATTAGTGAATAATCACAATTACAACATAATTGGCATCATAGAGACTTCGTGGGGCAATTCACATGACTGGAATATTGGCATTGTTGGTTATAGCTTGTTCAGAAAGGACAGGCAGGGAAAAAAGCAAGGTGATGTTACCTTGTGTATCAAAGATATATATACTTGCACTGAGGTTGAGATAGAAACAGGAGGCAGACCTATTGAAAGTCTCTGGGTAAGGAAAAAGGGGTAAAAAACAAGGGTGATGTCAGGTGAGGGTCTACTATAGATCACCTAACCAGGAAGAAAAGGTGAATGAGGCTTTTTTTAAACAACTAACAAAAAATCACCCAAACCCCAGGACTTGGTGGTGATGCGGGACTTCAGCTACCCAATATCTGTTGCGGAAAATAATACCATAGGACACATATTATCCAACAAGTTATTGGATTGCATTGGAGAAAACATTTTATTACAGAAGGTGGAGAAAGTGATTAGGAGAGAGGCTGTTCTAGACTTGATTCTGACCAATAGAGAGGAGCTGGTTGAGAATTTGTAAGCGGAAGGCAGCTTGGGTGAAAATGATCATGAATTGATCGAGTTCATGATTCTGGTAAGAGAGAAAAACAGCAGAATAAAGACAACGGACTTCAAGAAGGCAGACTTTAACAAACTCAGCATTGAGAGGAAAATCCCGGAAAAATGGATTTTTAAAATTTCCTGTTAAATAAGATTTTTAAAAATTGTTATGGGTCCATCATAATGTTTTGTTTTGATAAAAATAAAAACATTGTTCCAATTTTTACTTTCTAATTTTTTAAAATATTTTTATAATATCATTACTGGCTAGAATTGCTCTGAATAGAGTAAGATAACATAGCTATGAAAAAACCACTAGTGGCCCATTTACAGTTGTGTTTCCAGCATTGTCAGCACGGGTGGAGCTGCCTATAAGCTTAGGCAATAGTTGGAGATTTCTCTAGAATTCATGCACAGTCTAAGGGCAACATCTCTTTTCCCCACCATGAGGAAAAGATGCCAATTTAGGAACACTAGAATTGCCAGACTATTGCCATAGACCATCTAATCCATAAACCAGTTTTTTCAGTGGCCAGCAGCAGATGAGTCAGATCATGGAACAATTTGGTCATAGTTTCTTCTAACCCTACACACTTAGTGATTGATTTATGTCCTGAAACTTGAAGGATTAAATTCCATTTAAAAAAGTTGCAGCCTATATAATGTAACTGTGGATTTCCTCATTATCTATATAATTAAAGATTGGCATTAAGATTTATGGCATTGAGATGAATATCTTATTCATTGCTTAAGGATTATTATTAGGTAGCAGGTTTAAAACAAACATAAGGAAGAACTTTACACAATGCACATCAACCTGTGGGACTCATTGTCAGGGGATATTGAAAAGGCCACAAAATATAACTGGCTTCAAAAAGTAATTAGATCTATTCATGGAGAATAAGTCCATCAATGGCTGTTAGCCAAGATGGTCAGGGGCACAACCTCTTGCTCCAGGTGTACTGAAACCTCCAACTACCAGAAACATCTGGCACAGGCCACTGTCAGAGACAGGATACTGGGCTAGATGGATCATTGATCTGACCAAGTATGGCCATTCTTATAGTCCGCATCCTCTGTTCTAGGGCTGTTTGAGAGGCAGTTCCTCTTCAGTGCATAGAGCAGCCTCTGGGCTGTTCTGAGATGTGCTGGTTAGTGATGGCTACCCAAGGGACTGTTATGCCTTCTATGTGTAAGGGGACTGTTGCCCCCTTACTAACATTCAGTGGGGGTGTTTTGGTTGGCTAGCTCCCAGTACTAAAAGGGGAAGGGTCTATGGGAAATCAGGACCTTGAGACTAATAGTCCCCAGGAACAATGGGGAGAGGCCAGTGCTCCAGGTCAGCCTGAATGACAGGGTGGGCAGGCTAAAAAGGGAGTCAGGAAGCCAGGGAGGTCGCGTCCTCTGTGTGAGCTGGATTTGCCTGGGTCAGACAAAGTGGGGCCGAGCTAAGGAGAAAGCAGGGGCCCAAGCTAAGTTGGGGAGCAGAGCTGTGCCAGATCCAGAGGGGCCACAAAAGCAGCCGAGAGAAAGCAGACCCTATCCTGGGAGCAGAGCTGCAGCAACCAGAGCCAGAGGGGCCAGAAAAGCAGCCCAGGAAGCCAGTCAGTGCTGGGAGCAGAGTCACAGAAGCAGCCTGCAGAGCAGACCTGTTCTGGGAGCAGAGCTGCAGCAACCAGAGCCAGAGGGGCCAGAAAAGCAGCCCAGGAAGCAGGTCAGTGCCGGGAGCAGAGTCACAGAAGCTGCCTGCAGAGCAGACCTGTCCTGGGAGCAGAGCTGTAGCAACCAGAGGCAGAGGGCTCAAAGAAGCTGCCCAGGGAGCTGCAGGCAGAGCAGCAGCAGCAGCAGCAGTGCAGAGACAGAGTGGTGCAGCTGGGGCTGGAGCAGTCCGGAGCTGGGTGCGGTGAGCGGCTGGGGAGAGCGAGGGGGACTCTGGACAGCGGGCCCAGCACAGGGAGACGTCTCAGCCAAGGGGCTCTGCAGGCCAGGCTTGGATCGTAACCCCGACAGGGCGGGGGCGACACTGGGCAGAAGGGTCCTACCACCTAGAGCCTGAGAGCGTGTGGCCACCACCAGAGCGAGTGTCCAACCCACAGCATCCCTGCAGCACAGCCAGAGCCTGAGAAGAAGGCCTGGGACATATAAGGAACAGACTGTGAACTGCCCTGACGTTCCAGAGACACTCTTTGTGATGTTCCCTGCCACAGAGCGGGTTGATGTGTTTCCTTTAACCTTTCCCATGTTTCCTTATTCTTTTTAAAATTAATTGTTGATTAAATAACTTGCATTTGCTTTAAATTGTATGTAATGCTCAGTGGGTCAGAGAAGTGCCCAGTGCAGAGAGAGCACCCTGGAGTGGGGACCCCTAGCCCCTGCCCTAGGTGACCACAGCAGGGTTGGGGGTCGAGCCCCCCAGGAATCATGGGCCCAGCCTTGCTGGGGTTACGAGGACTCTGCCAGACAGGAGAGTGGAAGGAGAGTCCTCAAGGAGAGGGAGGCCACTGGGTAAAGGAAGTGGGAGTGAGGACTCAGATCCTTTCGCTAGCCCACTTCACCAGGGTAGTGCAGAAGCCAGGAAAGTTCCCCACAATAGCAGGACTATTCCCCCGCGTACATATAGATCACTGGAGCATAGCAGAACTCTGGTCATGCCCCCACTTTCCTGGGCATATCTCCTATAATGGGACCAGGAAGAAGAGTAGTGCAGAGACAAGGGACCCTGTTGGATCCTTAAGTGAGTTTTCTTTTTGGTTTGTGCTGCCAGAGTGAGGAACAGGGGCTTGGATCTGCCCCAAACACCATAGGATTATTCTTCATTTTTACTGAATCCCATCAAAAGCAGATATAGCATGCCTAAAAGCCATTAAACACAGAAATAGAGTAAGAGTACACAGTGTGCAGGTTTCCCATTGTACTTCAAGACAAAAATGAAAACTATCACCACAAGTGTCTCTTCTGCCTGATTAATTATCAAGAAAATGTGAAAGATGTAAAATGTAATTGGTATTTTTGGACTGAAGCCATTAGAGATGTTTCATTCCATTATTCCTGATATATGTAGAAATCCCACCAGTGGATTAATTTTAAGAAATTCTCAAACTGTATTGACTTTTTTTCATTTTCCCCCTGAATAAATGTGCAATCTGTTATAGTAAGTGACTAGCCTGGTGCTGAAACAACATTTTGCTGGGTTATTAATTATAAAAATGATTTGCACTTGTTCCCAAAGACCTGGATGGAAATCTCAACAGTCAGTTTATACTGCCTTTCTCCTCGGAGGCTGCATTCTTGTGAATGAAGAAAAGTATTTTTGCCCACAAAGAAAAAAAACTGTTCAAATTGGGAAATGTTCAAATCTCTGAAAAGATTCAGCAAAAACAGAAAGTTAAAACTTCCAATTGGTGGCAGCCCTGACTATGCCCGATGAAGGTGAAGAGTAAATACATCTAAGTAATTTTCATTCCCAATTTAGAACTACATTAATAATCAAACAAGCTATGTAAAGAGTAGTATTTAGGTTGCAAAGCTGCACATTCAATATTTAGGAAATGCCAGATTTATGGTTGCCCATGAAACTTTAATTTTGCCCCATTCTTCATCCATCCTGAATGACACAAGAGTCCTCTGGTAAAAATAGCATGTGATCATGTAATTAGAGAATTTCATAATGCACATGCCCAAGGAACAGAATTAAGGTTACAGAGACAACCTAACTTTCAAGTGCTTGAGTTTCCAATCTAAACAACATTATTTTAACATAAGTTTTCTGTGTGTTATTTCCTAAGTTTGTGTGTGGGTGCTGCAGAAAAAAGGTAATTATGAGCAGCATAACTAAGGCTACGATTCTATCACAAAGGTCATGGATTCCATGCTTTCCAGGACCTCCTTGAATTCTTCGGTAGTGGAAGGGCTGGAGCCGCTGTCAGCCCCATGGCTGCCCCCTAAGCTGCCAGCGTAGCAGGCTGGCAGCCGACCCCCAAGCCTACTGGAGCAGCGGCTGCTGCCAGTTGTCAGCCCCTGGCAGCACTCCCACTGTTAGTTCCCCTCACCAGAGTATTTTTGTAAAAGTTAGGGACAGGTCACAAGCTTCTGTACATTTTTTTATTGCCTGTGACCTGTCTGTGACTTTTACTAAAAATACCCCTGACAGAATCTTAACATTAACTATAACAGATAACGCATCATACATCATCATCATCATCATCAGGGTTTGAACTCTGAAACTTCCACAGCACAGCACAGGTATCTACAACTTTTATCATTGATACGTTCAGTATCATTTGTAGCTTGTTTAAAATACAGATATTTCCCCCTCCCATCCAAGTATTACTGTAAACACATTCATTCAATATCAGCTAATTTGCCAAATTCAGGTCAGAGTTTTATGTTGTGTTAATTGACCTAAACATGGCAATTGGCTGCAAAGCAATCAGTATATTAACTGTAGCTATTGTTGGTGAATGTTATGTAGATGTTCTACATGTTGAGAGAGCAGGATCTATTGAATTCAAATTGTCCAGTATAAATTCAACATTGCAATAAGATCAAATAGACATAGTAAAATGTAATTTTAATTATGTTTACAGTTTACTAAAAGAATTTGTCATAAAATGGAATTATAACCCATACTGGTTTGTCAGTGATTTAAAAACAATTGGATTCAGTTCATTGCAGCTGTCTGTTTGATTTCAGATGACTGATGGCTGACAACAGAAATAATAAATGGCTCACGATAAGTATTGCCTGACACTGAAGAGAGCAGAGGGAAAAATTAAAACCATTTACTGTTAATAAAAATAAAGCCATTCAGTTCTGATTCTTGAATTGATCGATAATTGGAAACATGCAATCAAAATGTAAATATGAGAATACAGTTTGACTTGGACTTGTCATATAAAGCTAGATTCAGCTGTGGCTTCTGCCAGTGCTCGTTAAGTTTCAGGTATAAGGCGAGATGATGCACGACTTAAGTCACTGGGGGCTTTGCCATTGACTTCAATGTCTGCAGGATCAGGATTATAATCTCCACTGGAGGAGGAGGGAATCTGTAGTGTTTGAAAGGTGATAGAACTTCTCCTTTCCAGGAGGCCCACAGACTTGCCCAAAGAGCCGGTGAAATGGACCAGGGGAGCGGGAAAGGCAAGAGTTGCTGAAGATGCCATTTTAAAAATGTATTCTTCCCATTCTTCCGTATGTGTCAGTAGTGTAAAAAGAAACCAGAGACAAATAAATGACCTCTATAATGTGGTAGGGAAACCCAAGATGGAAAACTTAGTATACAATGCTTCATATGAAAGTGAACAGATAAATCTAACCTCCATGCTTACTGTAATGCGATAATGCGATAGTTAGTAGTTCTAATCTCTCTTGAGATGACAACATAGTGTACTTCAAAATCATTAAAGAAATGCAACTCTATTTGCAAACATATTGCCAGGCCTTTGCCTGAACTGATTCTTGTAAGCTCAGCAATATTCTTCTCTCCTCCATTCTTAACTACTCTAATGGTTGGCCTGCTGGTTTGCCAACAAAATTGATTTCCAGCTCCTGCACGTTCTGCTACCAATATGCTGTATTGTGCAAAGATGAGAAACTATGCATCCTTGAATCAATCACTTAACAAGGGATACATCTGAAAATTCTACTGTTGATCTGCCAGGCTTATCAGCTGTGTCTGTAACAAGTTCCACCACTGCACTACCAGATCTAGACAATAGTAGTAAAAACACTGGCAGCTGGTCCACTCCGACATTCCCATCATCATTACCACAAGTGGAGTTGTTCAGTGCTAGTTTAGCACTGGGATATATCACAAAAATTCTCAGTGTTGATACCTTGGCCAGTACCTTAATTAAAAAAACTGCAGCCAGTTTCCTAAGCTACACAGTAATGCATGTGACATATGGGATGAAAAGATAAAGCTCTTCATCCTTAATATCTACACTTCTGCATTCCACAGAGGCTCTTCCCTTGCAAGTTCTATTACACAAGGAGGTAAAACTGTCAAAATTCTTCACTCTTATGAAGAAAACTCTCACTCATGACTTAGCTTTGTGTGTATTCAAGACCCACTTGAATCCCAGTGGAAGATCTACTTATTTTCTATTGCTTTTCCTTCACTCTTGTGTTCTATTGTAAAGTGTTTTGAGAGCATGTTAAATCAAAGATACCAAATAAAGCAAGAGTGGTAATTATATTGCTGTGGAATCTCTGTGGGGAACTGGAGTTTTGATATTCAAAAGCCAGAATACCTTTCACTGCTGAAATGATATGACCATGTCAGTTACTAGCCATCATAGGGGGGTTCCTACCCAATAAAGAGAAAGGTTTTTATGCATGAGGTATGCTGGGAAAAGTTGTCAGCACAGCCTGAAAGGTTTGGCTAGCTTCCCAAACTTGCCATTTCTTTTCAAGTAGTCTTCTATGTTCCAAGTCTAGTCTTAGTTACAATAGGCATCTGTCTTCAGTGAGAACCATCACATTGATAACACTAGATGCTAGCTATTTTGGATAAAGATCTTAACCCCACATATCACACACATTTTTCCTGCCTTTTATTTTCCCACCAGAAAGAATGCCAATGGGTTCTGACAAAAGATGTGTCTAATAGTCTCCTGATGACTGAAGGCCAGGTGATGTTGGTCAGCAAAACTATCCTCTGGGAGAAAGTTTGGTAAGTGACTTTGTTTCAGTAGCTACTTTGACTCCTCAGATTGGCGGTATCACAGAAATTAAAAGAATTGGGGTTTAGGGAGCACTACGTGGCTTGTGTTCACATTCACTCCGATCCATTAAAACAGCAGCATGTACAGCTTTAGGCTCGAGATATCTCTGCACTGTGATTGTGGACACACCTTCAGTTTAGCTAACTGGGGGACCAGAGCAAGGAAGCCATGGCAGCATATGCCTCAACGTGGATGGTATAAGTCTTCCTGGAACCCTGGGTAATTTCTTATGAGACTAGCTTGTGCTGAAGTGCCCATTGTCATCACTTCACTGTTCTATGATGCAGCTAGCTAGATTAAAGTGAGTTTGGATAGGTCTACTTGAGCTGAAATCACACCCTGTGGCTGCAGTATAGGCCTACCTTCTGATCATACAAAGTGAAGTCACCGGGGACGTCAGTGCACACATGCAAAGTCACTTGCAGGACTGGGGCCTTAGTGTGATTGAGTTGTCAGAGTAGAGAATAGGGAGACAGGATCCTGAGTCCCATTCCTGGCTCTTCTTATTAATTTACTGTGTGATTTGGGCATGTAACTTCAACTCTCTGTGCCACCCATTTCTCCTTCTGTAAAATGGAGATGATGTTACATCCCTCAAACACTTCCAGAGTATTGAATGAAAATGGCTATAATACAAATTTATTATCATGAAAATGATTATTGGCAACTAGTAGAAAGAGCACAAGAAAAAGAATTAAAGCATGATGATCATAGTTGCTGTAGGACATAAAATAGGGAAGAGGATATTTCTCATTTTGAATATTTTTATTATTTATACTGTAATAATACCCAGACCCTCAACCAGGCTCTGGGCTGTATGTTGCTGTGTGTTTTACAAACATAAGACAACATCCCTGCCCCAAAGAGCTTACAAGTCTCAAAAGACAAGGAACAAGCAAAGGGAGGAAGAGCAGAACTTAACAAGCAAAAAGGCCCAGGATGATGACTGGAATATGTGTTAGCTCTATTTATGTGCCCTAAGACAAGCGCCAAGATTTGCAGAATCCCAATTCTTCCTCAGGAATTTGAGTAAGCTTGTGATCAAAGTAAAACTATACTGGGGATTTGTCCTATCCCCAGGTGACTCACCAACTTCTAGTTAATTTTAAGTGTGTGAATTTTATAGGAACATAGGAATTACCCTACTGGATCAGTTATGGTCCAACTAGTCCAGGATCCTGTCTCTGACAGGGTCCAGTACCAGTCTTTAGACAAAGGTGTAAGTACCCCTGAGCAGGCAACAGTGGGATAAACTAATCCCACAGTAGGTCTTATCCTGATCTCTGTTAGAGATTGGCTTGAACCTAGAAGCACGACGTTTAAGATCCTTTCCCACAGTTTTTGCTACCATTTTTGTTAAATTACATATATTTTTGTTAATATAACTCTGGATATTCTTGCTATCTATATAAATATCCAGTCCCTCTTTGGATCTTTTAAGTTCTTGGTGTCAATGACGTCCTGTGACAATGAGTTCCACAGTTTAATAACACATTTGTGTGAAAAAGTATTATGCCTCTTTGGAATTTTAGTTAAGTATTGCCTATTCTTCAAAACTCAGTGTGTGTTTTTATGGGATCAGCATACGTCCATAGTGTTACATTTTATTGATTTATCAGCAGATGAACAGCACCATAATTTTCCTCTTTGCTTGCAGCCTCAATACTCTGAGACATGAAGTTGCCTCTCCCATGAGCTTTCATGCCTTAGTCTCATATTGGATGAGCCAGTGATGTTTTTCCCCCCTCAGCAAGGAGAAATTACACCTTACAAATGCCATGGTCATTGTGAGAAATCATGCATGCCTACGGAGAAAAGAAGGGACACCGATAACTTCTGCTCTTACTTGAACCTGTGTAACCACACTGATTTCAATGGAAGCTGTGTGCTTGTATCTCCAGGCAGAAATTATAACAGTTTTTATTGTTATTTGTTTGTTTCATTACCATAGCGCCAGCTACCTGACGACAACGACAGGAGAAATTTTAATTTTCAAAGCATGTTCCAGCTTCAGACAGTAGTATCATGTAGCTTGCAATTTATTCATAAGAATGAAATCTGAGTTTTTAAAGCACAAAGAAAACTGAGAAAAGAAACACTTACCATGAGGAATCAAGAGCTGTCTCAGTACCTAAATATAACAGTCTCTTTTTAGGAAACATTTGTTAAGAGGTCTTGATCTAACTCCCAATGAAGTCAGTAGAAACTCGACCATTGACTTCATTTGCAGTCATGTTAGGGCCATGATGCAGTTGAGAAAAAAAACATCCAGATAATCAAGCATAATAGCTAGAAAACATTACTATTAGACCCAAGAGTTCATCACTTTAAGATTCATCATCTCAAATGGTGTCTGACAACCACAACAAATGGCCCTTTTTGTATTTAATGTATGTCTCCTGAAATCAAGATTCGATTCTATATTGTTGCATTTTTCCTGCTGAAGAATGCTGTATTAAATGGATGAAGATCCAGGTTCAGGAGAATCACTCCATTGGTTATTAAGGGCCATATTCTGATATCCTTACGGAAGGATAGTATCCCCTTATTCATGAGCAGTCCCACTGACTTCAGTGGAGCTGTTCATGTAGAAAGGTACTATTCATTATAAATAACTGCTGTATATCAGACTCTGGCCCTAAATGAGTAAGTATTGGTTTGATCCATACACATCATTAGTGCATGATGGCTATAGTGGAGACTGTAATAGAAATGTGTAACTGGTTTTTATTTTAACCCAGTTTTTGTAGCCTCTGATTTGCTTAAGCATAAAGATTTATCCAGTCTTAGTAAGCTTTAATTACTTTAATTCTTCCCAGATTCTTACTTAGTCACTGTGAACTAGAAAAGTAACTCAAATGTATCAGAGAAAGAGAAAAAAGTAAAACAGAAATATTATTTGGTTCAATACTTTAGAAAAATCCTTTCAGCAAAGTAGTAAATGCATTCTGGGCCATGTAATAAACATTAAGAGTGCAATGTGAAAAACACTAATAAAGTGAAAAATAAATAAATACAAGGGAACAATTCAAATATCTAACTAAATTATTAACTATCAATGCTGGAGGATGCAATGAAGTTAAATAAATTATAAGCTGTGGCATCTTGTATTTGCCAAGAAGAATGAACTTCTTTTAATTCTTGTAACTTCTTAAACTGGCACTGTACAGAGCATCAAAAGTTAATTAAAGGGGTAAATACTATTTGGAGTCAGTGTTTTCAGAGAACATAGACATTAACACTGAGAACTGAAAAAACAACATAGCTGGAAAAAGAATTCAACTACATGCATATTTTCCCTCCATTGTACATACAAATTTCTCTCTTTCCCACAGATAGCTGTATTTTACTTTTATTTGGAGCTTGTTCACTATACTCTCATAACCTGTTCATAAACCATTAGCTGAATTAAAATCCAGGAGCCAGTGCCCTCTGGCAACACAAAGCAGCCATAACTTCAGCTAATAGCTCCAGAGTAATTTCTGCATAGGGATTCATGAGGAGAGTACAGCCACCACCACACCTCCTACATCAGTCTTTTCTGAAGAGGGGGGTGTACCAGAGAAAGGGGTGCATGAGGGGATGTCTCTGTGTCCTGGTGATTGTGCTGACCACTAATTTTCTGAACAATATTTTAAGCTTTTTTGCAGTACTAATTTTCTTGCTTACTCCCTTTTACTGAGGTTTTTTTCCTCCCACATTTAAGCATTGCCAAACAGAGTTATAACTACAATGGAGAAGTATTCTTATCTCAGTTACAGATTTACACCTGTGGAAATTCATGGATGTCAATGGAGATACTTCTGATTCACACCAGAGTACTAAAATTAGCAGCCAAAACTTCAAATGCAAGAGAACTGAAAAACTGAATATTCCGAATGCATTCATTTGGCAGAAGTGTATTTAATTTCTTTTTGCGGTTTTCTTTTTTACAGTTCCACCTTAAAATTTGTTTTTGTAAAAGAAGTGTGTGATCACTTGAAAGAATCTGGTTTTTCTAATCCATCCATGGTCAGAAAATAACTATAGCAATCAAATATGTACAGTTTTTTTTAAATAAGGTAATTATGTCTCTCCATGCCAACTGCTTGGGGAATATTAAAATGTTTAATTGTTTGTTAAACTGATTACATGAATATTTTATTTAGGGTGCTATCCTGCTTTAATTTTAGCCAAAAGGAGTTGTGCCACTGATTTTAATGGGATCAAGATCTATACAATGTCCCTGATTTGAGAGCAGTGGAGATTCGACAGGTACTAGATATCATACATGGCAATTGGAATAAAAATGAATTACTGGTTAAAAATGTTCGAGAACAGAAGAGGAGACAATTTATACTTAAAAATGGAATGTGGAAAGAGGAATATTTTGGGAAACATTTTGGCCTTGGAGTGCCTTGCTTCAGTTTGATGGGTTTATCCATGAAAGGAGAAGGTGTACTGTTAAAGTAGGCATGAAGAAAAGGAGGACTTGTGGCACCTTAGAGACTAACAAATTTATTTGAGCATGAGCTTTTGTGAACTACAGCTCACTTCATCGGATGCATTCAGTGGAAAAGTAGGCATGGTTCACCATGTGGACTGCCTGAGGTGGTATTCTCTCAGGAGGGAGTACATAGCATAAAGTGTCAGAGGATATTGCCTCCAAACGGGATTAAATCCTGGGCTGTACACAAGGGAGTCAGGAATCTCCTTTTTTCCAAGTTATGAGAATGGCTGCTTCCTTGCCATTGGGCTGCAACATGCTCCACCACTGCTATAATCACACCTTCTCACCCTACCTGTGGGTTCCGAAAGGAGAGTTGACCTAGGAATCCCTATCAGTGGGAATCCCACTGGTCATGCCAATGCTGTTCCACCTTTGTCTCATAGGGCCCCTGAGAACTCCACTCCACTGCATGAAGAGGGAAACAACAAACCAACTGCATCGGGTCCCTGTCCTCCTATGGAGAAAAAACACCTCAGTTCCTTTGATGCAGACAATGCAATAATCACAGCGGATGAGGTAGGATTTTCCCAGAGTCTGAATATCTGGTGGAAATCCTGACCCCAGCTCCACAGATCTCAAGATAACTTAGCTGCTACAATTGGCCATGCCTCAAAAAAAAAAAAAAAAAAAGACACCCAGCCCCAAAAACAACAACAAAAACCATATAGATCCTAAATACACATTGCTCATTAATACTGGCTGGCAATGGATTGAGAATAGTGGGAAGTGTAATCAGTAGGATCTGTTCTTTTCTTTCCACAGGTCTAGGCTTAATTTGCTCTCTTCCGTGCCACGCAGAGGAGTGCAGCACTTGGCCCTAGTTATTTATGATTAAATAAAATACTGTTTGAAGAGTGTGTGAGATTGGATTTTCCTTTAGCATATCCTTCTACTGAAGCAGAATATATATAGGAAAATGATGGTATCTGGTCTCTGAACATGGAAAGAAGGTGCAAAATACTTCATAAGACCTTTAATTTTTTAGGCTATTTGGTCCTGATACCCAACAAACCAAGTCTAGCATTAAGCTTAGGTATGATGTCATCTGATGTCTCAAAGGAGTAAAGTCAATTTATTCATATGTAGGTGAGCGGAAACGTATCAATTTAAATGTAGTTTCCTCATTAGTCTTCCATCCTGATTGGCCATCCCACAGCCTTTGTGCAAGAGGCTGGGGATCCAAATCCAGTGATTGCCCTTGATCAGCATGTAGGCAAGGGGAAATCTGCACTGGTACATGCCACTACCAATCACAATTTATTGCTGAACCTTGATGACATCATTCCTCAAGGAGCACTGTTGCCATTGACTGCACAACCACTGTGGCCACAGGGCCCCCCAGGAAGAGAGCATGACAACGGTACATTAATCAAACAAATGACTGAGGACTCACTTTGCATTAACTTACTCCTTTTTCCCTTGTGGATTGGACGATAGAAGAATATTGGCAAGTGCGTGCAGCCCGGCCATGGATTTGGGTTTCCAGAGGAGATCTAGGACAAAGGGGAACAAGCTCCAGAGCTAGCTCCTACCTCTGCCATGCCTCTTCTATCCCAGATATGCAATTTTCATCTCCCATTTGCTCACCAAAGCTCACAGTTGGAGATGCCATAAACTGATACCCAAACTATAAATGTGAGGTTTATAGTGATACTTATCAGATAAGAGGCACTATTATACTTATTCACTTTGCATTGTTAGATTCAAAATGAAGCAACATGCTCAGTTAATATTCATTGAGATGGAAAGAAATCTGAAGCTGAATGAAGTATGTTGAGTGTTTTGTTGTCTGCATCCTTTACAAACCATAAGCAGCTATGGGTTTGGCTTTATTCCTAGTGCAGATACTGTGAGCTGTTTGCAATAGATTCAAGTTTTGGTGAATAAGCCCCTCAAGGTCAGTACAAAAAGTAAAGTACCCATCATTATTCGACAGTTACATATATATTTACAGTATGAGCCTGCTGTGAAAATGGGTGTTCAATGTAATCAGCTGTCTGGTTTAGAGATGTCTTTTTCATAAAGTACAGTAATAAAATAATGGTTACTTAAAGTTGAGAGTAAAAAAACAAACATAAAAGCTATAGTAGATGTTCATGGAAGGCAAAAATCGGTCAGTTGCACTGGTGTAAACCTGAGTAATGCCACCATCAACTTCAGCATCATTCCTATGGATTTATACCATCATAGCACACCATATTAGACCAAACACTGACATTCAAAGAGCACATCAAGTAGCTGGAAAAGAAAGTGAACTCCAGGAATTGTACACAACAGGAACTGGCCAACACAAAATGGAGAGCTGACCCCAAAACATGCCAAGCAAGTCTCACTCTTAGAGAACTATCCCCCAGTATGGTCTCATGTGAGCTGTGCTCATGAAAATGATACTGAACTCAATTAATCCTGAACTCAATTATGTGGAGGCCCCTAGGAAAACACTTGAACACTGTCTGATGGAATGTCACCCTGTCAATATCCTGTACTCCCAAGGAACTATTTGCGATAACTGACAACACCAGGTCTTCGGCGATGGTTTTGGAGTGACAAGCTATGATGACCACCATCAGAACAAAGTGGATTCTGGTTCACTGAGCTCATTCACCATCAAATTAATTTCTATGATGTTTCCTTAACAATCATATGAAAAGGAAATTACTTTCTTCTTCTGTTGCTTTTAATGATGTAACCACTTCTGCTGCTCAAGGTTTCACCCCACCTGTCATACAGCGTATCTATATCTTGTTGTCTACCCAGGACAAAGAATATTGCATTGTCATGTAACTCCTTATAGCATCAATGGAACAAACATGTTGCCATGTGGTGCCACTTTATTTTTCTGGAAATTCAGTAATAAAAATCACCTTGGGCAAGGTGAATGAACCTCAAAGATAACTGTAGGAAGATCAGATAGGCCAGTAGCCTGTACGGGAGTTTTACAGCTAATTCTATCAGCTCTGGGCAGATGAATTTTTTTTAGGAAAAGCCTAAGACTCGCAAGAAGAGTGTGATCAGGCTGGGCTTACCAATGCTGCGCCTAGTGATTAGGTCACTGGGTCCCAGCTCCCCAGTCTCCAGCAGCCCTCACCATTCTAACACTATAGTGGTACCCCTTTCAGAAGGAAGTGATTCAGCTCTGTGGCCAACTCACAAACTGAGTTTGCCCCATTATGGAGTAACAGACTCCAACAAAATATATACATTACAATGGCCCCAAAAAAGGAAGGGCCTTCATCCCCCCGCCCCCAGGCCCCTGTAAGTTGCACACCCTTTTCCCAGGGTTTACAAAGTCTCTAACCGCCACTTAACTGTGGGGTGTGTGGGGTCTGTGCTCCCTTCACAAGAGGGTGGTAGTTAGAGGAACCCTAGCCCTGCCACTCCATTAGGCTCTGACTCACAGCACTACAAGAGACAGCAATAGCAAACTCCTCAGAGTGCTTCAGGGCTGCTTCCCTGGGCCACTTCCTATTCCTTATCCTCATCCTCACTTTCCAGAGCATGGTCAAAAGCCTTGCAAATGACACACCAGAAGTTAGAGCAAAGGGTTCCTTAGTCTTAGAGAAAGGCTAGTCCCTCCTTTAGCGCCCAACGCAGGTGCTGCTTGCAGACCCAGGAGTGCTGCTGTACCCTTATTTAGGTACCTCTCCTATCTTCCCCTCTCTGAGAGTCTGGCTCTCTTTTAAGCTCCCCCTCCAGCTGCAGCAGGCTCTGCAGGTGTGACAGGGCAGAGCCCCCTGGGCCCAGAACTATTTCTTACCTGCGTCAGTCACTGTGTGGGGCATATATATACCACAGAGAGAAAAGATAGGTCATGATTAGGCCCATATTGAAAGCATGATATTCAAAATATGGTTATGAAACAAACACTAAATGTATAAATTGTTTGCATATCTACTTTCATTTGTTGAATACTTTTTGCACTTATACATACTTGGTAGCAAAGTTCATAAAATGGTATATGTGAAACATTTCCGTAGTATGTGAAATCAAAACTTTCATATTTTCTTCACAAGTAACACCAATGCTGATCAGATCCTGTGGTCCTTGACAAAACAAAACTCTCATTGACATCAGTGGGACTGCAAGATCTGGTCCATATTGATTATACTTGATATAATCACAGTGGTTTATTATATAATATGACTGGCAGTTGTCATGTCAATTCCAATCTTTAGATTCCCCTAGTTTGATAAATACTGTATAGTCGTACCCCAAGGACAACAGTTCTTATAGTGGTAGATTAACTGAATGAATGGCATGCCTTTTATTTTACTAAATGTGAGACTTACATAAAAGTACCTCTTATGTCCATAAAAAGACAACAGAAATGTTCCTTTTCTTTCTAGTATCATAACAATGGCCACGCGGGATAAACATCCAGCTAGCCCAATATCCTGTCTTCTGACAGTGGTCAGTGCAAGATGCTTCAGAGGGAATGAACAGAGCTGGGTAATTTTAAGTGATTCACCCCCCCCCCCATCCCACCCTCCCCTGTCATCTAGTCCCAGCTTCTAGCAGTTGGAGGTTTAGGGGCAAATGGATTGCATCTCTGACCATCTTTTCTACTAGCCATTGATGGACCTATCCTCCATGAACTTAAATTTCTCTTTTTAATCCAGTTATACTTTTGGCCTTCAATAACATCCCCTGGCAACAGGTGCCACAGGCTGTGGTACTGCCTTGTTTGAAATTAATAGGCTACAGATTTAAAGCAATCAGGTGATCCCTGATTCTTGTGTTACATGAACTGGTAAACAACACTTATTTAGAGGACTATAAAACCACAAATAGTGTGGGGAAAACTATCACATCACCCAGTCGTCTCTTTTCTAAACTTGAACAGTCCCAGACTTTTTAATCTCTCCTCAGATGCAAGTTGTTTCACACCCCTAATCATTTTCAGTGCCCTTCTCTGCACCTTTTCCAAGTCTAATATGTATCTTTTTTGAGGCGGGTGACCAGAACTGCATGCAGTATTTAAGGTATGGATGTGTCATGGATTAATATAGCACAGTGCTGCCCAAACTTTCCCTGCCCCACCCCCACCCTACCAGTAATGGAGTCTCTCCGCATGCCGTCTCCATTTCGGCACAGGTGGCTCAGCAGAGGAGCTAGGGCTGCAAGTGGAGCTGGGGGCAGAACTGGGGATGGAGTCAGAGAGGGAACAAAGGCAGAGCTGACCTGGGGCTGAAGCAGGGGACAGAGCGGGGCTGGGCTAGGGCTGGGAGCGTGGCCAGGGAGCAGAGCAGCAGTTGAGGGTAGAGCAGGGCTGGGGAATGCTCCCTCCCCACCCCCTGTGGGCACTTTCCTGGGCCTTGCCCCACACACACACACGCGCACACACGAACGTTGCTCTGCACCCCCCCCCCCATGGGGGCAGATCCCACAGTTTGGGGATCGCTGATACAGCAGCAATGATATTTTCTGGTTTATTATCTATCCCTTTCCCAATGGTTCCAAACAGTCTGTTCGTCTTTTTGATTGCCACTGCATATTGAGCAGATGTTTTCAGAGAACTATCTATGATGACACCAAGATCTCTTTTATGAGTGGTAACAGCTAATTTAGACCCCATCATTTTGTATGCATAGTTGGGATTATGTTTTCCAATGTTTATGCCTCATACTGGGAATGAGGGGCGATCAACAGGTTATCTCAAGTGATTATATACAAATGCACAAAGCCTTGGAAACAAGCAGGGAGAACTGGAGGTCCTGGTGATGTCAAGGAACTATGACGTGATCGGAATAACAGAGACTTGGTGGGATAACTCACATGACTAGAGTACTGTCATGGATGGTTATAAACTGTTCAGGAAGGACAGGCAGGGCAGAAAAGGTGGGGGAGTAGCACTGTATGTAAGGGAGCAGTATGACTGCTCAGAGCTCCAGTACTAAACTGCAGAAAAACCTGAGTGTCTCTGGATTAAGTTTAGAAGTCTGTGCAACAAGAGTGATGTAGTGGTGGGAGTCTGCTATAGACCACCGGACCAGGGGGATGAGGTAGATGAGGCTTTCTTCCGGCAGCTCGCGGAAGCTACTAGATCGCATGCCCTGATTCTCATGGATGACTTTAATTTTCCTGATATCTGCTGGGAGAGCAATACAGCGGTGCATAGACAATCCAGGAAGTTTTTGGAAAGCGTAGGGGACAATTTCCTGGCGCAAGTGCTAGAGGAGCCAACTAGGGGGGGCGCTTTTCTTGACCTGCTGCTCACAAACCGGGTAGAATTAGTGGGGGAAGCAAAAGTGGATGGGAATCTGGGAGGCAGTGACCATGAGTTGGTTGAGTTCAGGATCCTGACGCAGGGAAGAAAGGTAAGCAGCAGGATACGGACCCTGGACTTCAGGAAAGCAGACTTCGACTCCCTCAGGGAACGGATGGCCAGGATCCCCTGGGGGACTAACTTGAAGGGGAAAGGAGTCCAGGAGAGCTGGCTGTATTTCAAGGAATCCCTGTTGAGGTTACAGGGACAAACCATCCCGATGAGTCGAAAGAATAGTAAATATGGCAGGCGACCAGCTTGGCTTAATGGTGAAATCCTAGCGGATCTTAAACATAAAAAAGAAGCTTACAAGAAGTGGAAGGTTGGACATATGACCAGGGAAGAGTATAAAAATATTGCTCGGGCATGTAGGAATGATATCAGGAGGGCCAAATCGCACCTGGAGCTGCAGCTAGCCAGAGATGTCAAGAGTAACAAGAAGGGTTTCTTCAGGTATGTTGGCAACAAGAAGAAAGCCAAGGAATGTGTGGGCCCCTTACTGAATGAGGGAGGCAACCTAGTGACAGAGGATGTGGAAAAAGCTAATGTACTCAATGCTTTTTTTGCCTCTGTTTTCACTAACAAGGTCAGCTCCCAGACTGCTGCGCTGGGCATCACAAAATGGGGAAGAGATGGCCAGCCCTCTGTGGAGATAGAGGTGGTTAGGGACTATTTAGAAAAGCTGGACGTGCACAAGTCCATGGGGCCGGACGAGTTGCATCCGAGAGTGCTGAAGGAATTGGCGGCTGTCATTGCAGAGCCATTGGCCATTATCTTTGAAAACTCGTGGCGAACGGGGGAAGTCCCGGATGACTGGAAGAAGGCTAATGCAGTGCCAATCTTTAAAAAAGGGAAGAAGGAGGATCCTGGGAACTACAGGCCAGTCAGCCTCACCTCAGTCCCTGGAAAAATCATGGAGCAGGTCCTCAAAGAATCAATCCTGAAGCACTTGCATGAGAGGAAAGTTATCAGGAACAGCCAGCATGGATTCACCAAGGGAAGGTCATGCCTGACTAATCTAATCGCCTTTTATGATGAGATTACTGGTTCTGTGGATGAAGGGAAAGCAGTGGATGTATTGTTTCTTGACTTTAGCTTTTGACACGGTCTCCCACAGTATTCTTGTCAGCAAGTTAAGGAAGTATGGGCTGGATGAATGCACTATAAGGTGGGTAGAAAGCTGGCTAGATTGTCGGGCTCAACGGGTAGTGATCAATGGCTCCATGTCTAGTTGGCAGCTGGTATCAAGTGGAGTGCCCCAAGGGTCGGTCCTGGGGCCAGTTTTGTTCAATATCTTCATAAATGATCTGGAGGATGGTGTGGATTGCACTCTCAGCAAATTTGCGGATGATACTAAACTGGGAGGAGTGGTAGATACGCTGGAGGGGAGGGATAGGATACAGAAGGACCTAGACAAATTGGAGGATTGGGCCAAAAGAAATCTGATGAGGTTCAATAAGGATAAGTGCAGGGTCCTGCACTTAGGACGGAAGAACCCAATGCACAGCTACAGACTAGGGACCGAATGGCTAGGCAGCAGTTCTGCAGTAAAGGCCTAGGGGTGACGGTGGACGAGAAGCTGGATATGAGTCAGCAGTGTGCCCTTGTTGCCAAGAAGGCCAATGGCATTTTGGGATGTATAAGTAGGGGCATAGCGAGCAGATCGAGGGACGTGATCGTTCCCCTCTATTCGACATTGGTGAGGCCTCATCTGGAGTACTGTGTCCAGTTTTGGGCCCCACACTTCAAGAAGGATGTGGATAAATTGGAGAGAGTCCAGCGAAGGGCAACAAAAATGATAAGGGGACTGGAACACATGAGTTATGAGGAGAGGCTGAGGGAGCTGGGATTGTTTAGCCTGCAGAAGAGAAGAATGAGGGGGGATTTGATAGCTGCTTTCAACTACCTGAAAGGGGGTTCCAAAGAGGATGGCTCTAGACTGTTCTCAATGGTAGCAGATGACAGAACAAGGAGTAATGGTCTCAAGTTGCAGTGGGGGAGGTTTAGATTGGATAATAGGAAAAACTTTTTCACGAAGAGGGTGGTGAAACACTGGAATGCGTTACCTAGGGATGTGGTAGAATCTCCTTCCTTAGAGGTTTTTAAGGTCAGGCTTGACAAAGCCCTGGCTGGGATGATTTAACTGGGAATTGGTCCTGCTTTGAGCAGGGGGTTGGACTAGATGACCTTCTGGGGTCCCTTCCAACCCTGATATTCTATGATTCTATGACTTCATATTTATCAACCCTGAATTTCAACTGCCATGAAATTCAGGGTTGATAAATATGCCACATAAATGATAAATAAAATATGATAAATAAAACTGCCACAGACTGAGAAATGCAAAATTAAGCTCAAATGCATTAGGGAGGGTTAGGTTTGTTAGAGTTGTATATTTTAAATTTAGTTTGCATTTGTTGTCCTATAAACCAAAATAAAACATTTGTAAACTGCTTATCTGTATACTAACCTCACTGAAATGGAGATAGAATAATAGGACTGGAAGGGACCTTGAGAGGTCACCTAGTCCCATCCTCTGCACTCATGGCAGGGCATAGTTTTCTCTAGACCATCCCTGACAGATGTTGGTTCTGCAGATTAATCTCTGGGGAATTTATCTGGCATCATGCTTCAGATGCAACAGAAAGAAAGCCTTTTGCCTTGTTGATTGCTTACTGCTCTCCTCCTGTTGAAAAGTGAGTTCAGCTCTCTTAAAATGCATTAAAATGAGACAACCATGCAGAAAAGGAAGAGAAACAAACCAAAAACAACAAAACACAAAAATACTACTAAAATATAATTCAACATAATTTTCAATAACTGTTAGTACTAACGCCATGACCAAGTTCAGAGAACAATGCTATAAATTGGAACAAAACATTGCTTAGAGTCTTTTCTGAGAACTCAGTAGGAGGTTCTGATAGCTAATCAGTTCTCCATTGTGTTTTACTGTCTAAAAGGAGTCTAAAAGGAAAAGGTGAGGTGAAGGTGTCTGCTAGTTTAAATCTAAATGACAAATTTAAGTTCACTGATGTTGTAATACACATACATACACACACACACACACACTTACTTAACAGGCAGTATTTACAACACAAAGCTGAAAGAATCAACTTTCCACATCCAGAGCTCCATATTGCTTCTTAATACAGAAGAATGCATTCTTCCATATCTTGCAGAATCAGCTATTAGCCTCCAGGTTGGAGAAGCCTGGTGGCATTGTGCTGTTATCTTTGAATCTTATTCTATTCTCAAAATCCTAATATACTCATGAATATCTCAAGTCAGTGCTGTGGAAGAGACATGTAAAACCACATATCTTTTATCTGACAAAATTCATGGCTTCCACAGGGTTTTGGGGATAGTGTATCAGTGCCCAAGATTTTCTTGTTAGAAAATTGTGTAGAAAAATACCCTTACGCTTAAAAACATTTAATGATATGTTGGGTCCAACTGGACACTCATACCAGTGTAAATCAGAAGTAGAAAATTAAGCTACTGTGAGAGGAGAATCAGGCCCAAGACTTTTGCATCCTGACTTGGTTATGGTTATGATAAAGTATTTTTGTTTTTTAAGTTGAAAGAAAATGATCCAAAGCTCAGATCCAGACCCATTTCTCTCCAAGTATATGAACCACTGGTACAGGAGTTTTATTGAAAGTACTGTAAAGTTAAGATGTAAATTAGCTTTGTACAATTTTGTGAGTGGTTTAAAAGCATCTGAACTGTTTCTCGCCTGAATTTTTCTTCTCTGTCTCATAAAAGTTGTTTTCATATTTATAACAGAAATTTGAAATTTCCTATAGCAAATAGTCTAATTTAGACTGGTGGGTCACATGAAGAAACAGTGAGAGATTATCAGGCATTAGAACACATGATCTTCAATTGCCAATAGCTGGACCAACAGCTAGCATATCAGATGCCAAAGAGTTTAATTACTTACTCCCAGACACTATATAAATGCAACATTTTAGTGTTGGGGATAACAGTTTTTCCTCTTGTGGAGAAATTCAAAATAAGATAGTTCAAGGATAGGGTGTACAAGACATGCAGGAGAGGGATAATAATGAGCTTTTAAGTAGAAGCTAAATAATGGAGGTCCTGCCCTCAGGATCTTTGATCATCCTTGCACTTTAAAAAGAAAAGGAGTACTTGTGGCACCTTAGAGACTAACCAATTTATTTGAGCATGAGCTTTCGTGAGCTACAGCTCACTTCATCGGATGCATGCCGTGGAAACTGCAGCAGACTTTATTTATACACAGAGAATATGAAAAAATACCTCCTCCCACCCCACTGTCCTGCTGGTAATAGCTTATCTAAAGTGATCATCAGGTGGGCCATTTCCAGCACAAATCCAGGTTTTCTCACCCTCCACCCCCCCACACAAATTCACTCTCCTGCTGGTGATAGCCCATCCAAAGTGACAACTCTTTACACAATGTGCATGATAATAAAGTTGGGCCATTTCCTGCACAAATCCAGGTGAGGGGGTGAGAGAACCTGGATTTGTGCAGGAAATGGCCCAACTTTATCATCATGCACATTGTGTAAAGAGTTGTCACTTTGGATGGGCTATCACCAGCAGGAGAGTGAATTTGTGTGGGGGGGGTGGAGGGTGAGAAAACCTGGATTTGTGCTGGAAATGGCCCACCTGATGATCACTTTAGATAAGCTATTACCAGCAGGACAGTGGGGTGGGAGGAGGTATTTTTTCATATTCTCTGTGTATAAATAAAGTCTGCTGCAGTTTCCACGGCATGCATCCGATGAAGTGAGCTGTAGCTCACGAAAGCTCATGCTCAAATAAATTGGTTAGTCTCTAAGGTGCCACAAGTACTCCTTTTCTTTTTGCGAATACAGACTAACATGGCTGTTACTCTGAAACTTGCACTTTAAGATTCCTTGATACAAGGTGTCATGTTATTTTTCCATAATGCCTGTGGAGTTATCAAACGCCCTCTCCACACACCTTTTTTCATGGCTTCTCCTCTAGAAAATGGAGTCTACTCTCTCCCATCGGTCCAGCTTCCTCAGCTACCCCCACAATACTGCTCAGCTATAAAAACACCCTCTTCTGTTCCTCTCTCCAAAATGCCCCATGAGAGATCTTTCTTTTATAACCTCCAGTCCTCTTGGTCAGGTGACTACTGATCAGCAGTGTCAGATTATCAAAGTCCCCCAACAGGTGATCTATTGCTTAGTTACTAGCCTACCTGGGTGGACTGGTTGCCTTGGTCTGACCACCTTCTTTGTCCAAGGGTGTTTCCATTTGACTAAAAGACTATCAAGGTTTAATGAGCCTCCATTTTTCCCTGTGTCACAGCCTCTTGGAATTTCATCCCAAGATGGAGGTCAAAAGACAGTCAAGAAGGCACAGACCAGCCCTACATTCAAAATGGGGTTTGATGTTTGACAAAGATACACTCAGAGAGTTCACAATCTCAAACTGGAATTAATAAACTATACACAGATTCCACAAGTCATCACAACTACTAAACCCATATTTAAGCATCTTAATAAGCGGCCTGAATTTCAAGAGGGCTGAATAGAGCAGGGTGAATAACTGATTTTTCAGTTCAGCCAGCAAACTGAAAAATCAGGAAAAAAATATTCAGTTTGGTTTGAAAATTGTCAGCAAATCAGAAAAGTCCTTTTCAGGTTGTATGAAATCTTTATTCCAGTCAACTTGAGCAAGCTGACACATATGTATGTGTATCTCTTGTCAATCTTTACACCAGTAGTAAGGACACTTACCAAGGATGTGGAAGATTCAGCTTTAAAGCCACACAATGGAGCATGGATTTGAATTCAGCTCCTCTTCTCTGCCCCAAGTAAACAATCTAACCACCAGGCTACAGGTTATTCTGAAGTGAGTTGGGCTGCTCTCAATTTCTCCTGTTTCAGCTGTTCCACTTTCAATACTTAAATATTCAAGTATCAATACTTAAATATTCATTGAGAATGACTCCGTAGCCTGGTGATTAAGGCACTTACCTTGTAGGCAGGAAATGTGGATTCAAATCTCTCCTCTGACTCAGGTAGAGAGAAGATTTGAAGACACACTTTGCTGAATCTGGCCCTGAAAACATTTTCCCCAGGTGAAACTAATTGGGTCAAATTTGCAAATAGTTTTAGGTCAAACGAAATTGCATTTTCCAGTAAATAAATTATTCTTCAGAAAAATTTCACCCAATAGTTCACATACAGCTTTCTGGTGCACTGCTGGGAATTCAACTCATTTCAGGTCACTTATTTAGGCTCCTGAATGGGCTCAGGCTTTTTAAAAAAAATAAAATAAAATTCTTCGCTATAGAGTCCAATTACTTGGACTTTATGAAGGTAGAGTAGATTTTTGTCAATCTCCATATTTTAAATAGCCAAGTTTGTATCTAGTAAGAACTGAGTTAAAATTTAAATTGTTTCATTTTTGCTTCTCTTTTTCTGTAAGTTTCAGGATTTTATTCTACTGATTTGCCTTTACATCAGTTCTTTCTCCCATTTTTCTTTTAATACCTGCATTGATTCAATTCAATTATCCCTTGGAAAATAATATGTATTAGAGATCAAATAAGAAATCCCATTCAGTTCTGTTATCTTTAAAGCTGCACTTGATTTTGTTGGTGGAACTCTAAGGGAATGATTAAACTCTAAATCCCATGTTCATCAGCCTGCAGACCATATTTAGTGTTCAGAGCAAATGAGCGACATATTGGGACATTGAGCCACAAAACCGAGCAACATAATATTTTGATAGAAGCTTCTGTGATGCTCTAAAACCTGGCTATCCCATATACATTGTAATTATTATAGAAATAAAGTAGACTTTTAGACTTCTTTCAAATAAATAAGCTAACTCACAAATGCAGGAAGAATAATAGGAACCACAAACATCTTGTGGGAATGAACAGTTAATGAGCAGAAAGTTTCCATGCTCCATCCTTCCTTCCCCACTCCTTCCCAGCAGTTCTGAGGCAGCTACAGTAGTACTAAAAGCAGAACTAGACAAGCACAGGGTTGGTAATACCCACTCTGACTGTGGATGGCCCCAGTCCAGAGGCACGAGAGAGAGAGAGAAGGCTCCAAAAGCTTGTGATTTACAACTCATGCACAGCAGGGGAGGATGAGGCAGAAGTTTTCTGCTCCTATTCTGGCTCTTACAGAACCATTGGAGACTCTGTTTCTCAGGCCATCTTTGAGAGCATCATTCTGAGGTGGGAGGCCTACATGTCAGGCAGTCTGTATTTTCAGCCTAGATTATGTTGTATCTGCCTAGCAATGGTTACATAAACCTTCCCACATACCTACCTACTGGTCCAAATTCTCTGCTGAAGTCAATGGAGTTATGCCAGGAGAGAATCTGGCCCATTATTCCTACCCTGGGCAGAAAGTACTTGCAAGGTTTGGAGAGGAAACTTTATCTGGGGCTGCTGGGCACTAACACTGCTTTTGCACTTTTTATACAAAACCAATAAGCACACAGCTCCAGAATTTGACCCACAAATTGTAGTTCTGCAAAGTACTTTGGGGCTTGTGAAAAGTAGTATATAAAACCAGTCAAGTAATGATAATTTACAAGGCAGGCAATTGTGTTGTCAAAATAAGGAGCTATTTACTTCAGTTGTGGGAGACTCAGTAGCAGCACGTGAACTCCCAAAAGCAGAAATCCTGTTTTCAGGGAAAACATCTCCAGCAACACAAATGGGTAGAAGAAAACCCCTTTAAGTATACAATATAAGGAAAATTGCCTCTTTTCAAAGCCCAAACAGGAATATCTACACTGCTATTTTTAGCCTCAGATTGTGAGCCCCACAAGCTCAAGTCAGTTGACTTGGGCTCTGAGACTCACTGCTGCAGGTTTTCTTTTTGCAGTGTAGACAAACCTACAATAGGCTATTTTTCACACTCGGATTGTGTCAGTGGGTGTTTAAAGTGAAACCTGGACACCTCAATATATCGCTTATGCTTGTAACCTATAACATTATATCTTTTTTACCCAGTCTGCTATGCTAGTGTCTATAGCAGACCATGACACTGCAAAAGTAAATCTGGACCTACAGTTCAAATCTGAGAAATAAAACAATCCACACAATTTATTTCACTTGGATAAATTCAAAAGAACCCTTATTCTTTAGTTCCAATAGCAGCACTAATCCTTGAAATGAAGAGATCTCTAAATGTCTTTTGAAGGTTCTTGACAGACAGCCTGTATATTGATCTTGAAGCTCAGAAATTGGATTAAGTTGCAAACAGTCAATGAACTTGTTCTTTTCAGATGTTGGCTTCTCAGTCAATTCAATCTACATAGCAGGGATCAGGTTGTGTAATTAATTTCTTTTAAGAAACCTCTTTGCAATGCTCAACTAGATTTGCACTCTTCTCTAAGGGTATGTCTACACTACGGAATAAGGTCGAATTTATAGAAGTCGGTTTTTTAGAAATTGGTTTTATATATTTGAGTGTGTGTGTCCCCACAGAAAATGCTCTAAGTGCATTAAGTGCATTAACTCGGCGGAGTGCTTCCACAGTACCGAGGCTAGAGTCGACTTCCGGAGCGTTGCACTGTGGGTAGCTATCCCACAGTTCCCGCAGTCTCCGCTGCCCATTGGAATTCTGGGTTGAGATCCCAATGCCTGATGGGGCTAAAACATTGTCGCGGGTGGTTCTGGGTACATATCGTCAGGCCCCCGTTCCCTCCCTCCCTCCGTGAAAGCAAGGGCAGACAATCATTTTGCGCCTTTTTTCCTGAGTTACCTGTGCAGACGCCATACCACGGCAAGCATGGAGCCAGCTCAGGTAACCGTCACCCTATGTCTCCTGGGTGCTGGCAGACGCGGTACAGCATTGCTACACAGTAGCAGCAACCCCTTGCCTTGTGGCAGCAGACGGTACAGTACGACTGGTAGCCATCATCATCATGTCCGAGGTGCTCCTGGCCACGTCGGCTGGGAGCGTCTGGGCAGACATGGGTGCAGGGACTAAATTTGGAGTGACTTGACCAGGTCATTCTCTTTAGTCCTGCAGTCAGTCCTATTGAATCGTCTTATGGTGAGCGGGCAGGCGATACGGACTGCTAGCAGTCGTACTGTACCATCTTCTGCCGAGCAGCCATGAGATGTGGATGGCATGCAGTCCTTCTGCACCGTCTGCTGCCAGCCAAAGATGTAAAAGATAGATGGAGTGGATCAAAACAAGAAATAGACCAGATTTGTTTTGTACTCATTTGCTTCCCCCCCTCCCGTGTCTAGGGGACTCATTCTTCTAGGTCACACTGCAGTCACTCACAGAGAAGGTGCAGCGAGGTAAATCTAGCCATGTATCAATCAGAGGCCAGGCTAACCTTCTTGTTCCAATAAGGACAATAACTTAGGTGCACCATTTCTTATTGGAACCTTCCGTGAAATCCTGACTGAAATACTCCTTGATGTAAAGCCACCCCCTTTGTTGATTTTAGCTCCCTGAAGCCAACCCTGTAAGCCGTGTCCTCAGTCACCCCTCCCGGCATCAGAACAACGGCAAAAAATCGGGCATCTGAGAGTGCTGTCCAGAGCAGTCACAATGGAGCACTCTGATGGGGCTAAAACATTGTCGCGGGTGGTTCTGGGTACGTATCGTCAGGCCCCCGTTCCCTCCCTCCCTCCATGAAAGCAAGGGCAGACAATCATTTCGCGCCTTTTTTCCTGAGTTACCTGTGCAGACGCCATACCACGGCAAGCATGGAGCCCGCTCAGGTAACCGTCACTCTATGTCTTCTGGGTGCTGGCAGACGCGGTACGGCTTTGCTGCACAGTAGCAGCAACCCATTGCCTTCTGGCAGCAGACGGTGCAATATGACTGGTAGTCGTCCTCGTCATGTCCGAGGTGCTCCTGGCCACGTCGGCTGGGAGCGCCTGGGCAGACATGGGCGCAGGGACTAAATTTGGAGTGACTTGACCAGGTCATTCTCTGTAGTCCTGCAGTCAGTCCTATTGAACCGTCTTATGGTGAGCGGGCAGGCGATACGGACTGCTAGCAGTCACACTGTACCATCTTCTGCCAGGCAGGCAAGAGATGAGGATTGCTAGTAGTCGTATTGTACCATCTTCTGCCAGGCAGGCAAGAGATGAGGATGGCTAGCAGTCGTACTGTACCATCTTCTGCCGAGCAGCCATGAGATGTGGATGGCATGCAGTCCTTCTGCACTGTCTGCTGCCAGCCAAAGATGTAAAAGATAGATGGAGTGGATCAAAACAAGAAATAGACCAGATTTGTTTTGTACTCATTTGCCTCCTCCCCTGTCTAGGGGACTCATTCCTCTAGGTCACACTGCAGTCACTCACAGAAAAGGTGCAGCGAGGTAAATCTAGCCATGTATCAATCAGAGGCCAGGCTAACCTCCTTGTTCCAATAAGAACGATAACTTAGGTGCACCATTTCTTATTGGAACCCTCCGTGAAGTCCTGCCTTAAATACTCCTTGATGTACAGACACCCCCTTTGTTGATTTTAGCTCCCTGAAGCCAACCCTGTAAGCCATGTCGTCAGTCGCCGCTCCCTCCGTCAGAGCAACGGCAGACAATCGTTCCGCGCCTTTTTTCTGTGCGGACGCCATACCAAGGCAAGCATGGAGATCGCTCAGCTCACTTTGGCAATTAGGAGCACATTAAACACCACATGCATTATCCAGCAGTATATGCAGCACCAGAACCTGGCAAAGCGATACCAGGAGATGAGGCGACGTCAGCGCAGTCACGTGAGTGATCAGGACATGGACAAAGATTTCTCTGAAAGCATGGGCCCTGCCAATGCATGCATCATGGTGCTAATGGGGCAGGTTCATGCTGTGGAACGCCGATTCTGGGCTCGGGAAACAAGCACAGACTGGTGGGACCACATAGTGTTGCAGGTCTGGGACGATTCCCAGTGGCTGTGAAACTTTCGCATGCGTAAGGGCACTTTTATGGAACTTTGTGACTTGCTTTCCCCTGCCCTGAGGCGCATGAACACCAAGATGAGAGCAGCCCTCACAGTTGAGAAGCAAGTGGCAATAGCCCTGTGGAAGCTTGCAACGCCAGACAGCTACCGGTCAGTTGTGAATCAATTTGGAGTGGGCAAATCTACTGTGGGGGCTGCTGTGATGCAAGTAGCCCACGCAATCAAAGATCTGCTGATATCAAGGGTAGTGACCCTGGGAAATGTGCAGGTCATAGTGGATGGCTTTGCTGCAATGGGATTCCCTAACTGTGGTGGGGCTATAGACGGAACCCATATCCCTATCTTGGCACCGGAGCACCAAGCCGCTGAGTACATAAACCGCAAGGGGTACTTTTCGATAGTGCTGCAAGCTCTGGTGGATCACAAGGGACGTTTCACCAACATCAACGTGGGATGGCCGGGAAAGGTGCATGATGCTTGCATCTTCAGGCACTCTGGTCTGTTTCAAAAGCTGCAGGAAGGGACTTTATTCCCAGACCAGAAAATAACTGTTGGGGATGTTGAAATGCCTATATGTATCCTTGGGGACCCAGCCTACCCCTTAATGCCATGGCTCATGAAGCCGTACACAGGCAGCCTGGACAGTAGTCAGGAGCTGTTCAACTACAGGCTGAGCAAGTGCAGAATGGTGGTAGAATGTGCATTTGGACGTTTAAAGGCGCGCTGGCGCAGTTTACTGACTCGCTTAGACCTCAGCGAAACCAATATTCCCACTGTTATTACTGCTTGCTGTGTGCTCCACAATATCTGTGAGAGTAAGGGGGAAGACGTTTATGGCGGGGTGGGAGGTTGAGGCAAATCGCCTGGCTGCTGGTTACGCGCAGCCAGACACCAGGGCAGTTAGAAGAGCACAGGAGGGTGCGGTACGCATCAGAAAAGCTTTGAAAACCAGTTTCATGACTGGCCAGGCTACGGTGTGAAAGTTCTCTTTGTTTCTCCTTGATGAAACCCCCCACCCCTTGGTTCACTCTACTTCCCTGTAAGCTAACCACCCGCCCCTCCTCCCTTCAATCACCGCTTGCAGAGGCAATAAAGTCATTGTTGCTTCACATTCATGCATTCTTTATTCATTCATCACACAAATAGGGGGATGACTACCAAGGTAGCCCAGGAGGGGTGGTGGAGGAGGGAAGGAAAATGCCACACAGCACTTTAAGCACAGCACTTTAAAAGTTTACAACTTTAAAATTTATTGAATGACAGCCTTCTTTTTGGGGGGCAATCCTCTGTGGTGGAGTGGCTGGTTGGCCGGAGGCCCCCGCACCGCGTTCTTGGGCGTCTGGGTGTGGAGGCTATGGAACTTGGGGAGGAGGGCGGTTGGTTACAGAGGGGCTGCAGTGGCAGTCTGTGCTCCAGCTGCCTTTGCTGCAGCTCAACCATACACTGGAGCATACTGGTTTGGTCCTGCAGCAGCCTCAGCATTGAATCCTGCCTCCTCTCATCACACTGCCGCCACATTTGAGCTTCAGCCCTGTCTTCAGCCCGCCACTTACTCTCTTCAGCCTACCACTTACTCTCTTCACCCCGCCACCTCTCCTCCCGGTCATTTTGTGCTTTCCTGCACTCTGACATTATTTGCCTCCATGCATTCGTCTGTGCTCTGTCAGTGTGGGAGGACAGCATGAGCTCGGAGAACATTTCATCACGAGTGCGTTATTTTTTCTTTCTAAGCTTCACTAGCCTCTGGGAAGGAGAAGATCCTGTGATCATTGAAACACATGCAGCTGGTGGAGAAAAAAAAAAGGGACAGCGGTATTTAAAAAGACACATTTATAAAACAGTGGCTACACTCTTTCAGGGTAAACCTTGCTGTTAACATTACATACATAGCACATGTGCTTTCGTTACAAGGTCCCATTTTGCCTCCTCCCACCGCGTGACTACCCCCTCAACCTTCCCCCCTCCCTGTGGCTAACAGCGGGGAACATTTCTGTTTAGTCACAGGCAAACAGCCCAGCAGGAATGGGCTCCTCTGAGTGTCCCCTGAAGAAAAGCACTCTATTTCAACCAGGTGACCATGAATTATATCTCACTCTCCTGAGGATAACACAGAGAGATAAAGAACAGATGTTGTTTGAATGCCAGCAAACATACACTGCAATGCTTTGTTCTACAATGATTCCCGAGTACGTGTTACTGGCCTGGAGTGGTAAAGTGTCCTACCATGAAGGACGCAATAAGGCTGCCCTCCCCAGAAACCTTTTGCAAAGGCTTTAGGACTACATCTAGGAGAACCGCAAATGCCAGGGCAAAGTAATCCTTTCACATGCTTGCTTTTAAACCATGTATAGTATTTTAAAAGGTACACTCACCAGAGGTCCCTTCTCCGCCTGCTGGGTCCAGGAGGCAGCCTTGGGTGGGTTCGGGGGGTACTGGCTCCAGGTCTAGGGTGAGAAACAGTTCCTGGCTGTCGGGAAAACCGGTTTCTCCGCTTGCTTGCTGTGAGCTATCTACAACCTCCTCCTCATCATCTTCTTCTTCATCCCCAAAACCTGCTTCCGTATTGCCTCCATCTCCATTGAAGGAGTCAAACAACACGGCTGGGGTAGTGGTGGCTGAACCCCCTAAAATGGCATGCAGCTCATCATAGAAGCGGCATGTTTGGGGCTCTGACCCAGAGCGGCCGTTCGCCTCTCTGATTTTCTGGTAGGCTTGCCTCAGCTCCTTCAGTTTCACGTGGCACTGCTTCGGGTCCCTGTTATGGCCTCTGTCCTTCATGCCCTGGGAGATTTTCACAAAGGTTTTGGCATTTCGAAAACTGGAACGGAGTTCTGATAGCACGGATTCCTCTCCCCAAACAGCGATCAGATCCCGTACCTCCCATTCGGTCCATGCTGGAGCTCTTTTGCGATTCTGGGACTCCATCATGGTCACCTGTGCTGATGAGCTCTGCATGGTCACCTGCAGCTTGCCACGCTGGCCAAACAGGAAATGAGATTCAAAAGTTCGCGGTTCTTTTCCTGTCTACCTGGCCAGTGCATCTGAGTTGAGAGTGCTGTCCAGAGCGGTCATAATGGAGCACTCTGGGATAGCTCCCGGAGGCCAATACCATCGAATTGTGTCCACAGTACCCCAAATTCGAGCCGGCAACGTCGATTTAAGCGCTAATCCACTTGTCAGGGGTGGAGTAAGGAAATCGATTTTAAGAGCCCTTTAAGTCGAAATAAAGGGCTTCATTGTGTGGACGGGTGCAGGTTTACATCGATTTAACGCTGCTAAATTCGACCTAAAGTCCTAGTGTCGACCAGGGCTTATTCTATAATTTTTCCTCACAAATGTGGCAATTCTCCTCCTCCCCTGCCATGCTTTCATAAACAAAGTTAAAAGGAAACTGCAAAATATTTTTGGTAAAGTCTTTGGGAGTTACCTAGCTACTTTCTGCATGTAAATTAGAGGGACACAATGAGAGAGCCAGGTTATTCCAGTGTCAGGAGTCAGAAGACTTTGATTCTAGTAATCTCTCTCCCTTTGACTCATCTGGTGACTTCAAGGCACCTAATTTTGTGCCTTAGTTTCCCTGTATATGAAACTGTGACCATAATACTTAGCCTCTCTTCTAAAGTGCTCCGTGAGCCTTGCCTGAAAATCAATATAAATATTGTTAATAAACAACATTTTCAGCCACAATTATCACTTGTATTTCTGCAGTATCTCTAATCTGCAGTTCCACAAGTGCATCCCCACTGAAGGGAGTGTACAAATATACCATAAAAAGGATCAGATGACTCCAGAAATTGGTAAGAGGAGACAGAGCATTTCACAAGTCACAGATTTGAATTGTACCAAGACAGATACTGAACAAGTGCTACAAAGCACTTTGGGGCTTGTATTGTTATGATCTGATGCGTAGTGATTTATTTGAAATGAATTTGTGTGGTCAATGCATTTCCATATAATAAAAAACAGACTTATAAGTACTACCCTTCTTGGGAATATCACTAGAAAAGAGGCCAAGAACTGAAAGACTATGGAGATTGAGCTACCTTTTCATTTCAGACAGTAGTTCTTTTATATAGGCCAGGCTTTGCTGTATTTTCTTTTATTGCAATTTAAATAAAACACTTCACAAGCATCAAAGTGCTGAATCTAAAATATAACACAGAAGAACAACTACATTCAAAAGAAAAGCAATTGGCCAAATGAAAAGTTAAGCTTTCATTTTAAATGGAACAATAAGTCAACAATGCAATTCTCAAAAAAACAGACAGTTCCACCAGTAATAGAGTTTGATATTTAGAACTGAAATATGATAAAAGTGAAAGAATAAGAAATATGTGCAAGTTCTGAGTAGGTATATACACAGAAACCAAATGCTGGCATTAGTGTCATCTACACTGTTTTTTCTTAGTGTAGAGGGTGGACCTCATGGAGCTACTGGATGGTTTTTCTGTAGGGTTATGAGATTTTTTCCCCCCTACTCCTCAGTACTTCTATATAATGGCAAAGGATCCAGATCCAAAAGCTACTGATCTCAGGAAAAATGTGAAGGCCCGACTGTCATCTCCACAATGCTGACTTCCCCAGCTCTGGCAGTTAAGTGTGACAATCCAACAGCTCTAGCAACTATACTGGCTACTTCCCCATGGCTACACAACTGTAACTTCAAAGAGCTTTAATATCCAATCAGGTTTCCAGCTGGGAATCCAGGAGCTGCAGAGAGGAGCATTCCATGGAGAGTGACTGGTTCCCTGTTTCCACTTCTTCTTCCCTTTCACGCTGTGTTTGCGATTCCCTGGAGCACTGACCATAGGTGCTGGAACTAGGGATGCTGGGGGCTGCTGCTGCACTCCCTGGCTTGAAGTGGTTTCCATTATATATAGGGATTACAGTTTGGTTCAATGGCTCTCAGCATCCCCACTATAAAAATTGTTCCAGAACCTCTGGCACTGAGTTTGTGGAGTGCTACTCAAGAGGTTACCAAGGGGATCAAGGGAAGGAAAGAAAATCAGAAGAAAAAGGACAACGACAAGGAGACTATTCGTAAAGTTGTTTTGAGAGTTTGTGCATTTTGGGGGTTGGATCAGTGCCCTTTGCACATTCAAACAAGTCTCAGCTAACGACGGAAAAAGGAGAAATAATTCTGATTCAGACTCTGAATAGAACCGCCTCCAGAAGGAAAAGGCCTGGCTCTCCAGCTAGGCACATAATTGTAATTTTCAGCATTTACAAAATGGACTTGGTCATCTAATTAAGCATTTAACTGCAGTCATGGGATTTGCATGTGGAATCAATCAGTTTGGCTTTAAAAGCCCTTGGTGTGTCATGCTTGTTCCCAATCTTTGAGAAACACACACATCCTGTATGAGAAAGCAGGAGAGTGAGCGAGCACAGCGTTTCAGAGGCACTTAGAAAATATTTTTATTTTTATTTGTAGTAAAACAAATGCAAGAGAAGAGGCATATCCAGAACACAAAATATACAGGCAAATCATCAGATTTTTAAATTTTTCCTGGAGACAAGTTTCAGAGGTATAGTTTTGACAAATCATTCTTAATTTCTAAAGCAAATTTAATGGGGATTTGAAGAGTCAAACCTAATCTTGCCTCACCTGTGGTTGTCTAGGTAAGAGACAATAATTTTATGCTTCCTGGCAACAGGATCTTTTCACACTACAGTAAGAAACACCACAGAAGTGAGCCAGTCGACATTATGCTATTGATCAGCTTCTAGATGCACCTCTCTTGGAAAACTAGTTATATTCATTTCCCTAACAGAAACATGGCACTAACAGAATATTTTGAAAGATCTGTATGCTACTATAAATTCATTTCCCGAATATTCTGAGTGCCAAAGGCAATGTTCTCTGCTCATCAATGAAGCAATACAGAAAAACACAAAACACAGTCCTGAATATGTAGATTGCTTGTGACTGTAGGGTCAGTAACTGATGCAATCACAATGTGTCCTGAATCATATCACAACTTAGGCACAGGGTGTCTCATGGTGGGCACCCAAAAACTGAGATACCCCAAAAAAATCAAAGGCTACTTTGGAAAATTTTGGCCCATGAAAGGGATATGATAACTAATACATTTTAGAAAACTCAAATTACACAAAATAGCTTTTCCCTAGAGAATATTTAGAATTCTATTTTCTTTGGAGATGTGGTTAAGGGTGCTAATTATCAACACCCCAGCAACCCTATGGCATTTACATAGGAAGGAAGTTTTGATTTATCTACTCGTAAATAAAACATGTATGACTAACGCTGGCACTGCTTCTGTATTTCACTGTAATTATTGTGGAATGACTTCCAAAGACATTTGGATGTGTCTGATGTGAGTAATTTCCATCTGAAATGTGTAGAAATTATTAGGTGATTTAGACAGAGATTCAATTTCAGTCATGGATTGTATTTGTGTAGCCTTGTATAATAATAAGGTAGAGTAAGACTGTCATTCAGAAGCTTGATCACCAGGACGTGAACTAAAAGTGATGACTCATCTCAATCAAATTCCCTGGCACAAGCCCAAAAATAAAGCATGCCATTAGATATTAGATTTGTTATAGTGATCACAAACTAATATGATGATAATGATCACAGAGTATAGCAATTGAAAGAATCACAGATGAATTCATGTTTAGTGAGGGGAACTGATAAACTATGGACTTTTTAAAATCCATAAACAGAGAATTGAGGATACTTTTACTCATGCATAATGAATGGGTAAGCTATTCTAATGGCTCACCCAAGCAAATATGAGAAAAAGCTATTTTAGTTCAAGGACAGGTCATTCACCTATAGAGCCTAGATGTGGAAGTTCCATTTTCATTAGTGACTTTGCCCTGAGAATGTATTAATTATCAGGGTATGAATTAACTAAATCTTGTTGTGTTGTGAAACATTTAGATTTTGACTGGTTGGTAAATTCTGACAATAAAGTGTTTTGCTAAAATGTTTCTGACCAGCTCTACTCCTAAATCACATATGGTATGTCCACATTGCAATAAAATACCCACAGATGGCAGAGGTAGGCTGACTCGGGTTCGCAGGGCTCAGGCTGCGGGGCTATAAAATTGCAGTGTAGACATGAAGGCTCGGGCTGGAAGCCAGGATCTTGGACCCTCTCCCCTCATGGGGGGTCTCAGAGCCAGGACTCCATCCTGAGTCCAAACATCTACACTGCAATTTAATAGCCCTGCGGCCCAAGCCCTGCAAGCCCACAACAGCTGCCCTGCACCAGCTTTTATTATTACCAGTGTTTTATTGCAGTGTAGACATCCCTATAGGTGCTTTTGAAAATTCCATTCCATCTCTCAGTAAAAACAGTGAAGACATTTACTAAAGAAAGGGTTGGTTTTTAAACTTATGTGACTACATCATCCAAATGTTCTCAAGCAAGGTTTATTGTTTTCAAATTTGGGGGGAAAAGTTGTTCCTGGCTTGAAATTCATATGCCAAGTTTTAGCCTGGAGCAAGGTTTTATGACCAAGTTGTAAATCCTTGGAAAAAGAAGGGTCTGGATAGGGAAAAACAACTCTACCACAATAATGGCACAAAGAGAATCCCTGGTGTATTAGTATACTATGAGTGAACATCTGGAAGTGATGTGTTTACTGCTGGAAATTGTGAAGCCATGAGGACAGAATGCTAAACTAACAAAGCAGTGATTCGACCCCTGCTAAAGGACAGCATGTTGGAGGATGTAGAATCAAATACTACAGTAAGGAGGATTGCCACAGATAGTTCTAATTAAAAGTGGGACTTTTGCTTGGAACAAAATGTCTTTTACTTGGAACAATTAGCTATAACTATTAACTCAGTCTAATTACCCAGGTTGAACTGACGACGAGACAATATAGACTTGTCAGATTCAGCTCATGTATCTCTTATTGATTATAAATAATGTGTAGTTGGATTTCTCTTACTGGATGTATACATATTAGCTTTTGTTGTAATATGCAGATAATGAACAGATGTTATTAATTGAAGAAGGTCACTGTTACAGTTCTCAAGCTGCTGACAGGCACCTCCTACTGTCTGGACACTGAAAAATCCTAAGGGTGCCACTGTCTGCCTAAGCAGGGATCTCTGTGATACAAAATTGAATCAAATGGCCCAACTGAATTTGAAGGGCTTGGGGTTCTTGGCTCCCATTCTGCTAGTCCCTTTAGCATAGCCGCAGATTCCCTAACCCCAAAAGTGGTGGAGGCTAGCAGTACCAACTGCCTAATGGCTTGCCTTGGGGCTTGGAAAACTTATCCTACCTGGCTGTTATACCAGTCTGTTTTCTCCAGGTAGGACTTGGGGGTGGCGTGGGAGAGATCAGTGAATGACCTTCCTGAAAGCAGTTCCCCTAAAGGCTTCCAGAGTCTCTCTTGGGAGCTGTAGAGCCACTGCCTGCTCTCTCCCAGAGCTGCTCAGAATCTATCTGGAACTTCCTGTTTTTAAGCCCTTATTCCACCCCTGACATGACTGACAGGGACAGAACCAACATTGTCCACAGCAGCTCTTTAATGCTGTCATCACTGGTGCAGGGTTTATACACCGTGCCACAGTCAGATACAGCATAAGACATATCACACTGACTGGAGATGAGAATTATTTTGTGCAAGACTATTACCCCATGGATTGAAAAAGTGACCCTCAGGGACAATAATGTATTCAATGCAAGCTTGCAGATTCCCATGCATATTTCACTGTATAGATCTCATTATCCCACCCCTGTGTTACGGTAGCTTTGAACTGTTCCGAGGCTGGTGTCTTTGGGCCTATAAGAACTTGGGTTAAGTTAGTTCTCAGGATACTCTAATGTCATGGCAACTGGCCCAGAACAGTATGGCCTTAGAATTGTGAGGATGCTAAACTGCCTTAAAAACAACCTTCCCTTTGAGATGTGCTCAGTTTTGGTTGAAGTTGGCGTATGGGGCCAAAATGTTTAATTATAATAGAGATAAGCCAGAGCTACACAGTTTGGGAGTGTGGAATTTGATGTTTTGGTTTGATTCCATCTCTACATTACACTCCTTGAATGAGGAGTTTGCTGGAAGTGTCTCATTAACCATGCTAGTCATCTCAGGGATGAACACTGAATTCTGTGGTTTGACATTTTCCTGCAGAGGTTTTTGAAATCTCCAAGTTGGTTCCTGTCAGAAGCGTAATACGGAATAGAAGTGAGTGAACATTTTTGGATTACAGGTCATGTAAAATGGATCAGAATAATGTTTTCAGTTCTGCTTTCTATGGTAGCAGGGTCTCTTTGGGGGTTATGTTCTTATAAAACATTTAGGGATACAGGAATGTGCTGAGATTTTACATGTGAATAGCTTTGTGAGTGATCCATCAAGTGAGATACAAATAAAATTCAGTAAATGATTCAGAATCAAATTAATTTAGCAATGCACCTCTGCAATTCACAGTAAATAATTTTAGTAATGCATACACTGTTCTAGACTGCACGGGCTTCTCAAATCCTACTCCACTTAGTGTAGCGGAACATCAGTTCTGTTCCTGGGGAGACACCTTCACCCACAGAGGAGGGGGCTGGACTTAGCTTTTTATGAATCCATAGGGGCTGATTCTCTTCACATTTACAACAGTTTAGCACTGATGTAACTTCATTGGCTTCAAAGGAGTAACGCCTGGTTTATACCATTTTAAGTGAGAGTGCCAAAATGGATTACTTTGATCATCTAGCCTGACACCATGCATAATACAAGCCATGGGATTTCACCCAGTAATTCCTGCAGTGAAAGGAATTATTCTTCACTTTTATGCAAGTGAACACCATGGAGTTCAGTCACTTCTGGTTTAAAAATAGCAGCTCTTTTAGAAAGACATCCAATCTTGACTTAGGGAGTTCAAGTGACGATGAACTTATTACTTGCCTTGGTAAACTGATTGGTGGTGTCACCCCACAGCTGGTTAAGTAGATCATGAATCCCAAACTCTGTGCCTAAGAAAACCCCACTTGTTTCTGATTAGATCCAAATGGTGTTTAGGGCAGCAATGAAGCTGATTCACTCCTGTCTGTTTCTGGCAAGTCTTTCAATGGTTCCCCAGCTGTGCCCCAGATTTTTCAGCTTGGCTTCCACAGCTCTTCGCTATGTTGTTTTCAGGAGGCCTTGTTTTTGCTTGCCTTCAGGTGTCAATCTTATTGCTACTCTGGTGATGAAATCAGTTTCCATCCGAAGCACATGGCCAATCCATCTCCAGTGCCTCTTGGCAATGATGGTGCTCAGATCCTCTTGGCTGCACTGTGTCAATAAATCTTGATTTGATCTGGGCCAAAAGATATGGAGGATTTTTCTGAGGCAGGTTGTATGGAATGAAGATAGTTTGCACATGTCATAGGCATTAAGCACCTCAAAATAGCACATTAAGCACCTTAGCTTTATTGGTTTCATCAGTTTTTGCTCTCCTTCCCTACTAAGTAGAGGACCTAGTCTCCTCATCTTGTACTTACTCCAAATGTATATGTATGTAGAAGGGATAATAGATTCTTTAACACCGTCCGCATCTAAATTCTGTCTGCATTTTTACTAGTGTAGGTCTCATTTCTCCAGATATTCACTGGTATAAAGGAGAGGAGCTTTTGGCCTATAAATAACTATACTGTAGATACAAATGGGTCTGATCCTCCTCTCCCTTACACAGGTATAAGTCAGTGGTAACTTAACTGAGGTCAATAGAAGGTAGGTGAAAGAAGACAGAGACCCATTGCATTTAATATTTAAAATATTTAAAATAATTGAATAGCGTGGGTCCCATACTAGGAGGTGGTGACCCCTGCCTGGAAGATGCTATCCACACTCAATTCCTGTTTTCTTCACTGTCAGTTGAGTGGGTTCAGGTCCTTTGAGAGTTATTGTCTTATTTCACTGTACATGTATCACACTTGAACTAAAACAGCCAACAGTCTTTAAAAATAATTAAATTGCCCTGCAGAGCTGTGGAGAGCAATACTCATGACCCTTCAGATATACATTCCTTTTCAATTTGCTTATAAAAGATAAGCTATATTTTAAAAAGTTGCTGCAAATTTTAGTAAGTCTCCTGCCACAAGAAGAAGGCGCCTTCATTAAACACTTTGTTATTTTCTTGAGGTGCCTTTGTGCAGATTAATTAGAAATTAGTTTGGGACAGAAGCTACAATCTTTAACTAATCCCATTTTCCTGTTAAATAAGTAGCGATTTCCACAGGGCCTTTGCTTGTTATACTACCCTATTTAGCACCGGATCACTAATTCTTTGTAAATCAGTTGGCCTTAGGTTTTTAGACAGCAGTATTGACATTGGTTAAAGTCTCATTTAGTGTTGTTTGAAACATCAGAGCCTTGAAGCTGTTAATACAAAAGTAGAATGGCAGAACTCCTTATGTGAGCAACATAGATTGGCATCAGAGAGAAACATGGTGGAGAATGCTAGAGGACTACAAGAAATTCCTTTGACTGAGAACTGGGCCAATATCCTGAAGAACTGGGCAAACTTGTGTGTGCTTTTAAGACAAAGGCACCCTTTAGCCACTGAGACTCAAAGAGAAAGCACTCACTTGTTGACTGCACCATTCTTTCCATTTAAACAACTAATAGCTTGGTGGAAAAAAATCACAACAGCCATGACTTGGAATAATACATGCAGATCCTCAAAGACTTTACAGCTCCCACAGGACAGACACAATGATTATAACTAGAGATAGAAACAAACCAAAACCGTGGATCCAAACATTCAAAAAAGTTTGGGGGGATGTTTTGGAATCTGAACCCAATTTGAATTTTACAGCTGACCCCTGAGTTTTTCAGCATGACAAACTCAGCCCCTGGAAATCCCAACATTTTATATCTATAGGTACGTTGAACATGTGTAATTCTGAAATTTTGGACGGTTTTAAATCTATATCTTAATCTAAATTTTGTGGCTTGAGCCCATCTCTTTTTCTAATGGAAATATATGTCAAACTGCTTGAACTCATTCTGGAAATATTCATCAAAAACAGAAAACTATTCACACTCATGTGACCGTACTGAAGGACAGAGAATATGCATGGTGTCTCGTTGCTGCACAGTGTACCTGAAAGCAATGCAAACACAGTTTGAGCCTACATCATATTAAGACTATATTGTCCTCCACAATCTCCAGTCTGCTGTGTCTGCCAGATGGCAACTCACTGTTTCAAGATGATAGCCAAGGAAAGGAAAGGACCATGGAAAATTCACCTTACAGGCTGAAATGGAATCAGAGCTCCATAAACCTGCCCTTAGTGTGTGACCGTCAGAGACCCGGGGTACACACTCAAAGTGACTACCCCATCCTGCAGCTCACGTCGCCATAGCTACATTCTATTTTTAGAACACTAGCTCAATCAGAGTGAGCATAGAACACTTGTCTTCCAAAATTCTATGTGAACTGACATAACAGGGTCTGGTATTGATCTGACTGTTGTCAATACACCTCTACCCTGATATAACGTGACCTGATATAACACAAATTTGGATATAACATGATAAAGCTGCGCTCTGGGTGGGGAGGCAGGGCTGCGCACTCCGGTGGATCAAAGCAAGTTCAATATAATGCAGTTTCACCTATAACGCGGTAAGATTTTTGGCTCCCGAGGACTGCATTATATCGGGGTAGAGATGTTTATGGAAGACATAGGCAGATGGAATCATTATGTATATCTGCTGCTTTGCCCACTGCAAGCTGCCACTTTAAAGATGTACAAACTGCTATATTGTAAGAGGCCAATGGTCCTTCCAGCCCATTGTTCTGTCTTCCCATGGTCAGTGAGATATGTTTCAAAGGTAACTCCTTTCATCTACCCAATTGTGATTATTACATCATTAGGAGAATTTCTTCAGACCCCATCTGCTGATCAGCTATCCTGAGGTATAATAATTGATAACTTTAGTAATGTTATGCTCAAGATTATAGGCTTGAGTCAAAGCCCATTGAAGTCAATGGAAAGACTCTCATTGACTCCAGCTGGCCTGGAATCAGGGCCCATAGCTGTAAATGCTATTGTTACTCATGTATGTGTAGTCCTTTCCTGAAATCATTAATTATGGAGCCAAAATAAATATGCTCACAGTTAATCCTTTCCAGTAAAGCCTGGCTGTGCTAGGAGAAAATAAGAGGGGAACAAATTCTTCCATCAAAACTAGCATCTCCAAGATATTTCTGTGACGAACAATTAAAAAAAACCCCAAAGCCTGTTACTGTCATCTTCACATCTGAAAGATACTAGACATTTGGTGTCAGTGATAATAACCTTTCCAATGAGAGTCTGAGTAATTGCACATAGATTTTTTTTTTTTTTTGGTGATTTTCACCTACACTGTATAAGCCTGCAACTTGCTTACTCACCTTGCCTGTTCCTACATATGAAGCTTTTTCATGTCATTCACTACTCCCTTAGATACATTAATGGAAAATATGCAGCTGGAGTTAGGTGGAGCATAAGAATACATCCACTTCATTAAACTAACACTTGGCCATCTCACTTTAGGTTCTAACATATTCGTTCCAGAAAGTCCAACAAAAAATGCTACCAGACAAGCAAAGTGTACACAACCTACACCACCACAAAATGGAGCAAGGGAGTATAAATCAATCTATTTTTATCAACGGGGTGGGGATTTTCATTGTTACACAGAGAATTCAAGGCCACTAGCTACTATATGAACAGCTAAATAGCAAAGCTAATCTGAAGTTTTCCTTACCATATTGGCTTTGTATATTCTTGTATAGAACCCAGCAGTTCTGTTGTATCATGTTGACTCTCTTATTTTACAGGAATAGTTGTACTTAGAATGATAAGAAACAATATCATTTTTTTGTAATTTTAGTTTGTCAATAACAAATCTGCAGGATTGATTCTTTATTCCCATTATTTCCATATAGAGAAAACACAGGTAAAGCCTATTTGGGTGAGGATTATCCAGCTCCTCTTATTACTAAGAAAGAGAGTCTGAAATAATATTAAGTCAAATGAAAACCCAGTTTTATTGTTATTTATTTGCATGACATACCCTGAAATAGGAATTCACAAATAGCTGTCCAAAGAGTCTCTACTGCTTCTTAGACATAGCTTGAGTTTGTTTTACCACGTATCAGTGACATTTGCTCTCATGCTGCTTTCCTGACTAACTCTGCCCCTTGTGCCACCATTCATATTTGCAGATTAATCACCAGTCTCTGCTAAAATTCATTACTCTGGAAGCTAATAAATCCTGCAATGTAATGTTATTGCTTTTTTTCTTATCGTTCCATATATTGTTCCTCATCTGGAAGGACTCACAGACTTCCACTGCAGTGAATGGAAGCTTGTCTAAGTAAGGACTGAGTAAAAAAATAAGGCCCCAGTTTTGCCACCCTAAGTTTGAGCAGTATCTTCCTCTTAAAATAAAGGTTCCAGAATTGGGCTCTACAGAAGGCCTTCATGATTTAGCCTTCATTCCTTGTATTTGTACTGTTTTAATATATTTGGGGCTCATTTGTGCACTTCCTGCACATATGTTCAAATTATAGGAAGTAAGAACCTCTAGTATGTGAAGATAAATTTGTAGGGCTCTATCAAATTCACAGGCCATGAAAAACATGTCATGGCCTGTGAAATCTGGTCTCCCCCTATGAAATCTGGACCTCTGTGTGCTTTTAACCCTATACTATACAGATTTCATGGGGGAAACCAGCATTTCTCAAATTGGGGGTCCTGACCCAAAGGGAGTTGCAGGGGGTCGCAAGGTTATTTTAGAAGCATTGCAGTATTGCTACCCTTACTTCTACGCTGACTTCAGAGCTGGGTAGCCAGAGAGCGGCGGCTGTTGGCTGGACACCCAACTCTGAAGATGGCGCCCCACCAGCAGTAGTGCAGAAGAAAGGGTGGCAATGCCGTACGAGGCCATCCTTACTTCTGCACTGCTGCTGGCGGCAGCTCTGCCTTCAGAGCTGGGCTCCCGGCCAGCAGTCGCTGCTCTCCAGCTGCCCAGTTCTGAAGGCAGCACCACCACCAGCAGCAGCACAGAAGTAAGGGTAGCAGTACCGCAACACCCCCTACAATAACCTTGCGAACTCCCCACAATTACAACACCATGAAATTTCAGATTTAAATAGATGAAATCATGAAATTTATTATTCTTAAATTCCGATGACCATGAAATTGACCAAAATGGATCATGAATTTGGTAGGATCCTATAGATTTGGAACAATCTATAGACAGTGTGCAAAAAACAGTATATCTAAAAATGGAGTTTAAACAAAGGAATGGCCATCACCTTTGCTCCATTCAGCAGGCTAAGTGGGCATTAGCAAATCTTGTATCTGAAACAAAATGCATCTCTATTTTGTCAGTGAGCATCATGCTTTATCTTTAATCTTTGCACTGCATTTCAGTATTACAGATGTACCCAGCACATAATCTTTTCATGGAAATTAAACATAGATACAAATTGGAATGAAGTGTAATCCCACTTCTTGGACAGAAACCTTTCAGAACAGCTTCCATTAAACTTAGTTACCTTCAAGCATTTTCAAGAGAATGGGAGGGAGGGGGGGAGAGAACACCTCATCAGTCTTTAACCCTCTAGTTGTCAGGAATTCTGGTTTGGAAAAATCACCTCCATTGCAGATATTCACACCTCTGAATTTTTGGAGTGGCAACTGCAGCAGTAGGAATGGCTCTGTGGAGGCTGAAGTCTTTTTGGTTCCTTTTACCAGTTCCTCCCAACAGTTAGCATTCCGGGAAGAGGAAGCTTCCATTAAACCTATGACACACCTTTTTCTCAGACTTCCTTCAGCTGTTCCTTTCACATTCTAGCCTATCACAATGGCCAGTAATGGGTTTCTGACCCTCACCTTCTCCCTCTCTGCCTCACTCTCTACTCTGTATTAAATCCTTCGGTCTGCTATTCAACTCTTATTTTAATATCTGTTCAGTTTCACCTTTATTCCAATTTTCTGTCTTTCCATCTCTTCGCTCTTCCTCTAACTCAGTGAGTCCATGTTCTGCAGATGACGGACCAAATTTCAAAATTATCACTGTGTTTTCTAAACAACTAAGAGTCAAAGGATAAATTCTCCATTAAATTCTTTGTTTAAAGATCCAGCTCTGAGTTTTAGTCACCTTTTTTACTCTTAGCCTATACATTTTAAATAGGTAGCCGGGTACTTGCTTTTTTTTTTTTTTTGGTGTGGGGAGTATAGATAGACTGAGTAAATTAAAATACAGAACAAAGACTATGTAGGTTTTCACCCAGAACTGTTTTTTGGTGATAAATGGGTGGTTCATCTAAAAACCCAAAAATATAAATACAGTATGAATTTTAAAAAAATTACAAATGATGGATAATTATTGGACAAGTGAAAGTACCTTTGCAAAACATTTATCAATGAACATGGTAAATGAATGGTATTTCATTTACTTGAATAGATGCAGAATACATATCTGGAAATAAATGAAATTGCTATATAAAAACGAATGGCCTTGATTTTCCTACCTCCTCAACAGCGTCTCCCTCCCTCCCTCCTCCTCCCCCAAATTATCCATCTTTTTGTGTTTTCCATGATCACTGCCATGTCATCTGTATATGTAAGGTCAACCCTTGATGGCCCCTTTAAAAGATGATTCGACTATACTCTGGAAAATTAGTCATATAAAACATACAATACTATGTTATTTCTCAATACTGTCTGTTACATCATCTGTATAAACAATAAGGATTAGATAAAGTGTGTCTAATATTGGTAAATGTAAATATTAGGATTGCTAAAAATATAATTGTAAGACACTGGTAAAAAGATAAGGAGTACTTGTGGCACCTTAGAGACTAACCAATTTATTTGAGCATAAGCTTTTGTGAGCTACAGCTCACTTCATCGGATGCATCCGATAAATAACTAATAAATTGGTTAGTCTCTAAGGTGCCACAAGTACTCCTTTTCTTTTTGCAAATACAGACTAACACGGCTGTTACTCTGAAACCTGCTAAAAAGATGCAAAGCTTAGTTTGAAAGAACAAATGACATGATTAAGAAACCCTAACATGGTCAAGAAAATTGCACTACACAATCAATTCTTTACGGGACTATTTTTGACATATGTTAATAAGCGGAGTATGTGTCAGATACTGGGCTGGTATGAATCAGCAAGCCATCGCTGACTTCTGTGAAGCTACGGTGATTTATGCTAGCTCAGGATCTGGTGCCTTTCAACTTGCTCAACAAGTAACACCCAGTCTTTTGATCAAGAAACTCCAGCAAAAATACATCACTCCAGTGTTCCAAACAATTAATTGATTCCTCATTCAATTCTGGTTCTAGTCTTCAAAGGTCTGAATGGCCTGGAGTTAAATTCAGAGTGTGATATAAGATCCATTAATTCAAGAAGAACTTCCTTTATTGACAGAGATAAAGAACAACCTGGTATTTCTGTCTTTAAGTAAAAGTAGCTAGAATCTTTTATAGTAAGTTTTATTTTGATTTTAAAATATGTAATTAATGTATAGATATAATAGTGATTTCCACTTCATAAATACCAAGAAGATATGAGTGAAAAAGAGAGAGAACATCTGACCTCTTCAAGGCCATCTGACCTCTTTAAATCAACTTTTATTTTATTTGAAATATCCTGCTGAATTCTTAAGCACATCTCTACTTGAGTAAAAATCTTATTATACTTAAAGTGCTTTTTTAATTTGTTGGAGGAGGAAGATAGATTTTTCACTGTAATAATCATCAATTCCAGACTATAGAACCAGATCAGAACAGATTCACATGAGAATTTAATTAATTTTTTTTAACATGAAATTCTATAAACTATGTTATTAAAAGTACTTTTAAATGGAGTACAAGCCAATTAATCCCCTAAATACAGGTTACATTCTGTACAAGCTTTATATTGGTATAATTTGGCTGGATAAAATTGCAATAGCTAGTAAATCTGAGTAAACTAAATGGTCTTTAAGTGTTGTGATAGAGCATGAGATACTCTGTCAGATATTCATGAGATATTTTAACTACCTAATGGATAACAATAATTGGAAAATAACTTTCAGAAAACAGGACAGGCAGAAAGTCAAGTATCTACAATAAAATAGCCCCCAAACAGAGATTTCCCATATACTACCCTGTTTTTAAGATATTTGATGAACAAAGACTTCTTCAGGGTGTACTCCACTCCATGGACAGCTACCTCTGCTAGGCAGGTTCATTCTCCTAAAACTTGCCATTAAGAAGTCTATGGGAAAATCCTCCAGTTATTCAGTATGAACTGCAGAGACAGACCTCTGCAAGCATACAAAGTCCCACTGATGTTAATAAAGCTTTGTGGAGGCATAAAGTTCTGCCCATCTGGATCATATTATAGCATTGGAGCCACAGACTGTAAGCAAAGTGAATGAGAATACTTTAAGGTAAAGTGGATCATCACAATATCCAACGTTGAAAAAACAGTATTCCAATTCTCCAAATTCATAATACCTGAAAAAATGACTCCATATAATGTACTGTGTCAAATAAACCTCCATGGACTAGGGTGTCAGAACATCATCTTTCATTTTAAACTTATTATGTCACAATTCCTTTAGGAGTTTCCTGTAGAATATTTTCCAAGCCCGTATGTAAGGGAGATTGTTTTAAGATAGACAAGTACAGTAGTACCATCTTGTAAGTGAATGGTGCAAGTTATGCTTAATATCTATTTCAGCCAACTGCACAAAACAGAAAAAGTTGGCTTTATTTGCTGCAGTTAGACTAGCTGACTATATAGAGGGATTTAGTAAGTATGGGTTTCTTTTATGACAGATTCTTACTCAGTGTTTTTGTGTTTATAACAAAGAAAGAAGGAGATTAGAAATATATTCTCTTGTGGAAATAAAAGCATTTTTCCATTTGACATCGAAGCAATGATGTATTTTCCTCTCAGATATAAAAAGCCAGGACCTGGTAAGTGGAACTTTTTCATTATTGTCTAAATCCTGTAGGTGTTTGGAATGAGATCTTAAAGTACAGGAGTTCTTAATAATGTCATGTGACAGGGTCAGGCCAGATGGCTACAGGAGAGTAATTTTTTTTTTGAAGCAAAAGATGTTATTTGCATAACACACTTACAAATTAAAAACAGCAGCATATGCAATGTGTAACACAGCAACCAATCACAATTGTTTTCTCATTAGCTTCAGGGGAGGGAAGTGTTCGAGCTTGCCTGGGCCCAGAGCGGGGGGCTTCCTCGACTCTCGTGGTCTTCCACCCTTCCGAGTTACCTGGTGGCCCAGAGCGAGGGGGCTTCATCGACTCTCAAGGACTGCCACCCCCTCAAGTTACCTGGTGCCACGCCCAGTGTCACCAACAATTCCCTCCTCTGAAAGCACCCAACAAGAGGGGCAGGCTGTGGGGTGGACAATCCGGGGGGGAGGGCAGGTGCACCCATGTGTGGAAGGACCCCTCTAAGGTGGTGGTGTCCGCAGCAGCAATGGCTGGGGCTTGGGTCCCTTACTCTCTCCCCCAATCAAAGGGTCAGATAAAGGGACCTGGACAGGGACACCAAGCAGAGAACCTCGGACAGCGCTCACCGCTCCTCAAAAGCGCCAAGGGAGTCGGTGGACTCTGCCCAGAGGAACTCCGCCTGGATACATGAACGGACTGAGGATCAGAAAACGGCCCCACAGTCACAGGAAACGCTATCGGCCAACCTCCTCTCTCTGGTTTTATAGATGGCCATTTTAGCCAGGGCCAGGAGGAGGTTAACTAGGAGATCCCACGACTTTGTGAGGCCACGGATGGGGAGTGCATAAATAAAAAGGTGAGAGGAAAAATGCAACCAAAAACATAGTAGGAGATTCGTGAGGAGCTGGAACAGGGGCTGCAGCCTGGCGCACTCCAAATATATGTGCGCCAGGGTTTCCCTCACATCACAAAAGGGACAAGTATCTGGGATGGGGTTGAACTGCGCCAAGTACGTGCCCATGCTCACAGCTCCGTGAAGGAGCTGCCAACTGATGTCCCCGATGGGCCTCGGAACCAAGGTGGAATATAGGCTGGTCCACCACGGCTGCTCACCCTCCAAAGGTGGCAGAAGGTCTCGCCACTTTGTGTTGGGGCGGGACACTAGGGTGAGGGCGTGAAGCACGAGCGTGTACAGATGTTTCCTTGGCGTGGTTTGGAAGCGTACCGGCTACAGTTCATGAAGCCGGCTTGCAGTAAAGGGGTGATGGGGTCGATTGGGTCTGCGGGGCAGGGGTCCAATTAAAAGGTCTGGCGGGCCTGGGATAGAGGGTGGGCAGGGCGTGTCCTCGAGCAGGACCCGGTCAAGGTAAGCTCAAGCAGCGGGTGGCAAAGCTGCCTTCACCTCCTGAAGTATGCGCCAGGAGATATGAGGTCTGGAGAGCCCCATGCGCCGGGCGAGCGTCAGGGGATCCACCCAGTCTCCCTGGTCGTAGTCCAGGAGGTCTCCGACTCTCGTGACTTCTGCCAGGATCAAGCTCTGACTCACCGAGCCGGACTCTGCCACCTGCACACGGAGCTGGGGTTTGTGTAGCAGGGGCTCCGCGAGGAGATCTACCCCTTCAGTGACCAACACGGACCTGGTCGTTAAAAACAGTTTCCAAGTCCGGAGGAGGTCCTGGTAGAAGACCAGCAGCCTGGAGAGGTCTCACGGAAGACCTCCTGGATGGAGATAAAAGAGCTGCCGGTCATATCGGAGCCCTCGGATGCAGTGCAGGATGGTGTGCACCAGTGTGCTCCACGCTGAACTGCCTGCACCATAGAGGAGCCTCTGTAGGACCCAGAGGCAGAAGACATGGACCTGAGTGTGTAGACACTTCAGACCCTGTCCTCCTTCCTTCAGGGTTAGATGAAGAACCCCTACAGGGGCCCAGTGCATTCCTGACCAAAAGAACCCCAGAATCTATGTCCAGAGGTTGGTCAGAAAACCCGGGGCCGGGACCAGGGTGTTGAGCCGGTACCAGATCATGGACAGGACTAGTTGATTAAGCACCAGCGCTCTCCCTCGAAGGGAGAGACATCGGAGTAGTCCTGTCCATTTCCGGAGCCGCTCTATCACCCCACCCTCTAAATTTTCCCAATTCTCCGGCGAAGAGGGATGTGTGGCAGAAAGGTAAACGCCGAGGTAGAGCAGCGGACCCGCGCTCCACTGGATGGTCTGACGTGCGGGTGGGAGGGAGCTCGCCTGCCACCAGTCTCCTACCACCAAGCCAGAGCTCTTGACCCAGTTGACCAGGGCGGAGGAGGCTGCCAAATAGATGGCCTAGCAAGCCTCCACCCGTGCCAAGTCACCAGGCTCCTGGATCACGAGGAGCATGTCATCAGCATACGCCGACAGGACCAGCCGCAGCTCCGGCTCCCACAGCACCAATCCTGTCAGCCTCCTGCGGAGAAGACAGAGGAAGGGCTCAATCGGCAGAGCATACAGCTGGCCCGAGAGAGGGCACCCCTGCCATATTCCTCGCCCAAAGCTGACCGGTTGGGTCAGGGTCCAGTTGAGCTTAACCAGACATTCTGTGGAAGCATACAGCACCCGGAGAAAACCCACAAACTGGGGTCCAAAGCCAAACGCCCGCAGAGTGCTCAGGAGGTACCCGTGGTCCACCCTATCAAACGCCTTCTCCTGATCTAGGGACAGGAGGGCGAACGACACACTGTCTCTACGACCGAGTTCCAAAAGGTCCCGAACCAGAAACAGGTTATCAAAGATACTGCAGTCCGGGATGGTGTAGGTCTGGTCTGGGTGGATCATGTCCACCAGAACAGACCCTAGCCTCAGCGAGATTGCTTTCGCTATGATTTTGTAGTCCATGCTGAGGAGCGAGACGGGACGCCAATTTCGTAAATCGCGGAGGTCCCCCTTCTTCGGCAATAAGGCAAGCATAGCTCACCTGCACGAAAGAGGGAGGACCCCGCTCTCCAGAGACTCGGCCCAGACGGTGACTAGGTCTGGGCCAAGGACGTCCCAAAACACGCGGTAGAACTCCACGGTCAGCCCGTCCATGCCTGGAGACTTATTAGTGGGCATACGACGGAGGGCTTCTGAGAACACGGCCAGAGTGAGAGACAATTCTAGCCGGTCTTGGTCGCTCGCGCTGACCGTAGGGAGTTCCTCCCAAAGCACTCCGGAAGTGCTAGGGTCGGTCGGATCCGGGGAGAAAAGACTTGCGTAGAAGGCTCGGGCCCTCCTGCACATCTCTGCCGGTTCCATGAGAGGGGTGCCATCTTCTGCCAGGAGGCAGGTGACATGTTTCTTGGCCCCCCTCATTTTCTCCAGGGCATAGAAGAAGCAGGAGCTGCGATACATCTCCCAAAGGAGGCGAATGCGGGATCAAACAAAGGCGCCCTGGGCCCGATGGTCCTCAAGGGCCCAGAGCTCCTCCCGCTTCTCCCAGCATAGGAGGAGGAGCAGGTCCTCGGGGCTGGTGGCCAGACGCCTCTCCAGTTCTAAGACCTCCCGTTCCAACTGCTCTATCACCGCATTTCTCCGTCAGCTGGTGCTCCGGGTGTAGTCGCGGCAGAAAAGCTGGGCATGCACCTTCCCCAGGTCCCACCATCGCCACGCCGAGGGAAAGGCACGCCGCTGCCCTCGCCAGGCTAGCCAGAATTCCTGGAAGGACGTCACGAAGCCCTCATCCTCCAACAGGCTGTTGTTAAAATGCCAATAGGCTGGCCCCGGCCTCTCCTCACAGAGGGAGGCTGTCACGGTGGCTAGGTGATGGTCAGAAAATGGGGCCAGCCGAATGCTGTAGGAGTGGGCTCGTGAGAGATGGAAGCGTGGTAAATAAATGTGGTCCAACTGGGAGTGGCTCGACCTATGGGCTTCCACCCAGACAAAGGTGAATGTGGAAGTGTCATCCGCGAGGTGGTCATGCCAGGTGTCCACTAGGGAGTGATGTTCAACTATCTCCCGGAGGGTGTCCGCGGTGGCCGGGCTCTGCTCGGTCCCTGAGGGTCTCTCTCCTCGAGGGTGGTATTAAAATCCCCTCCCAGGACCAGGCACTTGTGAGAATCTAAGGTGCCGAGGAAGGTGGACACCTGCTGATAGAATTGCTGCTGCTCCGGGCCCGATGGCGGGGCATAGATGTTAATGAGGTTAACCACGAGCCCCTCTATACAGACCCGGAGATGCAGCAGGCGACCCGGCATGGCCTCGGCGACCCCTAGTACCTCAGGCCGTAGGTTGGGGGAGAACAGGGTAGCCACTCCAGCCTGCCGAACCGTGGAATGGCTAAAGTAGACCCTGTCCCTCCACTCCAGTCGCCAACTGTCTTCGGTGGTCGGATCCGTATGGGTCTCCTGCAGGAAAATCACAGAGTACCCTCCCTCCTGAAAGAAGGAGAGCACCTGGGACCTGCGGAGAGCCATCCTACAACCCCGGGTGTTCAACGTTGCGATGGTGAGAGGTGTCATAGGGAGGGCCAGGGGGGATCCTCACTGACAGGGATGCTCGCATCCCCCAGCGGGCCGTGCAACAGTCCTTGACCTGTCCCGTAGGTGAGTAATTGGTCACGGAAGACGCGGACCCGCCAGTAGGCCGCGGCATCCTGCTTCCCCATCCCTTTACCTTCCCCCATGAGGGCCCTTACAGCCCAGAGGATTTGAAAAAAGTCCCCCCATCGCTGGAGAGCAAGCTGTACCTTGTTGCGGGAGCCACAGACATCCTCTAAAAACTTCCGCAGTTCTCCTTGCAGTTCATGGGGGGATGGGGTTACGGTTTCCTGGTTGTTCCCCGGCAGGGCCCTTGGTGCAGCCCCGTGGCCCACTAAAACAGGCAAGCAGGGTGCAGATTCCCGACGGGGTGCCTGATGGGCTGGAGCTTCTAAGCCCGCCTCAAGCCCTGGGACAATAGGGGGCGGTGGAGGGAAAATAGCAGCCCCTAATAGGTCGGGGCAGGAGAACACAAAGGCCGCTCCCTGGGGGTCATCAGTTGGAAAAGGGAAGGAGACAGCCCCGGGGGCGGCGATAACATCGCAGGAGATAGACTGGATAGGGGTAGGGGCAGAGGCGAGGTTCTGGGTTTTGGGAGGCAAGCAGCTGGATGGTGGCGCCTCCCAATCAGGCCCAAGGGTTAAGGGGGTGGGGAGGGAGCTCTCAGTGATGCTGGGTGCAGGCTCTATGGTGGATTTAGCGGCCACAGCATCAGGAGGTGGATTATCTTCTGTTGGGTCCCCGCCCAGGAAGGAAGTCATTTGCTCCGCACCAATGGGGGGTGCCCCATGCGACTCGTGTCCCAGCCGCGTGGCGCCGGCTGTCACCTGAGCAGGCTCGGTGGTCGTCAGCGGGGTGCCATCAGTGGCCGGGTCGATGAAGGAGTCCAGGGGCTCATCGGAAGTGGGAGCAGAAGCAGCAGTTAGGGGGAGGGAACATGGGGAAAAGAGGGGTGGAGTGAGGTCACCCAAATCGAGGTTTGCTGGCAAAAGGTCGTCCTCCCCCTGGATGACTGGGGTCAGATCTAGGGCCTCGATCTCCTCGAACATGGAGGAGAGGACACTTTCCATCACCACGGGGTTCTCTCCGCTGGCACCCACCACAACGGTTGCCTCAGGGTTCACGGGGGCTTCGGGTAGTGTCAGGACAGAAGGAGCTTCCTCGAGGGTCTCAGAGGGGAGGGTCTCCTGTGGAAGGGAGACGCTACCTTCTGGTGCCACCACTTCTTTCCCAGCTGACACGGGTGGATGGGACACACTCGTGGGCAAAGCGGAAGGTTTGGCATCGGTGCCCCCCTTCCTGGTCTTCTGGGGGGCCTCCGCCTTGGGTAAATGAGGTGGAGCTCGAGCCTTCTGCTTGCCTCGCTTCCCCTGGACTAGGGCCAAGCCCTCCCTGGCATCATCTGGGGGCTGGTTAGTAGGGGTCGTGTCAGGGGGTAAAGGCGATGGCTCAGGGACTTGTGGGGGGGGACAGTGGGGCGGCATAAGGGAGGGAGGATTCTCCCTGGGGCAGGCTCTCTCCTATGCCTGGTGGTATCTCTGCCACACCCTCCTCCATAGGCCCCGCCAGATTGTCAGCAGCAAGGGCGGGGCTCTCCCACTCATCTGGGCCTTGTAGGGGAGGTGCCCCTTTGGCCTGAGCGGGAGAAGTGGTGGTCCGAAGAGAAGGGGGGGCGGGTTCGGGTATCGGGCGGCCAGGGGTGTTGGCAATGATGGAGCTGATGTCCTGCCGGGTCTCAGGGATCCCAGGTGCCCCTCCTTGCCGGGCTAAGGGACAGTCCCTCCGGACATGCCCTGACGCCTGGCAGAGGTAGCACCGGGCTTCCCCCATGGAGAAATACACCCGGTAACGGGCCCCCTGGTGGGGGACTAGGAAGGACCCCTCGAGCGCCTCTCTGTCACGCGCCACCGACAGCAGTAGAAGCTGCACTTGCCGGCGGAAGGAAAAGATGTGATGGAGGGTGGGGCCCTTGCAGCCCAATGGGAGAGGGCTGATGACAGAAACAGGTTTCTCCAGGGTGAAAAGGGCAGGTAACAGGGCAGTACTGGGGAGAAAAGGAGGGACAGAGGTCAGGACCAGGCGGACACACAGGTCTTCTAGAGGCTCTAGGGGGACAAACCCCTCCCCCCAACTGCCAGGCCCCTCTCCACCGCTTCCTGGGCAGCAGCCTCCAATGCTAAGAAGAAGACGACCTTCCTATACATTTTGGAGGCTACCACAATGGCAGAGGGTCCCACCACCCTTGCCAACACCCGCACGTAGGTCTCCATGTGGGGCGAGGTGGGCACCAGGAGGCATCGGACACCATGCTTCCTTGTCATGGTGGGGAAGGGGCCCCGTCTGCTGTTGATGGTGGCAGAGGCAGTGGGTGGGAGAGATGACGAGGCGGCAGGTGGAGGGGCTGCTGCCACCCGGGCATACATCCTGGGGGGCGAGGGAGGGACACCGGCAGACCTGGTGGAGGGGATAGTGGGGAAGGACTCCGTGGTCGGTGGCGGGGCCGCAACAGTGGGGGTGGCCCCTGCCACGAAGGGCCTGGTGGTTTTAGTAGGGCCCTTCCCCTTCTTCTTGCCCTGGCCTTTCCCGCCGGCTGCGGGGGCCCCCCTGGAGTCTGGGGAGGTGGTGGGCATAGCAGCGGCGGAGGTCACCCCGGTGCCCTCCATTGCCGATGCCCCAGCGGTGGCGGTGGCAGGTGGTTAACAGGAGTCGGGGTCAGGTAAAAAGAGAGAGGCTGTGTGATGGGCTGTTCGGGGGGGGGGGGGGGCACATGAACCACCAGACGCTTGTCCAGAGAGTCCTGTTTGGTTGGCTGGTGCTTCTGGCCCACACAGTGGAATCAGGGCAAGCAGCTAAGTCCAGAGGCAGATGTTAAACAGCCAGCAATGACAATGGAGGAGGCAGTGAGGAAGATCGTAGTCTGGGGGTTGGGAGGACACAGATGGATTGGGGGGCAGCTCCGTGTCACACCCACTGTGTCCCTACAAACACAGTCAAGACACAGTCAAGGCCTCCCCTCACACGAGAGCACAGTTCAAAAGTTACTCAGTTTTGGGCCCCCTCCACGGTGATTTGTAAATTTCCCGGGCGGTGTTCCTCTGGTAGACGGCTGTTTCTCTTTCTCTCTATTCCGGGCTTTCTCCGCAGCTGCAACATTCCTGGGATGTCGGAGCAGATGATAAAAATTCCTCTCAGCCGAATACAGGTCCACAAACAAACAGCAAGCGGCTGGGTCTGGGGGCTAGGTCCCTCCACATCCCCCCTCCGGGGTGTGAGTCAGCAGGCCCCCCCTTTCTCGGGGGGGGGGGGGGTTCAGCTGGAGCAGCAGCAGTGTCCGAAGGCGGGCGGGGGGGCTAACAGCCAGCCGGCTATCACTCTAGCAACAGCAGAAAAAGAAAAAAAACCCCAAAAAATAAGAAAGGGGAAGAGCATCTGGCCCGGTCGGGGGTGAAGCCGAAAGCAGGGGCAAAAAGCAAGGAAAGCCCAGGCCAGAGGACAGTAGCAGGAGAGCAGGCTAAGTAGGTCCCTTTTCTCTGGGTAAGGGAACAGGGAAGGTTTTAGAACAATCAGGAACCTTCTGGAGACAATTAAGACAGGCTGATTAGAACACCTGCAGCCAATCAAGAAGCTGCTAGAATTAATTAAGGCAGGCTAATCAGGGCACCTGGGTTTTTAAAAAGGAGCTCACTTCAGTTTGTGGTGCGCGTGTGAGGAGCTGGAAGCAAAAGGCACTAGGAGCTGAGAGTGAGAATGTGGCTTGTTGGAGGACTGAGGTGTGCAAGCATTATCAGACACCAGGAGGAAGGTCCTATGGTGAGGATAAAGAAGGTGTTGGGAGGAGGCCATGGGGAAGTAGCCTAGGGAGTTGTAGCTGTTGCACAGCTGTTCCAGGAGGCACTCTAGACAGCTGCATTCCACAGGGCCCTGGGCTGGAACCCAGAGTAGAGGGCGGGCCTGGGTTCCCCCCAAATCCTCCCAACTCCTGATCAGACACAGGAGGAGTCGATCTGGACTGTGAATTCAGAAAAACGGCCAAGCTGAGGGCTGCCGTGAAGCTCTAAGGTGAGCAAATCTGCCAGTAAGCACAAGACCCACCAAGGTAGAGCAGGAACTTTGTCACAGTCAGCACTATGTCTCATGTTCATCTGCTCGCTCCCCTGTTTCAGCTACTATGTCTTCCTCAGGGAGAAATGAATTATAGATGGAGCTGGTAATGTACCTGAACTGCACATATATCTCAAACTATTACAGGATTATACAGGCAAGTCACAGAATATAATGAAAAGTCAAAAACCCTATTAAAATTATACCCACTTATAATATTGCTCTGCCTATATATTTAAGCTGGATTCTTCTCTCACTTACACCAGTTTAGTGTAACTATGGGCTTGCTGTCACACAAACTGGCACCAATTTAGTTAAACTTGTTAAGTTAAAACCGTGCAAACCTTTGTGGATGCACATATCATTTAAAACTACTTACCAGTTTAGCTTGCCCTTGTAAATTTACTGGCACAAGCTAAACTGATATAAACCAGATTTAAATCAATATAAAAGTGTGTCCACACACAAAGTTGCATAACAAAATTATTTAACCAAATCTATTTAAATAAAACCTTTAGATAAACCAGTGCAACTCTGTTTAGACCAGACATATATGATTTCAGTGAAGAAAATGGAGCTATATCCTATTTACACTAGTGTGAGGAAAAGGAGAATCAAACCCCCGGAGGGAGGGATAGCTCAGTGGTTTGAGCATTAGCCTGCTAAACCCAGGGTTGTGAGTTCAATCCTTGAGGGGGCCATTTAGGGATCTGGGGCAAAAATTGGGGATTAGTCCTGCTTTGAGCAGGGGGTTGGACTAGATGACCTCCTGAGGTCCCTTCCAACCCTGATATTCTATGATTCTATGAATCATTGTTCCAGCTTCCTTCATTAGGCTATCTACCATAAAATGCATATATATTCCACTTTTATCATTTGGGAATTTGGAATGAATGTGTATATGAATGTTGTGTACACTCAAACTTATCATTGCCAGTTTGGAGTTGCAGTGCGTGCTGAATACTATTAGAAAGCTTATTTTCTTTAGATATATCATAAAGTTTCGTAGTTGACCAATGACATTATGATCACAATAATCTGGGTATTCATAGAGCACCTGTTCTTTAGACTGGTAACTCCACTTTACATATAAGGGATTGATCATCAACTAAATCTGTGCCCATAAGGCTAACTTTGGTTAAGTTTGGTAAATTTGACAGGTTTTTAATAAATCAAAGTATCTTTAATTCATGAGAACAACAAGATTAAAATAAAATAACAAAATAATTATGTTAGCATCCTTATTTCCAAAAGTAAATCCAGGCGGTTTCATCCTGGCCTAACCTCTTCAAACCAACTCCAGTTAAAACTGCTGCCAAGTTTTTAAGTTCATGCAGGATAGGTCCATCAATGGCTATTAGACATGATATTCAGGTACACTACCGCATGCTCTGGGTGTCCCTAAATCTCCAAAAGCAGAAGCTAGGACTGGACAACAGAGGATGGATCACTCGATAACTGCCCTGTTCTGTTCATTCCTCCGAACCATCTGGCACCAACAATGGTCAGAAGACAGAATACCTGGCTAGATGGACCACTGATTTGACCCAGTATGGCCATTCTTATCTTCTTATGTTGTCTGAAGTTTCTGGTACCGGACTCTGTTGGAGACAGAATACTGAACTAAATGAACTTCAGGTTTGATCCAGTATGGTAATTCCTATGTACCTAAGAATCTGCCTCTAATACTGATTGTTATGCTGGAGACAAGCCATGCTAAATAAACTTCACTATCCTGCCAGTTCAAACAATAACAAATTCTAGGTCAGGTTTGTCTAACCAGAAGGTAAATGACTTCATACCCCCCATAAATCCCTGTATTTTCATTAGGAACATACAACTGGTGCAGCCTTTCACTAAACTCAGCAGCTAAAGTGATTCCATCTTTCTGCAATTCTTCTAAGCCCCTTTCTGCAGGTTCTAAGAAAACATAAAGCACCAGATAAGCCTTAAGAAATTTAGGAATGACATTTCTATTGATGTTGCTTAGCTGTTATGCCTTTCACTAAACCATGTTTTCATCAGGTTTTTTTTTTGTTTTTTTTTTAATATGGTCATCAGATCCCATATATAATGCTCAGTGCTCCAATCAGGTTTATCTTGTTAAGCCACTTACTGCAATTAGTTAAGGACCACTTTCTTTTGAAAGTTAATGTTAACAGTCAGCAAATAAGTACCCTTGTACTTACATTTACCAGAAAGCATCATTAAACTTATCTCACCTTGACTATAATTTTTCAACACTACTTGTTTTTCTTAGCATAACATTAGCAAGTTTTCTTCTGTGCATCTTTAGAGAATTTACATTTATCGCAGCCAGCACCTGTATCAGTTTCTACTCTCATGTGTACAGCATATTGTTCTCATATCAACATTGAGCAGACGAATCCCACTTACTGTGCACTATAAATGTTTATAAAATCACTAGCCATCTTGAAATGGACAGTAGTGACAGGCAGTACAGAACCTTTGGGTCCAACAGAGATGCCATTAGGGTCATGTTTCCCCATGTTCCGATTTCCTTATAAAACGGGCTATGCACTCCAGAATGAGAGAAAATGTGGGATAAATGTAGTTATCAAGGATCAGGATGCTGCAACAGTTGGTTTCCATCATTAGGGAGTCGATAGAGAGGCAAATAGGATGGAAGGAGCCTGCTGCTTTAGGAGAAACATCTCTTCACTTCCTCCCAACCTGGAGAAGGCCAAACTATGTATTGTTTTGCTATTGGTTTTCTGTGGCATTAGCCAGGCCTTTTTAGAGTAAGCAGCCCAAAGTGGTTCCCTCCTCTCCCTTCTACCCCACAGCAGAGTGTTCCCTAGCATGTGTGAGTGGGTTTCTGGATCTGGGAATCTCTATCACAGCAGGCATACACTTATCTTTCATTGAATTCTATTCTCTGACATGGTGCCTGACAAGCATAAGCCACATCTCCCTTCTTACCACAGCTCCTACACCTCAGTTAAATCCACCCCATTCTTTGTGAAAGTGGACACACTTTTATTGTGCCTGCAATCTTTTTATAATTTTATTTAAGTAAGAGCTAATTCACTCATAGAATGAAACATTCATCCGTGACGAACTCCTGAAATGAGAATCCCTTTATAAGAAGCAAGTAAAACAAGCTGCCATCTTATTTACATTTTCTTTGGGCAAGAGATGTCCATAGAGACCAAAGTATAATCCTAAGCAACTTGCTCAGTCACAGTTAAGTCCTGTATTGTACACAGTAAAGGACACAAATGCCAAAGACTAAGACAGGTGCAGTCATACAGATTAATTGCATGGCAGAGCCACTAACTTGTTCTAAGAAAAGGAGGACTTGTGGCACCTTAGAAACTAACCAATTTATTTGAGCATAAGCTTTCATGAGCTACAGCTCACTTCATCAGAAAGCTTATGCTCAAATAAATTGGTTAGTCTCTAAGGTGCCACAAGTCCTCCTTTTCTTTTTGAGGATAATAGACTAACACAGCTGCTACTCTATAACTTGTTCTAGAGTCCTGAGTTACAAGACAGAACTGTAGAGACTTCTACAGGTTCTCCGTTGTCATGGGAAGGAGAGTGATAACTAATTAAAGAGGACAGAGCCTCAACTATTTTAAATGGTCATAGCTCCATTGCCACCAGTACCCCTGAGTTTACTATAAATGTCATAGTTCAGCAGACTAATGAAATTGCACCCCACAAGCAAAAAAGATCATCCAGGAACCTTTTCAAAGAAAGGTTACCCAGCTAGAGAGACATTTACCCACCAATCTTCAAGATTATTTGTTAGTTAAATAATTTAGACTGTGTTTATAGTACCATTTATTCAGTAGAACATTCAACATCCACCTATGAAATAATGTTATTGAAGTATTGTATGCCATCTGACTGTAAAGGTTAAAAACTCAAGTCAGGAAGTTTGAGGAAGCTGTAATGTATTTGAATGAATAACAGAACTCCCCTAATACTGTTTCTCTGTATAGAACAAGTTACAGAATATTTTTCTGTACAGTTTTTCCTGCTTGTTATGGAAGTTAGTTCAAGACTGGCTAGATATGGGAAGGTGCTACCTGAGAAACCTAGAGATACTACATGACTTTAGTGACTTTTTTATTCTTTTTGTACTCCCTCAGGATCAGATAAGCTGTGACCAAACCAAAAGTGTTGCTTGTTTTGGATTCCTGTGAATCATTCTGCTTAAGTGGGTTCCTGTAAATCATCAGCTCTCTCCAGACTCAATCAGAAACCTTAATTGGAGAGAAAGAGCCATCTGGTTTTTCCTTCTTGTGCAATACACAAACTGAGGAGGAAAAATAGGCCCTACAGCTTGCATCAGGAGGGAGGTTTTAGTATTTTTGTTAAATTCAACGGCATCTGAAATGCAAATAAAGGACCTAATCTTGCAGGTCCTCTGTGTGCAGATTTTACTTTACCTGTAGGTTTTGTAGGACTGAGCCCCAAAACAACACACTTAAAAATAACTGAAAGCAAACTTAGAAATTCTACAGATGAGTAACATGAGTGCTGAAGGAAGACCCATTGCAATAGTAAAATAAGTACAGTACTTTAAAAGTTGTTGACTATGGCACAACCTACCCAGTTCTCTGTTTCTAACAAAACTGCCTCCAAGCTTTCTTTTACAACACCGCCTTATGCATGGAAAGCCCTTGTACTGGTCTGCAAAGCCATTTAGCCTCACTTTAATCCCTCCTGAAGAACTACTTCTGTAATGTTGGCAAGAAGCTACCTGACTAAGTCACTTGCTTTATGTATCTTATGAGAAAAATTGCTCATCTATGCTGATGGAAGGCATTGAGTGTAAATATACAGGGGCATAATGACACTGGAAATTAAGTTGGAGATTTCCCTAAGGAATACATGAGGGTTAAATGCTAGAGGGAGAATGATCAGAGAAGAATTCATTGCAACTAACAAGACATGATTCTGTCATCACCCTGATCTTTTTGTGCCTGACCCAATGCTCATTAAAGTACATGGGAAAACTCCAGCAGACTTAAATGTACGTCGTACTGAGCCTTTTTTCTATGCTTCTCTTCCCATCCTCTCTCCTCCATTCCATTGTCTTCCTAAATGTTATTCTCTTTGGGGCAGGTTCTGCCTACCTCTGCATGTAGATGTCTTTGCACATTTTAGGAACTACCAAGGTATAAAATAATAAATATTAATAAAGTATTTGTTTTAAGGTAACTGAAAAGTCCTTGTTGGTGCTCATGTTTCCATGTTCATGAGAAGAATGCCATAAATCTGTCTTTGCCAGCAAGCACTCTTTCATGTGTGTGTATTAAACTAACTTTATTAAACAATTCATCAATACTCCTGTATTCTCTGTGTCTGAATTATATTCAAGAAGTCTGGCATGTCTCTGGAGAGGAAGAAGCATATTTTTCTTAATCACAGAATAAAAGTCCTTTGAATGCATATGAATCTTAAACTGTAACAGTCCACTGGCCTTAGAAGATGTAAATATATTTTCCTAATTTTAGACTAGAACTAAATTAACTCCAGTGAAAAACTAGAACTTAATGAGGATTTATTGAGGAATTTAATCATGAATTAAAGATGAAATTGTCTAGAATTTAGTGAGAAACGTAGACAAGAGGCTGAAGACAAATCTAATCTCAGATTCAAGAGTTTATGTGCACAGTTTTAATTCTTGAAAAATGTGTTTTGGACTACTTTAGCAAGAGAAGGATTTATGAGTTAACTGCGAACTGTTATGGTCTCTACAGAGACAAGGCTGGTGAGGTAATAGCTTTTATGGGACCAATTTCTGTAGGAGAGAGACACAAGCTTTTGAACCTCACAAAGCTCTTCTTCAGGTCTGGGAAAGGTACCTTGCCCACCTTGTCTCCCCTGGGACTGACAGCTACAACTATACTGCATTGTCCCTACAGGCACATTCCAGTTACCTAGCTGAAACTTTTACTATATCTTGCACAACAGCAGAATGTTTAGCAGCAATTGTTCAGTTACGCTATAATCAGCTACAATTTGATCACTGCCATGGAAATTAATTCTTTAGGAAAGAATATTTTTCAATGTTATGAAAAGGGCTTTTTTCAAAAGGGATCTTTTGTGAAATTGTTTTATGTAACGTTAACTTGGTATTATACTTAGACATATAATAGAATTTGGTTGTGTACATAAAAAAGGTATAGCAATGCACTTTGCAAACCTATGAGGTAGACACAGAACATGCAGGAACGAGCAGACACATCATTTGGTTTGTAAGAGTAATTACTATGTCAATGCAGCTCCAGTGATGCAGACATCCATAAGTAGTTTTTGTAAATTATATGATAAGTTAACCATTCAGAACCCTAGCTACCGAGAGAAATCTTTTTCTTACACAAGGTCCTTGTTTGCCAAGTTATCTACCACTCTTTTTTCAGTTTACTAATTCCTGTTATTCTTTATATAGAAAGTCTTGTAATATTTGAAGACCCTTTTGGGAGTAATATTGTAAATTTCAATGAAATTCCAAAACCTTAACACTGAATCTCAGGGTGCTCAGGAAAAAGAGTGCATCTGAATTACACAGCCATTTGTAGCAATACCATAGCTAAGGCTGTGTTGAGATTTGCACTTAAAGGAGGACTAAAATTTATCTGTTTTACACTTTAATGATAGATTGTAAGGTCTGAATTTAGTCCCAAAATTTGGCACAATAACTCTTCAGAGGACAATTGAATTTTTCAGGTAGTTTTTTTAGACAAGTATTTCCTGACTTTTGCAGCCCCACTTCTTGAAATTTTGCTTTAACAATCTAACTTATTTGGGATTCTTCTAGCATAAACAAGTATAGTCCCCAGCAGCCCCAAACATCACTCACATTCAACTTTAGCTGCAGGCCACATTGAGCTAATTCAAGAAAAACAACAGATGGAACAGCTCAGACCTACCAGTACTTCCCATTTTTGAAGCTAAGAGTGACAGTGGAGCTGCAAATTCACATAGTCCCGAACACACGGGAAGAAAAGCAAGATGCAAGTAGTGTGGTTCAATTAGGCTGCAACTTTATTAACTTCGCTCATCTGGGAACTATCTGGTAATAACTCATACAGTGCAGGACATGAATCTTCTTTAATCATTTCCACTTGGTTGAGTCCCCACCTCCACAGCTGGTCCCCAGACAATTGCTGGGACCCCACTAACTTCCACACATGTGAGGGTTAAGGGGTTAGTAAAAGAGGGTTGTCCCTTCACTGTATCAGACTTTAGGAACTCCAGCCTCATTCTGTATCATCTTTAGGGGATGTCTTCCCCTAAGTCTACTTTCAGTTCTGGTTTATCAGGGTCCCAGACCCCCCATGGAATGAACACTGGGCACCAGCCACAAAGAAGCATCAGAAAACAGCTAGGCTGCTTCCCCACCAACCCCCAAACAGGTTCCAAATAATTAACAGTTCTTTCCTGGACACTGACGAAAAATGGAGGAGGTTCCCAGTTGGAGAAGTGTGCCTCCTTGTTCTTGGATAACTCAGGTACCAAACAACATATTTTGGTGGGTAATTACCCTACTTTCCCATCCCCAATGATTCACACGTCTTCTGGTTTTCTCAGTCCATGGAGGCCTGGGAGCTCCCCATCATACCCTCTGCTGTAGAATTTCAGACCAATTTACAGTGACCCCTAGGAAAAAATCCTGAAATCTTCCCTAAATCTCTCTTCAACCCCCTTACAAAATCCCAAATCACTTTTGCCTCGGTGTACAATAATCATTTCAGGCAGCTGCTTTCTGGCTGTCAAAGAGTGTAAGAATGGCATAATCAGGTCCCAGAACATGCCTATGCCAGCTCAGATTCACCTCTCCGCCAAGGCCTAGCTTTGAACCTCAAGGAAAACTGGCTGCCCATCTGTGGGTCCAATACTGTGCCTGTAGGTCCAAACAACAGCTCTCATGACCTCTTTCCTTGCTTCAAAAATTGGATAAACATCAAAACTAGCACTGTTGGACTTTCATTTTCACCTGGAGGCCTCACATACATTTGTGCACATTTGAATGCTAGTGACTGGTCACCTGTATCCTTCAAGCCCTATGTAATTTCACAATGGCCACAAGTTACAAGATTTGTTTTTTGACAGCTTGATCTTTGAAAGGCAAGAGCTCAAAAAAACCCGAAACCAAAACAGAAAAACCCTAATTTTAAGTATATGTAGCTGTAAAATTAAAAGAGATATCATTCCATTTTGTGTGCTTTACCTTTAAATGTACCTTGAGGAAAAGGGGAAGAGTCAATGGAGACTACACCAAATATGAGCCCCAGGAGGATACAGGATGGGTTGAAGAGGATTACAAGGGAGAATAGGAATGGAAAGAACTTGCAGCCAGAGGGAACAGGGGACAGACTGGAGAATAGCACCGTCACCAGGAAAAGGCAAGTCTATATGATCGGGGACTCTTTACTGAGAAGAATAGACAGGACTGTAACCAGAGCTGACCCAGAGAATAGAAGGGTGTGCTGTCTTCTAGGTGCTAAGATACGGGATGTAGACCTGAGGTTGAAAAGGATCCTAAAGGGAGCGGGAAAGAATCCCCTAATTATCCTTCATGTGGGCACAAATGATACAGCTAGATTCTTGCTGGAAAGTATTAAGGGAGACTATGCTAAGCTGGAGAAGACACTTAAGGAAATCGAGGCTCGGGTGATCTTTAGTGGAATTCTGCCTGTTCCTAGAGAAGGGCAACAAAGGTGTGACAAGATTATGACTATCAACAGATGGCTTAGGCAGTGGTGCTATAAGGAGGGCTTTGGGATGTATGGCCACTGGGAGGCATTCATGGACAGAGGACAGTTCTCTTGGGATGGACTTCATCTGAGTAGGGAAGGAAATAGACTTCTAGGATGGAGGCTGGCACAACTGATTAAGAAAGCTTTAAACTAGGAATTTGGGGGAGATGGTTGGGAGCTGTCTAGATAATCTCCATGCTGGATTTTAGCATTGAGAGGGAAGAAAACGAAGTAAGAAAGGATACAGCCGTCGGTAGGAGAATGTATATAAGGAGGAAGGGCAGTGTCGATACCAGTCTAATAGGTTATACTGGCTGTAGAGTGACCATGCCTAATAGGGTACAGAATGTGAGCGAGGCCAAACAGCAAAAATTAAGATGGTTGTACTCTAATGCGAGGAGCCTAGGTAACAAAATGGAGGAACTAGAGCTACTGGTGCAGGAAGTGAAACCAGATATTATAAGGATAACAGAAACATGGTGGAATAGTAGTCTTGACTGGATATTGAAGGGTACGTGCTGTTTAGGAAAGACAGAAATAAAGGTAAAGGTGATGGTGTAGCATTGTATATCAATGATGAAGTAGAATATAAAGAAATAAGAAGCGATGGAATGGCTAAGACAGAGTCTGTCTGGGCAAAAATTATATTGGGGAAGAAAACTACTAGAGCCTCCCCTGGGATAGTGCTTGGGGTGTGCGATAGACCGCCAGGATCTAATTTGGATATGGATAGAGCCCTGTTTAATGTTTTTAATAAAGTAAATACTAATGGAAACTGCGTGATCATGGGAGACTTTAACTTCCCAGATATAGACTGGAGGACGAGTGCTAGTAATAATAATAGGGCTTAGATTTTCCTAGATTCGATAGCTGATGGATTCCTTCATCAAGTAGTTGCTGAACCGACTAGAGGGGATGCCGTTTTAGATTTGGTTTTGGTGAGTAGTGAGGACCTCATAGAAGAAATGGTTGTAGGAGGCAATCTTGGTTCAAGTGATCATGAGTTAATTCAGTTCAAACTGAATGGAAGGATTAACAAAAATAAATCTGCAACTAGCGTTTTTGATTTCAAAAGGGCTGACTTTCAAAAATTAAGGAAATTAGTTAGAGAAGTGGATTGGACTGAAGAACTTATGGATCCAAAGGCAGAGGAGGCCTGGGATTACTTTAAATCAAAGCTGCAGAAGCTATCGGAAGCCTGCATCCCAAGAAAGAGGAAAAAATTCATAGGCAGGAGTTGTAGACCAAGCTGGATGAGCAAGCATCTCAGAGAGGTGATTAAGAAAAAGCAGAAAGCATACAGAGAGTGGAAGAAGGGAGGGATCAGTAAGGAAAGCTACCTTATTGAGGTCAGAACATGTAGGGATAAAGTGAGACAGGCTAAAAGTCAAGTAGAGTTGGACCTTGCAAAGGGAATTAAAACCAACAGTAAAAGGTTCTATAGCCATATAAATAAGAAGAAAACAAAGAAAGAAGAAGTGAGGCCACTGAACACTGAGGATGGAGTGGAGGTCAAGAATAATCTAGGCATGGCCCAATATCTAAACAAATACTTTGCCTCAGTCTTTAATAAGGCTAAAGAGGATCTTAGGGATAATGGTAGCATGACAAATGGGAATGAGGTAGATATTAGCATATCTGAGGTAGAAGCAAAACTCGAACAGCTTAATGGGACTAAATCGGGGGGCCCAGATAATCTTCATCCAAGAATATTAAAGGAATTGGCACATTGCAAGCCCATTAGCAAGAATTTGTAATGAATCTGTAAACTCAAGGGTTGTACCGTATGTCTGGAGAATTGCTAACATAGTTCCTATTTTTAAGAAAGGGAAAAAAAAAAAAGTGATCCGGGTAACTACAGGCCTGTTAGTTTGACATCTGTAGTATGCAAGGTCTTGGAAAAAATTTTGAAGGAGAAAGTCGTTAAGGACATTGAGGTCAATGGTAAATGGGACAAAATACAACATGCTTTCACAAAAGGCAGATCATGCCAAACCAACCTGATCTCCTTCTTTGAGAAAGTAACAGATTTTTTAGGCAAAGGAAACGCAGTGGATCTAATTTACCTAGATTTCAGTAAGGCGTTTGATAGCGTGCCACATGGGGAATTATTAGTTAAATTGGAAAAGGTGGGGATCAATATGAAAATTGAAAGGTGGATAAGGAAATGGTTAACAGGGAGACTACAGCAGGTCCTACTGAAAGGTGAACTGTCAGTCTGGAGGGAGGTTACCAGTGGAGTTCCTCAGGGATCAGTTTTGGGACCAATCTTTTTATTACTGGACCTTGGCACAAAAAGTGGGAGTTTTCTAATACAGTTTGCAGATGATACAAACCTGGGAGGTATTGCCAATTTAGAGAGAGACTGGGATATCATACAGGAAGATTTGGATGACCTTGTAAACTGGAGTAATAGTAATAGGATGAAATTTAATAGTGAGAAGTGTAAGGTTATGCATTTAGGAATTAATAAGAAGAATTTTAGTTATAAGCTGGGGACGCATCAATTAGAAGTAACGGAGGAGGAGAAGGAGCTTGGAGTATTGGTTGATCATAGGATGACTATGAGCCACCAACGTGATATCGCCGTGAAAAAAGCTAATGCGGTCTTGGGATGCATCAGGTGAGGTATTTCCAGTAGAGATAAGGAGGTTTTAGTACCATTATACAAGTCACTGGTGAGACATCATCTGGAATACTGTGTGCAGTTCTGGTCCCCCATGTTTAAGAAGGATGAATTCAAACTGGAACAGGTACAGAGAAGGGCTACTAGGATGATCCAAGGAATGGAAAACCTGTCTTATGTTTTTTCCTACCCCCCCCCCCCAGACGTTCTGGTTAAACTTGGATTTAAACTTGGAGAGTGGTTAGTTTGGATGAGCTATTGCCAGCAGGAAAGTGAGTTTGTGTGTGTATGGGGGTGGGGGGGGAGAAAACCTGGATTTGTGCTGGAAATGGCCCAACTTGATGATCACTTTAGATAAGCTATTACCAGCAGGACAGTGGGGTGGGAGGAGGTATTGTTTCATGATCTCTGTGTGTATATAAAGTCTGCTGCAGTTTCCACGGTATGCATCCGACGAAGTGAGCTATAGCTCACGAAAGCTCATGCTCAAATAAATTGGTTAGTCTCTAAGGTGCCACAAGTACTCCTTTTCTTTTTGCGAATACAGACTAACACGGCTGTTACTCTGAAACCTGTCTTATGAAAGGAGATTCAAGAAGCTTGGCTTGTTTAGCCTAACTAAAAGAAGGTTAAGGGGAGATATTATTGCTCTCTGTAAATATATCAGAGGGATAAATACCGGAGAGGGAGAGGAATTATTTAAGCTCTGTACCAATGTGGACACAAGAACAAATGGATATAAACTGGTCATTGGGAAGTTTAGAATTGAAATTAGATGAAGGTTTCTAACCATCGGAGGAGTGAAGTTTTGGAATAGCCTTCCAAGGGAAGCAGTGGGGGCAAAAGATCTATCTGGCTTTAAGATTAAACTCGATAAGTTTATGGAGGAGATGGTATGATGCGATAACATGATTTTGGTAATTAACTGATCTTTAAATATTCATGGTAAATAGGCCTAATGGCCTGTGATGGGATGTTAGATGGGGTGGGATCTGAGTTACCCAGGAAAGAATTTTCTGTAGTATCTGGCTGGTGAATCTTGCCCATGTGCTCAGGGTTTAGCTGATCACCATATTTGGGGTCGGGAAGGAATTTTCCTCCAGGGCAGATTGGAAGAGGCACTGGAGGTTTTTCACCTTCCTCTGTAGCATGGGACACGGGTCACTTGCTGGAGGATTCTCTGCTCCTTGAAGTCTTTAAACCATGATTTGAGGACTTCAATAGCGCAGACATAGGTGAGAGGTTTTTCGCAGGAGTGGGTGGGTGAGATTCTGTGGCCTGTGTTGTGCAGGAGCTCAGACTGGATGATCATAATGGTCCCTTCTGACCTTAATATCTATGAATCTATAAAGGAGTACCTCCCTGATGCAGGAGAGGCAGCCATTTTATGTTTTGGTTCAAAAGCAGAGGATGTTTCTGAAGATTAATTTGATATAATCTCTAAATTGTACATATTTCTATAATAGGTTACATATTACATACCTTATGTCAAAATAGTGCGGTTCTAACAAAAGAAGTGGGAGTGATAGGATAAAAGAATTTGTGAATCAAGACTCTAGCTCCCACATTCTTGAAAATTCCTTTTAATGATCAGATGCTAACGTGACAAAGAATTGATCATGCTAGTCATAGACAACATCTGAAGGAAAATTCTAACAAACATATTAAGTGGTAAGGTTCCTTCAATAACGTTCAGTAAGGTACCTTCAGTAAGAATGTTAGAGCAGGCTATATGGGCCAACTGGCCTCATACCATCAGGTATTAATGAATAACTATGATGAGCTGGAGAACAATCAGAGGTGAGTGTACCCTATAAAGGAGGTGAGATATTTAAGGATAAAATCTTCATGTAATATAGGCTATTGGGTGTATTAAATTAAATGTTAATTAAATTAATTAAATGTTAATTAAATGTTAATTAAATTAAATTAAATGTTATATAACAGAGGTATGGCACCATTTTATAGAAGGCAAAATGAATGCAGCAGTGAAATATGGGATTGAATTTTATGTTTGTTCACTGTTAAATGAAAGCTCACTTCTGTGCAATATTGAACATATCTGCTAAAGTTAAATAGGTCAATTATTTGCCCAGGAGAGGAAACACCTGAAGAATCTATAGAGTTCTTCACTCATTTTAAGGACACTGGGAATGTTAGCTGGGGAGTGAAATACCAGCTGCTGAAGAGGAAAGTGAATGAGAAAGGGCATGTAAAAGAAGAGGGTGGCATTAGCTAGAATGAAGTTTAATAGATATCTGTTATATTCTCTCCTTAGACTTTGCAGTATAATATGTGGGTAGACAAAAACAAGAGAATACTTACTCAGGGATTAGAAAGCCTTTATGTAACAAAAATAAACCTTCTGTGCAAACATTTAAAGACTTGAGAATTATGTCTGATCTCCATCAGGATCCTACAGGGAAGGCTAAACACCTGTTCCAGTGACAGCCATGGGGTAACAGGGAACCACATTATGAAATCAGTTCCTTGATAGCACAATAGTGCTTCACGCACTTGTTAGTTATTATCAATTCTCCTCATGCATGTTTTGCCTTGCCTCTCTGCATCTTAATGTTGTAAATTGGCCACACTTTATTCTATAGCATTATGAAGGGACAGACCATGTTTTCTCCCTGTTGTATATTTCTAGTCTGTAAAAAACACAGGGCTGAACAAACACAGGAGGGGTAATGGAGGAGGGAATTCAGCCTATACCATAAGAGTGACCATTTCTCAATGGACTATTTCAATCCTATTCAAGCAACAGTTTCTGCTACATGGAGTGAAAATGTCTGCCAGTGGCACAAGGCTCTTACCTGATATGCAAACATTTCTAGGGGATATATACATAGTTGAGATAACATATCATTTACCTTTTGGGACAACTGATCTTATATTGTTTTGTTCTGACTCATCCCGGTTGTGGATGTACTCCTTATTCAGAGCTGGACTGAAATATTATAGGGGTCACAGACATCATTGCAGCTGCTACTGGCAGCACTGATAGAATTGAAAACACCTTACCCTTATTAAGAAATAAGTCACATATTTTTCTTGGTTAGAGGCATTTGTCCATGAAATAATAGAACAATATTTTGCCATATTTGTGCAAAACTGACACCAGCTAAATTTCACATTTAGCAAAGGACCCCATCGTACTGCATATTTTTGTGGTAAACTGATTTGTGTTTTTGTTACAGATTGTATTATTTCAATCAAATGGGACGATAAATACAAAAAACAAATAAATGTGGTTTGCAGACAACAAAAAGCCAGTTTATCAATATGTGACACTGTGTTGTTACTGGATGCTGTCCATTTAAAAATACTATTTTTTGTAAGTTGTCCACAAGCAGAAGGCTGTCTCTAGCATGTGCCTACAGAACAGTCAATGCACTATGTCTAATCAGATCTTTGCTTAATCACAATTTTGTTCTTATTGTTTAAATAATTCTAATTTCAGTTGCTGACATGCAACAAACTGGAAGGGCCACGACAGGAAAAGACTTGTTGCTGGTGTAAAAATTGCAGATAGTCTGGGAAGAAGCCAGATCTTCTGATTGCAGGAGAATTAAGGTTTCCCTCAAATTCAATAAGATACGTAAATTAAACTGCTGCATTGATATTACCTGGGGATTTCCCTGCTTAAGTATACCATTGGCTAATACTAAAACAATTCAGTATGGCAAGAGATATACCTGTGTTTTAGTGTCAGAATAGCAGTGACAGCTCTTGGCTGATTGCTTTTGATAGATCAGACTATTCGTATCCTTCTAGTTTCAATCTCGGGGGAAGCTTCATCTTAAAGCTTGAATGAGGTGAGAAATATATTTTATCCTTGCACTTAGCTCACATGCTGCTGAACAAAAGATCACAAGCTTATTCAAACTCTATGTACCATAGCTTGTTACCAATATCTATTTCAGAAACCTCAGTAACTTCCAAACACGCTGTCTGTAGTTTGAATACGCAGTCTGAACTAAAATCCAAGACTAAAGACGAGAGTGATCATGCTTTCAGAGCATCACAAAAACAAAATTTACATGATATCCTAAAACAGGCGATACCTGTAACAACACAAGCCAAATGCATGTTAAGTGTAACAGCGCTTTACCTCTGCCAGGCATCAGGACATAGTGCTGCCTCCATTTCCCCTGACTTTCTTGGTGCTTGAGGAATTTTAGTGCTTTGGGGTTTAGCCCTTTAGCCAAACCCAATTACAGTCTTCTCTTTTTGGTGTAAAAAGAAGTCCAAACACAAAACAGCCATCAGCCCTCTGCATTAGTCTCTCTCTCTTGGCTTAGTTGTTCGTCCTTTCTCACCAGGATGTGTGCTGATCTCCCCCCTGTTAACAGGCTAAATTTAAATTGGACACTGGTATACAAATTAACGTAATCCCAGCAAGAGCATTAGATCATATTGGGCTCTGAAAACACCTCACAGACATCACCTGGAAATTGATGATAGAAGTGAGACAAAGAACTGTGCTGCAATGTATAAGCACAATGAGGATGCAAAAAGTTAGAATCTCCATTTTGTTTCATCAGTTGTGGCATAACAGAGTGGAGAATCAGGACCACATTTGTTTAACTTCACATTGTAAATAGAGCAACTTGAAATTTTGTTGACATATTTCCTGATTAAAAATGGCTTTTCAAATTATACAAAAATGCTCATAAAAATGGACCTTGAAGTGTTCCAATTTTGTCAAAAAAAGAAAAAGTTCATTTCAATACAATTCAAAATGTAAAATATCATTTGGATTCAATTTGATTTGAATCAAAATGAAAAATTTTGGAGTTTTGGTTTTCATTTTTTACCCTCCCACCTTTTCCAGTGGAAAAAGGGAAAGGGGGAGGAGAGAAAGGAGGAAAAGCACACAACCAAAATCCCTCCAAGGAACCCCAAAAGAAAAAACTTTCATGTTGATTCAAATCAAATTTATTTTCACTTTTAATCCAACCAAAACAACATTTTAAATTTTGAATCAAATTGAAATAAATAGTTTGGTTTCAATGAAAAATTCCATGAAATCATTTGAAAACAAAAGTTGTTTTGTTTCCTTTGATTGTTTGTTGTTGCTTTGTGGAAAATAAAATTGCCATTTTTGATCAGCTCTAATTGTAAATATAAAAGATCCACTAATAGTTGGTCTGAGAATAACCTGATCAAATTGGTAATGATATTGGGAATCAGCCCATATCCAGGGCCATTACTAATACTAAACCAGATTATCTTAAAATAAATAGGCAAGATGCATTCAATGGATATAGGCAATTTCAAGGTTAAAGTGGATCTCTATGGATCTCAAATGCTCAAATAAATTTTTCATTTTCGCTGCTAGACAGATTGTCTAAAGATTTTGATATTGGAAAATTGAGGAATGATTGTCAAATTAGATGATCCTACTAAACAATGGATTCCATACTGGTAGTGGAGAAACCAGTCCCAACAGAGCTTAAATTGTGCTTAGATCCACAAGACATGACCAAGGCAGTCAAACATGAGCAGTAACCATTCCCTGCATCTGATGGTGCAATAAATAAAATGGCTGACACCCAGTTATTGAGTAACCTAGATGCCATATGTGGATCCTGGCAGCTACATCTGCACAAACAAGGTTCATTTCTGACTATATTTAATAAACGCCCCAAGGAAGATGCAGATTCACCTGTTTACACTTTGGTGTTCATTATGCCCATTAAAGTGTTCCAAAAGAAAGAGACTAAACATACTCCAGGATCTGTGGGGTTGCAACCATTGTAGTTTGGAATTCCCCTCAAAAGATCAGAATTGATGTGCCACGATCCAGAGATCTAGAGAAAATAGGGTTAAGTTAAATTTGGACAAATGTATCATGATAGCACTGAAGAAGAGTATGCTGGTCACATTCTCACAGTGATAGCTATTAAGTGTGATCCAGCAAAAGTCACAGTAATCCAGAGGTAAAAGCAAGCCAGTACGGGCCGGTACAGCATACCGGCAAGAGCTGGTACGCTCTGCCGGACTGGACCGGCTTCCCTGGCGGTGATTTAAAGGGCGGGGGCTCCAGCCGATGTGAGGAGTGCCGGGCCCTTTAAATCACCGCCAGAGCTCCAGCAGCGGGGCTTGGGCGGCGCTTTAAAGAGCCCAGGGCTCCCCACAGCAGCTGGAGCCCCTCGCCCTTTAAATTGCTGCTGGAGCCCTGGGGATTTAAAGGGCCCAGTGCACCTACCACTGCGGGGAGCCCCGGGCCCTTTAAATCACCACCAGAGCCCTGCCGCCACTGCCCTGGGCCCTTTAAAGTGCTGCCAGAGCCCCAGCGTAGCAGCGGCAGGGCTCCGGAGGTGATTTAAAGGGCCTGGAACTCCGCCGCAGCTGGAGCCCCAGGCCCTTTAATTTGCCCCGAATCCCGGGGCTCCCAGCCACCTCTGCAGCTGGCAGCTCCGGGGTGATTTAAAGGCCCAGTTGAGGCCACGCCTCTTCCGTTTGAGGCCATGCCCCCGTTCAGGACTCCGGCGTACCGGTAAGTCCTTTAAGTTTCTTTCACCCCTGCAGTAATCATTTCAAAGATAGCATTAGAGAATCGGGGGGCGGGGGCAGGGAATGGAATGGTGCTGTGCTCTGCTAAGTTTATACAGCACTCTGCAAGAACTTTGGGAATACCAAAACTTCCACTGAAAATTCAGAACACCTGTTTCATTTGTGTACACAGGAATTGCATTTTAACATGTTGCATTCTTAAATGCTCTGAATACACTCTATAATAAAAGGAACTAAATTATTATCTAGTGATCCAGTTCTATGAATACAAATGTCACCTAGCCTAGCAAGGAGAAAAGGTTAATTTGTGGCTTATGCCTCCGGAACCTCTATTTTTCCAAAGTAAAATGAAGTCATTATCTGTTGTGGAATGGTGTCCCTAGCCTCTGTTTGTCAGAGGGTGGAGATGGATGGCAGGAGAGAGATCACTTGATCGTTACCTCTTAAGTTCACTCCCTCTGGGGCACCTGGCATTGGTCACTGTCAGTAGACAGGATACTGGGCTGGATGGACCTTTGGTCTAACCCAATATGGCCATTCTTATGTTCTTATGTGTATATCTTTAAAGTTACCAGCCCTCAATCCTGCATATTTTCAGGCAAGTAAATGCATCAATCATTTGCAGTGGCAGTGAGCAGAATAGTTTGCAAGGCAGTGGGAGAAGACACCAAACCAACTTCTGTCTAAAACTACAGAAATCAATCCCAATTACTGCTTAAGTGACTGCAAATCAATTTTATATTTCTGTACTGGGGAAACAGGACAATTTAAATATTTTTGCTCCTTTCTAAAGAAGAGATAAGTTATTTGGGTTGGGAGTGGATTTATCTACTTCTCATGATAAAAACTGCTAAATTGTTGATTTTTCCAAAAATCATGACAATTCTGTTGCTGTCTTAGGTGTCAATTTACCAGAACCCATCGAAGAAATTCATCCCTATGCAAAAAGCCTACACATGTCTGAGATGGATGGGTTCCTATTTAATATTTAAAAAAAGAACCAATATTCTCTTTCTCATTGCATGAATCACTCAAATCCCCCACTGAGTACTAACCCTCTCCTCAAAACAGTGAACCTGCTTTCCACATGAGGCCCTCATCCTTCATGAACAGTGTTGTCAAGGTTCCTTCCCCACTCTGAACTCTAGGGTACAGATGTGGGGACCTGCATGAAAACCTCCTAAGCTTACTTTTACCAGCTTAGGTTAAAACTTCACCAAGGTACAAACTATTTTACACTTTGCCCTTCCACTGCCACCACCAAACGTTTATCTGGGTTTATTTATTAGGAAAGCATTGTTTGGAAACGTCTTTCCCCCCAAAATCCTCCCAACCCTTGCACCCCACTTCCTGGGGAAGGTTTGGTAAAAATCCTCACCAATTTGCATAGGTGACCGCAGACCCAAACCCTTGGATCTTAAGAACAATGAAAAAGCATTCAGTTTCTGAAAAGAAGGATTTTAATAGAAGTAAAAAGTAAAAAAGAATCACCTCTGTAAAATCAGGATGGTAAATACCTTAGAGGGTAATTAGATTCAAAACATAGAGGATCCCTCTAGGCAAAACCTTAAGTTACAAAAAGACACACAGACAGGAATATCCATTCTATTCAGCACAGCTTAATTTCTCAGCCATTTGAAGAAATCATAATCTAACGCATATCTAGCTAGATTACTTACTAAATTCTAAGACTCCATTCCTGTTCTGTCCCCGGCAAAAGCATCACACAGACAGACTCTTTGTTTTTCTCTCCCCCCAAAAGGACAGTTATTACTATCTTTAATACCATCTAAAAGATTGTCAAACAAAGGGAAAGAGAACAAGGGATGTTGTTAAAATGAAAGTTGTATTTAATGCTTTACATTTCAAATGCTTTTCTGTATCTTTAATAAAAGGGTAAAAAGGAATTTTAATGGTGTGTTTGCCAGGGTACTAAACAGGCTGAGGCCTCTATATACCAAACCCTGGACTTTGTTTAACACTGTTTAATGTTGGACAGTGACTGGGTTATGTTAATACCTTTATCCTATTTATTCCATCCTGTTTAGTCCCTCTTGGTCACTGAATATGGCAGGAATGAAAGAAACAAACTGGCATATTTTAATAGTTGCTTATGCGACACTATGATCATCTTAAATGGGAACAAAATTAAGATAATTACATACAGTAAGTACAAAAACTTCTAAGTAATATTGTTGTTTGCAGCTAATCTTTCAGTGCTGGCTTCCACATTATCACTCATAATGAAATGAAGGCTGTGTCACCATGTATTGTGTCTGGTATTTAGTTTATATGCATTTAATATTCCCCTCGCATATAACCACCACCCAAAATGCATTAGTGTATATGCAGTGTGACAGACCCAGACAGATTGGGTGCAGGAGTCTGGTAGAAGAAAAACATACTGGACACTGAATGAATAGTTTTCTGTTTCCTGAGTGACCAGGGCAGGGGCCAGAGCAGTCAGGAAGGTGCTAGAAGCAATTAAGTCAGGCAGACTCCATAAGACACCTGAAATCAATTAAGAACTGATTAGACGCAATCGACAGAAACAGGCTAATCAGATCACCTGAAGCCCATTTAAACTAGGCTGGGACTAGTTTAAAAGGAAGCCCCTTCAGAGAGGCCGGCTAGTAGGAGCTGGGAGTAAGTAGGTGTGTTGTGGGAAGACAGGAAGAAAGAAGGTGCGCAATAAAAGAGCTGAGAGAACAAGCGTGGTGAGGTACCTAGGAGGGGGCTGTTTGGGGAAGTAGCCCAGGGAAGGGCTATAGCTCCAGTAGTATAGGAAAACTACTTGAAGCTGCTGCCAATTAGGGTCCCTGGGCTGGAACCCGGAGAAGAGGGTGGGCCTGGGTTCCCCCCAACATTTCTACACCGATGCTCCCTGAGAAGGAAGACAGGGACTAAAGAGGGTTCTTACACCAAACCTGTTGATTGCACGATGATGAAGGTGACTCAGTAAACTGTAACCCTTGCCTCTAGGAGGGGAGAGAGGCTACACTGAGGGTCACAGAAAACCTCTGAGGCAAACCCTAACCACCTAGAAGTGCAGGACAACACCCCTCCCCCGCCCCGAGGCAAAGCTGGTGCTCTGCTACAGCAGTATAACATCTATGGCAGCTTAATTGGTTCTAATACATACAATTTGTCTTTGTGGTATCCCTAAAATGATGCACTCTTTGAAAGAGACATGGCAAAAAGTTTATTCTCACAAAATTAAGTTCCATTGGGAAAGGTGCTTTTGGGTTAGTGTAGATATAAAGAGCTTCACATGTATTTGAAAGTAAAAAACTACTGGAAATAACCTACTGTTTATGTATGTTGAGATTAAGGGGACATGCCATCACTAATCCAGTTCTTGCTTGGATTAATTTATAAAACCATTGCTTCTACTCTCACAAAGAAATGTTATCCTACTGAACTGGAATGAGTGGTATACAGTGGGTTGACAAAGGTACACTAATGTTTCTCTATGTCCAACATTCTGCTGTATAAATCTGTAAGGTGTACAGAGTCATTCATTACTAAGAGAATGAATCAAGAACACAGTATGCAAGGATCTAGTCCTACAGTACAACCACCAGACTGTGCTAAAAAGAACAGTTTTGCTTTAACGTTTAGCAATTTGCTTCACTTAATACCCAATTTAAATAGCCCTATATTGTGCTTTCCCTTTGAAGCACGTGGCATTGGCCACTGTTGGAAGACAGAATACTGGGCTAGACAGACCTTTGGTCTGACCCAGTATGGCTGTTTTTATGTTCTGATGCTTGTTCCATTAACAAACAGAATATCCACTTATCGACTGAAGGAACAATCACATCGGCCACGCTATCAGAGGCTCGTTCACCTGCACATCTACCAATGTGATATATACCATCATGTGCCAGCAATGCCCCTCTGCCATGTACATTGGCCAAACCGGACAGTCTCTATGTAAAAGAATAAATTGACACAAATCAGACGACAAGAATTATAACATTCAAATACCAGTCTGAGAACACTTCAATCTCTCTGGTCACTCAATTACAGACCTAAAAGTCGCAATATTACAACAAAAAAACTTCAGAAACAGACTCCAATGAAAGACTGCTGAATTGGAATTAATTTGGAAACCGGACACCATTAAATTAGGCTTGAATAAAGAATGGGAGTGGATGTGTCATTACACAAAGTAAAACTATTTCCCCATGTTTATTTCCCCCCACCCTTCCTGTTCCTCACACGTTCTTGTCAACTGCTGGAAATGGCCCACCTTGATGATCACTACAAAAGGTTTTTTTTCTCTCCTGCTGGTAATAGCTCACCTTACCTGATCACTCTCGTTACAGTGTGTATGGTAACCCATTGTTTCATGTTCTCTGTGTACATAAAATCTCCCTCCTGTATTTTCCACTGCATGCATCCAATGAAGTGAGCTGTAGCTCATGAAAGCTTTTGCTCAAATAAATTTGTTAGTGTCTAAGGTGCCACAAGTACTCCTTTCCTTTTTGCGGATACAGACTAACAAGGCTACTACTCTGAAGGAACAATGACTCTTAATCCACAAACAACATTTAAATTCAAGCGAATGCACAAAAAACCCTCTATCCAATGCAGCTTTTGATAGTCACTAGGGGACAGGTACTTATTCGATGACAATTGAAGTATCTCCATTGACTTCTGTGAGCACTGGATCAGGCCCTGTTTCTTCTGTGACCAATCTGAAAGGAGCTCTATGAATCATGGCATACAGTATAAGAAGTAAGCTTCCATGCGTGACAAGCCTGATGCGTTTTAAAATAAGAACACAGCACCTACATGAAGAAGATGCTATTTCTAAATCTGTTACTTTGATGTGCTTTGATAGCACTCTTTTCTTTTTATTTAGGAATAATTGTACAGATAACAGGCTTGCATTTGTTCCAGTGCTTCATTAAAAAAGGTTTCCTGGGCTGATTAAGAAGAGGGTAATCTAAAATGACCTATTCAGGGACAGTTATACCAGGCAAGAGCAGCTGCTGCATCACAGATCAACTCAACAGTATTGTACTTAACAAAAATAAACTTGACATGGATCTGTACTTGGGAGACAGACTGCAGAACAAGCCTGGTTTTTTTCCTTCCAATAAAATTGCTGCTGTAACTTGAATGGATTATTTCTTAAATAAAGAGGTTGGAAGAGGCACTTACAGATTTCAGTTTCAAAAGATCATTCTCCCTTTGCTGGATGTACGTCATTCTTATTAATGTTAATGGGAGTTAATCATACACAGCAAGTGGGGATAAGCATCCTAAAATTGCGTCTATAGTAGACACATACCGGCAGTGTCCTGTTTTCAGAGTGATTTCTTAAATTTGAGCCACATCCTGCAATTGTTCTGAACATGAAACTCACTTTGGATTCAGCTGCTGACTTTTACTGCTATTTGTTTAAGAGCTGACGGGCTAATGCTACAAGACATGAAGGAAGATTCCACACAATTTACTGGCCCAATTCTGGCAAGCTCTTTCAAAGTGAGTCTTTACTTGGTGAACTCACTACTTTCAGTTGGATTACTTGCCAAGTAATGCAGTAGTCACTGTTAGTAGGGGTGCCAGAAAAAAAGTTTTACATAAACGGAGTGGCATACTGGGAAAGAGGAAGAATGTGACAAGATATGGCACTTTGGACCTTCTCCACATTTTCCCCTTTCCTTTACTTATAACAGTTATAATCATTCTGCCAGTTCCCGAGTGGGAGAGTTTCTGGACTCTGATTAAGATGGGGATAAAAGGAGTGAAAGGGAAAGTAACATATCAACTGTGAGACACAAAGAGATAAAGATGTAAGAAAACTGCAGATAGGAAAGTGTATATTCTTTGCATGGTGGACAGAAAATTAGGTTTGCAGATCCTACTGGCAACAGCAAACGGGTTCAAATTTAAGCTTCACGTGCAATGAAAAATATTTGTCGCCTGTCCTTTTAGCTTTATCGCAATCCTATCCCCTGCCTTTGTCAATGTGTCTTTCGATCCATTTTGCTCCCCAGAAGGTAAAAAAAGAAATCTAGTGACTTCTGACATCATTTTTACTGTTAACTCAAATGGTCTTATTTGACAAATTGTTAATATATGTTTCATTCTTTGGGTGAAATATTTCTGCTCGAATTCCTTATTTTTTCAGTTGCTTGAAACCCCTTATGGCTCAGAGGTGGCAGCCATTTTTCCAGTGCAACTTAATAAACAAATATTTAAATAGTTATTACAGTTTGTCCATCCAGTAACTCAAATGACTGAATTAATCATGTTTCACAGTTCTTGTAGCCTCCACCCTACGTACAAATGTACTGGGCATACAAAATACTTAGCATTTCTTGTGGAGAGTATACAAATGCAACACAGAGACTATTATAGTATCTTTATAAATCAATGGTGTGGCACCACCTAGAATACTGTGTGTGATACTGGTCACCCCGTACCAAAAAATGATATTGCAGAATAAGATGGGATTCAGAAAAGGGTGATATGAATGAATCCAGGGCATGAAAAAACTCTCCTGTGAACAGAGATTGGAAAGACTGGAATTGTTTACCTTAAAAAGGAGATGAATCAGAAGATATGATAATATATAAAATAGCAAACGATAGAGCACTTCAAGCTTATTATAAATTTTTCAGTTTGTTGAAGTAATGTGACAAATAGGGTGGTCTTAAGATTAATGCTGTGACTGGCCTGGGATACCAGAGCTCCAGGTTCAGTTCCCTGCTCTTCCACAAATTTCCTGAGGCCCAGCCTCTTTGTGCCTCAGTTCCCCTCCATCAGTAAAACCGGGATAATATTTCCCTACTTCACAGGAAAGTTGAGAGAGTAAATTCATTCATGTTTGTGAATAGCTCAGATACTATGGAAGTGGGGGCCACATCTGCACCTAGTTTGATAGATTAGGTTGGATAATAATTAACCTTATAAGCTTTTCTCAGGAAAAGCTGCAGTAGATTTTTGCCTGAGTAAGGACTGGATGCTCAGGCCTAGACTTATTATTATTCATACCTTGACTCATGTCCATGCCAAAGTGCATAGAATGCTTTACATAAACAGAATATAAAATACAACACAATATTCTAATATCACACTCCAAGGATTTCAAATGGAGAAAGCTTATTTTAAATCACTCATATTATTGGGACCCAGGGAAGGAGGTGAGGCTTCTTCACACTGAGACTCTATTAGAGAGTGGAATAGTTCGCCAAAGTAGGTGGCGGAGGCCTAGACAAGACACTAGAAAAATATACTTTAGATTATGTAATGGTCCTTTTCCATTTTTTAATGTCACTGATCCAATACCTATTAGAAGCTGTGCGGTTTGGAGAAGGGAATGGTATAATGAAAGGATTTCTGACTATGTGGTGGTACCTGATGGTTTCTCACCACCTCATTACTAGTATAAATCCTTCCTTATTTGGAGTGTAGGGCTAATGCTGCTTTGATATATAGTATGTGCTAATGAAAAAAAAAATGATTAACTGTTGTGAACTGTCCAGTCTCAGTCCAAATGAATAATTAAACCTGGAATAAGCTATGCAGCTGCTTTTCATTCTAAAACAAACCAAGGGAAACCCTATTTTTCTTACTCTAGCCCCAGTGTTGCTACTACATATGAGGTTTGATTTTCAGACCTCAGCATCTTAAATGGAAAACAGAGGCCCAAATTCTCCCCTATGTTTTGGGAGTTGTCTTGCACTGCAAGGCACAGCCATACCTGGAGCACATGGCCATAAGAGGGTTATTCCACTACACTGGATCCTTCAGCAGTGCATTTAACACAGTGGCTCCTGTTTTTTTCCTGCTGCAAGCAGAGAGAACATGGTGGAAAAGGGTGCTAGGCTAGGATTGGTTAAACTGGTTTACAGCCCCATTGGGATGGCAAAGTACAGAATTTGGCCCAGAAAATGTAAATTACTGTTATTAAACAAGATCAGCAAACCACTGAGCACTTACAGGATTCATGGTAGGCAGTTTGTGTATTTCTTCCCCATTTGAACTAATCATCTCTGCACTGAATTACAGCAGAAACAAAAAGAAAAGGAGGACTTGTGGCACCTTAGAGACTAACAAATTTATTTGAGCATAAGCTTTCGTGAGCTACAGCTCACTTCATCGGATGCATTCAGCAGAAACAAAGAAAGATAGTTTTCAAAAGAGTTATCCTACCTGCTCCATACTGGCATAGTGCTGCAGGCGAGCCTTGCCTCACTTCCCATCACCTGGGTGATAAGTCCAGACAGTCCTTTTTATAAAAGAGCACCCCTTGTTCAAGGGTGGTGTTTGTTAATGACAGCCATAAACACAGGTAGGAGCTTACTTTGGGTTACTGATTTTCACTCCTTCCTTAAGCTCTCCTCTCTGGAAGCGGGCTGCATTAGTTAGTCCCGCATTCTTTCCTTAAACAGGAGTCTCACCAGCTCTCCTGTCTAGAGCTGGATTCTGTTAATCAGCGTCTCCGGTCCGTAAGCAGGAGCCCTCGGCTATCCTCTCTGGAGCTGGGTTCTGAGTTAGCCAGCTGTAGGGTCTGTGCAGCTTCTCTCTCAGCTGGCCCCTTTTCCTTAATTAGGCTTCAGGGAGCTCAGCAGACCAGGCTCTCCCTGTTGATGTCTCCTGGGATCTGTTCTGCTATGGGACAGGTTATTGGTCCCCTTTTCTCAGCTTATCCCTAATTGGTTGGGCAAAAAAGAAGCCTTGCCTCATCCTCTCTGCAAGGCTCCTGACCCACCACCTTAAAGAAACAGTGATGATATTTCCTCACAAACCCTTCTTACTCCCAGGACTGCTTCATCTCGCCCTATATCCCCCAGGTCATTTATATATGATCTGACTTTTTTCATGTTCTTAAAGGGCTATGCCAAGTGACAGGGTGGGCTGACCATTAGACCCTACATCTCTTAAGGGGCAGACTGTCCAGTCCCACTAACTAATTCATGTAGTTTATGAATATAAATTTTGCTATACTGAATCAGACTACTGGTCCATTAAGTCCAGTGACCTGACTCAACTAGTGTCCAGTACCTGAAGAATAACAACCTCCCCAAACATATATGATAAAGTACCTAACCAATGGGAAACAATCTACTTTTTACCCTAAAACATGGCATAAGCTCTTTCTCACTTTGCATAATTACAAAACATTAAATGGTTGTGATGGAATTGAGCTGCTTTGTAATAATTAGTATGTTAACCTGGTTACTGGGATGGGTGCTTTATGAGTAGGTTGCTTTAGTTTAACAGGGGGCTGCAGGAGAAAGCATGCAGGCAGGGGAAAGGATGGTCCAAGGTAAACCAAACCTCTGCAAACACCTGAGGGTTGTTTACAAGACAATGCCAAGGCCAGAAGGGTATGTCTGTGCTGTAGCTGGGAGTGGCCCCCCAGCCCAGGTAGACAGACCCATGCTAGTAGGGCTCAAGTTACCATGCTAAAAATCACAGCTTGGCCTTTGCAACTCAGGCTTCACAGCGTGGCCAAACTGCAGAACTTCTATCTAATAGGTATAGGATCAGTGGTATAAAAAAATAAAAAAGAACCATTAGGTAATCGAAAGTATATTTTCTAGTATCTTATGTCTCTCAAGCCCACCTGACCCGCTAAGTATGGGAATCCAAGCTGCAGCCTGATCTGCAATGCTCACACTGCTAAATTTAGCAAGCTAGCTTAAGCCCCACTGGCACAAGTCTATCGACCTGGGTGTGGAAGTATAACATAACATTGTATAAGGGGACATGCTGGATACATTGTATATGAGAGGGCATGCCAAAACATGTTACAAAGTATCTGAGGGAGCACACGTAGGGACAGTTAACTTTTGAATGGAGAAGCAATTAAGATAGAGCCAGCACGTCTAAGAAGCAGGCATCAGAATGGAAGGTGTGAAGGGCAATTAGTTAAGTTAACTGGAAGCTGTTAAAGGAGATTGTTAAGGGTGGCAGGTAATTGAAGATATGTGACTGGTCTCAGGGATCCCGAAGGGTGGTGACTAAAATCTTTTTTCTTCTTTTGTCTGTAACTTCTCTGTAACTTGTTCTCCAAAAAACTGTATAAATTAAGAGACATAAGCCCCACTCGGGGGGCTCACTTCTAAATGTATTAGCAGAGCAGCTTTGCTAATAAAACAGAGTGGTCTGATAAATTGTGAGTCTGAGTCAAACTTTGACATGGGCTTGTAGCCTTGCTTCCAGCTGCAGTGTAGACATACCCAGAAAGGCTGAGGAACCAGAGGCTAAAAAAGGGGTTTTCTTTCCAGAGTGAAAGCAGTTGTGGGGAGCTGTTTGGGGAAAAACAGACACCAGTACTCACTGGCCTGCCAAGGTCACCATCAGACCTTTCACACAACCTGTGTTGTAAACTCACTAATTTGCCTGAGTAAGGAAACATGGAGTATTTACAAAATTAAAAAAAAAAGTATTTTGCATATTCAAATCATATAACTAAAAGGATCTATCAGAGCAATCCCTCAGTTTAGAAATTGATATTAATTCAGAATAGTTTCAATAAGCAAAGAAAGCCAACATAAATACCAGTCCAGATAACTGAACTTCACATAATATTGTACATTTATGTATACATTAGTTCTAAAGGACTCTGAATGCCCCTCAATCCCACAGGTGCTGATAGGATTTGTATAGGAAAATCAAGGCCAGTATCTGGCTCAGAATATTGGATTTAATTCTGAAGAATAATATCCGGTTTAAAATAACCATTGCACATGGAAATCCTTTGTTCTCTCAAATGAATACTGTAAGTTCTTTTACTTCTAAAATCTTATGTATCAAACAAATCCCAGACATTTACCTTGCAGCATAGATATTGCTAGTGTCTGGTATTGCTAGGTAAAACAAACTGAGCTTAATTCTGCAAGAGGTGACATTGACCTATGAATTAGGTATGCTACCTGTACGTGACCTAGTATTTAAATTATTAAAACTTACCTTCTGTGGCCTTAGTCTCCAGCTGCCTGCGATGTTCAGGTAACTACTAGAGCTGTCCAGGGGATGACAGTTTTGTGACAACATTTGAGGATTTGAAATTTGTTTTTCCATATTGTAATGAAACCCAAAACTTTCTGAACGTTTTCACAAAACCAAATCATATCAAAATGTCAATTTTCAGACTGAAACCTGAGTTTTTTGATTCAGGAAGGTTTTTACATCAGAGCATTCTGGTCACTTCTAGCGAGAGGGCGGGAGACTGAGACCAACTCTAGTACTCTGTAGGCTGTGGGTTAGGGCATTGGCCTGGGAGAGATCCAAATTAAAGTTCCTGCTTTGCCTGATTCAGAGCAGGGACATGAACTAAGGACCCCTAAGGTTAATTTAAATAATTTAAATACAAGGTCATGCATGGTTAGTTTGCCTAAAACGCATTTTCATTGTGTCAAAAAAGTTCTGATCAGCTCTAGCAAATACCTTGAAACATGGTCTCTCTACAATTGTTTTCCCAAAAAATAGTGTGGTAATATTTTCAATTCACTCATGGTGTTGGATCTGGAAATCTGACCCTGCATGATCTTTTGATTTTTAAAAATATTGTTATAAAGTAGAAGTGGTTCTAACACAAATCAGAATGCCACCCCAGCAGCTTATATGACCAGCTTAACAGCACCAATCCCTGAAAACATAGGTAACAAATGGAGGGATCCATCTGATTCCAGGAGGGAGGAGTGTTGTGCATGGTGGATATAGTACAAATCCCTGATTAGAAACAGACACATTCACAGGTGGGAGCCATGAAGACTGGCTATATTGTAATGCAGAAGAAACATGGTAACCACTATGCAGCAACAGTGTCAACATACATAAACGTTTAAAGAACTATTAAATAGATTCAACACTCTGCTCAATACATTCAAAAATATCACATCTAACCTTCCCCTGAAATTAAATGCCGAAGCCTTCAGAAGTACTTGAGGGGAAACACCAAAGGTACAGTCACAAGTCAAGTGTTTCAGGCAGCTTGCGTTTTCTTTCTGGATAGCACCTGCCAACATTCTGAACACCTCACTGAGGAAGTGGCATGCCTGCAGCAATGTCTGACTCAGATGTTTCCTCAGATAATGCTGGTTGTTCAGCACACCTGCCTTCCAGTATAACATTATTGATTGTTGCATCAAGCTGGGGCACCAATCTTAGAACAGCTGGTGGCTCCCTGAATTTTACTTCTTTTGTCAGCCATGGAGTCACCCCTGCATCTTGCAATTGGTCTCTGTGGCAGCACTAAAATGTATTGGGCCCATTTATACTGTATAGGACAAAGGAGCTGTTTTTGCCCTAACAATTGCTGGAAGCCATGTCCTGGGTCCCCAGTAATCATTCCCCAACACGGTTTGACTCACTTGTAACTGATGAGGTGCATTGGTCCCTCTTACCATAGCTTGACTTATTAGACATTTTCTGACTTGTAGATGTAGACTGGGTTTTAATAAGTCCAAGCATGACTTGAGATTTCAGCCCATAAACAGCACTGCAGGAGTTTGGTTATTTGTGGCATGTATTGCATTTCAATATGCAAGACTCATGCCAGCTTCTGCTGTAATGACCCCTTCTCATCTGTCATGGATCACAGGTTTTCTTTAAAAGTTTGTACAAATCTTTCAATCAAGCCATTTGCAGGTGGGTGGTATGGTGCGCAGGTGCTATGTCTAAAACATTTTTTCTTCATGAACCACTGAAAATCTTCTGAACTAAACTGAGGACTGTTGTTACTCACAGTTTCTTCTGTAAGCCCAGTTCTTGCAAACAAACTTCAAAAGTTTTTCTACTGCCTATGCAGCTTTGGTGGTTTTCATTCAAAAAATCTTCTGGCCTTTTGGAATGGGCAACAACCACTACTAGATACATAATTCCCAAAAATGGTCCCGTAAAATCAACAGGAGATGTTGATAGGGAGCTGATGGCCATTCCCAAGGTTATAATGGCACTGGTTGAGGTACACACTGTACCCATTGGCATCCCAAACTATACTTAGCAAGCTGCTGTATTTGTTGGTCAATGCCTAGCCACCACACAAAATTTCCAGCGAGTGCCTTCATTTTTACTACCCCTCAGTGACATACATGGAGCTCTAAGAGTCTTGGACACAGTTTAGGTATAACAATACAAATTCCCCACATGACTCCACCTTGATGTATGGTGAGCTCACCTTTGTGTGTGTGTAAAAGGGTGTCAGACTAGGGCTGTCAGTGTATTTCCAGCTCTTCAGAGTGACTTCATAAACCTGAGCAAGTGTGGGATCCCTCTTGGTTTCTTGTTCAATCAAAACTAGTCACTAGTCACATCAGAAACAAACTGACAAATTGAATAGCTTCTGTCTCTATTACAGATTGCCCTTCATTTAGCACGGGCAGGTGGGAGAGCTGGTCTGCATCTGTATGCACTTCAGTTCTTTTAAATTCAATGTCATAGATGTAACTGGCTAAAAAGAGATCCCAGCATTGCATATGTGCTGCAGTTGTCACAAACTCCCTTCCCGGGATGAAGAGATGGGGGTTGGTGATCTGTGACAAGGGTGAATTTCCTCCCACATAGCTACTGATTTAATTTCTTCACTCCTCATGCCAGACTTAAGGTCTCCTTATCTACTTGTGCATAGTTACATTCTGCTGCTGAGAGAGATCTGGAGGCAAATGCTACGGATCTCTCACTGCCATCTGGCATGGTGTGCAATATAACTGCCCCAATTCCATGTGAGGAAGCATTACATGCTACCTTGATAGACAAGGATGGGTTAAAATGTGTAAGAACACTGTCTGATGTGACCAACTGTTTTGCTTCCAAGAAAGCTTCAACACTCATGTGACTATACCTACTTTTGACCAGTCTGCAGTAAACAGTTCAGTGGATGCAATACAATTGCTAGGTTTGGTACAAATCAGCTATAGTAGTTAATAAATCCTAGAAATGATTTAAGTTGTGAAACATCCTTTGGCAGAGGAGCATCCAGGATTGCTTTAATCTTCTTCTAAGATTTATGTAGGCCTTATTCATCAATAATGTGCCCACAATAACCTATCAAGTCCTTGAAAAATTTGCATTTTATGCCATTGGCTCAATACCCTTTTCAGGGTTTCCAGATGTTCTTCATCACTTCCACCAGTCACAATAGTGTCATCCAAATAACACTGCTCTGGAATACCCTGCAAAACTTGGTCAACTGCCTGTTTCCATGTAGCAGGAGTTGAAGCAATCCCCAAAACTAGCTGCTTGTACTGGTACAAACACTTTTTTGTGTTGATTGTGAGGTATGCCTTAGACTCTTCTTCAGTGTCCATCTGCAGGTAGTCCTATGACAAATCAGCTTTGCTGAATCATTGTCCTCCTGCCAGTGTAGCAAAAATATCTTTAATTTGAGGCAGTGGGTATTTTTTTTAGCTTTCAGTACCGAGTTTATGGTGACCTTAAAATCTCTACATACCCCTCACTACGCCACATTTTTTTTTAAACTGATAGGGTTTCCCCACTCACTCCAAGCTACTTTTGAAAGTATGCTCTCTTATTCTCAACATTTCAATTCAGTCTCTACCTTCAAGTGAATACTGTAAGGGACAGGTAGAGCTTCATGGAATTTGGCCTGAGCTGCCTTTGCGCGGCATATTTTAGTCTTCATGTGTTTTAGAGTTCCTATCCCCTCCTTGAATACTCCCAGCATCTGACTTAGTATCCCTTCCAGCTGCAGCTCAACTGTTATAGTGGGGGTCTGCTGAAATGGACTGCAGCACCTTTATAGATTTCCAATCCAGAGGAACCTTATGTAACCATTCACAGTCCCACAGAGCCAGTCCCCACTTCTCAATGACATATAAGTCCAATAGACATTGATTATTGTTATACTCCACCTTCACTTGCATCACTTCAAATGGCACTTTTTTTCCTCCCTTATATGTTTTAGCAACATTGATTTCTCTCAGTTTGGTATTTTTAAAAATTTTTCTCATAGTCCAAAGGTGACATAATGGACACTGCTGAGCCTGGGTCCAGTTCCATTTTGAGCATTCTTCCCACCATTTTTGCCCACACTAGATATATATATCCAGCCTGGCTACTCTACTCTCACAGTCTGTCACTACTGCTTCTTTCTACAGAGCGTACATTGATATTCCTTTTTCTACATCCTGACTTGATATCTTCCTCATTTCTCTGTGACAGACTGCTTGGATGTGCCCTTTTGTGCTACAGTTTCTGCATTATGCATCATTAACCTGGTGATGAGAAGGAGCATGGAACCCTTTTCCACACCAATAACCTATGCCTGCCCGCTGAGTGGACTGGCTCTGGCCTTGGGTTACAGATAGTTTATATATTCTTACCCCTTGTGACGTTGCACCCCATAATGCTTTATGGAATATGATTATGAATGTATATAACTGGAATATGTTTTATGCTACATATGCTATGTAACATATCTCTGTAAAGGTTATGATCTACTGAATATTCATCCTATTTGTATGCATGTATCATCTTTGTATTCAAAGTTATGAATATTGGCTATGTACTTGTTTAATTTTAAGTAGCCTCCGTGAAGCAGTTGGTCAGCTTCCTGAGAAAAGATTATTCCCAGTAAGTGCCCAATCAAGAAACACTTAAGCCAACAATGAACTTGGCACCGCCAGTCCACATCTGAGCTTTCCCAGGAATGTGGCCTGGCTGGTAAGGAACTGAGTCATGCATGCACATGTGTCTTGCCCATGTGACTCCAAAACTCCATCTTGGAACTGAATTCTAGAGAGGAGGGGGACCACCCACGAGAGTCTATTTAAGTCCCTGGAAACCCCTCCATTTTGTCTTCAGCTGGCTCAAGAGATAACCTCTCCATCCCCAAAGGACACCTGAAAGAAACTGGAACAAAGGACAGTAACCACAGGGGTGTGAGTGATTGCTGGACCTAGACTAGAAGCAGTCTAGTCTGCAAAAAAAGCTTACTGGAACATCTCTGAGGGTGAGATGTCATCTTTAATCATTGCCTTACTGTATTAGGTTTAGACTTGCATATTTTATTTTATTTTGTTTGGTAATTTACTTTGTTCTGTCTGTTATTACTTGGAACCACTTAAATCCTACTCTTTGTATTTAATAAAATCACTTTTTACTTAATTAATTAACCCAGAGTATGCACCTGGGGGAGAAGGGCAAACAGCTGGGCATCTCTCTCTATCAGTGTTATAGAGGGTGAACAATTTATGAGTTTACCCTGTATAAGCTTTATGCGGGCTAAAGCAGATTTATTTGGGGTTTGGACCCCATTGGGAGCTGGGCATCTGAGTGTCAGAGATAAGAACACTTCTTAAGCTGTTTTCAGTTAAGCCTGAAGCTTTTAGGGGACGTGGTTCAGAGCTGGGTCTGGGTTTGCAGCAGGCTAGCGGGTCTGGCTCAGATCAGGCAGGGCACTGAAGTCCCAAGCTGCCAAGGGAAACAGGCTCATGGATAGTCTCAGCACATCAGTTGGCAGTTCCCAAGGGGTTTCCCGTGATCCAACCCATCACATCCCTGCTTTAGCTCCAGCAGGCAATTCCATGGCATCCCTTGCTGCAGTTTGCATTGCTATGCCAATTTCTGTGTGTATAAAGGCAAGATTTTCCTCAGGTAAGAGCCTCTTCTGTATGTTTTCCTTAACAGTCCACATATAAATCTGTCTCTTGGTGCCTTGTTGAGCCAATCCTTAAAAGAATAGTGTTCTGATAACCTTTTTAACTCTGTTGCAAAAGAGAAAATAGTTTCTCCTTCCAGTTGATTCAGCTTTTGAAATCTCAACTTTTTTTCTATAGTCAGGGGCTCAGAGGCCAACTGTTCTCGAACAATTTGCACTCTCTCTCTCTCTCTCTAGTTGGCTTCTCTGGAGCAATCAGACTGTGTACTAAACTATATTTTTCCACCCATCACACTCAGTAATGCTGCTAAATGTTTTTCTGGGGGAATCTCATTTACTCCAAAATACTGCTCCAGCCGCTCACTATATGTGGGCCAGTCTTCCATGGCATGGTTGAAAGCCTCCTATTTCACCTAGCTGCTGTCAGTTCATTAGCTTGGAGTATTCACAGTTGTGGCAGACTCTCCTCCCTCTCTTCTCCCCACTACCCCTGGGCTGCAAACAATGTTGTAGATTGGTTTTCTACTCTTGTGCATAGGAGGTTCTTGAAATCCTCATCACCATTTGTTGTGTATGGTGGATGTAGCACAAATCCCTGATCAGAAACACAGACGCGTACACAAGGTTGGAGCCATGATGACTGACTTTGCCTTGTATTGCAGAAGAAGAGAGAAACATAGTGTATACACTGTAAAACAGAGTCAACATAAGCAATTGCTTAAAGAACTATAATTGGAAATTCACATAAACAGATTCAACTCTCTGCTCAATACATTCAAATATATCACTGGGAGTCCCTTTAGAAATATTCTAAAGTAAAGTGAGGGACAGAGAGAAGCTAGAGTCAACGTGGAGGGAAAGGGTTTTGGACAGAAGTTTACCTTTGCAAATATGCTGAATCATCCATGATTTTAGTGGATTATCTTTATAGGACAATTTTTCCTACTACCCTACTACTAAGCATCCAACTTGTATTTTTCTAGTACTGTGAATAATGCAGATTGATCAGGTTACTAATTGTATTTAGAGCAGCACTTCAGCACCCACTTAGTTCTGTTCCAGCAAAGCCCACATATATTGCTCTGGACAGGCAAAAGGAAATATCTCCTCTGCAATTATTTGCTGTCTTGGCTCAAATCCATACAGTTTGAACCTTTTACATCTGGTGAGCTGTGTCAGAATGAAACTAATATTATGAATTGTTTAAAGAACTCAGACATTCTGAAGTACAGACACTCTGCAATGAATATGCACAATGCAACTTATACATTTTTTATTACTTCAGTTTAATAATATTTCAAATACTGCATCATAGGTTTTCCCCTATAAGCATGAAACTCTACTTTTGCAATCAGCATGGAAAATAAATTTTGCTTTTATTTGTCACACATTTGCAGCATAACTGGCATCTTTGTTTCTATTTTCCACTGCTTTAAAAAGCAGTCAGAGCTATGGTCATTTTGTTTTAGTGTCACAGACAAATAACCCAGTCCGTAACTTAGAATGTTGAATGTTGAATGTTGAAATAATGGTCCTGATTTTATTTTCAATAATTGTATGTCCCTGATTACCATAGTATCTAAGCACCTCATAGTCTTAAATTTATTTATCCTCAGAGCACCCCGTGCGGTAGGGCAGTGTTGTTATGGGGAAATGAGGTACAAAGAGACTAGGTCCGACAGGAAGTCGGTGGCAGAATACAGAATTGCACTGTCCCAAACCAGTGCCTAACCACCAGTGCCTAACACTTCCTCACACTTCTTCTCACTTCCTGCTTTGCTGGTTTCATTGACTGAGTTGGACTCTCCAGTCCATTAAGGCAACTATGTGCTAGTTATGCCCAAACCAGCCAGAGTGACGAGTGACAGCTGCCTACAGCTCCCTGATTCAGGGCCACCCACATCTGATACAAGTTAAAGCAGGAGGGGGTCTGATCTAAAGAACACTGCAGGTGCTGCTGGCATAAGATTCCTTATGCCAACAAAGGATTGATCATAACTCTGACATCCACCCCCATCCTACCTCCAAAATGCACCCTCTTCCCTCTTACATCAGGAGTGAGTGAGGGTAGTTAGCATAGGAGGGGACTATGCTATCTTTACCAGCTGTGTCCTGCAGAGATTCCACCAACACAAGACATATTCTCCATTAGGAATCCCCAGCTTATTTATAGCCACTTTGTGTTTCATAAACAGTGAAATGTGGCTATAGCAGATCAGAGAACCCAGAATGAGTCAGTGAAACCAGCAAAGCAAGAGTAAAAAGAAAAGGAGGACTTGTGGCACCTTAGAGACTAACAAATTTATTTGAGCATAAGCTTTCGTAAATTAACATCTGCTGATACATTTATATTTTCTGCTTTCACACATAGAATCCTGCCACATGCTGTGCAGAATACAAATGATGGGCCCAAAGGTCAATTGTTCCACTGAGCAGTCACTTCTTCTTTGTTTATAAAGAAACATTGTTGTGCATTGTGCAAGAAAACAAGTAGGTAAATAAAAAGAAGTGTTCCCCTATGAAGCTTGCATACAACTATTGCAAGGTGCACTATGTTCAGGGAGGAAAGGTAGGCAGGAATCCTATCAAGACATAAGAACATGGCATCCTACATATGGACAATACAATAACCATAGGGATTGAACTCCAGACTCTAAATCCAAAAGACATGAAAGACTAAGATGAAAGACTAAGTGATTTACAGACCACATGTAGCAGAGTAGATACGGCAATATAGATTCTGACTGTGAAGTAGCTTGTGGTTTATGAGTATTAGTTAAGAAGATTTCAAGAGTCTCAGTTGTCACGTGATCTGTGAATGACAAACATGGGTCAATGGGGATGGTTATCTACCAGTGCCTTTGCTAAGGTGTTTATCCCATCTTTCTTTAAAGAATGCAATATATTCCACCATTTATGCTTCATTTACTGCACCCAACAGCAGTAAACTCAGCTAAAATACACCCCTAAATCTCGCTTTCCTATATTTTTTATTTTATTGGGAAAACAATTTCATCGTGCTCTGGTGTTAATGAGGGAACTGATTCATTTGCTTCTGGGGCCCTGACAGCATTCTACACAAAGCGGAGAGAAATGATGAACAAGCATTCAACATGCTTCCTCACCATTTTACTTTACTCCCTGTGAGTAAATGCCACAAATTGTATGTAGTGCACAGTTGGTGCCTAGAGGACTTTGACTTTTTTGGCTGGGTAAAATCTAAGTACTGTGATAAGTAGGTCTAGCTGTCTCTATGAGCAGACTGTTTCATCATATCAAGAGTGCCTCTGACAGCCATTTACAAAATAGTTATGTTACCTTGCATGTATGAGGATTACACAAGTTTCATGAATACCTGTAATGCTTGGCTGTAATGTGATCATAGATATTCATATGCTTAAAATGTGGAGATTATCCCTCGCTTTCACCACCATTTGTCTCTTACATGCATTCATTTCTAACTGAGTGTTTCTGGACACTCACTCAACATCACAGAAGACACCTGAGGAACTGGTGCCGTTGACATTTTGGGCTGTTTAGTGATGAAGGGGACAAGACTCCTCCTGGGAGATGAGACATATATCTATCAACTGTACATCCCAGCACTAAGGATGGCAGATGAACAGACTCAGGGAAGTACAATCCTGGTTTAGTGTCAATTGCTCTAGAAAAGTGCCTCAATCAACATTAGGCTCTCCTTTGTCTGTAGAGACTAGTATAGCTTTCTGTCTGTTATAACAGGTGAATTTTCCCATTGAGCTGTAGGGAATATGTTACATGTCACAGTCATCTCTATTCAGAACACTTATCAGATTTTGATTGGCACTGTTGAAGTACAGGAGGGAGTTCATACACTTCCTAAGAACTCCTGTCAAACAACAGAAACATAAGACAGTTTTCAGTGTCATTGATGAGTTCTCTAATATACTGGTACCCCCACTGATGATGATGTGATAATTCAGGCTAAGTAGTCGGTATTTATTTTGCTGACTAGTAAGCTCCTTGATCCCATTCTGTATGTTCCATTATTGAAAGTGGCAGTACCTATCTATTGGTGCCATATTTATGATTTACAGAGCACAAACAATGTGTTAGGTGCTTTGAAGAACAAAGCCCCTGACCCAGGGAGTTTACAATCCCACTTCCTTCATTGCACTCAAAGTATAATTCTGAAGTGGCATGCAAAAGGACTAATAAATCTTAGAGACGTAACTTTGGCGGCTTAAAAGGAGACATGTTTCTTTACAGCCAGTGGCCCTTGATAAACCCACCGTGAAACTCCAGCTGAAGAGTGGTGTGAAGAGAGAGAGAAGGATCTGGCCATGAAGCTGTGTGTGTGTGTGTGTGTGTGTGTGTAAAAGAGGGACAAAAATGGTCTGGAATGAAGTGGTTGTGAAAGCCATGCTCCTCAGACTAGGCTGGTTAATTTATTATGAACCTCGCTGGCATATGCTTTAGATACAAGGGACAACTGACAGCCCTATGCTTGGATGCCTCGTACCACCCCTAAGGGGGAAAATGTGAATACACCTGAAAACATTGATGTGATATTTAGCAATGTCATGAGCAATTAGAAACTCCCACCATAATTTGAGTTTCATTTACCTGTGATGGACAACTCTGTAAAGGAAAGGCCATAATTTTCACTCCATGCACCTGAAGAAGTGGTTTTTTTACACACAAAAGCTTATGCCCAGATAAATCTGTTAGTCTTTAAAGTGCCACTGGACTCCTTGTTGTTTTTAATCGATATATTAGTGGCTTCATTTGTTCCAGTAAACATCCTTACTGTGTCATTCTCACACTCTTAATGTTCCTGCAGCAAAGGTTTCAAACTGAAAGAGATGAATTATTCAATAGTTCAGTTTTATGTATGTTTATAGTGAAGTATTCATATCATACCAGTCTGCCTGCTTCACCAGAAAACTCCTCAAGACATCGTTCTGTTTATGCCTCTGCCACTGATTCACTGTCACTTAACCTTAATATGCCTAGGTTTTCCTTTTTTAAAATTGGGATAATAGTTCAGATCCTCACCTAAAATGTACTACTACACAAGTCCTTATTAGTTATTACAATAGTCAGAAAAAGTTTAGAATAGGCAAATATAGTGACCACTAAGATGCTAAATCAGTTTAGTTCCTGCATACATAATTCTAAAATTTATAGTCTCCTGATTCATTGGCCTTATTTACTAAATGTCATCTTAAAATTGAACTTTGATGTACCAATGGCACAACTGTGAATCACACCAGTGACTAGTAACACACAGATCTGCACAGCTGGGAGTGTAATATACAGCACGTTTGCTGTTATTTTGATGGTCCAAAATTCATAAATTCTAGCCTTTCTTGAATTAATTTTAGAGGCTTACTTACAGCTGTATCTTTTGCAGCACTTTGAGGTTTCTAGCTCTTTTTTGTGACGATTTTGCTACAGATTGAATTAAAAGGAAAAACTCTAAATCAGAGCCTCCTTAATGCTATTATCTCTTGAGCAATGACCCTAATTTATTTAAATAATGCTTTAATCTTTCCAGGTTTACAGAACAGGTCTGAATGATTAGCACAATTATCTGGCTGAAAACCTGAAATACATACTCATATAAACCAAGCATCCCAATTACCTGTCTCTTGAGGTAAGAGTGTTTTGTCACATGCTTTTACGTTTTGTTGACACTTGACAAATGATCTTGCTTATGTTAAATTCATTACATTTGCTCAAATTTACAGTAGGGAAGCAACTGAAATCATAGTCAAACAGAGTAAAAAAATAATAGCTTTTGATAAATACAAAGTAATGCACATTGGAAAACATAATCCTGACTATACATACAAAATGTGGGAGACTAAATTAGTTGTTACCAATCAAGAAAGAGATCTTGGAGTCATTGTGGATAGTTCTCTGAAAACATTCACTCACTGTACACTGGCAGTCAAAATAGCTAACAGAATGTTAGGAACAATCAGGAAAGGGATAAATAATAAGACAGTAAATATAATAATGCCTCCATGTAAATCCATGGTTGCCCATACCTTGAATACTGGACCAGTTCTGGTCACCTTATCTCAAAACAAAAAAAGATATACTAGAAATAGAAAAAGTACAGAGAAGGGCAACAACAATGATTAGGGGTATGGAACAGCTTCCAGATGAGGAGAGATTAAAAACAGTGGGACTGTTCATTTTAGAAAAGAGGCAACAAAGGGGGGATATGATAGAGGATTATAAATTCATGAACGGTGGTGGAGAAAATAGAATATCAGGGTTGGAAGGGACCTCAGGAGGTCATCTAGTCCAACCCCCTGCTCAAAGCAGGACCAATCCCCAATTTTTGCCCCAGATCCCTAAATGGCCCCCTCAAGGATTGAACTCACAACCCTGGGTTTAGCAGGCCAATGCTCAAACCACTGAGCTATCCATCCCCCCAATAAATAAGGAAGTGTTGCTTACCCCTTCACATAACACAAGAGCCAGAGTCATCCAACAAAATTAGTAGGCAACAGGTTAAAACAAACATAAGGAAGTACTTCACGCAATGCACAGTCAGCCAATGGAACTCATTGCCAGGGGATGTTGTGAAGGCTAAAAATATAACTGGGTTAAAAAAAGAATTAGATAAATTCACGGATGATAGGTCCATCAATGGTTATTAGTCAAGATGGTTAAGGACACAGCCCCATGCTCTGGCTGTTTCTTAACCTCTGACTCCTAGATGCTGGGACTGGATGACAGGGGATGGATCAGTTGATAAATTGCCTTGTTTTGTTCATTCTCTCTGAAGCATCTGGCATGGGCCACGGTCAGAAGACCAAATACTGGGCTAGATGGGTGTGACCCAGTCTTGCCATTCTTATGTTCTTAACTTGCTTATTCTAAATGTTTTTAAGGTCAGTTAAATGTGAGTTTATATACAATGTAAAGTAAAAACAAAAGTATTTCAGGAAAAAATCTTTTAAAAAATATTTGCAACTTTAAAAGTCTGTCTGTGGGAAGGAGATATCATCCCTTTTCTTAACCCTGTACCAGATAGATCTCTTAACCTGAACCTTATTAGTAGTAAGGACAACCTGTTATTCCTAACGTTAAAGATCAGCAGCAGAGCTGGTTGAAAAATAAGTTTTGCTATATTTGTTAGGTTTTTTGTTTTTTATTATATCATGTCTTCTTTCTCATGGTTAAATTCCAGTTGTTTATTTCCACAGTTTAATTTCTATTGCTGATTACAACAGCAATTCTGTAATAAATATTAAACATTTCTTATACAATGTTGTGACATTCTGCTCAGGACACCCAGAACTGTGATCCACTCTGTTACCCCACTGACTCAGCCAGAGTGAACTTTGCTGGAGATTAGACTGTGTGTCAGTTCTCTGCCATACCAGTCTGCCTGCTTCACCAGAAAACTCCTCAAGACTGTGCCAGTCAAACCTTCCCAGTAACAACAGGTGAATCCCAGTTCTCAAATTCCCCGAGACGTCTATCTGCAGTGTCCAGTCCCTCTCATTGGACACTCACAGAAATTAAGTTTACTGCCTCCAGAGAGACAGACCACATACCAGCCTGTTAGGTTAGATGAGGACGCCCACTTTAATTCAATAAAATAGTACTGAAATGGTTTATAGTAAGACTAAGTTTATTAACAAAGAACAAAATTTTAAAGTTATACTAAGCAAAAAAAAAAAAAGAGGTATGATTACAAACAAACAAAACATCCTTTTTAGTGACTAAAACTCAACTTTAGGAGGTTACAATCCTTGCCTAAGCAGTTTTCTAACTTACACCAAGTTATCAGCATCTCTAGCCCTCCAGGCTAGGAGATCCAACTTTCACAGGTTCAGAGGGTTCTGTACCAAATGTTTCCTATGTGATGGATAACTCAATTTTTTTGCTCCCCTCATATTACCTAAAGACCATTGTCTCAAGAGCCTGGAAGGCCTCCTGGGGTGCAGACACTGTTCCCCAGCATATGTACTAAGTTGTCTCCTCTGCCATTTGTTAGCTTGGTGTCTTTGTTTACCTTATGTGTAAATGTACTTTCATTGTCCTCTGCCTGTAATCAAGCCAGTCAGAGGTAAATCCACATTTCTTGTCTTGGTGTATGGCCTCCCAAAGATGTTTTAAAGAACTTATTTCCAGTACACACACATTACTTTTTGTACATAACCCATACATAGATCACACAATGATTTTTGGGACTAGCTTGTCCCTAGCTTACATCTGATACATAATATGACACCTTTTAGATATGTTATGACAACAGTGTATTGGAGGTAGTGAATGTGTCAGGTCTGATAGGAATTACAGATGCCGGGCCCTCTGCCATTTGGCATTGAGGGGCTCTTAGGGTCACACATGTTAAGCCTATTGAAGGAAAAACTCTCTGAACTGCTCAAAGGCAACCTTTTCTTCAGAGCTCATTATAAAATAGGAAAGTTTTGTTCCCTTTACAGAGGCAGTGTTGCTGAAACATTTTAATGGAACAACAGTGAACAAAGGAAGACGTTTTTATGCACTGTGAGAGCAGTGACACAAAGAGAAATAGTTCAGTGTTCGATGTATGGTACTGGCATGTGGCAAAATAGCTTTTCACCTTGTTAACAAAAGGGCACCATAAAGCAGTGATATCCCAATAGAGGAGCAAATCTGCTGTGTGCTTCTATTAATGGAGTATTTTTACTGCCTAAGATAAAAAAAGACAACATAATTGCTAACATTCTGCTTGTTTTGTTTTATTTTTAATCCAAACTTTCTTCTACATTAAACTGTCCCTCAACATGATTATTGCCATAACATGACAATAACTCACAGTGCTGAAAATGTAATTGCTTTGCAGATGAGAGATAAAGAACAGTTTAGCCGTCTTGATAAAAAGCAAAATGTACCTGTAGTATGTTACCAACACACCATTTACTCACCACTAGTATATTTAGCCTACCTAAATTTCCCCAGCAATATCAACTGCATACATTATTTTCAATATCTGTATTAAACTGATGCATGCATTTAGGAATATATGGTTTCCCCTTTATTCAGTGAAGAGTTATGACTGGGAAATACATCACAGTATAATGACTGCATTTACAGAGGTGATGATAAACTTGCTGCTCTCATTGAATTTACATTAGGGAAAATCCTCCCATTGAGATTATAAAATGATTGCTCTTTAGTGGTTACTGTACTTTAAATGCATTATTTTTAGATGTGCAGAATTTCAAACCTAATGTACCTTTCCTCTCTCATGGCCCAATGTGGAACATGGATGTGGGAGTAAAAATGCCAAAATGAGAGACACCAGAAAATTAGTAGTGCAGGAGCGTAAAATAATTTCTTTAGCATAAATGATACTTTTTATAACTCATGATTCTGCAATTACAATATATAAAGAATTTACAACAATACACGTAAAATAGTAGTAGGTATATTTGTGAAGGAAATACACTGAAGTCTGTCTGAAGATTGTAATGAGGGATGGGTGATTATAAGAATTAGAATAGTTTTTATTTCTTTGAACTACTTGAAGACGTTAACTAGACTGATTTTCTTCTCTGCAGTCTCCCCATAGGCCTCTACTTCTTTTCTGACTCCCATTACCTGTCTTCCTCCCCTTCTCCTGACAACTCTCAGTTCCTTCCCCAAAGCTGATCTCTCCAAACAAATCCTATGTTTTATTACTGCCACAAGAATGTGGCTGTGCACTGCCCAGTCCTTCAATTCTTTCCCTTTCCTCCTTTTAAAGATGTGTCCTGGGGTCCACATTTGTTTCTCATGTACTCTTTAGTTGGAGGTTTTTCACACAACAGTGCATGCCAGAACTGTGTGTAGAGATGCCAGAGTCTAGGAAATAAACCACTGGGCCTCACAGTGCATCTTTACTGGAAATCTGATCACAGGGGGATCAGTGGATTACATGAGCCAGGCTAAGATTTCTGTAGGTTTGGTAATTAATATCACAATCACCTGAATCTTTAGAAATTTGTTGATGGAATTTGCCATTGAGAGGTACACTTCATTGTATTACAATACTGGGATATACACAGGGTGCATATACATGCCATTTTTAAAGGAATATCAAAACACAAAGTGTATTAAATGAAACTATTTTATCGAGTTGTCAGCATCTTAGAGTTAGTTCATAAATGGCAAAAGCAAAAATGCTGTTTTTTTCACTTTTATTTACAATATATGTAATTAAAGTAATGGGAATTTGAACCTCAGCAGGAAATTCATAATAGCACTGTGGTGGGGGAAATGAAAAGGGAGGGGGTGTCAGGAGTCTACATACAAAAAGAATGCTGCCCTTGAGATAAAAAAGTATGTATTCTTCAAAGATCCAAGTCAGGATTCAGAAACAAAAAAACATTAAACACTTTTGCTTGAGTTGATCTGGTTTTGTTTCACCAGTGCTTTACCTAAAGTTTGTTAAACTGAGTAACTGCAAGCTAGGGTGGATTTGTATAAAGAATGAAAAGTTATAGATAATTAAACACACGCACATGTGTGGGGATGTGTGCGCAGGTGCATGTATCTTTAATACATTAAAAACTATATTAAAATGTTAATATTACAAAGACAAGCCTTCAGAAGTTAGGAAAGGACAGAATTAAGGTTGCCAATGCAACCTTCATTTAGCCCTATTCCACATATACATCATAATTATCTTGCCCAACATCACATAGCAATTAAATAGCAGAGTTAAGGACGGAATCCATCTCTTATGGGACACAGTCCAGTGCTTTAAACACAACAGAATGTCCTCTCTCTTATTTCAATCCTGTCCCTTATTCACCGTCCATCCTGTGCACTGAATGATACAGGAATCCTATATGAAAAATAATATGTGATCATGTAACTAAAAAGACTTTAATATATGAAGTGGTCAGAATTAAGGTTGTCTGGGTAAAAGGTCCATGGTTATCATTTCTATTAATTGTGAGTGAAGAAAATGTGCTTCCACTCATTGGCAGAAAAAGATTGAACTTGTTTAAATTGCATTGGTGTGTGGTGCATCATGTGTTGAATCCACTGGGGAAATGAAAAGCAAAATACACATCTTAATTTAAACGATACATGGGTGCGCTCAAGGTGCATTGGCAATACCACATATAACTGAAAATGCTATTCCAATTTTTTAAAGACGACTTCTCCCTTCTGCTGGTGGATTTTTATTTGTTTTGGATTTTTTGTTTCTGTTTTGTTCCTTCAAAGTGAAATTGTGTTTTTTATTTAAATGAATGTTTATGAATACTTTTTGCAGCATTCACCAAAATGTAACTGGTACAAGTGATCACATTATGCAGTAAGCAAGATCAATATCCAAGGGCAGAAAAGTGTTGAATTTCAGGTATTGAGGGCACAGATTGACAAAAATGCCAAGAATTTGGCAAATGTTACTACTTCTCCAATACAGTCAGTAGGCTATAGGAAATTTCCAATGTGCACATAGCATGATGTTAGGTTGTCAAATGATACAGGTCAGGAGGAAGAAATATAGCTGTTTTTTACTGAAGTGGACTTACTGGAAATTGTTTTCCTTTATGTCATTTTCCTACCCTTGGACCTTGCTGATTCAGGGAGAAATGTACAATTCTGGAACATTCTTGATGGAGAAGTATATACTGCTAGGTATCTGCTATTTTAGTTGTTCCATGTTCCAGAAACAGGATAGCAGAAGACAACCTTGTTGTGAAGCCCTTGCTGCAGTGAGAATTTCATGGAGTGTGATTTTCCCCAATCATGGTTTCCAGTTTGCCTACTAATCTTAGTTTGCCTAGGGTGGCACAGGCCCAGCTATCTGACACACCCAAATTGCCCACTTTGGAGGGGTGGGGAGGCAGAAGGGACCAGCACAGGCTTTTGTGCTATGAACTGTATATGAAACATTTCTTAAACTGGAACCTGGAACACACCCCTCTCATCGAATGATGGACTCACAATTTTTGGACCTTCATATACAAGGTAGATTTGCTGTTTGGAACAAACTCACCCTGCATACCATTGGTGTCCTACCTTTTGTCACATGAACTGAACCAATGCAACATTTCCATGGCAGGATTCTGCTAGACCCGTTGGAGCAGCATGGGGAAGATGGTTATTAACGGCTATCATTGTCTATGGTCAGGCCCCAGTGTTGAGGATGGCAGCTGTGTCAGCATTTTCAGTGTTGCCTTGGCCTTGTCAGGGAATGCTTGTAAAACCCTGATAAGATGATCTTCCATCTTGTGAACATATTGTGGTCACAAGACTTTCTCATAGGCATCCTTGCTTATGCACTCACTAACCTCACTAATGAGGAGGTGTCAAGGTTCCTTCCCCACTCTGAACTCTAGGTTACAGATGTGGGGACCTGCATGAAAACCTCCTAAGCTTACTTTTACCAGCTTAGGTTAAAACTTCCCCAAGGTACAAATTATTTTACCCTTTGCCCTTGGATTTTCACTGCCACCACCAAACTTTATCTGGGTTCCTGAAAAAACAGAGTTTGGACACGTCTTTCCCCCCAAAATCCTCCCAACCCTTGCACCCCACTTCCTGGGGAAGGTTTGGTAAAAATCCTCACCAATTTGCATAGGTGACCACAGACCCAAACCCTTAGATCTTAGAACAATGAAAAGCATTCCGTTTCCTTACAAGACGACTTTTAATAGGAGTAAAAAAAATAATCACCTCTGTAAAATCAGGATGGTGAATACCTTAGAGGGTAATTAGATTCAAAACATAGAGAATCCCTCTAGGCAAAACCTTAAGTTACAAAAAAGACACACAGACAGGAATATTCATTCTATTCAGCACAGCTATTTTCTCAGCCATTTGAAGAAATCATAATCTAACGCATATCTAGCTAGATTACTTACTAAATTCTAAGACTCCATTCCTGTTCTATCTCCAGCAAAAGCATCACACAGACAGACACAGACCCTTTGTTTTTCTCCCTCCTCCCAGCTTTTGAAAGTGTCTTGTCTCCTCATTGGTCATTTTGGTCAGGTGCCAGCGAGGTTACCTTTAGCTTCTTAACCCTTTACAGATGAGAGGACTTTTCCTCTGGCCAGGAGGGATTTTAAAGGGGTTTTACCCTTCCCTTTATTTTTATGACAGGAGGACAAGGAACAACATGCATGACCCATGTATGACATCAGCAGAGTATCTGCTCACAACATTATCTTTGTGCTGTGCAATACCAATGGCATGCTGACAGCTGATGCTAGAACAGCTTGATCAGAAAGCATTGGACATGTCCTTGTGGATGCAACCATGACCAACAATGGAGAACAACTGTTCAATCTTTGTGCTACATCTGCACTCCATGTTTCTGATACCAATTTCCAGTGGAAAAACTTATATGCATGGACTTAGTATTCAAATGATGGACAATCCCTCAAAGCACTAGACCACATTGTCATATCCAATAGGTGGAGAAGCTGTATACACCACTATCGGATGTTCAGGGGGGCTGAAATTGGCAATACTGACCACCGGTTGCTTGTGGCCTTGATGAAACTGAAGCTGAAGACAACTCAAACAAAGCCTTCCATTAGTCATTTAGACTGACAGAAATTGATTGATGTTGACATCAAAATGGAATACCAAGCTGAAATCTGCAGATGATTTGATGTGCTAAACCTTGCAGATGAAATACCTGAAAGCAAATCAACAATTTGTGGGGCTGTTTCTAGTCTTCTGTTATGGATGCTGCCAACAAAGTGGTGGGGGAAAAGGTGTCATAGCCCCAAACACCAGTGGACCAAGCAACAGATTCTGGACATCATAAAAAAAAAAAAAAAGATGTGTGGCTTGCTTAAATGGGAACAACCAAGAATACTAATGGGTAGCAATGCTATAAAGTGGGATTGTGAGATGTTTTGGGCAAATAAGGCTTAATCATCCAGAAATTCCTATAAAGAATTGTACACGTTAAAAGCCAGTTTATGGAACACATCTTTGTTTGCCAAAGAGGGACACTGTTACATACTGAATATTGAGGCAGAATGTTCTTGCCATCTACTCAGACACCTTCAGGAGCTTCTTAACTGCCCCATCAGAGCTGCAGAGAGGCAGCTCCAGCATGATGCAAAGATTCCAGTGACCACACCTCCACGTAACATAGAGCATGTCGCTGTTGGAGGTTTGAAGCACAGCCTGTAATCTCAAGAATGGCCTTGCTATTAGTATTCATGCAGAGCTGGTCAAGGATGGTAGTCATTCCATCTTGAAGGAAATGACCTATATTATCAACCAAGTATGGCTTCATGGAAAACTGCCTGGTGACTGGTGATGGGATTATTCTCCCATTTTGGAAAGGGAAAGGCAATGCTCTGGTGTATTCCCATCATTGCAGCATCTCTTTTCTTTCTATTACAAGCAAACTGTTCACACTGGTTCTTCATGAGCATATTAAGACCCCCTTAAGGAATCTATGCCATCTACTGCAAGCTGTGTTTATGCCCGGCCAATCAACCATAGAGAATATTTTTTTACCATTAGAGACGTTATCTAAAAAAGCCCAAGAGTTTCAGGAAAAATGAAGTGTATATAACCTTTACTGATTTAAAAGCTGCCTTTGACTATGATGATCATTACTCCCTTTGGCTCTGCCAGAAAACTTCTCATAGAAATGCATCACCAAAGTGAGAGCTATCTCTACTTAGGTACTAGAATGTCCAACTGGTTTGAGTGCAACAACAGTGTCTGTCAAGGGTGCATGGCTGCCCCGATCGGTTTAACACTTGAAGGGTTCATGTAGAGTTCATGCACCTGGAAACATTCAGGGCACACCCTGAGTGTTGTGTAGGAGCAGTGCACACACTGCTCCGTCCAAGGACATGGACCATGGGAAGTCGCCCAGAGGACATGAACCGTGGGAAGCTTCCTTGGACTGGGCTCAAGGCCTGAGAACAAGGACTGTAGTAGATAGAGGCTGGTAAATAAGAATATTAATCAAAGTCATATTATTTCCTTTGTTGATGCCTTTTGCGGTCGGAGTATGTAATGCACAGGAGGGAGAGAAATAAAAGGGAAGGTGGAAAGCTGACAGGCAGAAGCCCGTTAGCAGGCCAGCTTGCTTGCTTGCAAAAAGCTTTGTCCTGTCTTGTCTTTGAACCACAACAAACACAGTTATTGATTGAAAGATGAAAGCTGTCACTAGCCGCCTAGCATGGGAGCAGTACTGCATGACTTCTGCATAACAGACATGGAATATGCAGATTACACAGGTATATTCACATCCTCACGAACTAATCACATCAATGCCCTGAATATATTTACGGAAGAAGCAAGTAAGCTTTAAGTCAATTGGAAGAAGACTAAATTGATGAAAGTGACTGATGAGCCTCTTTCTCTTACCCATCATAAATCGATGGACAAGAAGTTTAAATATCTTGGCTCTGTTGTCACCAAGGAGGGAGGTGATGTGAAACATCAAATCAGCAAGGCCATGGATGTTAAGCACACTCTTTGGAAGCCTCTGTGGGGTCAATGCCACATAGCTACTCAAACTAAGATGCATATTTATCAAACAGCAGTGACTTCTGTCCTCTTGTATGGCTCTGAAACCTGGGTCACTACAGAGATGCAAATGCACCAGCTAGATGCTTTTGAGATGAAAATAGCAATGACATAATGAAGGCCCATGGTGATTCATCATGTTACAAATGAGGACAGGCATTGGACCAATCACCCTCCAATATCTTCCCAAATGATCAGTGCTGGCTCTGGTGCCTGGCCATCTGCTCCATATGCTGGAATCCATACCAGCCTGCCAGCTTTGTGTGTTCAGTCCCATACAAGCTGGTTGGAAAAGACCTCAGATGCTGGAAGGATGTTATGGCTTCCAACCTCTCTCTCCTCAGCCTTCATATAGAGCAGGCCAGAACATTCCAGAGAGCCTGGTCTCCTGTCATAGGGGTGATTCAAAGTGTGCACGCTATCCTCCATGAGTAGAAGAATTAACAAATGAATTAATAGTCCAGAAAACCAAGAATGGTTCATGTTATTCTGTTGCCTTTTAAAATAACATCACTGCACATTAAGCAGTGGGGTTCATTGTCAGACTTGTCAGGAAAAGTGTGTGGCCCCTTTAAAGGCTAGAGAGCCATAGAGTGGCTTCAGACCAAGTGAGCATGGGTACATTGATCCGTCCCTTCCCAGGTCACTAGGAGAGAATGGGTAATATTTAGGTCCATGCCAATACAGAAAAAGCCCTCTTACCTAGGCCAGGTAGAGCAGCAGGAACTGCAGCACAGCAAACTTCGATCTCTCCTGGCACCTCATGGTAACAGACTGGTGAGAACATAGAGAACTGAGGGAGGAGGCCTTCTCTTCCAGCCTACAGTGGCAGAAGCAGGCATTTTATAGCAGAAGGAGAAGGGAAGGGAAGGGAGTTTCAAACTCATCAGCATGGGGGCATAGCAGACCAGTGATAATGGGTTGTGGTGTCCCCACTCCTCCCAGCTCAGGACGAATGGAGTGGGGCTCGAAGGGCAATGGGAAATTGGGTGGGTAGGATCCTTGCTGTATGGGCAAAGGGCTTGACCCAGGCCTGGGGCTGGCGGATTCCAGTGTGCTGTGCTCTGTCTACCAAATGGATTCCCCTCTACTGGGAAGTAACAACGATGCTGGGGAATCAAATACTCCCAGTGGTGAGCTAGCTGCATTTGTGGGTGAGGGAGCCATCAGAGAATTGATTCAGTTGCTTGTGAAGTTGTTTCCACAGCACTATAATGTTTACTAGGTGTATTGGGTCACCGAGAGCCAGAACATTTGAACAATCAGATTGCTGGAAAGGAGAGCAACATAGCTGGCAGGGGTGTGTGTGACCAGCTGGAGGTAGCATGGGCAGGGTGTGAAATAAGTCCCTGCCATGGAATGCTGCATTGGGTGTCTGTTGCACAAACCTTAGTGGGGTTCAGGGACACTTTTCCTCTCAGGGGACCCAAGTGGGGCGGGAAGGGTGGTCACTTACCCTACTATCCCCAGAGTGCAGGAGACACAAAACCTAGTACGATAGCAGGACTAGCTAATAGGCTACGGGGGAAGGGAGGGGGATATCTGGTGCCCTAGTAGCTGTGGCGGGGGATGTCTGGGGTACAAACCCCTTCTACAGAAGCTAGTGTCATTACACAACTGTTGCAAGCTAACCTTCAGTTGTTGCAGCAGCTGAGAACTTCCATGGGTGGAGGGGCTGGAAGCAACAATGGAACCCAGCATGGGCTCAAGTTTGGGAAACAGGCGATAGTCAGACAGGGCAGACTCCTTGATGGTAAAGGAGGGGGGCTAACAGTGTCTTCTGATGAGGAATTTGTTTATAAGATATTTCATTGCCATTTTAGGTGTATGCTTTTTCTCTGTCTAGAGTGGAAGTCAAGAAGGGAACATAGAGACATGCCACACGCTCAGCCTCCTTGACCTATTTGTAACTGAGAACGAACCTTTCCTTGTGACCTTTCTCTTATGTACTACTGGAGTCTGTTGCAAATAGAACAGCTGTTTCTCCCACTCTGTTGCATGGTTATTTTAAGTGTCTGTCTTTGAGCAGATGTTCTTGTGCATAAAAACCAAAGGAAGTAAAATACACAAACAACAGGCGGCTGGCTCTTGGATATAGACAAATGCCACACAATTGTGGTTAATCTCTTGTGTGTGTGTGTGTGGGGGGGGGTTATTTAGGAATAGAAGGCCAGATTCACCAGTATACTAGGGACAATTAGCATCACTCTAGTGTGAAGCAACCCTAAGGCCAGCTTAACTGGCCAGGGCAATTTGTCTCATCCCATTCTAAATTTGTACTCCTTTGAGTCTCTTGGGCTTAAAACTGGGCTGCAGACTTGAACACTTTCAGCTATGCTTAACAAAATGCAGGCTTCCTTCCTAGTTAAAAACTTGAGTTTTTGAAGTCCAGAGGCACCTTCCTCCTCCTCCATGGTTTGGAAATAAGGATGGAAATAATGCTTAATATGTTGGAAATAACTGCTGTCTCAAGAGTCTTCAACCTTTATGTTGGCTGTCGAGTGGTTGGGGCCATTTTGTATAAGAGGGCTACAGGAAGAAATGGAGAAAAACAGAAGACAAAATACAGAAAGGACCTTTCAAACTCCCATACAACCTCTATAAAAGCAGCAGAGAGAAAAGGAGTGTTTCTATTCAACTCCAAGGCTCTGTAAAAGATGGAATTTAAACATAAGGAGCTCTGTCAAATGAGCAGAGGTGAGAACTATTCTTTATTAGAAAACACTTTCTGAAAGAGATCAGAGAAAGGAGGAAATTACATATATTTTCAATCCAAAACTCAGAGTAAAAGGAAATAACTGAAAAAAGTTACAACGGCTATGAAAACATTGGACATTCCACACACACACACACACACACCCCTACCTGCCTGGTATAAAAATTTCAATAAAAAGATTATAGAGGATATGGAAAATAGGTAGCTCTAGAGAAATAAAAAACTTCTGAAAATAAAGAGAGCACCACACAGGACATTATTTCTACCACCCTCAGTTTTAGAAGAAGATAATACTCCTGGTTACAATGTCCTGTCAATCAGTGCTTCTGTAGGCAGATTCTGTGAAGTGATAGATTTCGTTAATAGTGGCCCACAATGCCAAAGTAATAGACGGCAGTAGCTATGCTATGCTACCAGTTATACTGTCTTGCAGCTCTCCATGTAATTGCTGCCTCATAGCACAGTAGCAAAGTGTAATATGAAATATTAGAATTTAAGGCATCCACATATATCTGTGACTCAATGTCTTTGAAACAGGTCATTCAGTGGGAGATAATATGCTATGCCACCTGTTGTACCTTTTCCCTCAGTTGTTGCTCTGTTATGGCACAGAGCTGCTGCTAGCAGTGGATCAAACACTAGGGCCACCATTGCTTTGGGTTACGTGTGAGTATAGTCTTCTGTTTCTCCCTAAATTGGGCTACCTATTCTACTGCCACGTGGCTACTGCAAAGTTAGAGACTTACTCAAATAATAATACCCTAATGTCAACAATGGGTGCTATCTTCTCTTCAATAGGCTGTCTACTACATTGCCATGTGTGAGAGATGCTCATAAACTCACTACTCTGTGGACCCAAACATCAAGGCCTTATCAGTTAGGAAAATGGTTGGCTGAGGTGGTAACAGGAAAGGTAACATGTTGCTACATCTCATGAAAAGCAACATCAGTGTTCTGAAAAAACAAAAATCCAACAAGCTGGTTCATAAGAAAGCAGCAAATAGTGTGCTGGTCCATAAACCCCAAACATCAGCCTGCATGTAATTTGTTCATGGTTGGCACATTGGGCCTTCTTTTTAAGAAGAACAAAATCCAACACCCCCTTCTCCCCCCACTTACGAAGCTCATTGAGGCAGTGCACTGTAGTAAGTCTGTAAGGGACCTGAATACGAGCAGCAGCAGAGTACTACACATTATTTTTTCTTGGTTGTCTTCAACATTTGCATAGCAGAGGCTTCCCTTTAAGTAGGAAAGTATATTTCTGATTGAACTGCCACACAAACAAACAGATTTAATTCTTAAAACTCACTCATTAAATCTAGAAGATGAACAAAAACAAAGGGAAAGATTCTCTTACAGTCTGGCCCTCCCATGCACTGCTCTGGCAGCAGTTGGCTAAATCTCTCCCTTCCAAAAATTCCCTCAGCATGGGACAATTCTCAGAGGTGGCATAGGCTGATGCTACCAGCTGGGTGATGCTTTGGAGGGCTATTAGCAGCTGGTGCAATTCAAAGAAATTTTGAGGCTTCTCTAAACTATGTTGAGACCAAATCATTGCATGCCTGGCCAGAGTGTAATGCAGCTGCAACTTGTTCCTTTATGCATCTCATGCTGCCTATTAGGGAACGGTCACAGCACAGAATCTGTCCCAAAATCTCCATTAGAGAGAGAACAGAGTAACATTCTGCATCTGAAATGAAACACAAAATGCTATCTCCCTCACAACTGATCCTTCAATAGCCAGGGACACTCATCTATATTTAAAAGTACAGTCAGAGAATTATATCTCCTTACAGCTGCATAGCAACACACATTGAAGTGGCATTTGGGAGTATTGTAATATATAGTTTAATCTCTCTCCTTTTTGGAGTATAGGAAATGGCAGTGATGGGAACAGAAGTACATGATTAGCTCGATATAAAAATGTGTATCACATTGCATTGGCATCTGGAAAACAAAGATTAGAAACGAAACCAAAATGTTACTTACAATATTTAAAAATGTAAATTATTCCCTCCACCTATCAAGCAAATTCCACACAATACCCATATACCTAGTAAGGAAAATGTCAACATTTCTTACATTAAGGTTGCCAGAACCAGACACACACATGCATTCATTGCATATGGTATTCAGATCAGAGCTATTTTTGTTGTCTAAACAAGGTTCTCCTTTGCAAATCTTGAAATACTTCACTTGAGCTATAAATTCCTATAGATTCTTAATATCATTTCCCTTATGCAGCTAGAACATATGATCTTTCCTTTCTGTAGACACATTTCTAAATAAAGTTATTTTTGATTACTATAATTTTGATTAAACAGATCTGGAATGATTTTGACTGCACAAAGTAAAAATAAGTATACAGTTGGGAACAATTGTTTGTTGAATTTTTGAAACCTGACATATTTCTTTCAAGTCGAGTAAATTGTTTCAGAAGTCAGAAAAAAAAAATCACCCACCTGTTTCATTGTTAAGATACAGCACTTGTTTTCTCCTTTTCACAATGGACTAAATATGGCTTTCTAGTCTGTCATTGTACTGAATGTGTGGCATTGGTTACCGCTATTTCTGCTCCCTCAATCTAAGTCTTTTCTCTATTACCTCTCTAATCACAGCTGTGAGACACTTTCTGCTTCAGTTGACTGTCTACCTTGTGCTTCTGAACATTCCCTTTTAGTCCTGTAAATCATTTCATCTCTTTAAATCTCACCTAAATCCTCCCTCATCCTAGAACTTATGGTAGAGTATCTCTAAGCATTTTCTGATTTTGCACAGATGTGGACATGACTGTATATTTGCTAATCATGTTCAGCCATATAGAAGATACAGAAGAAAACAGTCCCTGTTTCAAAGATGTTACAGCCCAGATACAAATAAAAAACATTATTTTTGTTTCTGCCTGCCAATTGGCAGATACAACAAGAGTCTATTTAACGAATTCATGGACGATCACTCCCCACCTAGTAGCTGAATACATCGCATGTGTCTCATTCAAGTTAACCTAGCCACAATTTCAAACTCCAAGCCTCTTGGCCAGGTCATGGTCTAGCACTACTGAAGTCAATGGGAATTCTCCCTGGAAACTTCTTCAAAGCACACTAAAGTCATTGGGACTTCAATGGGTTTTGACTCAGATGCTAGAGGAGCCAGTAGTTGCAGTACTAAACTTCTTTGAGCTGCCACCCACCAGTTGCATTTACCCCATTTACTCACATGAATGTGTCATTCTACATCTACAGATTATCTAAACAATGACCACGGATAGCTCTTAAAAGGATTTTTGCTTTAGATCCCAAATCATGAAACATTGAGACACTGGAATGTAGTTAATATATGGAAGCTGGATACACTACTTCTCTGAAGGAGCGCTAACAAGTTAGCAGACTAATTGATTGACATGTTAGTATCAATCATAGCAGTCTTAACTCATGGCTTAAGATTTTAAACAAAAGGCTATAAAAGCCAGAGCTGAAGCAGTGAGCCTTCTGAACTATCTTGGAATCGGTCCCCACACTAAGCATATCCCTTTGCTTTGCATTATGAACATGCTTTTACACTACATTACCAACACGTCTACCCTATGGAAAGTTTTCAGAAGTATCACCACTGTTGCCAACACCAACTTAGCTCCACTGGAAATGGCAACTTCGGGAGCCTGAGGCTGACAGTCTGCCAGCCAGTGTTTTAAGCATGTCTAACCAACAGAATGCCTAGAATACTGGCAACAGTTCTATACTTGAGCTTCCAGCATTGCTAACTGAATCAGCGTTAGCAACAGTGAGAAGTTTTTGCAAATAGCTGATGAATATATATACACAACATAAGTTGGTCCATTCACTTTTCAACCTTGAATTAAGTGTCTTAAATAACTATTTAATTTGCATTTTAAAAAGCAGCTGTATTGTGAGTTAATTAAATATTGATTGCTCAAAAAGCACTTACCGAAATTCAGTATTAATACAAGAGATATGCAAAGTTGCTAACTCATTTATGCAAAATTACCTCTGCAATACACATATAATTATATTCTTATTGTTTTAAAATGAACTCCCATTGTTGCTTGAAAATGTTGTTTAGAACTTTAATTGGTATGTAATAAGAACAAAAAGAATTTGTTAGTTCTTAGTTAATTAAGACATTTCTGATTCTGGATCCCTGCTCTACTTCATGTCATAAGTTTCAACAGAGTAGGAACTGGAGAACAAAAAGGATTTTAACTGTATATTTGAAAGTGTGTTATTTGTAACTCTTATGTTGGGGTCTCCTAGGGCCTGATCCAAAGCCCACTGAAATCAGTGGGAGTCTTTCCAGTGACTTCAATGGGTTTTGATCAGAGCGTTATGCTTCTCGTTTGGGCGGGGCGAGGGAAGGACAGGACACAAGTTATTGCATTTATAAAATACATTTTTTCTTATACCATTGAGCTCTTTTGCAATAACATGTTTCCACTAGCTCACTTTTACTAACATAATCACTTCACATTTGAACTTTGGGAAGGAGTAACTTGGCCTTGGCAACAGGACCGGAAACAGACATCTAGATCCAAAGCCACTGTATATTAGCAATATTTGACAGCTCCAGATCTAAAATTCATAGCAAAGATGATAATGAGACCTAACCAGAATCCAGGATCTAAATACCTCAGAACTCTGTGAATGTTCAGATTTGGAGTTGCCTATGAAATTCACACCTTTGACACCATCTTTACTAGTCAGAGAAAAAAAATCACAACATACATTGAGGTTCAGCTTTTGCAAAGAGAATCATAGGAGTGGCCTCCTGCATCTTCACAGAGCCTCACTTATGTCAGTGGGGTGCTACACAGGCACAGTTGCCCACACAGTTTCCTGTATAGGGACAGGACCAATGTATACAGTGGAAGTCACCCGTGTTTTTCCTTCTAATTTCCTGACTGACTGAGACTACCCCTGTGTTTCTCTAATGGTAGGTAGGTGCTCATTTTCTTAGGTGGATATACCCTTATGCACCAGATACAAACCAAATCAAGAATTTTTTCCTTAATGCTTGTCTATATGAGGAACTGACCAAAATAGCTATTCTGGAATATGCTAAAACCAGGAAAAGGCACTCTTATTCCCCCCCTCACACACAAAAGTGTCCACACAGGGCAGTATTCTGCAATATCTATTGCAATTTAAATTTACACCTTATCTTATTGCAGTATAATTTCATTGTGTAGACAAACCCTATGAAAATTCTCCCCAAAACAATCAAAATTCACAGCTATTTTACATTATAGTGCACACCATCAGTGATACTCCTTTACAATTAATTTTAACATATACTCATGAAGACATTTTACAGTGAGATGTTATAAGTAGCAGCAGAACACATTCCATGGGCACTTAAATACTGAAATATATACGTTGCTGTTCTGCAAACACAGTCTGAAGAGACATTGCTGATGGTCTGTAGATTCAAATATTTTAAGGGACAGACAGTTGGGGCTGGCATTTGAGGAGAGGAAGTTGGGTTATGGGAAGATATTTCTCTTATGAAGTGGTTCAGAGCATGAAAAGGTTTAAGAACCACTTTAGAAACAGTCCTGCACAGTAGTAAACAATTCTAAACAAAATGTAAAACAAACAATCTAAAAGGAAATGAGTGAATACACACACACACACACACACACACCACTCGGGAGCACCATGCTTTTACACTATACCTTTGTGTAAGTGTGTACTTTAGGGGCATTTCTTCCCACTGCTTTTTCGTAAGGCATCTTTAGGAAAACCAAAAGCCTTTCTAGCTGCAATCCCATTATTTTTCTTCAGCTGGGTTCCAGCGGATCCTCTGTTTCCTGTTGATCTGATTCTTTAAAATATTATGTACACTAAAGCTGATGTAAAACAAAAATACCTATTTCACTTGTCTGCAAGCTGAAGAATGAGGAGATGAGGCAGGCTGTCTACGTTCAGAAGATGCCTTGTCTGGGATTTGGAGGAGAGGAAAGTCTCATCTGCACCTGAAGTTCTAATGACTAGAGATTAGGATAGCTGGCTTCTCAGCAAAAACCCTAAATGGCAGTGTGGTCTCCCAAGACGACAGCACAATGTGGGGGAAGAGAGAGGAGAGGATTTAATGGAGAAATACATCAATAGGAGGTGGGAGCCCATGTTTATTATGTTTATGTAAAGCCAACCCATAATCTGCACCTTTGGATGTTCTCCAATCTCCAGTATTAGTTTAGGGAAGAAGAAATTTAATGACTCCTAAGGCAGTGGTTCTCAACCAGGAGTATGCATCCCCCTAGAAGACCTCTGCATACCCCCAGGGGTTTCATCAGCTCATCAAGATATTTGCCTAGTTTTACAACATGCTACATAAAAAGCACTAGTTAAGTCAGTTGAAATGAAAATTTTTCAAAATGACTTGTTTATGCTGCTTTATATATTATACACTGATGTGTAAATACATTTATATTCCAATTTATTTTATAATTATATGGTAAAAATGAGAACATAAGCAATTTTTCAGTAATAGTGTGCTGTGACACGTTTGTATTTTTATGTCTGATTTTGTAAGCAAGTACTTTTCAAGTGAGGTGAAACTTGGGGCTACGCAAGACAAATCAGACTCCTGAAAGGGCTACAGTAGTCTGGAAAAATTGAGAGCCACTGTCCTGAAGGATCTATTCTTGACACAATCTTATTTAACATCTTATCTCACAAAAGTAAGATGTTAAATAAATATTTGAATAGCTGCAAGCCTTAAAAATGGCCAACCTTGTTTCTCCCCATATTATGCTGTACACCTTCAAATGTCTTACCAAAATTTACTTCCATTATAACTCATTTATTGGGAGCATGCAGGAGGACTAGGGAAAAAAGTCACTAGTGGCTGTATTATCTATTCTGAACATACTATTAAAGTGAGCAAATTTTCTGTGCAAGAATGCATTTGATTATGTGATGGAGCACTAGAGAAGGTCTACTGTGTGTTGATTTGAACAGTGACTTATTATAAAACCAGAGAACTGCACATAAAAAGGAAGCATGAGCCCTATTCTGAAGCTTAGAAATACTGTACCTTATTTCCAAGGTTATAACAAGAAAGCAGTTACATGTCCTTTTACTTTGTTTCATTTAGTTACAAGGCAACTGGATGCACTGAACCTCAAACAACACAAATGTCAGAATTGATGCCTGATTAAACCTAATTACCATCTTATCTGAGGCATTCACTGCTCACTGTTACCATTTTGCAACATTAGTTAATGTGATTATTTAACAGATCATCTGTTACTGTAGGTGTTATATTTTTTAGCTTTACTTTCATTACATTTCTATTGAGAACACTGGCCCTGGATATCAGGACTGGCCAAGTTCCATACAGGATAGGATGCAAGAGTATGGGCCAAAATTTAAGCCTCTGTGCTTCCCAAACCCCAAGGCTATCATGCACCAGTTCAGCCTCCAATGCAAGATAAAACCAGGGATCAACAGAGCATGGCAGTGCTTGGGCCACTTCTCCTCTCCTCAGCCCTGCCTTTATCATGTTGAGGGACAGGGAGATGGAGTATATTCTGCTCCCAGATTTATCACACCTAAGGATTCTCTTGTGTTGGAGGAACCTAATCCATGCACTGAAATATATCCTCTTTGGCCTTGAACAAGCCATTTACCCACTATCTCGGTCCTCCTAGAAATACTAGTATAACATTCACATACCTCACAGGGGCATTGTGAGAATTAATAAATTAGTATTTGTAAAATACTTAAGGAGTAAGCTCCTGATATCACCTGCTGAGGAAAGAAGGTGGTACAAAGAGCCTATCCTCCTCTCCCATCTCCTGCAATTCTAGGCATAAAATTCAGTGCGGGAAGTGCAAAGTACAGTTTGAATTCTCCCATATCATCAGTGGAGGCAGCTGCATTCTGAATCAGTGATTCTGCTAACTTGTTTGCAGTGTTATTATAGCTGTGTTGGATCCAGGATATTAGAGAGACACAGTAGGTGAGGTAATATCTCTTACTGGGCTTCTCCCAAACCCAAACAGCAGCTCTAAGTAAGCTCAAATGCTTGTCTCTTTCACCAATGAAGTTGTTCCAGAAAAATATATTGCCTCACCCACCATGATTCTGCTAATAATTCTCATCTCATGAATTCAATAAGCAGTTTAGCATCATTGAAAAGACTTTATGCCCACTAGAATCTTGATAAATACATGTTCTAGTTATTGTGAGTTCTCTCTCCTCTTGTTAAGGATTGCAAAGGAAGGAGTTACTGAGGCCAAATGCATGATGAAACAGATGTTATCTGATTATTTTTGCTTTCTTTTAAAAGTGAAAGTTACAAAACAATACTATATACACCTCTGTATATTGTAAAGAGCTCAGAATTCATAGCAATATTTAGTAGTTTATCTCAGACCATGAATAAGATAGTAAAACTTTCCACCAGAAACACAAAATAGAATCTCTCGGGGATTCCTCAGTAAATGCACGCTGAGGAAGTGAAGCCCCTAACCAACTAGCAGTTCCCAGCTACTGCACTATGGATTGTGTGGCACTATCTGCCCCTGCCTTAATCTAGCAGTGGTTGCTCTATGGCATTGGGAGTTTCCCTTCTCCCTGTGGTCTAAGCGTAGAGAAAGGCTGCTGCATTCCACTACCCTCCAGTGACCTGGCTATGTCACTCCCCACTTAGTATCCTCCCTGAAGTTGAGGAAGAGGGGTGTAGTTGTCATTTACTGCCATTGAAAATACCAAGAAAGCAATCTACTGAATCAGGACCCAGGACAGATCTTTGAAACCACTAGTTGCACAGAAATGTCAAGAGGCTCAGGAGGGGAAGTTTCTTGGTGGCCTGGATTCAGTATCCATCCTCCAAGTGAGCCATCATAAGATTGTTACAAGCCAACTTCTGTAAACTCATTCTGCAGGGTCTGTTACATATAGCCCACAGAAACCAAAACCCACAGAGCTTATTCTCCCTATTTTCAAACTATAAGCATTTGGAAGTCAGCCACCTCTCCCAAGGCAGATCAGTTTCTCAAATCAATAGTCCGGATAACTTGTCAATATGAGTTTCCCCAAGAGATCCACCACCAACAGAAACTAACAAGAGAATCTCTGATGCCACCTGTCTTGAGTCTTATAGTTCTGTCATGGTTTCTTACTCTTTGGCCTACATTTTCCATTGGAAGCTGGTGGCTTCTGAAAGCATGCAGGCAAATTTGAGAATAATTAGGGTTATTCAAAAAACATGCAAGACCAACCCATCTTGCCCCCACCATTCAAAAACCCTTAATTTCTACTCCCATATCCAACATCTAAAAATTAAACATTAAAAAAATTTCTCCTCATGACTGGCCATCATCTTACATGGGCCGTTCATTGATATTGCTGTGCCATTGGCCTATCAAGCAGCTAGTCGCTCAAATTTTCAGTGATCGTTCTCCAATAAAGAGCTCTCAAACTAGCTGTTAAGCATCTGTCCCCTGCAAAGACTGTATCAAAGAGATTGCATAAGATGAGGATGTGCAGCGCATCTTATGTATTTAGATAACCACTTTTTTGTAATTGCTATTACATGACTATGGATACAAATGTGTGTCATGCTTCACCTGCCCATGTGACTGCTAGATTAAGTAAATGATTAATGGCTTTAGTATGTCTTGTCATCACTGTTTACTAATCCAAAAAGTACATTCTGCTTCCTTTGACATACTGAAGAGGGGCTGCATGCCCCAAACAGGTGACACATCAGCAAAATGGTGTGAATTCAAATCAATCCCAGAACAGAGGTAATTTAAATCCCACCATTTTAAAATGTTCTGCTGTCATCAATTTCAGAGTGGTAGCCGTGTTAGTCTGTATCAGCAAAAACAACGAGGAGTCCTTGTGGCACCTTAGAGACTAACAAATGTATTTGGGCATGAGTTTTATTCGGGCATAAGTGGGCTAATTTTCCCCTAGTGTTACACTCAGCTTCTTGTCAACGGTCTGAAATGGGCTACTCTCATTACCACTTCAAAGGTTATTTTTCCTCCCTTGGTATCCTGCTGTTAATTGATTTGTCTCATTAGACTGACCTCACACTTGGTAAGGCAACTCATATCTTTTCATGTATTTATACCTGCTCCTGTATTTTCCATTCCATGCATCTGATGAAGTGGGTTCTAGCCCACAAAAGCTTATGCCCAAATAAATTTGTTAGTCTCTACTGTGCCACAAGGAGTCCTCGTTTTTGTCACCAATTTGTAATTTTATTTCTATATTTCCTTGTGTTTTGTTTGTGGTTTTGGTAGCAAACATCCACAAGGAATGCTACACCTTCAACTTTTAATAACTGGAAAACAAATGAAAGTGAATATTAAATTAAAAATTAAGACTTTTGCCTTGTAATGCACAGGGTTTTGTACAGGTATAAACAGACATATCAGGTACAGCTATAGACTCGTTTGACAAACATATGGTTTCAACAGTTCTAGTCTGATTCCATGTAAGGATCAACTCTTAAAATACTGCAAGTTAGAACATGTTCTACATTGTGTCCTACTTTCAGTGAATTACGAGTTTCTTCATTTCCCATTCTAGTCTCAGTCTATCAAAGTCTAGAATTTCCTGTGGCTCCATAAAGCTGGATTTCTTTTTAATAGCAACATCTGTATGCAAAAGTATGGACACTCAGCTGGCAAATCTGGTTGCCTGCTAAGTAGTCCTCTTTTACATCCTTATTCCATGCTTCATTATCAAGTTGCTCTATAGTTTGGTTTTGCATAAGTTATCAAAATAAGGGAGAAAAAACTGAAGCCCTATCCCATTTTAATGAAACCATAGCCTTATATACCCCTGTTATTACAATTATAGTTGTCCATGTCTTGAGTGGCAGTCTTGCTCTTTGCAATGCTCTGGCAGCACAAAAAGCCCAGGAAGTAGCCAAATCTTCCTAGCTAGGTATTCCCTAGCTGAAATGCAGCTGACATCCAACTCCTATGGTCCCCCTCCACTACAGACCCCAACGCAGCATGGGGGCAGAGGGGGAGGAGCGCGATGGAAACAGGAAGGGAGCATGGCCAGCACACAATTCCCATCTGGTGGATTGCCCTTTATCAGCTGATATCGTTTTAGAGCACATTAAATGTACTGAGGCCAGGACTAGAATAAAACAGGTCCCAGAATCAAGGAGCCACAGCCAGCTTTCTGGGGATCCCCCTCTCAGCATTCTGCTGAGTTCAACTGAAAATCTGGGGCATTAATATTATACTATTGCTGAAGGTATCTTTTCACCAAAACTGCTCTATAGTAACTGCTCTATAGTGGACACTGACAAGCTTCCAGAGTTTCACAAAAACTACCACGATATCACAATAGGTCCGAACAGGTTTGAACTATTCTTGTAATGATGATGAGGACTCTACATTTGAAACTAAAAGCTAAAATCAGAATCAATAGAACTGATGTTCCTCTGTGGGCCTTACGTCCAAGGATCTTTACGACCTCTACAAAGCAATAATTCTCTGACAACTTAGTGACTGTGCAACATTTGCTTTGGGCTTGGATCACAACTAGAGATAAAAAGGACAGATTGACACAAGGGGGATCAAATTTACACCCCAGAGGGACATCTGCATTGCTTGAGGTAATTCATCCTGTTGGAAAGCAAGCTTCCAGTGCTGAACCCAACTTTCCTTGGTGATTCCACTGCTGGAAAGCAACTTTAAATGTCATACTTCACAATTTTCAAACAAGTAATACAGTTGTTCCTCTGACAACAAACCTTCTATTAGGTCCCAAAGAGTTGGCTTTATCATTGGTTACATTTTGATTTGTTTTAGATGGTTCAGTCAGGATTGCATGTGCCTTGCAGTCCTGAAGGGAGAGATTAAAAAGGTGCATATTAAGTAGATTGAGTCAAAACTGAAGAAAAAGTTAAAATTGTCATTGAAAATTTCCCCCCATCTCCCCTTTTTAGTCTAAATTTAAAACTTCTATGAATAGAAATCAACATTTTTGACTTTACAAAATTTCATCTAGGTCTAGGGAGATGCTGTTGATTGTTTCATGCAGACGGTGCCTTTTATTAGTTACAGCTTTCCATTCCTCCTCTCCCCCCATTAGATTAGGCCAATCATGACATCTTGCAAATCAGTTTACAATTCATCACTTGACTCTTTGGAACAGAAGGAATTTTTTCACTCCTGCTGTCTCTCTCAGCCATGATAAATGAATGTGTCTTTTGAGGATTGTGATACACATCCATTCATTCAATCTATGCTTTGGAGTCCTCTAGGCTTATTTTGAGTTGTTCACTTTGTCTTATAAATAAATTACCATTAGGATTGCTTTTTTAAAATATAAATATGGACAGATATTATTGCTGTGCAGATTTGCATATTGTTACCAAGTGATTCTGTGAATGAACTGAGTGTTAACAAAAGGCCTGGGTAATGTTCTCATCTGGGTGGTGGGAAATTATATTAAGTTAAATCCTTTTCATGCTGAAATAGTTTCCATCCAAAGTACTTATTAGATTAAGCCATTTTCTTCAGTGATTCATTTTGATAAAACCACAAATACCATTGCCAAACATGAGTCCTCAGGCGGCTATCCTTAGATTTATCCTTTGATAAACATTTTGCTTATGAATTTTTTTTCCATTTTCTTATATTGCAAGATACAGATAATTCCTTAGTGAAACTGATATGCAGATGTTAATGTCTTTGTTATTTCCATCACTGATTACTTTCGAGTCTTCTGGTGTGGGTTCTCCATAGATTGCATTTAGTACAGACAGGTGAGTTTGAACTAGATCCGGTTTGCTTGAGTATATTAATCCCATTGTAAAAAAGGTCTATTATACTCCAATAAAATTTTGACTTTATTTTCTATGGTACTATATAATTGAATAAGAAGGTTCTTAATATCAGGCTTTACTATCTATCACATTCGTCAAGTGTCAAGATCTATAGACGAAAAGCATTATATAAAACAGCTAAGGTGTCCTGTTACCTGCTGTGGCGCCGGTGGCCCTCCTCACGCCCCCCTACCCAGATCACCTCCGCTCCACCTCCCTGGGCCTGAGCATGAAGCCACTGCCTGCTTCTCAGCCCTCCCAGGCTTCCCGCACAAACAGCTGATTCGCGGGAAACCTGGGCGGGGGGGGGGGGGAGGCGGAGAAGCAGAGCGGGGCGGCATGTTCAGGGGAGGAGGCGGAGGTGAGGTCAGCTGGGGCAGGGTGAGGAGCTGCCGGTGGGTGCTCTGTACCCATCAAATTTTCCCCGTTGGTGCTCCAGTCCCGGAGCACCCATGGAGGTGGCGCCTAAGGCGTCACTTTTGGCTGGTTCTTAAATGTAGAAGCCCTTTTAAGGGACAACCAGTTCTAAAAGGGCTTCTACATTTAACAACCGGTTCCAGCGAACCGGTGCGAACTGGCTCCAGCTCACCACTGCATCTATGGCATCAAAAATCATTGGTGTTTATTAAGTCCTATGTGGTTTTGCACAACATGGACTTTATTATATAAAGATACAATATTTTCATTTATTTTATAAAGTTCATCCAAGAACTAAATATCTAGGAAAAGTTGTTTTTCCATCAATACTTATGTTTTTTCTTGATGTTAGCTGTAATGGTCTGAGTATGCTGTTTTACACTATTCTTTGCAAACCAGTGTGCAAACTCACCAGCCAAGGAAGAAAACCTAAAACCTTGAGCTACAGGTCACTGCACACTCTTTTCCTCAGGTCTCACTTTGTTTCCAAAATCAAAACCAGAACAAAAAATTCAGCTCCAACTAATGGGTAACAAACACCCAAGGCCTTTCCAGCTTCAGCCAGTGAGGAGGAGAGATGTTCATATTCTTCCCTTAAGATACCTTTGCACCAGATTCCTTATTCTTTTTATAACCTCAGATCAGACATGTGATAGGCAGGAATCCATAATCCCCTACATGCCAGATCACTTTTATACCTTGTTACACTCCTGCTTGCTGGAGAACAGCGTCTTCTTTCAGGAACCAAGTTTCAAATAGTATAAAGCTCAAAAGTAACAGGAAACGAGTCTCAGATTCTAACAGATCAATACCCTTTTTAGCTAATTTTTTAAAGCTCAATTAACTAATTTTTTAGCTGAATTAACTAAAGCCTTAGCCTTGCAAATATCTTTACTCAGGCAGAACCCTACCCCAGTATGGAGCTCATTGCAAGGCTGGGACAAAGCAGTCCTCCTAGTGGTGGGCAAATAAGAACTGGACACTGTGGTCAGTCCGGACATTAAATATCACTAGCATCCATTTCCAAGAAAATAGGAAATAGTTAATTTCAGTCAAGGACACAAAGTGCATATATGCATATGGACTGGGTAAATCCATGATCCTAACCCACTACACCCATCATGTGCATGTGCAATTCAGATAGCTGGGATGTACTGTAAGTCCAGGACACTCATAGGTCTTGAAGTGACAGAACATTGAATATTTACTTTTACCCCCCAGGTTTTTTTTCCACAGACATAAGAGGAAAGGTCTCTCACTTTCTTTCTAATGTTCACCACAGTAATAACCATTGTGCCATTTTGGGACTCTAAAAAGAACCCATTGAGAATGGCAAGTAAAGTAATTGTTCATGTTCTCATCTGAAAGTATTTTTTTGGAAGAATATTGAAGATTTCTTTTGGTGATAAATAGTATGGCTAACATGCAAGCAGCACAAAGGTGGACCATCATTCTGAAGCTATTGATTTTGTTATACAGACTATAGTCATTGCAAGTGTCCTGCTTCTTGTGTACCTGAAAATTAGCAAATAGATGGGAAACTGTAACAAGTCCTAACAAATGGATATTCTTCCAACATTAATGTCCTTAAAGCCTTCCAAAGATTACTTTCTCAGAGTGATGAATCTCCCACCTTCATATGTATACTTTCATCTTTTCCCCCAAAAGGCAGCTTGCACTCCGTGGAGTGCCAACAGTAATCATTATGACGCAGTGTTATGCTGTAGTCTTTCAAGCCAAATAATCTATATAGAAATAGCTCCAAATGTAGGCAGTCAAATAATTCAGTAAAATCATCCATGAAACTTGGTTCATTTTGCAGAGATATCTTTATGTTTAAAAAAAAAAAAGGGTCATAGCGCAGGTTAGAATGACATTTAACTAGAGTTACATTGACTTTTGAGATGAGCCAATGAAGCATCTCATCTGTTGTTTGTAGCTAGCTAGAGTATCAGCAGCACAAGCTGTAATATAAGTCACCAAAACAGATTTTCATCCTCTATGAACATCTAGTATTTTGGTTGCACAAGCAGTGTCCCTTTTGAGAGAAAGATTCCTTCCTCCTCCCGCCACCCACACACACTTTGTCCAGCAAATAGGAAAACCAAAAATCAGAGTTGTTAGTGATTGAGGCATGTTATATACAATAGAACAAAATGCATGTTATTGTATAAACATATGAAGATATGATATTAGATTGGAAAAAAGATTGTGAAGTATACAATGACCAAAAAATGACATCAAATACATTCATGTCCTATTTTATCTATAAATTGCATCACAGGTATCCCAATAAAGTGAGACATTATCTTAAAAACTAACTGTCCTTTAATCTAACCAGACCCTTCGCACAGTTCTTGTTACCCAACAGCAGGCTATCTAAAGTGTCACGCCAAAACACTTGATTTTTGTTTCTATTCCCCCCCCTCCCTCCTCAGCCTGTGCCTATCCCAAGCCACATGTACCCACTACTCTGAGAATGAGGATAGAATAACTTATTACAATACCACTAGCATCTTGTTCATGGTCCATCTCAGCATTTTTGAATCTTCCCTGCAGGAAAAGGAAACTAGCTGCATCCAACTTCAGCACACCATATGTTATTAAAGGCCTATCCATCTTATGCCCATCATGGCCAGTCCTTTATGCCCCCTCAGTGGGGTACATATGTCACATTGGGAAATGCTGGCCTAGATACAAAGAAGTGCTCAGCATATTTCTCATGTTAAGAATGTACATCTGACAACGGTATGGACATTTACTGTGCATAAATAATATGATCATATTATAGAACAAAAGCATGTTAATTTATAGCAGAGTGATTACAGCCTTTGTCATAGGGGTATTTGTATAATTAAAGCAACATTCAAAATACAGCATATGAGCAGGTGTTTTATAGAAGCAAAGTTAGTTGCTATATGGTTTTCTATTTGTCTTCTCTTGCACAAGGTATTCACAGCTACATAGCAAAAGTAAAAATCACTGATGAACAAAAGGTGCACACTTAAGTATGGTAGCTAGAGCACGGCCCTCAGACCAAGCCAGTATTTTATTCCTATCACCTACATGCAGTGACCTTGATCACAAATTGTGACTTGAACAGACGAAGGGAAATCTGAAATATATGTTCACTTGATCTGCCTTTCCTCTATTTCACTTCTGAAGCCCTTCTGCCGTTCTAAAAGCTATTCCTTGCTATAGAACAATTAAAGTTTTGGTTTGGGGATTCTGAACATATCTAACTACTATAAGCCTTTGATCACCTCCTAGGCACTTTTCTGCTTACAACACTGGAGAAGTAGGGAAGTGTTAACCCTGTTTTACAATGGAAAATTGAGGCACAGAGAAGCTAAAGTGGCTTGCCCCAGGTCACACATGAAGGCTGTGGATAAGCTGAGAACTGAGCCCCGATCTCCTGAGTCCCATTTTAGGCTCCTAACCACAACACCATTCTTCCTGCATAGCTGTAATATACTACTGTTAAGGACGAAGCTGGAGAGACTCAGTTGAATGTTATAGTTAAAAAAATAATTTGTCAGTGCGGAGGCTAATTTATTTATTTTTCAATGTATATGTTTATCTACAGTATCCAACATGGAGCAGTAGTAGGTGATAAGATTGTTAGCAAAGAAACTGACAACATTCATGGAAAAGGTTTCATTTTGCTTTCCCTAGGAATTTGAAATGTTGTTATGAGATATCTGCCAGTAGATCAGTGTAGAGGGTGTATTCCTCCTAACCATCTTTTTTCTGGTAATGCTAGTGTAAGGACTCTGAATGGGGAGCTCCAGGTTATGAACAGCTATGAGTTTGAACCCTTTCCACCTCTTCCATAGGAGGTGGAGTAAAGGTTCCTTTTCTCCTTTGCTCCCCACATGAGAAAACACTATAGACTGATGTCTTCTATATGCCTTATTTAATTCACTTAACTGTACTATGATGCTTGAAAGCAATCTGGGAATTATAGATTTCATTTGAATTCTTAAATTAATTCTCCTTGGCCATATTTTGCATCATTTTGTGCTCTAAATCCCTGAAATGATCAAATTTTATTGAAAATATAGCAAATTAGTAGTAAAAGAAAAAACGTAAAAAGTAGAAATCTAATTGCAAAGATCACTATGATTATTTGTTAAAAGGGAATTTTAAATTTGCACAGATTCTTGCACACTCATCCACTTCGGGAATTGGAAACATGTCATGTAATTTAACTGACCAATCCTGACTTGAAAGATTTTGGGGTCTGACCATGAGCTGCCAGTGTGACAGTGTAGCCAAAAGAGCTAATGCGATCGTGGGATGCATAGACAGGAAAATCTCCAGTAGGAGTAGAGAGGTTATTTTACCTCTATTTGGCAATCATGTAACCATTGCTGGAATACTGTGCCCAGTTTAGTGCCCCCAATTCAAGAAGGATACTGATAAACTGGAGATAGTTAACAGCAGAGCCATGAGAATATTTAAAGGATTAGAAAACGTGCCTTATAATGATTGAGCTCTTTGAGTCTATTTAGCTTAATATAAAGAAGGTCAAAGGGTAACTTGATCAGAGTCTGTAAGTATCTACATGGGGAACAAATATTTAATAATGGGGTCTTCAGTCTAGAAGAGAAAGGTTAACAATCCAATGGCTGGAAATTGAAGTTAGACAGATTCAGACTGGAAATAAGGTGTACATTTTTGACAGGGGGAATAATGAACCACTGGAACAATTTACCAAGCAACATGGTAGATTCTCCATTACTGATATTTTTTTTAAAATCAAGATTGGATATGTTCCTAAAAGATTTCTTTAGGAATTATTATGGGGAAGTTCTATGGCCTATGTTACACAGGAGGTCAGGTTAAGTATTATAATGGTCCCTTCTGGCATTCAAATCTATGAATATATGAAGTGATGCCATTTTCTATTTCCAGTTTTCAATATTAGATGCTGTACTTTATAGCATATGTACATTCAAAAATACAGAAGCTGAATACATCTGGCTCTGATATTGATGAAACTGAACTTTTCTTCACCTACTTAAAAAGATAAATTATATGGATAATTAAAGTTTCCTAATGAGTAGTAAAACATTAACACCCTTTTACATCTCAGATGTATGGTGAAGGATCAAAAGAACAAGTTATTTATCAGAATACCTGTAATTACCTACAAAAAGAGTAGATAATGAAGAACTGTTTAGAATGTAATTATATATAGGTCAGTAATTTACATAAATATTTTTAAACTCTTAAATATAAGGAAATATGCAGGCTCAGGATTAGTGATGAAGAAGTGTTATTATGACAATAGGCTCATCAGTACCTAAGTTTATTAGCGGTAGTGTCAGGATTTTCATTATAAAACTCGTCAGTTATTTACCTAACCGGTACACAGAAATTGCTCAGATGTACTTGACAGAAAGGTCAAGATTGTCACACTTTATTACATTCAGGATTTCCATAATCCCAAATAGACACTCACTGATTATGAAGATATAAAATGGACATGCTATAATCTATAATTTAGATTTATATACATATGTCTGATAGTGCAGATGTAATTTTTTGTACACAGCCTTTACATGCTAAAACAAACTAGCCTCATGTGTGTGAGCACTTCAAAACACATGAAGCAGATTCATGCTTAAGCCTACGATTTTGGCACAAGTATTTTTTATTACAAGGCATGGACAAGACGTGGGCAATAAACAATAAATCATGGTAGTATGTTCTATAATTAGAGTTTAATTAGAGCAACCCAGTGCTAAATGTGAAATCCCAAAATACTACAATGGAGTCACAGACAATCCCCTGTGTCCAGTCTATTTTGCCACCCAAGCAAGCTGGACTAAGTAATAAATGGTCACTTACACCAAAAATCAAATATTCCAGGTTACACCCAGTCCCAGGAGGCCAGTAGCTCACCCAGGTCAACTTGCATCCTAGATCTCACAAAGACAAATACGGAGAGCCAATTCTATAGTAAACTAAAGGTTTTTTAGCTAAGAAAAGGGAATGAGTTATTGAGAGGTTAAAGCAGGTAAAAAAATATATATGTACGGGTGAGTCACAGCCTATAATTTCAAAAGGTAGCAGAGATATAGCAATCTGCCAGTTTCCCAAAAGTCTTTTAGGGCTACCCAGAGTAACTCTGGGAATCTCAGGCTTCTCATTCAGTTATTCTGCCCTGTTAGAATCCAAGCAGTCTAGTGATAAAGAATTTTTCCTTGTCCATATTTATAGCTTATCGCAGAAACCAAGCTGACTGCAACAGTTCCCACACAGGTCCTTTCTTCATGGATGGCAGGAGCGGGAGGAAGGCATTTAAAGTCTTGATCCTTGATCTCACACATGACTCATTTGATTTAATGAACAGGATTTAACATCTTTTGTAAGAGATAATTTGCATTACCAGGCTTCGTTCTCATCTGATGGATTACCGAGTTACAGGGTCATGCTGATAAGTGTTTGCGGATAACTATACCTCATGTTCTAATGTGAGTGAGAACAACACATGAAGCATCCTACAAGCATTTTATAACACATTGAACACATTCTTATAAATTTGAGAGCTAATATTAGTTTTGATAATGCTAACACACAGGTACATGAGACTAGTTTCCAGCTATGGATTTCTGAGTATTTCTTGAGGCCTGGGGCCTTGACATGAGCTAGCACCTGGTCTGCCAGCATCACAATGTGAGTGAATATTCATGGGAAACATATTGCACTATTCACCCAGATCTACCTGTAATGCAGAAACAATTTTGTCCCGGGACAATTGTTTTTCCTATGAAATCAGCCAAGTATGAACAATTTGTAGTGCTCCCTCATCTCAAAATAGTCTTTTCTAGGAAATGAGCATTCTAATGCAAGAAGTTCCCAACTGTTTGGACAAATTTTTTACTGTTCTGCACTGACTCACTATCAAGTCTGAGGTCTGCAGGACAACACTGATATACTCTGGGACTCACGAGGGAAAGGGGGAAACTGTCACCTATTTAGTCTCATTTATACAGGAAGTGAGCAGGGTGTGGTGGGGTAAGTACTACCAAGGACATCCCAGTTTATGCTTTAAATGCGAGACAATAGCTTTGGAAGTGTTTGCAGAATTGAGCACGTGGATGATATGCATAGAGTGCAACTCATCTTGGGGTGTTACTAAATCAGTGCCCAGAGGCTTGGTACAATTATGCCAAAAGAAAGAGGAGGAACCAGTATAGAGAGACGCCCACGGTCCTAAGAAGCGCGTGCACATACACACAAAATTAGGTGATAAGCTGAAGAGGTTTGATGGGCGCAACCATCCTGAAAATACTAGCAAGGAGGTGTTCGGACCAGCTAATGAGAGAGACCAGAGGGATCTGGCAGTCTGTGCTTATTGTTGTAAAAAGCAGAAAACTTGAGTGTCCTCCAGAAACCAGAACCAGAGAGCATTGATCAAGGCTGGGAGAAAAGGGATCAGCCCATGAATCAGTTGCATCTGGAGCACGAGCAGGCAAATTGTGCATGGCTAAATGAAGGAGATGGAAGAGTCACAGGTACTAAACAGAAGCCAGGAAAGGTAGCTGTCTTTGGCTATGAGAGAGAGCAATGAAAGACATAGTGCATAAATTTAGCTTAACAGGAAAATGTATTCATTCATACAGACCCTCACTAAACCAGTCTAATCGCTGAAACAGTGACAAATGAAAGATTCTGGTGGAAGTACTTTATAATTTTAAATAAATATGTGCCCAAGGTGCCTGGATGGGGCACACTGAGAATGCTACACTCAGGGCAGACTGCAAGAAATAGGGCAGGCAATTGCCAAAACTGATGGTTTATTCTATCATTAGATTCACCAAGCAGTAACACAATAGCTTCTGTAATACCACACGGGTAAAGAAGAAGCCAAATACAGTCCTCTTTATGCATTCCAGCTCTTGGCTCCCACCTAGACAGAGTCTAACATAGTGAGGGGTTACTGAAAACCTGATTCACCATAAATGAGGTTCACCAATCCCAAAGGACCAGACACTTATCCCCCAGTCCATATGAGTCTCAGATCTTACCTAAAAAGAAAAGGAGTACTTGTGGCACCTTAGAGACTAACCAATTTATTTGAGCATAAGCTTTCGTGAGCTACAGCTCACTTCATCGGATGCATACTGTGGAAACTGCAGAAGACATTATATACACAGAGACCATGAAACAATACCTCCTCCCACCCCACTCTCCAAGCTATTACCAGGAGAGTGGGATGGGAGGAGGTATTGTTTCATGGTCTCTGTGTATATAATGTCTTCTGCAGTTTCCACAGTATGCATCCGATGAAGTGAGCTGTAGCTCACGAAAGCTTATGCTCAAATAAATTGGTTAGTCTCCAAGGTGCCACCAGTACTCCTTTTCTTTTTGCGAATATAGACTAACACGGCTGTTACTCTGAAACAGATCTTACCTAATAATTATGCTGATGCCAATTCTTTAGTAACTAAAACAAACTTTAATAATAAAAAAAGAAAAAGAAAGAAGAGAGTTGCAAATAGTTAAAAGATCAATATACATACCAGGGACTTCCAGTGTTCATGGTTCAGGATAGCAGCAGTGATGGAATAAACTGCTGGCTTGTAAAAAAAATTTCTGGAATCATCCCAACAGGTCAGAACCCAAAGGTAGCTTAGATGTAAAGTCTTTCCAAGTATTTTCCAGGTTATTCCTAAAAAATTATTTGGAAGATCTCCATCTTACAACTTATACTTTCCCTGTTCAAAGCTTAAGCAGACTAGAGATGGATCAGGCCCAGGGCTTTCCTTTATAGTTCTCTAGCAAGCTGACAAGTCTCTTGTCACAACAGGACCTTCCCCAGAGGAAGAATAGGCAGCACAGATTAGCTTCAAAGCAATAGTACACAGACAATCTTCTATTTCCTATGCATACACAGGTAAACTAGTTGCATTCATTCACACAAGGAAAATAGTTGGTACTTCATTATAGCATAGGTAGTTACACTGAAAACAAAGTAGATAATATTAGTTTCCTGCAGTATCTTACACCTTGGATCTTAAGGTCAACTGGACACAGTCGCATACATAACTAAGGCAATTAAGACATGAAATGGAACTAGCATCTACAAGCTAATCTAGTTAGATTGTTTAACTTCTAACAAGATATAGGTGTAAACAAATACACTTAGAAATCAAGGGTAGATGCTATTACTACAAATAAATGAGCTGACAACTGCTAGTCTAGTATTTCTCTTTGCATAGGCACAGCGTTTTTTTTTCCCCAGGAGTGCTCCATCCCTGGTCTGCTCCCAGGCCTTGCCCCCACTCCACCTCTTCCTGCTCCCCCCTTCCCAAGTGCCCACCCTCACTCTGTCTCTTCCTGGCCCTGTGCCGCTCCCTCCCCAAGGCCCTCACCCACTTGTTGCTCTCCAGCTTCCCCTAACCCCCTCCCCCAGCCTCCAATTAGCTAATCAGGGGTGGTACCTCCAATCAGCTGTGGCTGGTGGGTGCTGAGCACCCACTATTTTTTTCCCCCGTGGGTGCTGCAGCCCCAGCTCACCCATGGAGTCGGTGCCTATGTCTCTTTGTCTTGATTACATTTCAATGCCTCTTGTTGTTTTGGGTCATACCCAGATTGCCAGGTCTATCAGTGTCACAATATACAAGAGACATTCGTGTAGAAATTTACAAAGCTCTGGATAACATCAAACTTCCAGATTATGTTGCAAACTAGGAAGAGGAACTGGGACAATCAGCTGCTATAGAGAAGGAACAAGTTTATAAACAATGAGGGAAATTAGCCATTGGAACAACTTGATTGGATATTTTTGCTAAAAGGATATAGTCTAATACAAACAGGACCTAATTCAGGGAAGTTCTATGGCCAGTGTTTTGCAAGAGTTCAGACTAGATGTTCACAGTAGTCCCATATGGGTAGATATGACTAACTGTGGGATTCAGCTACTGTACTGGACACAAAAAGACATATGTGAACCATGCCCTCCAGGACACTTTGTTTTTAAGGGAGGAGAAGATCAGTTTTTATTCAAATTTGGGTGTTTCCTACAATTCAGTTTATTCTGAATAGAGGTAAAAAGATATTAGTAAATTACATTTTAATTTACTTCATTTATGGTAATTTCACAGTACAAAGAACAAATGTTGTTTGGAAAAAAATGGCTTAATACATTTGTTTGCATGTACAGAAAGTGACCACTTACCATTCATTAGTAGTTTAAATAGGCATGAAAATTGTTCAGACAAGAAATTCAAAACTTCTCTTTTCCAAAATATGAACCTAACATTTTCTCAGTTCAATTTTTTAATAGTCTAGTATGATATTTTATAAGCCAGGTGTATGTAGCAGAATTGTTAAAATCTACTGTAACAATTTATTTATAGAATCTGTGGTACACACAACCTATAATAATCATATTGTTTCACCTTTGTGCACCTAATCTAAAGTGAGCCAGTCCAGCAGTGCAACAGCAGCAATAGCTTCCATGATCAAAGTAGTAAGTCCTAGATTCTGGTATCTCAAAGAGGGAAAATAGTGACACCAAACTATATATTAAGGAAAACTATATTATTAGTCACAGTGATAAGCTTTGCTATATTAGAGCTTATAATATTTAATTTAAAGTACAACAACAAACATTATATTAAAGGAGAACATTACTTCTTATAGTTCTCCTTTTTCTTGAATGCTGGCAGATGGATAGCACAGTGGATAATTATAAAAGCAGGTAGATAACGTTGCCATTTTCCACATAACATACATTCACATCAAAAATTGAAATAAATAACTTAAAATTACAGATCAAGCCTCAACACAAAGAAAGGTATATGTTCCTCACACATCAATTCTCCCCTTTGTCAAGGTTCAATACAGTAAAAAACTAAGCATTTTAAAGTGCTTTTGAGATACAGAAAAGATTTTAAAATAGCTAAAAAGCAAAGCTAAATAATAACTGTTACTTTGAAAGCATTAACAGACTTGACATTCTGCACCCTATGTGTCAGAATTCTGTATAACATCTGAAAGTCCTCAAGGCATACATCTTGAGGTGGTAGGTAGGACTCAGTAGAACAAGGTCAGCAGAATCCTTGGCACAATAAGGCCCCCAAGCAATAGCAAGGTCATTCAATACATGAAGGTCCAGAACTATGAAACATTATTCTAATAAGAGGTCTTATCAATAGGCTGTTTTAACAGAAACTCAGTGTAACCTTTCAAGCAAAGCAGGAAAAATATGACTTGAGTGTTTATTTTGAGCAAGAAACCCTAGTACGATATTGAAAAATTACAAATGGGTTTGATGTGATCTAATTTGAGGATCCTGGAGAAATATTTTGAAGTAATTCTGCAAGAGCAGAAGTTGCAGCCAAGCACAATTCCTTTAGGATGGTAAAAGCTAGAATTTCATTTCATCTGATAATGGCTAGATAGGAAGTAAACCAGCATTACTGAAATGTTTACCTATGATTTGTGCACACCGCTGTAAAAAACATACTGTTGATACTTCAATACTTGACTTCCCTCTCCCTTCCTCACTTGCTCCAGGCCTTATTTATTTCAAGCACGTGTCTTGTCTTTAATCCCCTGGACTGGCTATTTGTATCACAGATAGCAGCGCAGGGTAGGAAGGAGATGAAGGTAAGGAGAGCAGCCTTCACAGGCCTCTACTTCCTTCCTGGACAGATGGGTGGGAAGTGAGTAGGCAGGAGTGAGGAGTGGATGAAGCTTTGGCTCTGATCCCTCTACCACAATGTGCAAGCTGGAGCTGCTCAGTTAGTGTGGAGGGGGAAAGTAAGCTGCACCAGACATAGGGTTGATGCAGATTAATTCTTCCTCTGTGCACAGGTGGAAACCGGCACCAGATTGTGACTCAGACAGTTTGGTCCTGGAGCAGTGTAACTATGTGCCTTCTTTTACTCAGGGCTTGTGCCAGAGACTAACCTTTTGGGGGCAGGGACCAACTCTTACTATATGTCTGTACTGCACCCAGCACAATGGAGTCTCAATCTCAGTTGGGATCTTTACGTATTGCCATAATCCAAATAATCATGATCAATATTATGAAACAATAAGAAATGTAGGGCTGGAAAGGACCTCAAGAGGTCATCAAGTTAATTCCCCTGCATTGAGGGCCAAGTAAACCTAGAGAGCTGATCCTTGACAGGTGTTTGTCCGACCTCTTCTTAAGTCTCTGGTAGCGATTCCACAGCCTCCCTTGGAAGCCTGTTCAGAATTTAGGCTTATATATCAATTATAAAATAATATTACCCAAATATAATGAAATGTACCCCCAGATTCAAAAGGGTCCTATCTCATCTGCAGTGGTTCAGAATTCCAATAGTTATTTTAGACCAGTGGTTCCCAAACTTGTTCCACTGCTTGTGTGGGGAAAGCCCTGGCGGGCCTGCACAGCCCACCAGGGGCTTTCCCCGCACAAGCAGTGGAACAAGTCTGGGAACCACTGTATTAGACCATAAATTGTTCAAAGCATTAAACATATTAGTTGTGAGGCAAATGGGCTGGGGTCCAACAAGGCCATCTCATGGGCAGCTACAGAGGAAAGTGGTTGTGTTATACATGTAAACAAAGAAAGTGTCTATTGTCCAAAAATTCATTTGGCAGACATCTAGCCTGTAACGTCTTCATTCAGACAGGACTGATACCAGTGCTGAAAGATTTATCAGAGAGATTAAACCCAGTCCTTGACACTATGGTGTGGTTTATAAGATGTGAAGGAAACCTATGGCTATTATAAAGCATAGGCATCAGGGCAGAGTCTTAGGTAATCTGTAGTTCATAACAACAAAGATCAGAAAAGCATTTAGCTAGTGCTACACTGACAAATTGGCACTATTGAGGCAAACAGAAATAAAACCATGACAGTAGGGCCCAAAGTGTCTGCATAAGGCTTCAAGCATTTCAACAGAATACATCAAAGACCAGTAAAAGATCAAGGAGAATTACAATTGAGAGTGTACTAAACTCCAACCACTCCTGTATAGGAAAAGTCACCACAAACCTACTGCTCATTAAAATAATGTCATAATTTTGGCCTGATGCCCAGTTCTTATCTCATAATTTTATACAGTTTGGAAGTGAGACTGCATATCTCATTGTTACGATAGAAAAAAGGGACATCTGAAATAAGGCAGTGATGCCCAAAGAGTAAATAATTCCCATTAAAGTGGCTGGAAATGTTAACCTTTAAAAAAAAAAAAAAGGTAACTTGCTCTAACAGCTGCCAGAGCACTCTCTCATACTGATACATGATGATCTTTCACACAATTGAGCCACAAAGCTCTGTGAGCTGCACCGCTCTATCATCAAACACTTGGGATCTGAAGTTTTCAAGGAGAGCAGAGAAAAGGAGTTAGAGCATGGATTTGAGTTACAGAACTGTCACTAGTTCTAGAAATATATTTATTATTAAATGAAAAACCTGTTAGTGTCACATTAAATTTCAACGTAGCCACACAATCCAGTGTTCAGAAGCAATTCAAATTCAAAGTTCTCCGCAGACACCTTAATTGTACACTGACTAGGGTGACATACTTTTTGGCAACCATACGTTTTACAGATTGAGATTATCTGGCTTCTGATCCAGCAAAACTCCAAAACCTGTGAGTAGTCCCATTGACTTCAAGTTGTGTGTATGCTCACGTAATTTGATAGAATGAGGACTGTGTAAGGATATGGAAATATTTTGTGCATCAAGGAAATGGCTTGTAAACTCTTACTACTTGGGTTGGAATATGGAGAGGAAATGTTTAGTGCCACTCAATGGAAGGTACAATATAGATTCAGAATGGAGTGGTTTTGAGGGGACTGTCAGAACAGAAGTATGTGAATGAAAGGCTTAAAGCCTTTGCTAGTGTTAGCTCTATTGAATTATTGTTCTTAAAAAAAACCCCTCATAATCCAGACTAAAGTCAACATAAACTTCCAGATATGAACTTAAATTCCTTAGCTGGACAGGTGGGTGGGAAGTGGATTGGCAAGAGTGAGGAGTGAGTGAAGCTTTGGCTCTGATCCCTCCGCCACAATGTGCTAGCTGGAGCTGCTCAGTCAGTGTGGAGGGGGAAAGTAAGATGAATCAGACATAGGGTTGATGCAGATTATATAGTCCTTGCACAGAGGAAGAATTAAAGATTATTTATATCTGACAGAAAGGGTTCCCAAACTGTGGGCCACGACACACTGCTTGGTGGTCCGCCAGCACAACTGCATTCTCCAGTCAAGATCTTAGTAAATCTTTAACTTCCCACGACTTGTTTAATCTAAGTGAAAGCTATATAAATGTAATGCTTTGAGCTGTATATGTTGGACAGAGTATAGAAAAAATATTTATTTATTTTAAAAAACAAGCTGCAATCTGTCAAATTTAATTCTCGTGAATACAATGGTGCATTTCACTGCAAGGTAACTTAGCAACATACACACAGTCCACTATTTACAACTGTAAAAAACATCAAGCAGTATTTCAATCTGACATGTTTTTAAAAAGTAAATTGAGCCAAGAAGAGTGCAGTGGTGGTGAAGATAATGAAAGTCCCAGACTATCTACAACTACATAAAATGAGCCAGCCAAAAATATAAAGAAAGTGTTAAGAAAATATGATCACTCACACTTGAGGTTTGGATTCTCCTTTAGCAGATCAGATGAATACCTGTTGCCTCAGTGCATTATAACTTATTTAATATTTTTGCTTTACAATATTTGATTCTTCTCTAACTAGTAGAGATTAGGGTTGGGTTGATTCTTTTCTAATTAGTAGAGAGTAGGGTTGGGTCTTTACTTACACAGCAGATTTTACACTAAAAAAATTGAACACAATTTAGTATTCAAAGTTGGACAATTGTTTTGTTTTAAAACCAAAAAAGAACAAAGTTGTTAAACACATTGTGTTAACATTGTTGTGTTGCTCATCATTCAGTTTTAAACATTGTACATTTATACGTTGTGTTTTCCCTTTTTGACCACTACATTTTGCTCTGAACATTTTTTTAAGTGTAGTTTTACTAAAACTATCTGGTTTCAAAGATCTTGAAGCATTTCTTTGAGTGCACATTGCTAGGGATTTCTATCAGTACAATTGTTCACATTAAAATGAAAAGGAAAAAATGTACATTAATTATTACATACAAATAAACTATAACTTTCTAAATAAACAAAAAGTGAATAATTTTCTTCAGGAAGTGTTAATAGTGGGCCACAGTGCCTACTGCAACTGCACAGGTGGGCCTCAGGGAAAAAAGTTTGGGAACCCCTGTCCTATAGCACTGATTATTTTAGGATTTCTAGCAAATAAACATAGAACTTTTAATTAAAATGTAAGGAAAGTGCTCCAGAAGCCAGCCTTTTTGGATGGAGGTGTCTAAGGGTATGTCTACACTGTAATTAAAAACCCGCAGCTGGCTCATGTAATTGTGGTGTAGAACTTCAGGCAAGAACTAGAGCCAGCCCTAGGATCCTGTGAAGTGGGAGGGTCCCAGCAATTGGGCTGCAGCCCGAGTCCAAACATCTACACCACAGCTACACGGCCCCTGGGCCCTAGCCTGAGTCAGCTGGCATAGGCCAGCCATGGATGTCCAATGGAAGCCCAGACATACTCTCAGGGCCTGATCCAAAGTTTATTGAACTCTGTGGAAAGATTGTCTATCGTTAAACTGACCAGATCATAGAATATAGGAAATGATGGATTTTGAGCTCAAAACTTGCTGATTTAAAAAGATGATGATGACCACAACTTACCCTGTGTGAAAGTCCATCCATCGGCCAATACTAAAGATCAAAGTTTGAAAACGTCTCATACATAAAGCTGAACTAAAAAAATTAATAGATATGAGCAGACAGAGAAGCCTTTCACAACTTTTGCTGATTGTTTCTAGGTATTATTGATAGCCTTCTCTAGTTATACTCCACTTTGTAAGATGAGTAATACTATAATGGTTTACCATAGAAATAGCATGTTGTACCCAGAGGTTAATAAATATTCCCTGTGAATTAAAAATTTTAGTTAATTTTGAACTATTTGCTTTTTATTGGGTTCCTTGGTATTTGTCAATTCCTGCCATCTCATTAGTTTAAATAGGGTTGCTGAGTCAAATTTAGAGAGAGATGTAAGTGTTTGAGCTTTTACTATTTTATGTTAATGCATTAGTCTATAGGTGACAATAGAAGATGCCTGTACAAATTACAAAGGTTATCCTACATTATTGGTGGTTTATAGAAATGTGGTCCTAGTCTAATAATGAAAATTGTAGTTCTGGCAATGAAAGCCCTGGAGCAGCTTATCTTGGAACCCTGATGATCCTGAGTTAATGTAGTAGCATCTATTTTCTACAGGACTATTTTCTACATCTATTTTCTACAGGACTATTATAAGGACTATAATAAAGGAATGCAATTGCCTATATATGGCACACATTATTTCTGCCATTGATGTCTGTATATACTTGCCAATCAAATTAACTCAGACATATCCAAAGCTATCATGTGGAAAGGGCAGAGCAAATTCAGGTGGAGGAAATTCTCTATGCGCTTTTGTAAACAGAATTCTACAAAAGGAATAAAAGGAGAAAATAAGTTAGTGAATACAATATTATTAAGAGGGTGAATTCTATGGCAAAGTCTGGCTCTGCCAAATTGCATGAATCTGGAGGCTTTAGACAGGCTTTTATATAGCCTAGGTTTTTAAAGCATTGTGTATTAGAAAGTTGTTTGTTAAATGGATTCTTCTCTACTGGTAGAAGTTTGAACTAGGATATTTCAGTGCATACTGAAGTACAATACAATACAAGGTCAACTAATTTGCTTATACAGGGTGTTTTCAGTATTGAACCTCACATGCCCAGCCTAGAGGATACTGCTATTTGATAAAAATAAGCCTCTCTGTTGTTATTCAGAGTAACAATAGGAATAAACAGAGTGACAGTAGGAATAATGGTTGCAGAATGGCCAAATTATTATTTATTTTTAATACTGATATTATAACTAAAGTCCAAAATTAAGTTTTTGGCACAATCATGTTGTTAATCTTAAATTACAGCGTTAGAGAGCAAAATATCAATAAGACAAGCGCTGCCATCTACAGCTTTGACAAATCTGGTTCTCCATGTTGACAATCATGTTTAACCACTAGAGTTTGAAGTAGCTTTTCATTTACACCGGTATTAAGGAAGCTCATATGATAACTGCCTGTTTTACATTTATGCCTGAAGCGAAAAAAAGTTACATAATAGAGGGGAAATGTTTTCCCATGGCAAACAAGAGAATCAGTTTGAATACTGCACAAAAGGGAGCGCAAAAAAGAAGCAGCATTGCTACTGTTAAATATTTAGCATTGAAACACTGGTTGCCCTCAGCCATTAATAAAGATTAGTGCTCCAATGCTGAGAGGGTTCTAGCTGAATATGCCCTGACTCCATTTCTTACTGCTGTTTGGTACTGGGAGCAAGAGTGTCCAGGGAGAGAAAGGGGAGATGGAATATAGAAACTTTGTATTTCACATTGGTTTAGATAATCATGAAAGTGTGCTACTCACCAAAGTGTGCACCAAAGTAAGCTTGATAGGGTTGGAGCAGAATAAACACTATCTTGACCAGGGCACTGCATGGTTTACTGTATGCATATATTGAGTTTAATTCAATAGCAGGATTTTTGGGCCGGTGAGTTCACCACTTGTCACAAGCTCCCATAGGGAAGAACCGTAGGTTGCATACCTAGTCAGACCTGCTGGCAAGCATGCATGATACAGGGTACTATTGCCTAGACCCAGTCTAATAGTTTGGGGAAGGAAATCACAGGATTCCACTCCAAAAGAAGAAAGGCCACAAGGCCTAAGATGTGGTGATGCAATCAGAGAATCCAGAGGTACAGTTAGCCCTGTAACCATGAGAATATATTTTATTTAAAAGATTTTAAGATGTTTGCCTGAAGTGTTAATACCATTGGAATTTATGAATTGTGAAAACAAAAGCTTAAGTTGAAAATATAACTCCAACATAAATTAATGTATCACAAAAAGTTAACAGCAGAATTTAAACATGAGTTGGATATATTTAGTTACTACTTATACATAACAGATAAGTATTCAACATGGTGATGTAGCCATATGACTTCCATTATTAACAGTTTTGCAACAGATATTTTAAGAGCAAACTAAAAAGTTTAGTCAACCTAAAAATAATTCAAATGAAAACGGTGTCTTCAGATATTTTTGTTTACTCAGGGTAGTAGTTTGGAATTACTGTTCTACTAGTACACGGCATAAGAACAAAAGAGCTGCCATACAGGATCAGATTGTGGTCCCTCTTGCCCAATATCCTATCTCTGACAGTGGCTTGTACCTGAGCTTCACAGTGAGTATACAGAACAGGACAATTAAGGACTGACCCATCCCTGGCAGTCAGAGGTTTAGAGTTGCCCTGAGTATAGGGTTGTGTCCCAGACCATCTTAGTTAATAGCCATTGATGGACCTATTCTCCATAAACGTATCTAGTTCATTTTTTTTAATCCAGTTATACTGTTGGCCTTTACAGCATCCCAGGGCAAAGATTTCCACAGGTTAATGGCGTGTTGTGTGACAAAGTATTTTCTCTTGTTTGTATTAAACCTACTGCCTACTAATTTCATTGGGACACACACACACACGTTTTTGGATTGTGGGAAAGGGTAAATAACACTTCTCTATTCACTTGCTGTACACTCTTCATGATTTTTATAGACCTATAGCATACCTCCCTCCCCTTATATTTTATTTTTAAGCTGTCATCATATGGAAGCCATTCCATACCCCTGATCATCCTTGTTGCCCTTTTCTGAACCTTTCCCAGTTTCACTATGTCTTTTTGGGATGCGGCAACCAGAACTAGACTCCATATTCAAGGTGTGAGCACACCATGGATTTATAGACTAGTATCATACTTTGTCTTGTTTTCCATCCCTTTCCTAATAGTTCTTAACATACCTTCAGCCTTTTTGACTGCTATTGTGCACTGAGTGAAAGTTTTCAGAAAACTTTCCAGTGACTCCAAGATCTCTTTCCTGAGTGGTAACAGTCAGTGATGAGCTGCCAAAATCTTAACCGGTTCCCTCCTCACCCCACGAGGGGGTCGTGGCCTGCCTCCCCCCCGCCCCGGGACTCCTGCCCCATCCAACCCCCTCCCCTGTCCTCTGACTGCCCCCAGAACCAGGCAGGAGGGTCTTGTGGGCCACCATAGTGGGTGCCCACTGTGCCCCGCCCTTAAGAACCAGAGGGACGTGCCAAGGGGTGAGGTGGGGAGTCCTGGTGGTGCTTGCCTGGGGTGGCTCCCAGGAAACATCCGGCAGGTCCCTCTGGCTCCTAGCGGCAGGGTAGCGAAGCTAGGGGGGGAGGAGTGGGAGCGGCCGCTCCCCTCACGAATCACATCAAAAGTGGCGCCTTAGGCACCGACTCCATGGGTGCTCCAGGCTTGGCGCACCCACGGGGAAAATTTGGTGGGTGCGGAGCAGCTCCCTCCCCGTGCCCAGCCCCAGTTCACCTCTGCTCCGCCTCCACCCCTGAACACACCGCCCCGTTCTGCGTCTCCGTCCCCCCGGCTTCCCACGAATCAGCCTGGGAGGGCTGAGAAGCAGGCAGCGGCTTCATGCTCAGGCCCAGGGAGGTGGAGGTGAGCTGGGGTGGGGAGCAGTTCCCCTGCGCCCCCCACCCCCGGGTTACCTGCTGCGGCACGGGCAGCCCTCCTTGCACCCCCTGCCACCCCAGCTCACCTCCGCTCTGCCTCCTCCTCCCTGGGCCTGAGCGTGAAGCCGCCACCTGATTCTCAGCCCTCCCCAGCATCCCGCATGAACAGCTCATTCGCGGGAAGCCAGGGCAGGGGGAGGGGGCGGAGAAGCAGAGTGGGGCGGCTTCAGGGGAGGAGGTGGAGGCGGAGCGGAGGTGAGCTGGGGCCGGGTGAGGAGCTGCCGGTGGATGCTCTGAACCCACCAAATTTTCCCCATAGGTGCTCCAGCCCCGGAGCATCCACGGAGGTGGCGCCTAAGGCGCCACTTTTGGCCAGTTGTTAAATGTAGAAGCCCTTTTAGAACCGGTTGTCCCCAGCCAGTTCTAAAAGGGCTTCTACATTTAACAGTCGGTTCCAGCGAACCGGTGTGAACCAGCTCCAGCTCACCACTGGTAACAGCTAATTTGGAACCCATCACTGTATATGTATAATTGGAATTATTTTTGGCAGGGTGCATTACTTTAAACTTAATATTTAATTTCATTGCCATTTTGTTGCCTTGTCTCCCTGTTTAATGAGTGCTCTTTGTAACGCTTTGAAGTCTGCTTTAGACTTTACTATGTTGAACTTGTATTGTATGCCAACTTTGCCACTTCACTGTTCATCCCCTTTTCCAGATCATTACTGGGACCAGTACTGTTCAACATTTAGAACAGATCCTTGGTGGACTCCACTATTTACTTCTCTCCACTATGAAAACCAACCATTTATTCCTACTCTTTTTACCAGTTACTGAACCAAAAGAGAACCTTCCCTCTTATCCCATGATTTAAGAACCTTTGGTGAGGTACCTTGTGAAAGGCTTTCTGAAAATCCAAGGTCATTTTATAGAGTGGATCACCTTATGCACATGCTTGTTGACTCCCTCAAAGAATTCTTATAGAAAATAATCCCTCCCCACTTACAAAAGCCATGTTGACTCTTCCCCAATAAATCATATTGATCTATGTGTCTGATAATTCTGTTCTTTACTATAGTTTCTACAAATCTGCCCCGTACTAAAGTTAGGCTCACTGGCCTATAATTACTAGGATAACCCTGGAGCCCTTTTTAAAGCTCTGCATCAGCTAGCTACCCTCCAGTCACCTAGCACAGAGACTTATTTCAGTGATAGGTTATATACTACAGCATACAATATACTACTATGCTATATACTACAGTAAGTCATTTGGTCCTGGTGACTTAATACTGTTTAGTAATTTTTTTCTAAAAACCTTTTCTAGTGAGATCCATTTGGGGAAAATACTTCAGATTAGTTGCCCAAAAGGAATGACTCTGATGTGGGTTTCTTCCCCCACATGCTCTGCAGTGAAGATTGATGCAAAGAATTCATTTAGCTTCTCTGCAATGACCTTGTCTTCCCTGAATGCTCCTCTAAACACCTTTGTCATCTAGTGGCCTCATTGCCAGTTTGGCAGGCTTCTTGCTTCTGATGTACTTAAAAAAATGTAATTAGCTTGTGTGTCTTCTGCTTGTTACTCTTGAAGTTCTTTTTTTGCCTGCCCAATTATACTTTTACACTTGACATACCACAGTTTATGCTCATGTCTGTTTTCCTCGGAAGGATTTGACTTCAAATTTTAAAGGATGCCTTTTTGCCTCTAACAGCATCTATTACTCTGCTAATTAGCCATGGTGGCAGTCTTTTTTATTTGGAGTATACATTTAGTCTGAGCCTCTATTATTCTATTATGGTCTTTTTAAATAGTCCCCATGGTGTTTGCAGACATTTTACCCTTGTGACTTCTCGTTATAAATTTCCATTTAATTAGCATCCTCATTGTTGTGTAGTTCCTCTTTTAAAAAGTTAAATATTAACATGGTGGGTTTTTCTGGTATTCTCCCGCGCCACGTACGCTAACATTAACTATATTGTGATCACTATTACCAGGCAGTTCAGCTATAGTTACTTCTTGGACCACATCTTGTGCTCCACTTAGGACTAGATCAAGAATCGCCTCTTGTGGGTTCCAGGACTAGCTGCTCCAAGAAGCAGTTATTTATGGGGGTCTAAAAATTTTATCTCTGCATCACACCGTGATGTGACATGTACTTAGTCAATATGAGGATAGTTGAAACCCCCCATTATCATTGTGTTTTCTGGTTTTGTAGCCTCTATAATGTCCCTGAGCGTTTCACAGCCACCATCCTGGCCAGGGTGGTTAGTTATATATTCCTACTATTATACTCATTGCTCACGTATGAAATTTCTATTCATAGAGAGTCTGTGGTACAGTTTGAGTCACTGAAGATTTTCACCTTATTTGACTATATTTTCTTCCACACGAAGTGCCATTCCCCCACCAGCATGACCTAGTCTATCATTCCTATATATATTTGTACTCTACTGTTACCATGCCCTATTAAGTATGCTTATTTCACCAAGTTTCCAGGATGCCTCATTTAATGCCAGGCATTCTAGTTCACCCATCTTAGTATTTAGACTTCTTGTATTTGTATATAAGCACTTGAACATTGTCAATATTTAGTTAATCTACATAATAACACAGTACCTAGTTCTCATCTCTTTATTATGAGAGATTTCCCTCCCCGTTTAGAGACAGAGTTATAAAACTAGAGTGCTACAAGGCCAAATCTTGGTTCTATCTCATGATTCATCAGTTCTTTTGCCCTAATGCTAAGAGCTCTTGTTTTCTAGACATAAATTATAATATATTAAAGTGAAAAATGCATGCTAAAACCATGACTATTATAGAACATCAACAGTCTAAGCATGTGTAACGGAGAACACTCACCTCTGGAGTGCGTCTTGCTGCTACATGCAGTACTTCAGTCCTTTTCCCACTCCTAGACCCCCCATAGGTTTTCAGCCTTGCTTGGCAGGTCATCAACAGGTCAGCCCTCCAGCGGGGTCATACAATCAAAGTGAAGCTGTCCCAAGGTAGCAAAGTCCAACAAAACTGTCTATCTCCCTTTACCAGTATCTTCAGCCCCAACTCCAGGCCCTCTAAATTCAGCTTTTTGCTCAGGCTTCTAAGAGCCTTGTTCCCTTCTCAGGTTTACACCACATTGCTGGTAGCCAGTGGGGGAACCTGGACCCACCCATTACCCCAGGTTCTAACCCAGGGACCCTATAAACAGCAGCCATGTACCTCTCAATTCAATTCACTGCTGCTACTTCCCTGGACCTCTTCCCACCTGGCCCCTTAATCTTCACCCCTGACTTCAGGGTTAAAGTTCTCAGGTCCTCTCTCCCCCAGCATAAGCAAATGCAGCCAGAACTAAATGCTAGTTCTCTTTTAAGCTCCCTTGAGCAGAGATAAACACCCTGTCTTGTCCCTCTGGTCCCAGTCAGAATCTGACCTGCTAAGGCTCTGCAGCTCCTTGTTTCTGAGCCTGCTGGACTCTGATTAGCTGCTTCCATCCAGCCTCTCTAGGCAGGCCTGGAGAACCCACCTTCACTACTTCTTTCCTGGGACAGGAGTGTAGTAAGACCCACAGGGCCTCCTGTAAGGAGCCATAAAGATCAGGTATATCCCATCACTGCATACTGTTTTTCTCCCATTTCCCTTGGTAGTTTTATTTTTGTTAGTTTCCAAGCAGTCTTGCTTTCTAGCTTTTGCTAGCTTTTATAGCACTCACCTGGGCTAACTTATTCCTTCTTATTACCCAATCAAGTTTTCAAATTCATTACTCAGACATCAGGTTGAATATATTTTTTACTTATAACTGCTGACACTTTTGAGAACAAAGCAAGCTGCAAAATCTTTAAAAAAACCCCTACAATTGGCTTAAACAAACTGTCCAATAAATCTTTAAAAGTTACACTTTGCAAAACAAAACAACATAGCAAGGGCAGATCACTCCCTCATCCAGGCACAGATTATTTGTTATATAATTCAAATACAAAAGCCCAATGTATTAGTCATTTTGAGTGCATTTTTCTCAGAGTCAAAGGTTCACATAACATTTTAGTACTCGGTTTAATTGTTTACATTTATTATAGAAGGTATTTTCTGGACACTTCGGTTGACACTAAGAACCAAATCAGAATGCCCATTATAAACTGCTTTTAAAGTATTATAGATAAAACTGATAGACTGAACATGTCTGTTCTTTGAAAAGAATTGATCTCCTTGTTGTTAAGCAGAAAGAAAATGAATATTATTTTTAAATCTAATAGGTATGAGAAAAGTATTGGAGTTAGTACTATAAGTGCATTTCCCCAAGTTTGCTCAAGCATTCCCTTTATAAAAAGAAAAACAGAAAAAGCAGTAGCATGGAACATTATATTTCAGATTCACTGCTCTGTGATTTCAATAAGGGGTGGGCAAACTTGAACAAAAATATGGAATGCCATATTCCAACTTTCACTTTCATCCATTCAACATTAAAATGAAACTTTTCATTAAATTTTGAAAAAATTTCTGATATGGATTCCAGAGGAAGGAGATAATTCTTAGCTTTTATATAGCACTTAACTTCCATAGATCTCTGTGATTTACAAAGAAGGAAAAATAATCATCATTTTCACTGGGGAAACAGAGGCACGGAAGGTGAAGTGAACTGTCCAAAGTCACGCAGGTCAGTTACAGATCAAGAATTGAACCCATGCCTTCTTATTCCTAGTCCAAGGCCCTTCCACTGCACAGCACTACTTTCCAGATGAAGGAAGCTCCACGTCTTCTCTTCCGCTACACATCAGTCTTCTTCTCCCAATATTTTACAAGGCTTTTTGGGGAAAGTAGGGAAAAGTCAAACAGCTTGTGATTCCTTTCTGGGGACTTCAGGGTGCTGCTGGTAGTCATTTTCTATCAGAGATCTGGCAGGGCGCTCCCTTCTGGCAACCCACCAGACTGCTCTGAGGGGAATTCAAGCCTCTGTGTCCCTGGATTCCCAGCTCTTTTAAGTTTCTCAAGCCTGAACAAAGTCCAGTTACTTCCCCAATCTTGGGCTCCCTAAGCACAGAGTGCAGACCTGCGGTCTTACACTCCCTTCTGAGCTGGAACCCACTGTCCAGCTCCTATCCCCACTGGGCACAGGGCTGACCCTTCAGTCTCCCCCACAGTTAAAACATACCCTTCCCAGATCTCCACCCGAAAGGTGTGAAGCTTCTGGGGTACAATTTAACTTTCTTTGCATGCAGTAGTTGTGAAGTGTTTGAGACACTTTGCCCACAGTTTAACACCTTAATGCTCTTTAACTTAACCACGTAAAGCATAGGAGAGTACAGATCATATAAAACAACAAATATCTTAACTGCAATGCCACTTTCTAGAACACCCTTCCCTTGGGAGTCCTAAGGCATCATCAGTGTCCCCTGCCTCATGCAGTCTATTGCATGCTGAGTTGTCTCTTTCTCATGGAGTCCCTTTCCCAGCTTGTGTGACCTTGCTTTCTCCTGCCTCACGCTTCCTGTTCCGGTCTGGCTCCCTCTGTTTCTGTGGGTATGTCTGCGCAGCCCAAAGAAGCAAGCATCCCAACCTAGGCCAAAAGACTCAGGTTAGCAGGGCTCATGCTAGCACTGTAAAAAGCAGCTGTATAGACAATGCTTTGAAGCTGGGGTTCACTAGTAGTTAAATCATCTATACTTCTGTGTAATTAATACAGGAATTCTCACGTACTGAGATACAATGGATGCAGTTAACTTTTGTGTTTTGTTGTACCTTGTCAGTACCAAGTAACATGTTACCAGTTTGAACAGGTATCATTATACTTAGAATAGAGTATATTGTTAGAAAAGGTAATATCATACCTACTAGAAAAATCGTAAAGGAAGTTTGATTAACTGTTCCCATGCTGCGTGTGTCTGTTATCTATAGCAATTAGCACTGGTTCTAATGGCAACCTTTATAAGAATGATTCTGGAAACAAAAGGCTCCGCACAACATCAAGTATTTTGTACAATTGTCTCAGGCTATTTCAGACCTCACAATCACACTCTGACTCTCGACTTTTTAATAACCGAGAAGCACTTCTTGACAATCCAAAAATGCTTTTTTCTCTTAGCAGTGACCAGACCCTACCCCAATTCAAACTTTAAAAAATGCTCAAATGGGAGAAAGGGTCTCTTATGTTTCCCAGTAGTAGAATTAAGTTTACAGTAGTGAGGCTTTGAACAGTTGTGACAGTTACTGAGCAATGCACCTTCTTCCCAGGCTGGAGGATGCTGCAGAACACTTTACTATGTACTTGGAATGCCCTTCCCCTTCCTCCCTTCAAATCCCATCTCAAATCCCACTTCTGCTGCTACATGTATAAGAAATTGGCAAATTAACAGCTGATAGCTTGGTGCTGCCGCAGTATTTCATTTGTTTATTTTTACAACAGTCAGATGTTTGGAACTATCAACCTGTGTAACAGTGGATCAGTGTATCCATGTGACTTTACTGCTGTTACTCTCATCCTTCTTCCTCCCACAGACATCTTCTTTCATTGTTTGTTACACTCACATGATGTATCTTGTCTTAAACTAGGCCCTGATCATGCAAAGACTTACACATGTGATTAACTTTACGCACTCTGAGTAGTTCCTTTGACTTCAGTGGGACTACTCAGTTCACAAATTTAATTATATGGCACTGGGGCCTTAGACTTGTGATGGGGCAAGGCCAGATGGGGCTATAGAAAAGTAGTGGGAGATAGATATATTAGCTCCAGGCTAAACAAATCCCTGGTACCAGGTTAAGTGAAATGGCAGCTGCTCCAGGTCAATTAAGACACCTGGGGCCAATTAAGAACTTTTCAGAAGGCAGGGAGAATGCTAGGTTGATTGGGACACCTGAAGCCAATCAGGGGCTGGCTGAAACTAGTTAAAAGCCTCCCAGCCAGCCAGTCAGGTGGGTGTGCATGTCAGGAGCTGTAGAAGGAAGTTGTGCTGTTGGAGAGACTGAGTAGTACACACCATATCAGGCACAAGGAAGGAGGCTCTGAGCTGAGGGTGAAGTGGAGCTTGAGGAAGTGAGGGCTGCTGTGGGGGAAGTAGCCCAGGGAATTGTACATATCATGTTTCTAAAAGGTCAGCTACCATAGCTGATTCTATTAGGGTCCCTGGGCTGGAGCCTGGAGTAGAGGGTGGGCCCAGGCTCCCCCCTCACCTTTGCCCCCTGATTAATCACTGAGACTGGGAGACAACAGAGACGTGCAAGGAAGGATAATTTCTCCTCACCTCCTTTGCTGGCTTATGATGAAAATGGCTCAGTAGACTGTGACCCTTGTCTCTAGAGAAAGAAGGGTTACGTGGAGAGTCACAGTGAGCCTCTGAGGCTAGCGAAATCCGCCAAGAAACACGGGACCCACGGAGGCAAGGACAGAGCTTTGTCACAGACTGTACATTTATGAAGAAGGGGCTCTTTCTTACAAGATCATTTTTACAGCACCATAGGTCTCTAATTCTTGTTGTGGTCTTTGAGCACAACTGTTACATTAATAATAATTAGATCCTGCTAATTGGTGACCAATCACAATCTAGACAGGCTGGGAGGATGCCATGAGATCATTCCCGAGAGGTTTTTCATTTAAAAAACTTCCTTCAGGAGCAGATTTATGAGGCTTATATTGGCCAGACCTTGGGCTTTTTTTTCTGCTGGACAAGTTGGAGATGTGGGATGGAAACATTAAACAAATTTCTGCCAAAATGTGTTTACATTTCCAAAAATATGCATAGAAAACTGTTTAATTTCCCCCTACTCTCCTTCTTCAGACTATAAGCATAAACTTATACTGATAGCTGAAATGTACATTGAAGAAGTCCACTGAAGAAAGACTGGGCCACGATATGCTCCAAACTACAACATTATTTCACAATATCATATTATGTTGGCTCACTGCAAGTCCCAAGAGTGGCCATACAACATGTGCCCCACTGGACATGTTTCCATTGATGGACTATCCTTCCTGAAGAACCCACATTGAAAAGAGTATTTGCCAGAAGGTGTCACTGTACAGAAACTGTAACTATTGTACAATTAAAAGGTTACAGTGTGTGGGTAATCACTCTGGGGAGGTGGGTTGGGAGAGGCAAAATTACAGATGTTCAAAGGGAATAGAAAATGTTAACACAGAATAACAATTATAGAATAAGAACAAAGAATGAGAAAAAATAACCTCCCTACCAATTGAGTTTACAGGGAATATATATTTCTGCCTGTATGCATTCTGCCAGGAGAATTGGTGCTAGCTTTAGATTGCTGCAACTCACACACAGGCAGTCTACAGCCCAGTCAGAGGTGCTGGATGATTAATTTCTCCTGAAGGAAAGAAATTTTGGCTTAAATGGTGAGAAGAAGAAAACTTCTATTAAAGCCTCCAAAAGAAAAGGATATTTCATATCTCACATATGTTAGCACAAGTGTATTTTTTTCCTAGACAAGATCAGACCTAGGAAAAGATTGTGCTGAGTAGGAGTGAGATGGGGGAAGAAGAACATAGACCATGTGGAACTCAGGGCAACATTTGGCCCTTTGTTTCTAAAAACTGCCTAGTCTTGGCTTGCCTGCTGGTGAGAGTCTGTTTCTTAGTGGGACAGTGCTCATATTTACAGCCCTTATTTTCACCTGCCAAACAGCACAGACAGCCTCATTTGTGAGCGCCTGCCCACTAGACAGCATAAGCAGAGACACAGAGAGAGCAATGGCACTGCGCAGGTGCTGAAAATCACAGTGAAAAGCAGAGTGGGAAGTAGCCATTAAGGACAGCTGCTCCCACTTATACCTGCTCAGCCATAGAGCCTCTCAGCCACTCAGGGGCTGCCAGCTCAGAGCACCTGGCTCTTTGAATAGCAAATTCATCTTCCTTTAGTTTGCTCAACACAGTATTTTGACACAACAAAACCCAGCTGCTGTCGCCATCATTATCATATGCAGTTTATGTTCTATATAATTTTGAGCATGTACAACTATGTATTTATTTTGGTTTTGGTGTGATACATGCACAAAACTTTGCAGTTTATTTATTCCTTCTGATGTATTTAATAACACCTATCACAAGCTCTAGGCACCCTCACGGGTTTAAAAAAAACACAGACCAATTAATACAAGAATATAGTGCTAGATGACAAAAAAAGAACTCCTGAAAGAAGCCAATACTTAAGAAAATACTCCAACCCCTCCTCCTAGACTCTGCTGTTGCAACCCAGCTGTTTGGGCTCTGTCCCCAAGCCTGTATAAATAGATGGGCTTTGCAGCACATTCTGAACCTTCGACCAAGGAAGGAGTAAAATCCAAAGGGAGGGAGTCCTCACAGAAAACACTCTGCCAGCAGCTTCCTCAGCCCAGGATCAACAACATTGGCACCACATCCTGAGCTGGAATAAATTGTCATAGCTCCCTTGAAATCCAATGGGAGTTAGACACCTAAATACCTTTGAGGATCTGGGCCTATGCCCCTTAGAATGTTTTTTCTATATCTATTGTTCACTTTGTCTTAGGACTCAGGAGTCTATGGAAAAGATGTCTTGCTCTATGTCTTGCTACCCATTAGCTGAATTTATCAGACTAGAAACCACATACTGAGGTAATTCATAATTAAGACACGTATAATTATTTTGTTTAAATGTGCCCCCAAAACGGACGAGATTAGCTGATACACTTCAGCTGTCACTTCTAAATGTACAGGACAAGAGGATCATTTCCGCTCCCATTAAAGCAAAAATTGCATTGACTTCATTAGGAGCAGGATTGGACCCTTAACTTTTAAATCCACCTTTGTTGATAGATAATTTTATTGGTGGAGTTTTTCAGATTTTATCATGAAGTGTCATTCCACTTTTATTCCTTATAAGATTTATGACACCTATATCCATGAAATAAATTCAGCCAACTGCCTATCATTTTTCATTTGTAGCTGAATAAAATAATACATCTAGTGCTAAAATACTCAGTTTCTCTACAAAATGTGTTTAAAACTGTTCTAAACTGGGATAAAATGCCAGTTTTGGATGTGATAAGAAAATGCAAAGAAAACTGTATTTCAAGTTGAAATTAACACTTGGCAAAATACTACACAGTGAAGTTCTTCTATAACATTGTATAAAGAGCTATAGAAGATAAACAGCTGCCTTTATATGACTTGCCTTAATTTATAACCATTGCATTATGAAAACCTCTAAAAGAAAATCCATCACTAGAACAATTGAACAGTATGCATAACCATAATAATAAACCTGCAGAGTATTAATTATACTGCTTTTCATATCCTGCTGTCTTTTGATAGCCTGAAGTTATACTTCTCTATATTTGACTGTACAAAGATTAGTCAAGATTTATAGCAGAAGAATGTTAAGGCTGAGAATCAAACCAATTTTGTTTATATACTAAGATGTAGAAGTCACCATACTATAAGAGTCTGAAAGTTTCCATTTGTGGATTAAAGAATCATAAGGATGCTTACTGTGGGGGCTACAGAGAATACTGAATAATAGCTGTTCTCATGGCCAGTAGGCTATGCATCAGCCATGCATCTATATCAACAGACTATGCAGAAATAACTTTTTAACGGCAAGACAGCTGAGGCAAAAATCATGTTATTTTATCAATGCATATGGATCAATATAATGAAAATTTTCATTGGATTTTCTGCCATCTGAGATATCATAGGAAATCTACTGAAAAAAACAGTCATTGAGGCAAAAATTTTCAAAAGTGTCCACTAATTTGAAGTTACTCAAGTTTTGGGTGCCTAACTTGAATAATTTAAGGCCCTATTTTCAGAGATGCTGAGCACCCACAGCACTAACTGGCTTCAAGGGAAGTCAAAAATTGAGACACTCAAAATGGGTAGACACACTGAAAAAATTAGATCCCGCTCACAAGACCTCACAATTCAAAGGGCACACTGTACTGCAGAAAATGACTCAAGAAAGTACTGCAACAGAGTACACCAAACTCCTGTCTGGTTCGCTAAATAATCCAGAGTTATAAGGATAGTCATTTCTGAAGTGTCATAAAAAGAGAGAGAGATCAAAAATTGTTCTACAGAAAAGGCTGCAATTGAATTATGACAGGTTTCAGAGTAGCAGCCGTGTTAGTCTGTATTTGCAAAAAGAAAAGGAGTACTAGTGGCACCTTAGAGACTAACCAATTTATTTGAGCATAAGCTTTCGTGAGCTACAGCTCACTTCATCGGATGCATCTGATGAAGTGAGCTGTAGCTCACGGAAGCTTATGCTCAAATAAATTGGTTAGTCTCTAAGGTGCCACTAGTACTCCTTTTCTTTTAATTGAATTATAACTTCACAAAAGAGGCAATCTATCTGATTATAGAGATACTTGCACTCCACAACCTCGGTACAAAGGGCATTTCCCCTCCACACTTTAATGCTATCAGGTCTGTTATTTCAGCCAAGCTGGTGACTGAACTTCTCTTCTATTCAGATTTATTTTGCATCTCTGCAGCAGTAAAAATGAGAAGTAAAACCTGAAAGAGTGGACTTAGTGTGCACATCAACTGTTCACATCACTGTAAGCACAGTCCCAAATTATTCATGCTGCATAGGTAAACCTACCCTCTATGTAAGACTGTTACTGCTGCTTTGCCGCTTTATAAGATGACATTTGATAAACGTAGCATTGTTGCTGCTTGTATCCCATTTAGGCCTGTCAGTTCTGAAAGAGAATGAGTCATCCATGTGAAGAATAAGGCAGTGCCTGCAGAATGAATAAAGGAGCACCAAATTGCTCACAAGGAGGTGTGTTGATCCATTTTCAAATATAGAATGTCACATTCTTCTCTTAGACTGCAAAAAAGAAAAAAGAAAGCAAACATTACTTTAAATGTACATAAAAGAAAAACACAAATTAATACAAAAGCACTTGAGAAGGCAGTGTAGGAAGTACACGTATAATGATACAGGGAAGGACAACATGACCTAATATTTTCCTTTCTAATTCAAATTTATATGATACTAGAAAATACGTAACAATAAGAGCAAGGGAGGTTATTTATTTGTCCTCCAAAAACCTATTAATGCAGTTATAGGGGAAGAAAAGTATTCATCATTGGATCCATGTGATTTCTGCCAAGATCCTGCATAAGTCTGTCTTTCATAATGAATAACATTGCTTCTGTAAGCATGTGCAGCCCTTATGTGATGTCAGCGGTGCACACTATCTGTCAATGAGTGTGCCATAAATGCATGTCACGGCATACTTCAATAATAATACTCACAGTTTTGTTGTTAAGATTTTTAAGTAATTCTCAGGAAAATGCAAAGAAATTTGTGATGTGTTTTTTTTCTTTTTAGATTGTAGGTATAACCCCCAATCTCATTCTCCCTGTTTCTCAGCAACATTAAAATTCAAAGGAGATAGGAGTCCCTTCCTGGCTGCCGGATGCATCCCTGTGGGGAAAAATTAAGAACAGCTACATGTATTTACCCCGGATAAATAGACAGGGTATTCACTCAGTTGACCAAAGTGTATTTTTGATTCACCATTAACAAGTGTAAATATAATCATACAAAAGGTATATCCTGTAACTAAAGAAATTCATGGAATTGGATACAGTGGCATATTAGCCACTGGGCCAATGGGGCTCATGCGCAGGGCCCCGGCCAATTGGGGGTGCCTCCAGAAAAATGGGCCCCCGCACCCAGACCTGCTCCTCCCCCTGGCGCTCCTGCTTGGAGCATGGGGGCTTGCCCCGCTCTGCCCGCCTGGCACTCCTGGGAAGTGGGGTTGGGGCACAGGGGCTTGGTTTCAATCAATACAATTCCTAAATATTCAATACAACCATGTCTCCTTCACACTACTCCATGGGATTCTTCACCCACCGATCATGTCTTCTTCAGATTCTGAACTCTTGAGCTCCTATTTTACATATGTTCGGTATCAAATACAATGAGACCTTAGTCCTGACTGAGTGTTCTAGGTCCTACTATAATGAATACAGTAACAATTTGTATTTATATCAGTTACTCCTGTCCAACAAAAACTTTCTTTTCCCTTTATTGCTGACCTCCAAATTAACTTGCTGTGCTGGAATAATGCTCAGTGCATACATTCTTAATCTTTTTTAAAAGCTCCATTTCCTTTATATGATTTCCATTTTAATTTGAAAATGTGAGCTTCCATTATGTTTTGTTTCAACAGAATAATCCTTTTATACAAAATCATTCCTTTAAATGTCTTCCAATAAGCATATTTTATAACTTCAACATGCATAGACATTGCCAAAAATATTAAATGTAAACAGCATGTACAATACTCATAACTTTCAATTTTTTGTGTGGTTTCCCTCACTAATTAACATTTAACTCCATAGCTTAAGCAAAACATAATATGCACTCAGTAGAAACTATCCAATTTAACAGTTTAGATTTCTTTGGGTTCAAAGTTCTTGGCTTCCTTTTCAACATAATGGAAAGTTAATTTCTTTTCTACTCACAGATCCTTGGTATGGCCCCAGTTCCGGCTATGTCTACATTATGAGCTAAAGGGGTGTGATTCCACTACTTGTGTACACCCTACTCATACTAACTCTCATCAAGCTAGCACAAATATAAACAGCAGTGTAACCATGGTAGCATGGGTAGCAGCGACAGAGGCATGGCTGAGCCGTGTTGAGCACATACTCACAGGTTTCAGGGGGTTTCTACTCACACAGCCCAGCCAGGCCTCCACTGCAGCTATCTGTCCTACCACAGCTACATTGCTATTTATACTCTTGCTAGATCAATGAAAGCTGGCACAAATATCTGTATGCAAGCAGGGGAATCACACCCCTATCATGTAGTGTAAATGTAGTTTCAGACAAGCACTTGATTAACATGTGACTTAGCACTTAGAAAGTAAGCATATGCTTAACATTCAGCAGGTGTTTAAGTGCTTTCCTGAATCAGAGCCACACTGAAAGGAAAGCTAAGAACTTTGAACTCAAAGAAAACTAAAGGGTGTTAAACTGGATTAAGCCTGGCTCTAATTACTTTGCTGTATCGGGGCCTATGGGGCTAATCCAAAGCCTATTCAAGTCAATAGGATGTTTCCATTGACTTCAATAGGCTTTGGACAAGGGCCAACAGAATTCAACTAAATAAAATGGTCACTCCATGTGAAGCCTTCTCCTGCCCCTTCCCGAACTTAATGACTTAGAAGTATCCATGAACTCCAAAAGTGCCACTTAAAACTTCCCATGAGTTACATGGAATATATAACAAAACTGGGCTTTAGTAGCTCATGAAAAGGAGTCCGGGGTTATAGTGGATTACAAATTGTATATGAGTCAGCCTTGTGATGCAGTTGTGAAAAAGGTTAATATTCTGGGGTGTATTCACAGGAGTCATATGTAAAACACAGGAGATAAATGTCCTGCTCTACTTGGCAATGGTGAGGGGGAAACCTGATAACAGTCTTCCAATATGTTAAGGGCTGTTATAAAGAAGAATGTGATCAATTGTTTTCTACATCCACTGAAAGCAGGACAAGTAGTAATGGGCTTAACCTGCAGCCAGGGAGATTTAGGGCATGGCTACTCTGGGAAGTTTACAGCCTTAAATTAGAACATTTTTCCTAATATCTAACTGCAAGGGTAGTTAAGCTCTGGAGTAAGCTTCCAAGAAAGGTGGTAGAATCCCCATCATTAGAGGTTTTTAAGAACTGACTGGACAAACACCTGTCAGAGATGGTCTAGGTTTACTTGGCCCTGCCTCAGTGCAGGGAGATGGACTCGATGACCTCGAGGTTCCTTCCAGCCCTTCATTTCTAAACAACTAAATGTGCTAAACAACTAATCAGAAAAGTTGTTTTAAAATGCTGTCTATTGTAATAACAAAGGGCCCTCTCCTCCATGAATGTGATCTCATTCAGTTAAAAGTCATCTGGATACCGGATACCTTCTTCCCTCCATTTTACTCTTTTATCAGTTTCATGCATGGAGAGAAGGAAGGTGATGAACACTCCATTCCATATATTGTTCTCTATTTAATGTAGAAAGTCCTTTTTTTTTTCAAAAATGAATCCAGTTCAAACTGAAACTAATAATGACCTATCTAATTAATTATACATTTAAAAAAATCATGACAGCTTATGTGGACTCTGCCAACTGGGGGAATACTGCACTTAAGTAATACACTTGGTACTCATACCATATGTATTTGCTTGGCTGTCTATATCCATTTTCATCATGCTCTAGTTGATGAGACTGGTATCTTGACCTAGGTGCTACAAAAACATAATACTGCAAGTACTATCCCTTTACTTCCTCAGTGTCAGCACCGCTATAGTGGTGGCAGTCACAATGCCTCTTTTCGCTCTATTACATCTCTTCATACTCTAGTGAATTAATAAATAAGCCTGTGGCTTTCTCCTGACCTTCTCTTTGTATCTCGAATCATTGCTGATCATCCTAGAGAGAGAGATTGAAGAGTATATTATTGTAATTTCCTTCGTTGATAGGGTTAGTGGCCTAGTGAGGGGGGAAAGAGTAGACATGATATGCCTTGATTTCAGAAAGGTTTTTGATACAGTCCCACATGAAATTCTCATAAGCAAACTAGGGAAATGTGGTGTAGAGGAAATTACTATAAGGTCAGTGTACAACTGGCTGAAAGACTGTACTCAAAGAATAGTTATCAATGATTTGCTGTCAAATTGGGAGGATGTAGCTCGTAGGATCCTGCAGGGGTCAGTTCTGGTTCCAGTACTATTCAATATTTTCATTAATTCCTTGGATAATGGAGTAATGAGTATGCTTATAAAATTTGCAGATGACACCAAGCTGGGAAGAGTTGCAAGCCCTCTGGAGGGCAGGTTTAAAATTCAAAATGACCTTGACAAATTGGAGAATTGGTCTGAATTCAACATGTTGACATTCAATAAAAGACAAGTGCAAAGTACTTCACTTAGGAAGGAAAAATTAAATGAACATCTACAAAAGGGGAATAACTGCCTAGGTATTAGCATTGCTGGAAAGGATCTCGGGGTTATAGTGGACCAGAAATTGAATATGAGTCATCAATGTGATATAGCTGCAAAAAAGGGTAATATGATTCTGGGGTGCATTAACAGGAGGGTTGTACGTAAGACACATGAGGTAATTGTCCTGTTTCTACATGGCCCAGATGAGGTCCCAACTGTGTCCAATTTTGAGTACCACAATTTAGGAAAGATGTGGAGAAACTGGAAAGAGTCCAGAGGAGAGCAACAAAAATGATGCAAGGGTTTAGAAAAACTGATCTACTGATCTGAAAGGTTTAAAAAAATGGCTATGTTTAGCCTTGAGAAAAGAAGACTGACGGGGGACTTCATAACAGTCTTCCAATATGTTAAAGGCTGTTATAAAGAGATTGATGATCAATGGTTCTCCATGTCCACTGAAGTTAGGATAAGAAATAATGGGCTTAATCTGCAGCAAGGGAGATTTAGGTTAGATGTTAGGAAAACTTTCTAACTGTAAGGGTTAGAACAAATTCTGGAATAGGCTTCCAAGGGAGGTTGTGGAGTCCCTTTCATTGGAAGCTTTTAAAAACAAGTTTGACAAACACCTGTCAGGGATGGTCTAGGGTTGCTTAGTCCTGCCACAGTGCAGGAGGCTGGAATTGATGACTTCTTGAGGTCCCTTCCAGCTCTACCTTTCTATGATTCTGTATTATAAAACAAGTGCAAAGGGCATCAGCAACTCAGAGACCTCATTATTGTTCTTCTGAGAAAATACTGCTTCAATTAATTGCTGTGTTCTTCCCTGAGCCATCTTTCAGGTAAACCTCTGTGGACCTGAGAGAGAATTTTGCCAGATAGGGGAGGAGGAGCTGTTTCATAGGACACAGTGAGTACCTCCTTCATAAAGGAGCTAATGGCAAAGGAATATTTAGTTCAATCCCTCAGAAAGGGAAGGAGAATTTCTAAAGTGTCTTGTGTGTATAGCTGACAGCATCAGTACAGTATGTTGCACCTTATCACTATATCTCAAAGATCTCTTCACCCTGACAGAATGGAGGGGTTTCTCCCATATACCCATTTATATAAATATCCGAATTCAAACTGGTTCTTCTTCTCTGCCATAAGATGCATTACTCATATATATTCCCCCTCAGAACAACTGTCCATAAGTAGATCTCTCTTCAGTCTTCCCAATATAGATTTGCTTAAAGAGCCTCGTCCTTTAATCTTACTAGATACTGGCTTTCATCTCTCACTACCGCCTTCAGGCTACACAGTCTAGACCAGTGCCTCTCAACCTTTCCAGACTACTGTACCCCTTTTAGGAGTCTGATTCGTCTTTCATAACCCCAATTTTCACCTCTCTTAAAAACTACTTGCTTTCAAAATCAGACGTAAAAATACAAAAGTGTCACAGAACACTGTTACTGAAAAATTGCTGACTTTCTCTTTTTTACCATACAATTATAAAATAAAACAACTGGAATACAAATATTGTACTTAAATTTCAGTGGATAGTATATAGAGCAATATAAACAAATCATTATATGAAATTTTAGTTTGCACGGACTTCACTAGTGCTTTTTATGTAGCCTGTTTATAAAACTAGGCAAATATCTAGATGAGTTGATGTACCCCCCTGGAAGACCTCTGCATACCCCCAGGGGTACGCATACCCCTGGTTGAGAACCATTGGTCTAGACTGAATTGATGATGGTTTCTTCATGGACTGTAAACAGAGCCTCATAGGAGGGAAGCACTGTGGAGCTAGAACTCCTGAGCTCTCAGGCTCAGTGTACTGATTGACAGAAGTGTTGACTGGATTCAGCAACATCTGAAATAAAGGGGAAAGATTTGCAGATGGGAAAGGCAGAGAGTTGGGAAGAGGAGACCTGGAACTGGGCCACAGTTTCTGTGTTTGGATAGGAATGCTCTTGTAATCTGGATTTAGGTGGAAGAAATGAATTTAGCGGTTGTTTTTTTTCTGAACCAGATGAGCTCTAATTAACATTTGAGTTCTAGTCGCATGTTTTGCTATTGTCAAGGCTAGGGCTAAGCTGGAATATTTTTCCATGCAGCTTCATGGTAGATGCAAGCATAAATGGAAAGAATGAAGAGACTGTCATACCTATTGGGCATTATGATGTCATCATTCAGGAAAGAAATACTGCATCTCCTGAGGCTTCAGAAGGCGAGCATGGCCTGTGCTTTTTAGTAGGATGCCATATTGTGCTCTATCCTAGCTTTACCATTGCCTACACTATTTGAAATCCACACACAGAAGAGGTACAATTCAGTACACTATGTCACTTTATGTGGTTAAGTTTTAATATATGCTTGCTTTGATATAAGAGAACAATCTGTTTGGCAAACAACCATCTCTGTAATGTGTTTGCAACTTACTGTTTACTCTGCAACATCACATTGAATCAAGTATTTCCCTGAATGAACAGGTACAGGACACAGAGCATGCATCTGTCAGATCTCATGACAGACAAGCTAGGCTTATCAGAGAAAGTGCCAGCTTATGGAGAAGTCCTCCTTCTACATTAGATAGGCTTCTATTACAGCAGAATGACAGCTGTGCTATAGTTAAGTTTAAAAACAACTTTCTGTTTAAAGCTCGACTCTTAATCTAAGGGATCTATAATCTACATAGTTACTCAAATTGTCTTGTAATTGGTGATCCTCATGGGGTCACGGAGTACTGTTAGTAATCCACATGTGGCGCTTCTGACCAAGGGGTTCCAGAGGGAAACAACTCCTGAGGGAAAAAACAACTTTTCTTAAAGTTGAGAGATTGCGGCAACCTTTTTTGTGCTCACAGAGAGAGGTCAGCTCAGGGTTCAGATCATCACACCAGGGTCTCCAACCCGCAAGGGTTACCCTCAACAGAGTGCATAACACACACCAGCCATTTGGGGGAAGTCAACTAAAACATTATTTGAAAAAGAGTTTGCTTCTCCAGTTAGCTTCTCTCTAGGCAAGTGCTCAGTGTAGCCATTGAGACTGTGATTAAGCATGTGAGGCTAGTCATGAGCCTAACTATCTGGAAAACTACCTCTCCATCACAGGACCATGGCTCTGTGGACATGTTATGGTCATTGAATCTAAGCACAAACCCCAGGTTCCATGGCAGAAATCTGAAGTAAAAAAAGCAGACATACTGCTCCAGTCTGCCCCTCACATAGGGGGAATTTATTTTGGGGAAATGTAATCTAAGTACAGTGGAATATTCAGAAGGTGCTCAAACTATTTTTATACAAGCAAATGCTTACTGGGAGGGGAGGGGGATTGGGGTGGAAGAGTAGGTGGAAACAGGGGAATCAGCTGAGGAGGAGAGGAACTAGAATGGGTATGTATGAGTGTGAGGCGAGTGCTGGAGCACTGGGAAGGGGTACAGGTGTTCTGGGGGATAATAGGGTCTGGGGTGCTTATCAACTCCACGTTGCCCTTCCCGTGTGTACCATAATATGGGCATCCCCAACCCATCTACAAGTGTGTAATTCTCTCTTCCCTGCCCCCCCCCCACTCATATGAGCCAGATTCTGGAGGGGGCTTGCCTACCTGGGGTGCCTCAGCCCCTCTTCTTACCCCTTCATATGTATCAGGATCTGGGGAAGTCCTACCCCTCCCCTCCTCTGGGTGGGGAGATTAGGACAGCCATGTTGGGAACATGTGTCAAGAACACATTGATGCAGCCGGGATGAGGAGCTAAGAACAAGCAGGGCCAGGTTTAGGGGCAGGCGACCCACAAAACTGCCTGGGTTGCCAGGCTCAGGGTGGGCTGTAAGGTATTCAAAAGTTTAACAAATGGAGGGGGTTGGGCACCAAGGACACTCCTCACCTGGCACACCATTTGGGCCCTGAGAACAAGTATGCTTGACACATATCAGAAACTCTCCAGGACTGGAGAGGGGGAAAGGGAATACCCATTGAAATGAATGGAGCAGTTTACACTTCTCAGAGCTAATGTTTCAGGCTGCATTCATCTTCATCAGGTATTCTCTTTCAGCTAAGAATGTCTCATTGAGATGAATGGGCCATTTAACACCTCTCTGAGCCTGCAGTTTTACAGTTGGAAACCCACCCTGGGCAGAAATCTGAAAAAGAACTGTAAACACTGCCTCTGTGAAAGCTTTTTGAGACAAGAGGGGTAATTATGGGTGGAAGAGTGGTTGGTAATAGGGAAAGGTGATTGAGTCTGCAGTGAGGGATGGGGGTATTATGGGGAGGAGGAGAAACAGAAATGGGAGGTAGGGGAAGGAAGAAGGGTTGGGAGCCTCAGGTAAGGAGGAGGGGTAGCGATTAAGGAAAGCGAGCGAGGAGAAAACATGAGGGGTTGGAGTCAGGCCTACTTAACTGCTCAGAATACTTTCAGCAGCCTGTGCACCAGGACACTCATTCTCTCCTGGGTGTAGATTGTTCTCAGATAAACTACCGACATATAAGCTAAAACAAAAAATTCTGTCCACATTTTTCACATCTGCAGGGAGAGAAGAAATGGGAAGTTCTGACCCCACACATGGGAGCTTGGTTTACAGAAACCCTTAAACCAAGGCCCAGAGGCATTACAGTTCCAAATATATGTTCCAGTATGGGTCTTCTGAGAATTTCTCTCAGCCTTCATACCAGATTGTTTCTTGAATTTAACATGGCAGGAGAACCTCCTGCCTGTACTCATAGTATCCATCCTGGCCATGTTGCAAGACAACCAGTTCATCAAGGCAGACAGCTATGTGCCTGATTATAAAGGACAACAAATCTCTGGGTAATTTGGATAATCAGCTAGAACAATTGCAGAGAGAAGACATAGTCTTGAAGTTAAGGTACACAACTGCGGACCAGATCCTTCACTAAAGTCCTCTACTTTGACAACAAGAGGATGCCTCTCAGGGTATGTCTATACAGCATTTTGGAGCCCATGGGAGCAAGCCTCCCAGTCTGGGTCAACAGACTTGGGCTAGGGGGCATAGGCAATATAACCCCACATGCCCCCCTACAAGTGGCTCCCCCCAGATTTCTGCTTGGCCTGCCTGGAGGCACAGAGAGGGGCTCCCTTCTCCCACTGTGTCTGCCCCCGCAGCACGCTCAGCCCCTGTCCCTGGCAGCCGCTCCCTGCCTGGACCCAGAAGGGGCAGGACCAGCTACTTCTCACACCGTCCACTCTGGGTCGCTGTTCTCTTCAGCACGGCACCTGCCTGAGAGAGTGCCTGGCAGGGGTGGAAGCCCACCCTGCTCCCTCTGTTCCCCACCTGGGCCCAGCTGCCAGAGACAGTGGCCAAGTGAGCTGGAAAGTGCTGGTGGGGAGGGGAAGCTCCTCCTTGCTCAGGCCCCGTGACCGGTAGCCGGGCCCAGGCAGGGAGCAGAGAGGATGGAATGGGTCACTGCCCTAGCCAGGCTTTCTCAGGCAGCTGCTGCGCTGCACAGAGTCAGTGACCCGGAGTAGCCAGCTTCAGCCGGCATGAGAAGTAGTTCCCTTCTGCTCCCTGCCGGGGCCCAGCTGCCAAACGTGAAGAGGGGGAGGTGCGGAGGGAAAAGGACAGAGCCCCACCCCCTCCGCAGGTAACTTTGGTGGGGTGGGGAGAGCATGGGGGCCCCAGGCTGGGAGGTTGCTGGGCAGAGGAGACACGTGGGGAGGTCACGTGTCCTCTCATTTAGATTGTGCCCCCCCAACCCAGTATCAGAAGGCATGAGTTGTCTTATGCTAGGGGGGCTTGTGTTGGTTTCTCGAAAGAACTGTGTAGACAGTACTTTGAAGTTGCAGCTTGGGCTAGAGGTCAAGCTCTGAAGCCTACAGAAGGGGGTGGACTTTAGAATTCAAGCTCAAGCCTGAACCATAACTTCAAAATGTTGTCTACACAGTTCTTTAGAAAGCCAGTGAAAATTGTGCTATCCCAAGCCTATCAACCCAAGCTGGGTGCTTGCTCCCACGAGCTCCAAAATACAGTGTAGATATTCCCTTACTGGCAATTGCCCTAGTGAATTGTATTCTACTATAAGCTGGGGAATTACTAGAGTTGGTTTTCCATTACTATCCATTTAAACAAATTTACTTTTAATGTGTTCTTGCCTCTTTTGTTTCTACTTTCTGTGAATCTTTTAGCACAGGAATTTACAGGCCCTTGTACTTTCTGTGTGGAGAAATCTAGCTCCCTCTCCATGGGCCAGATTGAGAACTGCTTACTCATATTGATGAACAGTTACTCATATGACTAGTCCCAAAAATTACCATGTTTACATGTACAAATTAGGTATCTGCATATACAAACACCTAAGTTGAAATAAATGGACCTAAAAACTAGGCAACCACTTGTACATACTTGCATGCAGTCCAAGACAGGCATTTTTTATATTCATTTTCTCTGTAACCTGTTTGGAGGCAGAGTGATTATACCATGCTGACATTTCCTGGCTTTCCTTCAGTCATTGCAACTTTCACAGCCAGATGCTATAAATGCAATTTGTTAATTTTTTCAGATGAATTTTCATCCTTCACCATTTCACTGTAGCATTGTATTCTAAATGATGTTCTATTGAATTGTCTGCTGTTTTTATACATCCCATTCTTTTTAATAACTATTCTTAAAGTAGTTTAATTCCATATTAAATATACTTACTTTTGTTCAGAATTCTTGGATTGTTAGGTGTTCTTGTCTTCTTAATGAATGAATTCATTATTTGAAGCAGAATGGCTGATCATACTGTAGCATTTTTGTCGTGTTAAAATAAAACAAGATGTGCAGCCGGTCTACATGTTCTACCTACTATTGCTGTGTTTACATTTCTAGCTTTATCTTTCATTTTACATCTCAAAAATTCAATTAAATGAAGGTCTGCTGTGTAGTTTCTCTATTACTAAGAACTTTGGCAAGCATTTGAATGAAAGAAGTCTGTCAAGATCTTCATTTAAGATCAAGCACAGCAACCTAACCTCTCTGAGCTGGGACACCTCATACATCTAGTTTGGGCCACCATTTAGAATGGCATTGACAGACTATCCAGCTCAGTCTTTGGGTGTATGGATTGAATAGAAAAATATATTCTGATTACAGATCCAAAAACTGGGTCAAATAAAGTAAGAATCCACTGAGATAAAACCCAAACTTCTTTTTCAACCCTTTCAAAGCTTAGAAAAAAATTAGTAATTTAAGTTGTGACTGGATGCTTAAAGATAAATACTGTGAGTATGGTCTCATCCTGTCCAAAAAGAGAGAGCTTCTTCTCATAAAATTTCTGTCCATTAGGGTCGCAAACTTCAAATCCATATGACCCCTCATTATTTCTGGTAAGATATTAATTTTAAAAATCCCTACTTCTTGTTTATTCAAACCTTGCACAAACTCAGAACCTTTAAAATGGTATCATCCCCATTTCTAAATTCTAAGCATTATGCAGACTAAGTGACAGATTCCATTGTGTAATGACATGATCTCAAAGATATCCAATTGTTCCACAAGCTTATAGCCAGAGATTAAGTCTATTATGGTCTAGCTAAGTTTCACCATTGTTTTTATCTTGCCATAAATAAAGGTACAGGAAGCACATGAAGACAGGGACAAAAATTTTAAGGCAGATCACTTGTAATGATTAAACAAGGGATTCTGAGTACTGTTTAAATTGTTGGGGTTAAGCACAATCTTAGTCTTAGGAAACCTTTTTCAGTTATTTTTTTGCATATACTACCAAGCAGCCACGAGATAAATAAAGGAGAATTAGTAAATACTTACAGCTTCTGAAGAAGAAATGAAGGCATTGACAAAAAATAGTACAAGGAAGCCTGTGTTATTTTTAGCAGAATCTCTGCTGCCTTAAGCTAGTACAGCTGCTTCTTCGCTTCCATGGGCAAAACACTTGCATAAAAAGCTGGAAATCTTGATTTTACATATCTCCATAGATGCTTTCCTCTATAATTCAATTACTGACTGTGCATGCAGCAGAAATTGTGCTCTATGGAATCATAATACTGTAGTAATTGAAGGAAAAATAGAGGGGAAACAACAGATTATTTTTACTAAAGGAAAATGCCACCAACAAAACTGAAAACATTTGTGTGCGTGCCCACACATGTGTGTACATCTTGGTGAGAGTGAAGAAGACACCCTTATAGGCACCAGGAGTACCAACCTCCAATATATTATATTTCTGGTAATAATTTTACATCATCAACCATCAGAACTGCCTGAGGTGGCGCTGTCATGGTCAGCGAGTATCATAGGCTGGGGGAAGCTGTTCCTCCCCAAACAGGCATTGCCTCGCCCATGCTCCATCCCCAGACTCCCTCCTGCCAGTTCCCCTGTCCCTGTGCCATGGTCCCAGCTAGGGCTCAGGCTGGCGCTGGAGATGCACCACCCACCCTCCTGGCACTCTGGGACTGGGACTGGGACTGCACTGCCCACCCTCCCAGCATGCCGAGGCTGGGGGCACTAGCCTGAGGTGAGGGCTGGGGCCATGGTGGGGGGGCTATGGGCTCCGGCGGAGGGTGGAAGGGACAGGGCTTCAGGCAGAAGGGGCAGGATTGGGGGCTAGCCTCCCCCAGCCAGCGGTTCACGCACCACCCATGGGTGCTGTCTTTCTGAAAATTACCATTTTTAAGGGCAGTACTTCTTTGCACGGTTCAAGATGCTGGCACTGACTAGTTGGCGGCAGGCTCAATAGATAAAATGTGCTCTAAAGTTCATTGTATAAGTGTCTCTAATCCACTAAAACAGTTCAGCAAAATACCAGTTTCCAGGTACAATTATCTGGTGGTGGCACTCTAAACATACAGCAAAATTTTAAATATAAGAAAAAATTGCTTTCTCTTATCTCCCTAATTTCTAATTCCTTTATAGCCTAATTAGATCTAACTTTGCCCCCTGCCTATTTCAATATTTAAGGGTAATTACACCCACATTCACCTTCCATGGTCTTTCAAGGGCACCCACTTAAATTTCCGATTCCCAGAGGTCACCAGTCAGTGTTATGAGACCTTAATAGGCCAACATATTTCCAACCCATCTGTAAGAGTTGCAGCCTGCCTTTGACACCAGGCTCTGCATTTGCTAGATCAGAAAGAAGGCCTCAAGTCAGTTGAAATCCAGCCTTTTTAAATTAAAAGGCTTTTCTTTGTTGGTTTCTGGAAAAAACAGTCTGACCCAGTATATGAAAGTCTTCTAGGGGCTGGTCCCCCTCCAGATGTGTTTATAACATAAATGATTCACCTGTCACCCTCAACTGTTCTGAATTCCCAGTGGAGCTGTGGCAACCCTCCCACTCTGGAGTTACATACAACTCCTAGCCCACAATGTAACATAAACCATTCATACACTTAACACAACATGGTCCCCAAAGATACTGCAACTGCATGCACTATCTGTCACAGCCAGAATAATCCAGCAGTATTTACCCCAAACTTAACAGCGTTTTAGCACCCAAAGTCAGGGCAACTTAAACAGAAGAGTTTTGCATACCTATGTAGGGACTAAAAGTCTGCCAACCTCTTCATATAATCTTCATTTGAGTTCTCTCTTGGAGAAGAGCATTTGTGCAAACTGAAAAATTTAAAAGATTGCTTTTCATTGTCACTTACCATGGCTGTTTACTGGTCCAAAGCCATTAAAACACAGAGGCACAGTGAAAGGGCTTCCCTGAAGAGAACGCACAAATGTTCTCACAAAACATTTGGTATTCCTTCACTCAGAAATCACTGCCTCAGATTTGATGAGAAACGTTTCCATATAAAAGACACGAATTCAAATTTTATCAACAACTCTTCTGCCTCAGAAATTGAAAAGGACTATTTACAATAAATATACAACCATAACACCACTGACACAGATGCTGCTAGTAGAAATAGACATACATTTACAAAAAAATGTTTTCTTGTGGTCACTCAATATACTTCTTCCATTCTACGTTTTAAAATGGTGTCTTTTGTCCCAAAGGCCAGGATAATAGCAACTAGACCCCAAGCAGAAGGAAAAATTATAAAACCTCTCAGACTATAGTGCCCTTAAATCTGATTCCAGTTTCACCCCACTGATATCATTGCTTAGATACACTAAGGTGTTTGGATGCACTAGGCCTTTTGGAAGTAAAAGAACCGCTCCTACTCCCATCCAATCCCCTTCTAGAGATCAGGAAATTGGGGAGGGGGGAATGATTACTTGGGGTGTGGACACCATCTGCTTCATAACATGTGGACATAGCAACATCTCTTTTATCATTCACTTTTACCGGGCAAGCACTGCCATTTGGATTATCTTTCATAATTGCTGGCCTTCTCAAATAATGCAATGCATTTTCGGTGCCTTTGTACTATCACAAAGAGAATTATAATGGAGTAATTACATACATTTCTTTTTTAATTAAAAACAAAGTGGAGGTAAAGTGGAAGCCCATGGAAGAACCTACAAAACCAATGCAAGTGATTGGAAAAGTGCAGTCTTCTGTAAATTATCAAATTTATTAGAAGATATTAAGAAGAATAGATGTCCCTATCACTAGAGAAATATTTTATATGTATATATAAACAGTTACTCTTACCCGGTCTTTTTTCTATTTATTACCAGTTTTCACTTCTGGGAAACTTTAGGTCATGATTCTGCTGACTCATAGTAGAAATTTAATTGTAATCATAAAAGAAATCTGAATTTTCCAAAGCATCTATAAGATTTCAGAGGCTATTTAGTATGCTTCTACCTCCTCTTTTATCCTCTTGCATAAATTGATCTGGGAAGAAAATCTGGCTTTCTGACTGCAGCCTCAGAGAGAAACTGTGTGCTTAGCTAATTTTATATCTACACAAATTAAAATCACTGACAGAAGTAGAGTATTTCTTGCCTCTCTTTTTAACAGACTGTTCAGTTAGATGTGAAGGTGACCATTATGCAAGTTATGAATAAAATCGTCACTTTTAAATGTACTTAACCAATGAAATAAACCGTTGCATAGTTAAGATGTGAAAGTATTGTTTGGAAATTTAAACTTACAGCACAAAATGTACATTAGCTATATGAACATTACACCAAAAGCAGTGAGTACTAGCATATGATGAGTTGGTTGGTGAAATGATGGGGCAATAAAATACATTTCACCAATGTAGGCTCCAAAGGACATTATGTGACATAAATATGAGTCAAAGGATGTCAGCAAAAGCAGATTTTCCTATTGCCAGAAGCAAATATTCATGACAGTGACATTTAATAGAGATAAAGAAGAGTAAATCAGATATAATGAAATCAAAAGTGTTTCACCTAACTATAAATTATGCAGATTAAAGTACTGTCTATGGGCCAGATTCTCATTTCACTCAGGAGTCACTCCACTTGAGTTAAAGGTATTACAGTGGTGAAAAACCAGAGTGAGTGAGAGGAAAATCAGGCCTGCATATCTGTTGAAGTATATAGATAGATACTACTGGATAGACACTATCAGACACCCAGCTCTTCCCCAGTATGAAAAGCACCACCCCACAGGTCTGATTTATGTTATCTGGCAAACCTCAGTAAAAAAATGGAAAAATGTGCAATGGAAAAATTATTTTCACACTAACCGTTCAAAAGGGATCTTCTTGACTGAGTTCACAGGCCTGCTAGCTCAGGGACCCTGAGGTTAAGCTCAGTGACTAGCAAACTTGAGGTTAAGTCAGGAAACAAACTCTGATTCCCCCATATGGCAACACAATATGATACGACCAAACTGCTGGGCCAGCTTGTTTGGAAGTTTTAAACAGCTTTTTTTAAGTCCAGACTGTGCACCGGAACTTCATTCAGAGATCTTTCCAGATTTAAAACATTCTAACTCTTGCCCAGTTTGTCACCCACCCACTAGGAAAGAACTGAGACAAGCATTAAAGGAAAATATAGTTACTTTGGCCTAGTTTACACACAAAGTTATACCAAAGGTGTGATGTTGCACTGATTTAGCTAAACTGGTGCAATTTTATGTGTGGATAGTCTACATTGGTTTAAACCTGGTTTACTTTGGTTTCACATGTTCCTACTATTATGGAGCAAGCTAAGAGGAAATAAGACAGCTTTAAACTGATGTACAGCACCCACATACAAAGTTGCATCTGTTTAACGATATTGGTGCATCATCATACATTTAGTTAAACCAGTGCAATTTCTGTGCATAAAGAAGCCTTAAGTATACAGCCATTTAGTGAAGACTTGATTGAACAGATAAGCTTTGGGTAATCACTGAAAGTACACAAACTCATCTCAGAGGGACAGATGAAGAAATAAGTTTCACAGTGATTCATACACAAAAACCATCCTTCATTCAGTCCTCAAGGATGCAATTCTTGAGCAAAAGCATACAAGTGCTTCAGCTAAACTCAGCCATTGCAATGGTGCATAACTGTCTATATTTGGCTGACTTTCTTTATTAGCACACAAAATTGCTCATTTGATCCATTGATTTAGAATGGATCCCAAGACAGTCCCTTTGTTAAGCAATTTAGGAAGGGTTGGTGCTGCCTCTAAGGAATTATTGTATTGATCAAGATAGAGTTTATATTTTTTTTAGGGAGGACTATGTTTGAGAAAATATTGTGACAGTTTCAGAACTGAGATGCACAAAGACAGCAACTTTTACTACAGAAATATGACTCAAATTTAAAATAGTAAACTTTTCAAAAAAAATGAAGAAGAAGGTTGATTTTTATACAGGGCTTATTCTGTGACAATGAACTAGATTGATTGATTGGACTGCATTTGGAAACTGGATGAAAGCACAAGATTTCAAAAAATGGGGCCAAAAAATGCTTGCAGACTTATAAGCACTGACCCACAATGATGATAATTACTGTACTGGAGTTGTAAAGTGATGTGCTATTGTGTGAAAATAACAAGACTGCTTGTTGCAAATATAATATTTTCTGCAGGAACAGAACACGGTTACAGAAAATTGGCCTTTTCAAAATTACAGTAGCAAAAATAAATGAAAAGAGAAAACTTCTCTGGAAATTGAGGATTAAAACATCCCATCTTCACACTGAGGTACAATAAGAATATTCAAAATTAAGAGCTTCCAAGCAAAGACCAAATTCTGTTAAACTCAATAGTCCCAATGACTTCTCATCTACCCTGCTTACTCCAGGAAAAGCAGCAAGATTTATGCCCTTGCATAGCAACTCCGAAGCCTCACCTATAAACAGTTATACATGTGCTTAACTTTACATATGTCCAACTGAAAGCAATGGGAATACTCATATGCATAACAGTTAAGTACATGCATAACTGTCCACAGGACTGAGATCACAGACTTGATTTTCCCATTACATCTCATTTCAAAGGTGTAATGATTTAATCCTCCACTTCTAGAAAGTTCTCTCTCTCTCTCTCTCGTTTTGCTGCTGGAATTTGAAAAGGGCAATTCTCTGTATCTATTTTCTGTTCTTCCACATCAACACCCTGGAACATCCCTTATGATGTGGAAGAGTACAGTTCTTTCTTTTCCAGTTATAGTTAGAAGCCAATTTTACATAACTGCTTCAATCACAATTCAAATTTCTGGGTTTTTTTTATATTTATTTATGTAACTATGAGACCAACACAATTAAAGCTGCAAAACAGAAACATATAGTAAAGTGTTTTTACAGGGTTTATTTCAAAATAACTGGAAGAATTATTATTGCATGGATGTGCCAAATGATCCAGTCCCAAGAGGGAGTGGGAGCAATCACTATTTGACAGATTTAATTTCATCCTGCAATACAGACTTTTTTTGGTATTAAGTGCTATGAAGCTATGATTCTGATTTAATGCCAGATTATCCTTTCATAGAGCTTGTTATGTTCAGAGGGTGTGTGTGTGTGTGTATCTTCCTTCCCCCTGCACTGAGGAAAGCTGGTACCCTAACTCTGCATTCTGACGTTACATTTTGTTTTCATTTTCAAGATATTTTTTGGAGATATTTGTACAGAGTTTAATTATTTCACTACTATTGTATCACAGGTGGCTGCAGTGACTCAGAGCACACCGTATGCAAATGGCCTATTGGTGGTGCAAGGAATCCAAGCAAGTGGAAATGTATCTGTTTACGCCAAAATGTGAAGGGAAAAAAAAACAACCCAGAAATCTCACTATCTGCACTTGGACTTTGAACTTATTTTCCATATTCTAGTTTATACTGTTCTGTATTTCCACCAGCTGATTGTTTGGAAATTTTTTACTTTACCCAAGCTTTGTAATACCTTATGCAAGGAAAAGTAAAAATAGGACAAGAAAAATAATTCAAATGCAGCAATTTCTATTTAATTTTGTTGCTGAACTTCCCATTAACAATGAAATGTAATCACACCAGTGCTGCTGAACTTTAAGAACTCCAAGGTCAATATGCAGACTTCTCTTCAATACAGCATCTAAATTAAATTAATAGTACTCTTTTCTCACTATCTTAGTTTGATTTAAGGTGGAAATTAAATTTTGTTTTTGTTTCTGGTTTGTCTGTTTTTTTGTAGCAGATAATTTGAGCTCATCTTGTGCATGAATATTCCTCAGTCATAAACTGTTCTGTCTTCAACTCCAAGAAGTGGAGTATTTACATATGCCAATACATGACCCCATCTTTGCCTTCTTTGAACAAATTTTAAATAGATTTATGTTAATAAACACAAATTAAATGATGACTTTCTTTTGCACAGATTTGCGTAAATGAGTCTTTAAAGTAGGTAAATCTATCAGTTGATATGCTAGGAATCTAGTGCTATGGAAGTAACAAAGTTACTGTAGCAAGAGAGAATTGCTTACTACTACAACTACATTATTCAGAGTTGCCCCTTGTTGATCTTGTATGTCTACTCAGCTTAACACACTTGCTGACATATCATTAAGATGTTAAAAGCCTCCCTGAACAAATTAAGCAGGACAGGTTACTCACCTTGTGCAGTAACTGTAGTTCTTCTGGATGTGCATCCTGATAGGTGCTCCTTTGGAGGTGCATGTGTGCCTTCAATAGAATATTTTCAGCAGCAGTGCTTATCTGGTCCTTTCATCGACCCTAGCTTTGCTTATGCCACACATCAAGGGTACATAGGGCTGTGAGGGATGAACCACTCTCAATACCTCCTGTCAAGGTTCCTCCCCCACTCTGAACTCTAGGGTACAGATGTGGGGACCTGCATGAAAAACCTCCTAAGCTTATCTTTACCAGCTTAGGTCAAAACTTCCCCAAGGTACAAAATATTACCCCCGTTATCCTTGGAATGGCCGCTACCACCACCAAACTAATACTGGTTACTGGGGAAGAGCTGTTTGGACGCGTCCTTCCCCCCAAAATACTTCCCAAAACCTTGCACCCCACTTCCTGGACAAGGTTTGGTAAAAAGCCTCACCAATTTGCCTAGGTGACTACAGACCCAGACCCTTGGATCTTAAGAACAATGAACAATCCTCCCAACACTTGCACTCCCCCTTTCCTGGGAAATGTTGGATAAAAAGCCTCACCAATTTGCATAGGTGACCACAGACCCAAACCCTTGGATCTGAGAACAATGAAAAAGCATTCAGTGTTTTACAAGAAGACTTTTAATAAAAAATAGAAGTAAATAGAAATAAAGAAATCCCCCCTGTAAAATCAGGATGGTAGATATCTTACAGGGTAATTAGATTCAAAAACATAGAGAACCCCTCTAGGCAAAACCTTAAGTTACAAAAAAGATACACAGACAGAAATAGTTATTCTATTCAGCACAATTCTTTTCTCAGCCATTTAAAGAAATCATAATCTAACACATACCTAGCTAGATTACTTACTAAAAGTTCTAAGGCTCCATTCCTGTTCTGTCCCTGGCCAAGACGACTACAAACAGACCCTTTGTTCCTCTCCCTCCTCCCAGCTTTTGAAAGTATCTTGTCTCCTCATTGGTCATTTTGGTCAGGTGCCAGCGAGGTTACCTTTAGCTTCTTAACCCTTTACAGGTGAGAGGAGCTTTCCCCTGGCCAGGAGGGATTTCAAAGGGGTTTACCCTTCCCTTTATATTTATGACACGCCCCCCAAATCTCAGCTAGGGTGAAACACTGGCTGGGATTTCTTCCTGGAGCTCTAGGAAAACAGAGTTAATAAGACACATGCATCTCTAAATATACTACCAAGTACATAAAGACTAACAATATTTTCCACATCTCAAGGACGATTTTAACCAGTTGATTCTGGGAACTTTCACGGGAGAGTGCATCAGCCACTTTGTTAGAAGCTCCTGAGATGTGTTGGATGTCGAAATCAAAATCTTGGAGAGCTAAACTCCACCGAAGAAGTTTTTTGTTAGTTTCTTTGACAGTGTGAAGCCACTTTAGTGCAGCATGGTCGGTTTGCAGGTGGAAACGCCGTCCCCAAACATATGGGCGTAGCTTTTCCAGAGCGTAGACAATGGCATAACATTCTTTTTCAGTGACTGACCAGTTGCTTTCCCTCTCAGACAGTTTTTTGCTGAGAAACACTACAGGGTGGAATTCTTGATCAGGTCCTTTCTGCATTAATACTGCTCCCACACCACGCTCGGATGCATCTGTGGTTACTAGGAACGGTTTGTCAAAGTCTGGGGCCCTTAGTACAGGGTCAGACATGAGTGTCGCTTTAAGCTTGTTAAAGGCCTTCTGACACTTTCCGGTCCACTGAACAGCATTTGGCTGTTTCTTTTTGGTTAGGTCTGTCAGTGGGGCAGCGATTTGGCTGTAGTGCGGTACAAATCGTCTGTAATAACCGGCCAAGCCTAAGAAGGATTGAACCTGTTTCTTTGACTTTGGGACAGGCCACTTTTGGATAGCATCCACTTTGGCCTGTAGGGGGCTGATAGTTCCTTGACCCACCTGGTGTCCAAGGTAAGTCACTCTGTTTAGGCCTATTTGACACTTCTTAGCCTTAACAGTTAGTCCTGCCTCCCTTATGCGCTCAAGGACTTTTTGTAGATGTTCCAGGTGGTCTGCCCAGGAATCCGAAAATATGGCCACATCGTCAAGGTAGGCGACTGCATATTCTCCTAATCCCGCTAGGAGACCATCTACAAGTCTTTGGAAAGTGGCGGGTGCATTTCGCAGCCCAAAAGGGAGTACATTAAATTCATACAGCCCGAGATGTGTGATGAAGGCTGACCTTTCCTTGGCAGATTCATCTAGCGGTACCTGCCAGTACCCCTTGGTTAAGTCCAAGGTAGAGATGAACTGGGCCCTTCCCAGTTTCTCTAATAGTTCATCTGTGCGTGGCATGGGATAGTTGTCTGGGCGAGTTACAGCATTTAGCTTACGGTAGTCCACGCAAAAATGTATTTCCCCATCTGGTTTGGGAACTAGAACCACTGGAGATGCCCATGCACTTTCAGAGGGGCGGATTACACCCATCTGTAACATATCCTGGATCTCCCGTTCTATAGCAGTTTTAGGTTGAGGAGACACCCGGTAAGGTTGGACCCTAATTGGGTGAGCATTACCTGTGTCAATGGAGTGGTATGCCCGTTCAGTCAGTCTTGGGGTGGCTGAGAACGTTGGCGCGTAGCTAGTGCACAGCTCCTGGATCTGCTGTCGCTGCATACGCCCAAGGGTCATGGAGAGGTTCACCTCTTCCACACCACCAGCACATTTCCCTTCATAATAGACACCTTCAGGCCACTCAGCGTCGTCTCCTCCCTGGGCTGTAAACTGACAAACCTTTAATTCTCTGGAATAAAAGGGCTTTAGAGAATTAATATGATACACCTTAGGCTTTCGGTTGGAGGTGGGGAATGCTATGAGATAATTAACAGCTCCCAGGCGCTCCTGGACCACGAATGGCCCTTCCCACGATGCTTCCATTTTATGGGCCTGGAGCGCCTTTAAGACCATGACCTGGTCTCCTACTTTGAAGGAACGCTCTCTGGCATGTTTATCATACCAGGCTTTTTGCTCTTTTTGAGCATCCTGTAAGTTTTCTCTAGCAAGGGCTAAAGAGGTTCGGAGGGTGTTTTGTAGGTTGGTTACAAAGTCCAGAATGTTAGTTCCTGGAGAAGGTGTAAATCCCTCCCATTGCTGCTTCACCAACTGCAATGGCCCCTTAACCTCACGGCCATATACAAGTTCAAATGGGGAAAACCCTAAACTGGGATGTGGTACAGCTCTGTAGGCAAAGAGCAACTGCTGCAATACTAGGTCCCAATCATTGGAGTGCTCATTTACGAATTTACGTATCATGGCCCCCAAAGTTCCATTAAACTTCTCCACCATGCCATTTGTTTGATGATGGTAAGGAGTGGCAACCAAGTGATTTACCCCATGAGCTTCCCAAAGGTTTTTCATAGTTCCTGCCAGGAAATTAGTCCCTGCATCTGTGAGGATGTCGGAGGGCCAACCTACCCTGGCAAAAATGTCTGCTAGTGCCTGGCACACACTTTTAGCCCTGGTGTTGCTTAGAGCTACTGCTTCCGGCCATCGGGTGGCAAAATCCATGAAAGTCAGTATGTACTGCTTTCCTCTGGGTGTCTTTTTCGGAAAAGGACCCAGAATATCCACAGCTACTCGCTGAAATGGAACTTCAATGATGGGGAGTGGCTGGAGAGGAGCTTTGACCTGGTCTTGGGGTTTTCCCACTCTTTGGCACACCTCACAAGACTGGACATAGGTAGAAACATCCTTGCCCATTCCCTCCCAGTGGAATGACCCCCCCAAACGGTCTTTGGTCCTGTTCACCCCAGCATGGCCACTAGGGTGATCATGGGCTAAGCTCAAGAGCTTGGCCCGGTATTTAGTTGGAACTACCAACTGTCTCTGAGGATGCCAGTCTTCCTGGTGTCCCCCAGAAAGAGTTTCCTTGTATAAAAGTCCTCTTTCTACAACAAACCTGGATCGATTAGAAGAGCTGAGAGGCGGTGGGTTGCTCCGTGCCGCCGTCCAAGCTCTCTGGAGGCTTTCATCTGCTTCTTGTTCGGTCTGGAACTGTTCCCTTGATGCTGGAGACATCAGTTCCTCATGGGATTGTGGACCTAGGCTTGGTCCCTCTGGAAGCGATATAGGGGATGGAGCTGTTTCTGTTGACTGTGAACCGCTCTCCGCTGGTGTACTATGTTGGGATTCAGGCTCCGGCTGAGCCTCTTGTGTAGGGTTATCGGCTGCTGCCAGTTCAGGTTCGGTGGGGCCCTCTGGTGTTGAGGTTGCAAGTACTGGATTCAGTGCTGACACGGGGTCTGGTGTTGGTTGTTCGGCTGGTTCCGGTTCTGGGACTGGTTCCGTCTGGGTCTCTGGGACTGGATCCACTACTGCTGTTGCAGACATTGGCCTGGGGTCCAGGTCCATCACCTCTGACTGGGTCCTGATAGAAGTTTCCGGAACAGAGCTAGGCCTCACGGCTTGTTTAGCCTGGTTGCGGGTGACCATTCCCACCCTCTTGGCCTGCTTCACATGATTGGCCAAGTCTTCCCCCAACAGCATGGGGATGGGATAATCATCATAGACTGCAAAAGTCCACATTCCTGACCAGCCCTTGTACTGGACAGGCAACTTGGCTGTAGGCAAATTGAAAGAGTTGGACTTGAAGGGTTGAATCGTCACTTGGATCTCTGGGTTGATTAAATTGGGGTCCACTAAGGAAGCATGGATAGCTGACACTTGTGCTCCGGTGTCCCTCCACGCGGTGACCTTCTTCCCACCCACACTCACAGTTTCCCTCCGCTCCAAGGGTATCTGGGAGGTATCTGGGCCTGTGGACCTCTGGTGTGATTCCGGTGCAATGAACTGTAATCTGTTGGGGTTCTTGGGGCAGTTGGCCTTTACATGCCCCAGCTCGTTACACTTAAAACATCGTCCAGCTGACGGGTCACTGGGGCGAGGAGGGTTGCTGGAGAACGGGGTGGTGGGACGATAAGGGGTCTGGAGGGTTCTTTGGGAGGTAGGTGGGGCTTTGGGCGGCCCCCGGTAATAGGGTGTGGTCTGGGGTGGTCCCTTCTGGTCTCCGCTCCAACTGCGACCAGTTTTCTTCTTCTCTGCCACCTCCACCCATCTGGCTCCAATCTCTCCTGCCTCAATTACAGTTTTGGGTTTCCCATCTAGGATGTATCTTTCTATTTCCTCAGGAACACCCTCTAAGAATTGTTCCATTTGCATTAGGAAGGGCAAATTTACTGGAGATTCAACACTTGCTCCTGATATCCAGGCATCCCAATGTTTTACAATGTGGTAGGCATGTCGGGTAAATGACATGTCTGGTTTCCACCTTAGGGCTCTGAACCTCCGACGAGACTGCTCGGGTGTTATCCCCATTCTGACTCTCGCCTTGGATTTAAACAGTTCATACTTGTTCATGTGTTCTTTAGGCATTTCAGCTGCCACCTCAGCTAAGGGTCCACTGAGCTGCGGCCTCAGCTCTACCATGTATTGGTCAGTAGAGATGTTGTACCCAAGGCAGGCCCTTTCGAAGTTTTCTAAGAAGGCCTCAGTATCATCACCTGCCTTGTAGGTGGGGAACTTTCTGGGATGGGAAGTGGTACCTGGAGAAGGATTGCTAGGGTTTGTTGGTATATTCTGCTGGGCCTTTATCCTCTCCATCTCCTCCACATGCTTCCTCTCTTTTTCCTTCTCCTCCTCCACATGCTTCCTCTCTTTTTCCCTCTCCTCCTCCACATGCTTCCTTGCCTCCATTTCCCTCTTGTGGGCAGCCTCTTGGTGTTGTTCTGCCTCCCTTTCTTGTTCCTTCTTCAGCTGCATGAGTTCTATCTGTCTTTCATGTTCCCTTTGTTTTTCCTCAGCCTGAAATTTGGCTAATTCCAGCTGTAGTCGAGCTGAGGATTTGGCCATTCTAACCTCTCTGTTTTTAACTAACTTTACACCCGAGGTTTAGAAATAAACAAACAAAACTTGGCTGTAAAATTTTGCTGTGCTGGAATAGAATACCTATTCTCTGATAGTGATTGTCAGCCTACAGAAAAAGACAATTCCCTTGTCTCTGCTCTGGGCCCAAATTAAAGCAAAAACCCTCCAACTACTTGGAAACCTGCTTACCCAGCCCAAAGAAGAAAAAAATTTCTTTTCAAACCTGTGCTCCTTGTAAAACAAAAAAAAAAAAAATCAAAATCCTAAAAAAAACCCTGCCACTTTTGTCTCCAGGCAAATGGGTAGAGCACACACCCCCTATTTACTTTTAGGAAGAAAAGAAGAAGAAAAAAACCTCTGGGTTGGAAGACTGTGAATTTCCCTGCAGGAGTTAAGTACCCTGCCTCCAGGCAAAGAAAACCTGCAATTCACAAGATAATCCCCTTTTGTCTCTGCTTGGCCACAAAGCAGAGAGAAACCAAGCTGCTTTCAGTTTCAAAGCTGCCTTCTGGACTTCCTAAAAATTCCTTTTTAAAATCTACAAAAAGAAAAGGAGGACTTGTGGCACCTTAGAGACTAACCAATTTATTAGAGCATAAGCTTTCGTGAGCTACAGCTCACTTCCTCAGATCTGAGGAAGTGAGCTGTAGCTCACGAAAGCTTATGCTCTAATAAATTGGTTAGTCTCTAAGGTGCCACAAGTCCTCCTTTTCTTTTTGCGAATACAGACTAACACGGCTGCTACTCTGAAACTTTTTAAAATCTGTATTTCTAGTTCAAAAAATCTCAACTGGATCTCAAAATGATTTCAGGTTAATCCCACCACTGTGCCACCATGTCAAGGTTCCTCCCCCACTCTGAACTCTAGGGTACAGATGTGGGGACCTGCATGAAAAACCTCCTAAGCTTATCTTTACCAGCTTAGGTCAAAACTTCCCCAAGGTACAAAATATTACCCCCGTTATCCTTGGAATGGCCGCTACCACCACCAAACTAATACTGGTTACTGGGGAAGAGCTGTTTGGACGCGTCCTTCCCCCCAAAATACTTCCCAAAACCTTGCACCCCACTTCCTGGACAAGGTTTGGTAAAAAGCCTCACCAATTTGCCTAGGTGACTACAGACCCAGACCCTTGGATCTTAAGAACAATGAACAATCCTCCCAACACTTGCACTCCCCCTTTCCTGGGAAATGTTGGATAAAAAGCCTCACCAATTTGCATAGGTGACCACAGACCCAAACCCTTGGATCTGAGAACAATGAAAAAGCATTCAGTGTTTTACAAGAAGACTTTTAATAAAAAATAGAAGTAAATAGAAATAAAGAAATCCCCCCTGTAAAATCAGGATGGTAGATATCTTACAGGGTAATTAGATTCAAAAACATAGAGAACCCCTCTAGGCAAAACCTTAAGTTACAAAAAAGATACACAGACAGAAATAGTTATTCTATTCAGCACAATTCTTTTCTCAGCCATTTAAAGAAATCATAATCTAACACATACCTAGCTAGATTACTTACTAAAAGTTCTAAGGCTCCATTCCTGTTCTGTCCCTGGCCAAGACGACTACAAACAGACCCTTTGTTCCTCTCCCTCCTCCCAGCTTTTGAAAGTATCTTGTCTCCTCATTGGTCATTTTGGTCAGGTGCCAGCGAGGTTACCTTTAGCTTCTTAACCCTTTACAGGTGAGAGGAGCTTTCCCCTGGCCAGGAGGGATTTCAAAGGGGTTTACCCTTCCCTTTATATTTATGACACCTCCCCTACTGCACAATCCCAGGGAGACCAGACTCTGACGCAGAGGCAAAGAACAGTGGGTAGCAGAGCACACATAGCACACACATCTTGAAGAACTCTGGTTACAGCACAAGGTGAGTAACCTCTCCTTCTTTGGCAACAGATGTGGACTGAGAACTAGTAGAATGGGCTATGACCTAATCAGGGCATGGCACATTAGCTGCTGCATAGCAGGAGAGGATGCAGCCAGAAACCCACTTAGAAAATCTCTGAGTGAACACTGGCATTCCTTTAACTCCATCTCTGATGGATATAAATAGCCTTGGAGGAATTCAAAAAGGTTTCCTCCCATCCAAATAATATCTTAGCCTTTTCCTAACATCTAAGATGTGAAAGGCAGAATCCTCCTTAGCCTGATGAGCAGTAGGGTGGAAGACCAGCGGATGAACTGTCTGATTGATATGAAAATCGGAGATGACTTTAGGTAAGAACTGCAGGTTTGGTCTGAGATGTACCTTATCCTTGAAGACAACAGTTTAAGGGGGTTCAGCTATCACAGCTCCTAATTTATTTGCCAACTCTTCAAGCAGAGGTAATTGCTACTAAAAAGGAGGTTTTCATGGAAAAGTTTAAAAGAATACAAGTAGCTAAGGGCTCAGAGGGAGGTTTCATCAGATAATTAAGAACTAAGTTCAAGTGCAAAGTTGGGGTGGGCTTTCTGATTTTGAGAAGAGGTTGGATAAACCTCTTTGAGAAGATGTTGCAGTTCAAATACAAGACAGCACAAAGCTTTAAGCAAGCAAGCAGGCTGGTCTGCCAACGGACTGCTCCTGTCAGCTTTTCCCCCTCTCCTTTATTCTTTCTCTCCCCCCGCGCATTACATTCTCCACCAGATAAAAGGAATACACTGGCTTTGTTTAACGTTCTTATTTACCAATTTCTATCTACCACATTCCTTGCTCTCGGGCCTTGAGCCCAGTCCTGGGAGGCTTCCCACAGTTCATGTCATCTGGGCGAGATTCCAAGGTTCATGCCCTTGAGAGGAGCCATGTGTGCACTGCTCCTACACAACACTCTGGGTGTGCCCTGAATGTTGCCAAGTGCATGAACCTTGCATGAATGCTACATAACCCTCTGATGAATCTGGAAGTTGTATGGTGTGCAAATACTGAAAAACTTCCACAGGAAAATGTGACTTTGTGACAGTAGCTAGATGACCTTTACTGAGGCTCAAAGAGAGACCTCTCTGCTTCAGAGTGCCAAGGTCTTCTAGATAGGTGATGGTGAGTGAACCCAGTGGTAAAATCTTTTCCATTTCTGATGGTAAGTTTTCCTTGTGGATTCCTTTCTGCTGTTCAGCAGGACTTCTTGAACCTCTCTGGAACAGCAGAGTTCTAACCCTGAAAGCCAACCAGGTACCAAGCCCTGAGTCGCAGAGAGGTCAGGTTGGAGTGACAAACATTCCCTAACCCCTGAGTGAGAAGACGAGACTGATCAAGGGCCAGGAGGAGAGGTGAAGTAGGTAACTAAACCACATTTTTCTCAGCCAGTGGGTGTGAACATGATTTTTATGGCTTTTTCCTGTTTAATTTTGTTTAGAACCCGAGGGTTAGTGGCATTAGAGGGAAGGCATGTAGGAGACTTCTTGACCAAAACAGTGGAAAGATGCCACCCAGGGAATGGCAACCAAGACCTCCCCTCAATCAGAATTTTGCACATTTCCAGTTGTCAGTGATGGCAAAAAAGATCTATGTACAGAAAACTCCAGGTAAGGAATATCTGCCTGAGTATGGATCTGTCAAGTTCCCACGTGTGATCTTCAGTGAAGTGTTTACTGAGGTCATCACTATGATGTTGTGGAGCAAAAACTGGGCAAAAACTGTCAAGATAAGGATTTGTTGCACTGTGAACTGATGGCCTCTGAGCAAAGGGAAGGGGACCTCAATCTCCTTGTCAATCTATGTAGTACATACTGACCCTGTTGCCTGTCATTATGCAGATGGGTGATCTTCTGTCATGGGGAAGAAGAGGTGACAAGCATATCTCATGGCCTGGAACTCCAGAATGTTGATATTTAACCATCTATCCTGGATAATGTGGTTCTGTAGATGAGCTCCCCATCCTAGGAAAGATTAATTCAAAACTACTGAAACTGTGGAAGGGGGATGTTTGACGGGAACAACTGAGCACACCTTTTCTAGATTCTTCCATCAGTCGAGGAAGACTACTAGAGAGCAATATGTTCAGACTGTCTCCATTGGGGGTATAAACTGTCCTGAGTCAGGTCTGGAAGTAGTGCAGATGTAAACAAGCATGTAGCATGATGAAAGAGCATACTTCCATGTGCCTGAGGAGCTGAAGGTATGATCTAGGAGTGACCTGTGTACTCATTTGAACTTGTGCAATTAAGTGTATCAGAGTGAGAAATCGGTCTTCAGGTAGATGGGTTCTGGATGTCATGACATGAAGAGTGGCCTCTGTGAACTCTACCCCTTCTAAAGGTAAGAGGAAGGACTTTGGAGTATTGAGCTGAGGACAGAGAGTGTCTTCAAAGAAAGACCTGGCCTTCTTTACTGCTCTTTGAAATTTCATGTAGGAACACCCTTTTAGAAGGCAGTTGTTGAGATAGGGGAAGACAATTTCTCCCCACCAGCAAAGCTATGCAGTGACTATTGCCATTACTGTTGTAAACACCCTGGGAGCAGTAGATCATCTGAAAGGGAGAACTCAATATTAATAGTGGTCCTGACCTATGGCAAAGTGTAGGAATCTCCTGTGAGACACATGTATTGTGACATTAAAGTACATGCCTTGAAGGTCAATGGTTTCAAAATAGTCTTCCAAATCCAGGGGTGGAATAATAACTATGAATGTTACCATCTTGAATTTTTGTATCTTGACAAATGTATTCAGCATTCTGAGACCTAGAATTGGTTGCTACCCGCCCTTCTTTGGAAGGTACTTGGAGTAAAATCTTTTTCCTTTGTAGTGAGTGGGAACTAGTTGCATGGTTTCTAAGAGGAGGAGGGAGTAAACATCTTATCTCAGGCAAGGCTCATGAAATTAGACCCAGAAAAGGGATGGGGAAGGAGGAAGAGAAGGAAGTATGGAATGAAAATGGATGGAGTAGCCTAATGTTATAACCTTCAGGACTCATCTGTTGGTGATAATCTGCTCCCATGAGCTGGGGAAATGGCAGAGATTATTTAAAAGTTGGCAGGGTGTAACGGCATCAGATCTGGAGCACAGAGGTGTTCGTGGCCCTTGACTGAGGTGTCAAAACCAATGCTTTGTAGATTATAGCCCCTGTGTCAATCCAGGTGAGTGGCTGATAACCTTCCCCTCAGCATTCTAGGTAGGTGGGAAACTGGGCAGAGTGGGACCTCTGACCTGCCTGAGACTGACTAACCCTCTTTTTGTTTGCAGGAGTATATGCCCAAAAACCAAAAGTTTTTGTGAAAGTCCTTCAGAGAATGCGAGGAGTCATTGGTGGATGTGCTGAATAATTTAAGACCATCAAAGAGGAGGGCCTCTACAGTGTTCTGAATTTAGTGCAACAATCCTGAGGACTGCAGCAATTGGGCTCAATGTTAGGCTCTGCAGGTCCGGGGGGCTCTTAAGCTGCTGCCGCATCTATGCCACCACCAGACACCTCTATTAGTGACTGGAGAATTGGGAATCCTAAGGCAGGCCTGCCAATGGGGGTCGGGTCGGGGGGGGGGGGGGAGGCAAAGGCGTCAATTGCCTAGAGGCCTGGCAATTTAAATGCGCCTGGGTGAATGGGATAGATACATATTTTTAATAAAATTTAAGATTTAAAAAAAGAAAGATATCCGGTTTCCTGCTGCTTCTGCTCTGTAAAGACTGCCATCCCTCACTGTGACAGTAACAGTTTGCCAGAGCACTGCTGCACCCTGCTGGTCTGACAGAGTCTCAGGAACAGCAGCCTGGGAACCGCAGAGCTTGCTGCCTCCTCTGGCTGCTCGCTGTTCCTGCTGTGCTGGCTGTGGGGCTGAGGATAAGGAGCCTTGAAAGAGGAACAAGCTCCCTCTGTGCTACCATATTCCTCCCTGGGGGCTGCAGCTCCTCACTAAACAAGCCAGCAAGTTCAGCCACCCAGTGGAGCCTCTCGAAGTTGGCAGAGAGGTAGCTGGGGCTAGCCCTGCCCCCCTGCCTTTGCTGCCACTAGCACTGGCTGACGAGCCACTATCACTAGTGCAGCATGAGGGGCCACCTCCACCGCTCAGCCAGGGAACAAGGCGCGGGTTTCCCCTCTGCCTTCGCCCCTGTCCGCCTCCTCAGAGATCTCCCGGTAGATGTGGTGCACCATGCCTGCCGTCTCCTCATTGTACTGGGTGTTGATGTCCCACAGCACCAGCAGAACAAGTAGTGTATTGTATTGTATATTTTAACTTTGTTGCTCATATTCAGTTTTTTTCCTTGTCTTTAGCTTACGCAGGAATCAGGTTAGGGTGTTTAATTATCCTGCTTGATACTTTAGGTATTTTCTTACTTTTTGCTTCTTTAAATGTTTTGTATTTATTTAATTTAAATCTATAATTCAAAATAACAAATTTTACATTGTATATTTAGGCTCACAATTTGTATAATACTGGTGTTGTAACTGGAAAAAAAAGTTAACTAGATCAAGCAATGCCACAACTTACCCATAGTGAGTTCTAATGTGTTATCAATGGGATAAAAAGTAGCGTCGTAAACTTTCTAGGGCGGGCATTGACTGTTCTGCCCTGGGGCCCAGAATTGCTGTCTGCAGGCCTGCCCTAAGGTTTTGTGCTCCACTAAAGGTATAACCTATAGAGACCTGACTGGACAAACACCGGAGTCCATGACTGGGCCGGGTAAACTATTTAAGCCAGAAAGAGAGACAGGAAGTCATCCATGCAACCAGGTAAATTCCTTACTGGCTACTACATCAGACCCTGCCTTCCTGACTTGCCCCTGGTTCCTGGTTCCCTGCTTTGCTCCTGTGCTTGCCTTTCCGCCCTGTTCCTGGCTCTGACCTGTGGCTTGTCTTTGTCTAGCCTAAGGGGCACTGGAAAGTCCTGTCACTAACTGAGCCGTGTCCATTGTCAGGGGGCACATATTCATAGTATGTCCGGTAGAGTCTGCGGGAAACTATTACTGTGCTTCGTTTGACAATAAACCTGGCTGGGTGTCTGTGTACCTTATCGGAGTCTGTGGCCATTGGGGGTTCTCTTAGGGTCTGCTGGGTCAGCTATCTGCACAGAACCGGGGCAGCACACAGAGGGAACACATGCATGCAGCCAACTATAGTCAACATTGGATAGAGCAGAGCACCACACTGGTGACGTCTGACAACACTGATCTTCATTATCTGATGCAGAGGAGTGGCAGGGCCATGACCCTACCATTCCCCACTTCTCTGTACTTTTAGACAGCTAAGAAAACACTTCACTTTCTGAGATTCTAGCATGTTGCTCTGCAAGGGAAAGGAGGTTTCTTATGCTGGCCTCTGCCTTTGCAAACCTGCACTGAGGTGTCCAGAATCAACCTTATATTCCAATTGCAGGACCAAATCCTAAGAACCTTGGGGTTGCACAAGTATAACTGAGCTCAGAATTTGGCCTGCAAAATCTTTACTGTTGATGATGCACCAACCAGAAGGGAAAAAAAAAACAAAATCTCTTTGACTTTTAGATTCAAGGTTATATTTGCAAGTCAGAGAGCTAAATGAACCTGTATTTTTACATGGAAATTTACTCTTGGAAGCCACAGAGAAACAAACAATATGGAACTTGAAAAGGAAAGTTTTATGGTCAGTATTCATGATGACATAAATGCTGCATAGTGCTTTGTCATGAAACCAGTGGAAGTTTATTTCTCAGAACAGTAAATCCCAGCAACATCACAGAAGTGATTTGAGGCTCATGGGGAAAAAACCATTATCAAAGAATGATTTTAGAACATGTGAACTTTTCATCCCCATGGCAAGAAGCTGAGGGCTGTCATGGAATAAGTGGCTAGAGAGAGTGATTAGGAAAATACATTATCTGAAAAATGTTGGACAGCTCCCCCTTCCTGGGCAAAAGAGTTCTGCATTTTGGGAGCACATATAAATTAGAAAAGGAATTAAAACCTATTAGAGATCAATAGTTCAATAAACCCCATCCAAACTTCTGCAAAAGAAAAGCATACGGAAGTTATTCAAAGCCCAGGATACCAGAGCAGGATGGCAATTTGATTTAATCCAATTCTTGGTTTTACTGTAAGAAAATAATCATGGAACTACAGGGATTTTGGAGGAGTATGGCAATCAGGATTTGGTCCTAAATGAGTATCAAGGTATATTACTTTGTCTACTGATGTTATATCAAGTACCTAAATAGTAGGAATGTAAATGATGCACTGCTATGTGCAACGAATGTAGATGGATGGGTCTTGAAAAGTCCATAATGAAAACAGACAGGAAAACTGTTCTTTCCTTATTTGCACAGAAGACAATTAGGTTCCCTTTTATCTACCAGGATCAAAAGAACACGCATTCATTGGCTTTGCATGTCAGCACAAAAAAGACATATGCCAGATATAACTGGCATAGGGGATCAAGAATTTTTTGGCCTGGATCTAGCATTATCCCTTAATGAAAAAACTAAGGGTCTGGACACTGAATTTCTTGTCTCTAAAAACATTACCTAGAGTGCTTATGGGTGAGTTTCATGCATTTTTTGTCTGTGCTGCAAGCTTAGAATCTGTCAGTATTTTATTCTGCATTCTTAATATCAATAACATTTAGAAATAGAGCATTCATCTAAAATCATTTCAAAGCATTAATTCTTAAAGCACTTCCATATGTTCTCCATAAAAACCTTTTTTCCAATTAAAAATTTGTTTTTTTAAGAAAATTGGGTTTTTAAGAAATATAAAATTTCTCAAAAAACCCCCCCAAAAATTTCTATGACAAGATCAGACTTTGTATTGCAGTATTTATCCTTTAAAACCTGCAGGGTGTAGTATAAATCTATATCTCCTTTACAATTTTCCCCCTTTCCCTTACTTAATGGTGGTAAGCCAGCCAGTGTCATCAAGTATACACTCTTTTTAAGAGAAGAGTCTCACAAATGGACAAGGTCCAATGTTCAGACCTCTGATCTGTCAGTACTATAGACACAGGCCATTACAGGGTATTATTTTGTAACTATACATGCATAATTATACTCCTAATTTGCATTCTCATCACAATTATGCATGCAAATCAGGCATTTTCACAAACAACTGTCCAATTATGGGACTAACTTTCCATTTCAACAGGCCATTAAGATAAATTTGTGTGTACAAGTTATGTACACAGTCACTGAAGCCCCATTTAGAAAAAAATCAGACTCAGAGTGTCCCATTAGAAACTAGTTTGACAATAATATAGAACACCTCTGAATACTGGACTGGACATTCTAGCTCACAGTATTGAGTACAATAATGAAAAAAGTCAGACTCGCATGGAAGTTAAGTCTTCTGAACAGTTCACTAGGAACAGTACTGCGTAAGGTAAAATGTTGGAGATGAATGGGTTTCATGTGAAATGTACTGTATGTTCATTAAATACAAACTGCAATCTGTTGAATATGCATTTTTCACACTAGATGGATAATTATGAGCATTAAAATTTATGAACTAATACACAACTGAGAAAACATAAATTAAGGCCATGCAAAACCTGGATCCAAATCATTTGACTATTATTATTGCAGGCATTTCCCCCCCCCCCGCCATCATTAATGATTTAACATTGTGAAAGGAAATCAGTTTTTATTAAATTTTGGAGACAAAGCAGTCATAATTCATCCTAGAAAGAATAATTTTGTTTACATGAGAGCAAATAGATATAGATAATTGGATTCCATTTATATGACTCTCATAACTTTATATTTATACTATAAGAAGCACTATCAAAATAGTTAAACTTTTATGTCAGTCATGATAAAAGTAAACAAAACCAGTATATAAATCAAATAACCATATTTCTAGTAAATCCAGTAAGATAAAATTCAGTGAATATAGTATAATGCATAAAACAGAACTCATCAAATACTTGGTACAGAAGATACAGTATGAGGTAATGTTCTTCTCTTCATGTGTCAGTATAATAATGCCTGCATCTGAAATTTTCACTCCATGTATCTGAAGAAGTGGGTTTTTTACCCACGAAAGCTTATGCCCAAGTAAATCTGTTAGTCTTTAAGGTGCCACTGGACTCCTCGTTGTTATTGTGTAATCATTATTTCCTTAACACCATCCACCTTAGGTCAGCGAATATGGTAGTTTGGTAAAGTACATGGCAAACCTGTCATTGACTTCAATAGGGCCAGGATTTCACCCCATAACTTCGTCACAGCCATTCTTAATTTAGTGAAAAAAATGTGGTTTTACAACTATAAGCATTGTTAAACCAACCTAGCTAAGAAAGACTAAGCTGTATTCTTTTAGGTTTTATTTATCAAACTGCCAGCAGTTATGCTGTCAGCGGATCAAACTCTGCTCTTCAAGTGTAATCAGTGAAGTTTCAATAGGGAACTGATGGAATAATTTGGCCCATAACATTATTTGGCTCAGAATCTTTGTTGTTACTGGTTGTTGAAATTGCTGATGATGTATGAAGCTGAAAGCACACAGCTTGCTTTTCAGATAACAAATTCAGGTCACATTGTTGGCAGTTAGAAAATCTTGTTTGACTTGTAAATTAAATACATTTGCTCTGAATTTCATTAACAGAAAACAAACAGGAAACATGCTCTAACATAAATATACAGATGTAATGTATACTTAGTGATGGACAAACCTCTAAAAGTTTCAAGCTTATATTTATATTTGAATAAGCAACATAAAATCTGGATGCTTATCCAAAGCTCGTCTAAACTTTTCTGTACTTCTCTGACAATACAATTAGTGTAATGAAATTCAAATTATTCTTCCATTTAATACACTCAACCTCATTATTATTATTATTATTATTATTACCAGTTTTATAAAATGGGGATAATGATATTGACATCCTTTTTAAAATGCTCTGAAATCTATGGATGAAAGGCACTACTATACACACTAGATATTATGTTGATGATTGAAGTAGATCCAACATTTCTTCATAATAAATAAAACTAAAAATGTATTAGATTTAGGATCATTGCCAGAAAAGTTTTCCATCATTTGGAGCCTACAGTGTATTTAAAGTTCAAAGAAACTGACAGCTTGCTTTGTTGAACTGCCCTATGTTTCTCAAATCAACTAAGCTCCAAGTGACAGCCTGTCATTCCAAAACTCTATAGCACAAGAGTACTGAGGGCACATGGCTTGAACAGAGAGACCGCTCAGTTTGAAAAAGCACAAGTGAAGAGCTAGAATATCATCAAAAATATACATGTAAAAATACTCTGAGTGAGATTTAAGGAAACTTCTCTAATGGATATGATTCACCCAGCTCCAGTATTCTTTCTTTACTCCTACAATTACCAAACACTAAGGCTGTGTGAAATAAGCACTGAAAAAACTCAAAATTTGTTCCTGTACTAGTAAGTTGAGCTTTCCCAAGAATGCATGGTTGTGTCCAATTTTTTACATCAGCAAAATTTTTGCAAAGTTGAGCAAAAAATGTTTTCACTGTATGGATATCCACAAAGAGAGTCATGGCAATTGATTCTGGTGCATTTTCAAGTTTTGACCTGGACTGGTTGGATTTCATTATTTCATGTCATGAAGTTATATTAGACAGACAAGGTGGGTGAGGCAATATTTTTTATTGGACAAAATTCTGTTGGCGAAAGTGATAATCTCCTACATTTTTACACAGAGCTCTTCTTCAGGTCAGTCCTGAAGAAAAGCTCTGTGTAAGCTTGAAAGCTTGCCTCTTTCACTAACAGAAGTTGGTCCAATAAAAGATACTGCCTCACCCACCTTGCCTGTCTAATATCCTGGGACCAATACAGCTACAGCACTGCAAACAACAAATATATGGTATTTTCTGAGGACCCCCAATTGGCTTGGACTCACCCCTATTTGCTCAGGGGGGTCAGCAGAAGCCACTTTCACTTCTTTTCTCCATCTTATGAGAGAGGAAGGTGATTACTGGAAAGAAGATTTATTGAATGGTCTACCAAGGAAGATGGATTTAGGTTGGGATGGATCATTGGAGAACAAGTTGCAATCTTCCGTATGGCCCTCATCTTGAAAAGAGTTATCAATGTGAATTGAATCAGTGGGACTATTCAAATGTGTGAACTTAAGCACGTGCTTAACTATAAATAGCATATCTTTACAAAATCAAGCTCTTGGTTTGCAAATTTTGAAGGCTTATCTGAACTGAATTCAAAACTTACTAGGATCCTGTCAAACCATGAAGAAATAGTGTCAGAGTCAACTTAATCTTTGACAAAAATGGAATTAAATAAGCTTGTTAAATCCATTAGTTGAGAAGGGGACCTGGCAGAGAGCTGCAGGAGGTGACTATAGTGCTTTCAAATTTTCCTGGAAGCAAGTGGTATAGCAGAGAAAAGGAAAAGGAAAAATCCACCAGCCTGTGGCAAGAAAAATAGATTTGACTTTGCAAACAGAGATATTTGGAGGTCGAGTGACACTGATACTTTCCAAATGAAAGTGAAGGCAAGATATAAAAGACCCAAAATGCATACAGTCATCATTATCATCCTCAAGTGATCCATGTCCTGTCACCCATTCCCAGATTCTGACAAATAGAGACTAGGGACACATCCCTGCTCATCCTGGCTAATAGCCATTGATGGACCACCTATCCTCCATCTAATTCTTTTTTTAACCCTGTTGTGGTCTTGGCCTTCACAACATTCTCTGGTAAAGAGTACCATAGGTTGACTGTGAGTTGTACCGTTAAAAATATGTCATAAAAGACAGAAGGAGAGGTTGCCACAGTGGACAAAAGGAGAGTTTGATTAGGTAAGGAAACCAAACTTGTCTAGACCAAGTTGGTGCAATCAAAATCACTGTGTCGTTATCAACATCAGACAGGACCAAGCCCTTTAAGAACAATGGATCTGGAGGATATGCATAGAAAACTTTTTCCATGCAATGAGAAAAGAATTTCCTAGAGATTGGGGTTCGAGTACCACTCTGAAACAGAATTTCTTGCATTTTGTGTAGTCTGCCATGGCAAAAAGGTCAACCTTTGGAAATCCCCAAACTAGAAATATTTTGCTGGGGACCCAAGAGTCCAACTCACATTCATAATTTAGGGAGAAATATCTTTTCAGGTCATCCAGCATGGTGGCTTCTTACTTCCTGCTTATACAAAACAAGAGGACTATCCAATTTGTTATGCACCAGTTCCAAAGCTTTATCACTTCGGTGTAGAGCAAAGGGGCACATGCCCTGTCCTGATAATTAATATAAAATATACACGCTCTGTCTGTCATGATCTTGATGGACTAGTTTTTAAGTAGGGGAAGAAAGCAGAGGCAACTATTTCTGACATCCTTTAATTCCAACAGATTGATGTTTAAGCGCTGTTCCTGTTATGATCATTTGTCTTGGACTGTGTGAGGACCCAGATGTGCTCCCCTTCCCAAGAGGAAAACATCCAATGATTGTAGGGGGATACTGATTGAACAGGATTCTTGCACAAAGTTTGGATATGAGTGACTGTAGGACCTGACTGGGTACAGCTACCTGCCTGTTGAGACTGTTCGTTGAATATATGAACAGTCCTGAGCCACCCCTGGAGACACTGAAGATACAACCTGGAATTTTGTGTCACAAAAAACGCAATCTGCCATATGCCAGGCCCACTGACAGCAATTCGGGGCCCCAGGGCAGAACAACCAATGGGTCCCCCTAGAAGGGATGGCTGAGGTTTTTGGGCAGTGCTGCACCTGCGCTGGCTGGTGCCCAGCAAGCTGCTGCTGGCTGCTCAGCTGGTGCCCAGAGAGTTGCTGCTAGCTGTGCTGCTGGGTGCGCTCTTCTGGCACAACCAGGGTTTCCACATGCCTGCCAGGCTGCCTTTACCGCCGGCGGTGGCTGTACCACCCCACACGTGCCTAGGAGCCCTGTGGCCCATCCACACGATTTAAAAGGGCCTGTGGCCATGGGTGGCAGGTATCGAAGGCAGGGGGAGGCTCTGCCTCCCCAAACAGTCTTGCGTGGCCCCGCCCATGCTCCACACCCAGACCCCTTCCTGCTTCCCAGGCTGTGCGGCAGGGGGGTCTTCCCCCCGTGGCCAGGGCCCCAGGCTGGGGGCTAATGGGGGATGGCCTGTGCTCTGGGGATGGGGAAGGTAGGCCGCACCACGCTGCCTGGCCCACACACCCGCCTGGCATTCCAGGGCTGTGGAGGAGGAGGGGGCCATGCTGCCGAGCTTGTTCATCCTCCCAACATTCTGGGACAGGCAGTGGGGGCTGCACTGCCCGCTTACCCACCTGGCACTCCAGGACTGGGGGGGGGGCCGTGCCACCCGGCGTTCTGGGGCTGATGGCACTCGGGCGGCCTGGGGTGTGTAGCAGGGTGCTGGATGCCAGGCCAGGGAAGAGTGGGAGACTCCAGCAGGAGAGGCAGAGCCTCATGTAGAAGGGGTGGTCCAGGCCAGGGGTTAGCCTCCCCAAGCCCAGGGTTTATCCGCCACCCATGCCCAGGGCTCCAAGCTGCCCCCAGCCCTTTTAAATTGCCCAGGCCCCTGGGCAATTGCTCCCTCCCCTGACCCGCCCCATCAACAGGACTGCATTCCAGCAGTTGCAGACATGTCCTTGCTGGAAGTTGAGGGCTAAATAGCACTCTTTGCATAAGGTTCTTTAGAGCAAGGAACTTGTCAAGAGGGAGTTAAGCTCTGCCTGTTATCTAATCGTGAGGCACTCCTATAAAGAGAGCTCATTGCGCAGAGGTCAAGATCAATTTCTTGAATCTATCCTCAGGCCCAGACTTCGGAAGAGTGATGTCATTGTTTGAACTGCCAACCATACCTCCTGATATTATCGATCCTTGAGGAGCCAGTCATCGAAGTAGGAAAAGACTGTTATTCCTAGACAATGGAGGTAGGCAGCTACAACTGCCATGATTTTTGAGAACACCATTTGGGTGCCAGGCAGGTCAATGGATAGAACCTGGTAGTGGTAATGACTGTGAGTGAAAATGAAATGAATAAATCTTTTGTGAGAAGAATAAACTGCTATGTGGAAGTAGGTATCTTTGAGGTCAAGGGTCATAATCCAGTCCCTTAATTCCAGGGAGGGAATTATAGCAGCTAAGGATGCCATCCTGCATTTCAGATGTCTGCCATGTTTATTCAATTGTCTGAGATCTAGTATTGGCCTCCTACCTGCATTTTTCTTGGTTTTCAGAATATATCTTGAATAGAACCCTTTTCCCCTATGTTGATGTGGGACTGGTTCTATGGCTCTTAGATTTAAGAGTAATGAAATCTCCTGCATCAGCAATTGCTTGTGAGAGGGGTCCCTAAAGAGAGATGGAGATGGGGGGACCACTGCTGGAGTTTTCCAAATGGACTTGTTTGGCCCCAGGGGGGCTTTGTTAATTGGTAGTGCCACCCACACTGAGGTAGAGTATGCAATATGTGATGGGAATCCTGGAGTTCTTCCAGAGGAATTTGTAGTGTGCCAGCCACCCACTTCATCAGGTCCTGGAACTGTCTAATCAACTAATGATGGTAGTGGTGGCATAAGGAAGTATGGGCTGGATGAATGCACTATAAGGTGGGTAGAAAGCTGGCTAGATTGTCGGGCTCAACGGGTAGTGATCAACAGCTCCATGTCTAGTTGGCAGCCGGTATCAAGTGGAGTGCCCCAAGGGTCGGTCCTGGGGCCGGTTTTGTTCAATATCTTCATAAATGATCTGTAGGATGGTGTGGATTGCACTCTCAGCAAATTTGCGGATGATACTAAACTGGGAGGAGTGGTAGATACGCTGGAGGGGAGGGATAGGATACAGAAGGACCTAGACAAATTGGAGGATTGGGCCAAAAGAAATCTGATGAGGTTCAATAAGGATAAGTGCAGGGTCCTGCACTTAGGATGGAAGAATCCAATGCACCGCTACAGACTAGGGACCGAATGGCTAGGCAGCAGTTCTACGGAAAAGGACCTAGGGGTGACAGTGGACGAGAAGCTGGATATGAGTCAGCAGTGTGACCTTGTTGCCAAGAAGGCCAATGGCATTTTGGGATGTATAAGTAGGGGCATAGCAAGCAGATCGAGGGACGTGATCGTTCCCCTCTATTCGACATTGGTGAGGCCTCATCTGGAGTACTGTGTCCAGTTTTGGGCCCCACACTACAAGAAGGATGTGGATAAATTGGAGAGAGTCCAGCGAAGGGCAACAAAAATGATTAGGGGTCTAGAACACATGACTTATGAGGAGAGGCTGAGGGAGCTGGGATTGTTTAGCTTGCAGAAGAGAAGAATGAGGGGGGATTTGATAGCTGCTTTCAACTACCTGAAAGGGTGTTCCAAAGAGGATGGCTCTAGACTGTTCTCAATGGTAGCAGATGACAGAACAAGGAGTAATGGTCTCAAGTTGCAGTGGGGGAGGTTTAGATTGGATATTAGGAAAAACTTTTTCACTAAGAGGGTGGTGAAACACTGGAATGCGTTACCTAGGGAGGTGGTAGAATCTGCTTCCTTAGAGGTTTTTAAGGTCAGGCTTGAAAAAGCCCTGGCTGGGATGATTTAACTGGGAACTGGTCCTGCTTCGAGCAGGGGGTTGGACTAGATGACCTTCAGGGGTCCCTTCCAACCCTGATATTCTATGATTCTATGATTCTATAAATCCCTCATCTGGTGACAATGACAAGATGGTTTGGAGGGGTTAACCTTGTCCATCCTTGCCTCTTCTCCTCAAGGTCAGAATGGAGAGGAGAGATGGACAGTACCAGGAAATGAGATTTTCTGCATTCCCTGTGGGGTTGAGTTGAGGTCCCTCAAACGTGCTGGTGGTACATTGCCCATGGATCCCAATAAGGCCAATGAGGGAGACCATAAGGCTTGAGGGGAGGAATGTAACGCTGGTGATTCAAAGTGTTGGAAGGCTGGAGTCTGATGTCATGTCTCTGTTGCATCTACAACAGAGGACAACAGAAATTGTAACAGAAATTTCAGTCTGAGTCAGAATGCTCCTCCACATATTTTATCAGAGGTGACAATCCCTACTCATGGATAATTGAACATGGAGAAGAGACAGATCTCCCAGAAACACGAGCAGTCAGCAGTAGCGGATTAAAGATTTTGCCGCCCCAGGCCCTGAAATAATTGCCGCTCCACCCACCCCAGCTCACCTCTGCTCCGCCTCTGCCTCCTCCCCTGAGCGCGCCACCGGGTCCTGCTTCTCCCCGCTCCCTGCCAGTGCTTGTGTGCGAAACAGCTTCACAAAGGAGGAGGAAGTGGGGGGAACACGGCACGCTCAGGAGAGGCGGCGGGGCCAGGGTAGGGATTTGGGGAAGGGGACCAATAGGGGCAGGGAGGGGGTGGGGAATGGGAGTGGGGAAGGGATGGAGTTGGCACCGATGAAGTTACAGAGGCCATCATATGACACACTGAGGTCAGTACTTTAGGTTTAGGTTTGCTCCATCATTAATAGTCTATAGTTAATTTTCCTGTTTTTACAGGATCTTCCCTCAAAAGACTAGCAGATTTTACACTTGCTGGGAATGTGAGAGTCTTCGAAGCAATGAATGCCGTGGGAGTGCCATCGTTAACACGGATTGTTTTTCAAGAAGAGAGGCACCTATTAAATCCCAGGATGCCAACAGAAGAAAAAGTTTTTCAAGCCCCTTAATAGGGGGAAAAGAAAAACAAATATAGGAAAGAAAAAGGAGGAACAGATGTTCCAGCTATAAGGTACTAAACCTACTACTAAGAACTAATAGAAAGATAAAACACTAATAAAAAGGGTGAAATAGGTACACAGTGAATAGACACTCACTAGACAGTCTCTGGCTGAAGACCATTGCCGTTCACTCTCTACATTACAGGCCACAAGGATGTGCACTGCTACCAATAATCTCCTATCTGGGGCACATGCACACCTGAAGTGAAGTACCCAAGGGACACTACTTGAAGAACAATACAAGGGTAAACAAATAGCAAAAGCAAGATGTGTTGGAAATGAATGTAGAGGCAACCACAAAACAAAGCAAAGGATTCCAACATCAGCAGGAAGTGTTAAGAATCCAATAAAAACAAACTATTTGCCGAAATGTGTCACTCTCAGTACAGGCTGCACATACAAAATATATTCATGAACATATAGCTCGAGGACAAAGCTATGATGACGATGATGATGATGCAAACCAGAAGGTAACATTTTCAAAGGTGACAGAAGGGCAGATTTTCAAATACATTTAGACACCTAAATATGCAGATAGGTTCTTAGTGGATTTTCAAAAGCTCCAAACAGGTTAGTCACCTAAATCCCATTGATTCCATTTGCTGCTTTCGTGCTTTTGAAAATCCCATTAGGTGCCTATCTGCATACTTAGATGCCTAAATACCTTTTCGGCATTTAGGAGCCTACGTTTCATTGACTTTGCTTTGTTCCTAAATCATTTTAAGAGATATCTGCAAATACAAATGATTACATATATGCAATTTTTCAAATATTAAAAGGGACCAAAAGCAGGATAACTTCCTACAAGCTTGCTGGAAAACACCTTGGTATGCAGGAATAATAATAAAAATCCTCAATCAATTTATAACCAACTATGGTCACAAAGTGGAGTTTGAATCCAGCCCCTCTAGCCCCACAAATAAAGCCCTTCTACTTAAGCTGAAAGACATTTTGCAAGGCCTGTATACTAGTTTTGTATCCAGAGCTCACATCTGCAATTCCTTTGCTAACTATCTTTGTACTTTAATATGAAATCTGGCTCCATAGTGCCTGATTGAATTGGAACTGTCTAAAGAGAGGAACATGAACTACTGGCCACGTTTTGGTATCAACACCAGGGATCCTTCTTGCTTTACTCTTATGAGTTATTCCATTGACTTCTGTGCATGACTTCAATTCAACTTCATAACTCTGGTGTATTGCAGAACTGCTCGTATGAAAAACGTGAGCAGGGTTTGCCTTAGAGTTGCTTCATGTGTCTCAGATTTTGCCACCAGAACAAACACTGTTCCAAATCAATAGGATTACTCAGGAAGTAAGCTATTTGTGTGAATAAGTCTGACAGAATTGGGTCATGAATCATTCATGTGAGGACCACACTTTTTGTCCAGCTTTTCAATAGTGCTGAGCTCCCAGCAGCTCCCATTGTTTTCAGAGGGAGCAGCTGAACGCAGTGCACTTTTGAAAATCTGGCCAATAGAGACTGATGCAACTTGCAGGATGACAATAATGGAATCTCTCTCAAATACTGCAAATCATCTGGATGATAAAATATGCTGAAACACCGGGTTAATGTGAAAGAAAATGAAGTCCAGGCTGGCAAGAGTATTTATCCTCCTTGAAAGGACTGAAGAACAAATGAACCCCTTTGTCTTTCTAGGGAAATGAGTTCTGTAGGACATGTAAAATTGAAGAAAACCAGAAAAGATTAAAGAATAATAGTAGGCCTGTAAAGAAGAAGCCCCAAAACAGCAGTCTGCTTTGTCTCTTGAGATGTCCTAGTATGCCTTCTGCTGGTGTCATCACCACCACATTCAGCACTGGAGCATAAAGTCTGTGAGTAAGAATCTGTTCAATGGTCTGTGAGTCTGTAAATTCTTCTTTATATAAACGTGTATTACTCATGTTACATACTTACATTTGTAATGTACAACACTCTTGTAAATTTGATGGTTTTGGAAGAGCCAAATTGATAGCCCTGGAAACAGATATTTTCTGTGAAGTCATAAAACGGACATAGCACAAGCGATGTCTACACTGACTCATCATGCCAGTGTGACACAAGCAATCAGAATGTGTGACAAATGACCAAAATGTGGAACAGCTGAGTTTTGTTGCACGTCAGGTCATAAAAAAAACATTCTACCCTGTCACTTACCTATAAAACCTGCCTTCAATGTGTGAATTAAGCAGTTTTCTTTAAATAAATGGAAAAGGACATGTCATCATGTATAAATATAAATACACACATCCAGAAGGTTTGAATACTAGAGCCAGTTCCCCAGCACAAACCCCTACCACCTGAGCTAAGAAAGTAAGGCCTAAACCTAAAAAGGGACTTACACATTACAATGCTCAGCATTGCAGCACCTAATTTTTAGGCACCTAAAAAATCAGTGGAACAATGGGATCCACAAAATGCATAGTTAGGTGCCTAGGCTCCCTATGCGATGCATAAGGAGAGAGTGGTGCCTAAGAATGAGATCCACAAATGCCAGCACTCTAGGCAGGGAGCCGCATAAGCTAGCCATTTGGAGATGCCAATGACAGGGATGTGTCCTAAGTACCATCTCTTTCACAGACTTCAGCACTTCAGGCCAGGCTGCAGGGCAGGGCTTTAGACCCCCAGCCAGAAACCCCCGTCTTGGAGTCAGGCAGCTTAGGCGCCGAAGCCATTTCTTGCAAGACTAAGTTAAGTGCCTGCCTTCTCCAAATAAAATGGCCAGAGAAGGAAACGGTGCTGCTGCCCACCTTATAGCCGAGTGGTAGACATACACAGCTGGGATGTGGGTAGGGTTGCCAACTTTCTAATTGCACAAAACCGAACACCCTCAACCCTGGCCCTACCCTGCCCCTTCTTTGAGGCTCCACCCCCACTCATTCCATCCCCCCTCCCTCTGTCACTCACTTTCCCCCACCCTCACTCACTTCCACTGGGCTTGGGCAGGAGGTTGGGGTGTGGAAGCGGGCTCAGGGCTGGGGTGCAGGATGGGGTGTGCGGTGCAGGCTCTGGGATGGGGTTCAGGGCAGGGGCAGGAGGTTGCAGTGCGGGTGGGGGTTCGGGCTCCAGCCAGGCGGTGCTTACCTCAGGCGGCTCCTGATCAGCAGTGCAGTGGGGCTAAGGCGGGCTCCCTGCCTGCCCTGGCTCTGTGTGGTTTTCGGAAGTGGCTGGCATGTCCAGCCCCTAGACGAAGGCACGGCCAGGTGGCTCTGTGCAGTGCACGCTGCCTGCGCCCACAGGCGCCATCCCCGCTGCTCCCATTGGCCGTGGTTCCTGGCCAATGGGAGCTGCAGGGAGCAGCGCTCAGGAAGAGGACAGCGCACAGCGCTTCCCTGATTGCAACCTGTGCCTAGGGGCTGCAGGGACAAGCCGATCACTTCCAGGAGGTGCACAGAGCTAGAGTAGGCAGGGAGCCCCACTGCACTGCCAACCGGACTTTTAATAGCATGGTTAGCAGTGCTGAGCGGAGCCACCAGAGTCCCGTTTCGACCAGGCATTCCGGTCAAAAACCAGACACCTGGCAACCCTAGGAGAGAGACCTAGTTCAACTCCCCACTCTGCCTGATAGGATTTGAACTGGGGTTTTTGACACCTCTCAGGAGAGTGCTCAAATCAGCTGTTTGTGTGATGTTGAAACTGTTTTGTTTTGAATAAATAATGGAAAAGTCATTGGAGTTGTAGGACTGGACCCTGGGTCTCCTACATCCAAGGGGGGTGCCTAACCACCAGGCTATAAAGACACTTTCACTCTCTTTCTGCCCAGTGACTAAGCATTTTTAAAAAGTGGCACGGCTTCAACAGCATAGACTGAAAGACCCCCTCACCAGAATTCTCCCGATCAGGCAGAATGGGAACTGAACCAGGCTCTCTGACATCCCAAATGAGTCTACTAATCACTGGGTAAAAGTTAAAAGATAACCACCACCACTGCTCAGATTTTTAGCTCGGCCCTAACCAGTAGAGCTTTGTAGATGAGTTAGACAGAGGAGTACCTGTCTTCCTTTGATTTGCTGCTTGAACTTAGGCTTAGGTGGGAGACTGGGCACGTGTACTGCTGCCTGAGGCAGAGACTTATGTGCCGAGAGAACTTTTACAGTGGAATCGTAGGCGATGGTTCAGGTTAGGTGCCTTCAGGATTAGGCAGCAACTAAATGGGGATATTGTGATTACAGAGAATTTAGGCACCTAAATCTCTTTGTGGATCTGGGCCAAATTGTTTTTCTTTATGTAGACCGGCTACTAGAGGAGAGTCAATATACATTTTACCAATGGATTGCAAACTATTTGCCAATGAGCGGTAGAACGTTGGAGATCCAGCATCCTGTGTTCTTTTCCTAGCTCTTTGCTGTAATTGACAATTAAAGGGGTTTGTGTTTTGTTTGTTGTAATTTTTTTTGGAGATCTATCTATTGGGAATTGGATTGAGACCACCAAAAAGACATAATAAAGTAACAATTTTCAGTCACTTAATTGAATGGGCTAGATTCCAGTGGATTAGTATACAAATTACACATTTTGTCTCTTTTTTTAATCAATCCTGTAGGCCATTTAGTCCCACAAAGAATCTAATTTTATATTCTAGAGACTACTGGCCTGATTCTCATCTCATTTACATGGCAGTAAAATGAGAGTAACTCCACTGAAATTAATGGAATTATTTCAGCATGAAACTGCTGTAAAATTGACTGTCAGTCAGATCCTTTTTCTCTACAGGGGTCAAATTGCTCAACTGTTTGACATTTCAATTTATCAAGGCCTTATTAATTTAATTAAATTAATTCATTTATTATCATGTTCAGTAGATCTACCTGTTTCTCTGTGCACATTTTTTGTTCCATTAATTTTTCTACTGTGTTTTGTTTCATTTCAAGTAGTTTTTACCATTCATTTTAGGTGGATATTGGGGAGAGTTGGCTTCAGATTCCTAGAGCTACTTATTGGTACAAAGCATTTTACTGTCCTTTCATACTTCTAATAATATGTAAAATTTCCTTAGATGTCTTTCTTGTACAAATTGAAAGAAGGTTTTAAAAGTTCTCAGGGCCAAAGTCAGTTCAGTTACACTGTATTATACTTAGAATTAATAACAATCATGTCCCTTATCGAAATTTTTAAAAATGGTTATTCACATGGAAGACATAATAGAGACCACAGTATTTGAAAAGATAACCCATTTGTCATCCTTAATTATCAGTATCCATTATATCAGACTCATTTATCATGATTAGGACAAGAACCTGACTCTCAAACTGGCTTTGCAGCAAACATCCACCACCTCACTGATTTAAATTTTCTTCTTTTTTCTGTAAGAAATAAGAATTTTTTCCAATCTCAGAAAGGCCAGGGGCCTGATTTTGTCTCACGTGCATTGGTGTTACACCAGTGTAAAACCACTGATTACTCCTCATTTACACTAGTTAAGTGAACTCAAGACTAGGCCCTGCATGTTTCTGCCTACACTATAATACAGTTAGAGCAAGAAAAAAAACAGTAAACCCAAAATGGTTTTAAAGAAGAAAAAAATCACCCTGATTCATTTAACTCTGCATATAGTAACACTAGTGGCATAATCCTCCAAAGAGTTCTAAATTGTCTCCATCAGTTAAGAGTACCAAGATCAAGACCTGCTTCTCATTGCAGTAAATGAGCCATAACACTTCAAACCCAGGAGGCAGTTGTTGGTCAGCTTGCTTCAATGACTGACAAAACTGGTTCTGTTGATGCACATTCAGAGTGGGTCTCTACTGCTAAAGCCAGCTCAACTGTCACCATATTTTGATGAACAATTATCCTGATCCCCTAGAGGCCTCAACTTCATGTGAACTCATTTCATGCTCAACTCCAACAAACTATCTGCATTTCACAGCTTTCAGGCAACAGCTGTTGACACTCACCCTTCTTCTATCACCAAGTATACTAGGCTTTGCAAGATCAGTTTTGCAGCAAGGAAAAAAATCACACTTAAATTAGAATTTTTGTAAAAAAGTCAATGTTAACTAAAGTTGTACGAAAGGTACAGGCCTCTCTGCAGGGTCCTCTTGGAAGGTGGCTAGCTTAGATGCTTGTAAGAGAGAGTCAAGATTTTCCAATGTCCAACTTCCAAACAAAAAACAAAAAAAGCACAGTATGTTAACATCTTTTTGAAATGAACTAAGGTTGAAGAATCACGTGGGAATAGTATAAAAGTAATAATTCATTTTGCCAGAAACAGGCCAATCACCATGCCAGCTACTGACTATTATGTGGCAGAATTCTTGAAAAAATAATGCCCTGCGTGTATGTGTCTTTCTGTCTGCTCCAGTGTAGAGCAATGGCGAGGTGCTGGACCTCATCAGTGTTTGTGGGAGGAAGCTGTCCAGTCCCAGCTGCTCTCCAGCCATAGGAATTATGATACCTTCAGGCAGATACCAAGGGACATGATAGAAAAGTGCCATGACTGGGATGCACTGCAGTGCAGGATTAAAGTGAAGGAGCTGCAGAATGCCTACCGCAAAGCCCGCGAGGCAAACAGCCGTTCCGATGCTGCCCCTACGACCTGCCATTTCTACAAAGAGCTGGACGCGATACTTGGGGTCGACCCCACCTCCACTCCGAGTATCACCATGGACACTTCAGAGCCCAGTTCAACAAGACAGGAGGAGGAGGAGGAGGAGGAGCAAAGCAGGAGCGATGGTGCTGAGGTGGAGGAAGACACCCCAGAATCCCTAGATGCATGCAGCCAGGAGCTGTTCTCAAGCCTGGAGGAAGGTAGCCAGTCGTGGCAGCTGGTGCCTGGGGATGTACAAACACCAGAGGAGGTTCCCGGTAAGCAGCTTTTATTTTGGGAAGGACGTTATTCGTTGTGGGCTCTTGGGGCGAGGAGGGTTAGAGCGGCATGCATGTCTAGTTGCAGAATAGGGCATTGATGTGCTCTCTCACATCACAGTAATCGGCCTCAGTGATCTCTTCAAAGATCTCATCCAGAACTTGGGCAATGCGCTTGCGCAGGTTTCTCGGGAGAGCCGCTGTGGTCCTTGTCCAGTAAGGCTAACTTGTCAGTGCCACTGTACCATGAGGGGCGGGAGGACCATTGCTGCACACAGGCAGGCTGCATATGGGCCAGGGCAGAAGCTGCATTGCAGTAGAAGACCCTCCCTTGCTTCCCAGGTCATCCTCAGCAGCGAGATATAAAGCTTATGCTCAAATAAATTTGTTAGTCTCTAAGGTGCCACAAGTCCTCCTTTTCTTTTTGTGGAAAATGTGGGGATAGTGTTCAGTATAGGGGCCCCCTGATGCTGTTGGCTCTCCCCAAGGCACAGAAACCCAGAGCACAGTGCAGCTGTGAAACAATAAGTCACGCTTGACCCTGTGTTTACTCACCCTTTTGGGGCTCCCATGGGCTATATGTGCTCACTTTGGGATAGGCAAATTATGCTAATGTGTAGACTGTGCTTGAGCGTAAGTACAAGGGAATCATTGTTCTGTCTGAATAATGCTGCCTCTGTTAAGTGTTGCATTTTGCCTTTACAGATGCAACCTTGAGATCTCAGCCATCCGTATTATCACCAGCTGAAAGACTCCAAAGAATCAGAAAGAGGCCACATAGAAGCAAGGAAGACATAGAATCATAAATATCAGGGTTGGAAGGGACCTCAGGAGGTCATCTAGTCCAACCCCCTGCTCAAAGCAGGACCAGTCCCCAATTTTTGCCCCAGATCCCTAAATGGCCCCCTCAAGGACTGAACTCACAACCCTGGGTTTAGCAGGCCAATGCTCAAACCACTGAGCTATCCCTCCCCCCTATGTTGCATACAGTAATGCAGCATTCAAGTAATGAAAATCAAAAAGTTCAGGAGTGGCGGGACAGTGAAAGGAGGATCCGCCAGCAGAGTGAGGCGCGCCAGCACAAAAGTGCGGTGCTCCGGCAGCAAAGCACAGATTGGCTGATAAGCATAATGGAGTGCCAAGCAGACTCTATCCAGGTGCTCGTAGCCATGCAGACAGAGCACTACTGCACCCCCCCCCCCGCCCCTGCAGCTCTTGTCCCAAAACTCTTTCCCTTGTGCCCCCATGTCACCTCCAACCCACTTTCCCCAATATCCGGGTTCTTACCGCCACCAGCTGCCTCCAACACCTGTAGCTTCACCACCCAGCCCTGAAAACTACGATCCTTACCCACTGCACTCAACCCCCATCACCATGCAGGATCCTGAAGTGCAGCACTCCAGACAGGAAGGCTGAGTATAACAGGACATATGCAAATCTGTGATTGTACCACCCCACCCCCTTGCCCTTTCTGTTTCCCAAGCAGTTGTTTCTTTTCAATAAATGAATTTTCTTTTCAATACATGGATTTTTTGGCTTTGAAAACATTCTTTATTATTGCATAAAGTAAAAGATACCTTAGCCCAGGAAAGAAACAGGCACTGCAAATCAGCATAGCAAACACAAATTCCTGCTAACACTGGAATCACTCCCATGCAGGGCACCAGACATTACTGGTGGCTTTCAGTCTCAGATTGCTCCCTCAAGGCATCCCTAATCCTTGCAGCTCCGTGCTGGGCCCCTCTAATAGCCCTGCTCTCCGGCTGTTCAAATTCAGCCTCCAGGTGTCGAACCTCCAGGTTCCATGCCTCAGTTAATCATTCACCCTTCCCTTCACAAATGTTATGGAGGCTACAGCACATGGATAGAACCACAGGGATGCTGTCATTGGCCAGGTCCAGTTTTCCATACAGAGAGTGCCAGCGGCCCTTTAAATGGCCAAAAGCACACTCCACAGTCATTCTGCACCAGCTCAGCCTGTTGTTGAACTGCTCCTTGCTGCTGTCAGGGCTCCCTGTGTAGGGTTTCATGAGCCACAGCATTAAAGGGTAAGCAGGGTTTCCAAGGATCACAATGGGCATTTCGACTTCCCCTACAGTGATCTTCTGGTTTGGGGAAAAAGTCCCAGCTTGCAGCTTCCTGAACAGGCCAGTGTTCTGAAAGATGCATGTGTCATGCACCTTTCTGGGCCAGCCTGCATTAATGTCAATGAAACACCCACGGTGATCCACAAATGCCTGGAGAACCATAGAGAATACCCTTTCCGATTAACATGCTCTGAGGCTAGATGGGCTGGTGGCAGAACTGGAATATAGATGCCATCTATCACCCCTCCGCAGTTAGGGAAACCTATTTGTGCAAAGCCATCCACAGGGTCATGCACGTTACCCAGAGTCACAGTTCTTCTGAGCAAGATGCGATTAATGGCACTGCAAACTTGCATCAAAATGATTCCAACGGTCAACTTTCCCACTCCAAACTGGTTAGCGACTGATCAGTAGCTGTCTGGAGTTGCCAGCTTCCAGATTGTAATAGCCACCCGCTTCTCCACTGTCAGGGCAGCTCTCAATCTCGTGTCCTTGCGCTGCAAGGTGAGGGTGAGCTCATCACAAAGTCCCATGAAAGTGGCTTTTCTCATCCAAAAGTTCTGCAGCCACTTCTCATCATGCCAGACTTGCATGACGATGTGATCCCACCACCGAGTGCTTGTTTCCAAGTCCAAAAGCAGTGTTCCACGGTGGTGAGCATGTCCGTAAATGCCACAAGCAAACTCATGTCATATGTGGTACTCGAGTCGAAATCATCACTGGAGCCCTCACTGTTACTTTGGATCATAAGGAATAATTTGACTGCCAAACGTGACGTGTGGCGAGACTCATCAGCATATTCCTCAGCAGTTCGGGCTCCATTCCTGCAGACCGAAAGCACACAGTACAAAAAACGATGAAAGATGGCGCCAAATGAGGACGGAAGCACAGGAATTGCTGGGATGCGAACTGATGCATCACGGGGCATTGGGACAGGACCCAGAATGCCCCGCACCCCGTGCCCCCTTCCCACAAGGCACAGCGCCAGAATGGGAAGAGGTGCTCTTTGGGATAGCTGCCCATAATGCACTGCTCCCAATGCCGCTGCAAGTGCCATCAATGTGGCCACGCCAGTGCACTTGCAGCTGTCAGTGTGGACGGACTGCAGCATTTTCCCTACTGCGCTCTCCCAAGGTGGGTTTAACTCAAAGTGCTCTACATCTGCAAATGTAGCCATGCCCTAAGATAACAGCTGCATGGGGAAACCCTGGCAACGAGGAGCCAGTGTAGTAAGGTAACATACTGGAAGAAGGGGCAGGTGAAAGTATTCCTCTTTTCATTGTAGTTTGGGGGTTTCTTTTCTTTTGCTTAAGGGGACTTTTTGGGCCCATCCTGAGGCCCACCATGTAAATGTGGGAAAACAAAACCTGAGTGAAGAGAAAAACCCTCCGGAGTCAGACTGGTTTACTTCAGGCTCCTTATCCCCACAAGGAAGAAATGATGAGACTGACCAGTCAAAGGAGTTGCCCTGCCACATTACCTTCTGAGAGAATCTAAGGATTTGTATACTCACCATGTTGTGTAGTAAGATCGATTGTGAACTTGTTATCAAATACTAGTAACTTCTATCTACTGCATTAAGAAACCTTCAAATATGCCCTGTAAATTTTCCCTGTGTGAATATGATGAATTGCCCTAGACTCTTCATCTACAACTTGACCATTATTATACCATTTCCCAGATCAACAGTGCATTGTTATCAATAAAAGGAAATCAGTTCATGGCCTGGTGAATTATCCACCTAAACACTTACTATCCTGAAGACAGAGACATGACAGGCTATACTGTACAATTTATGGACAGGTAACACTCCTGATTTTGCATACTCGGGGAATGTGTGTGTTAGAATTGAAAGCTCAAATTTCTAATTAAGCTTTCTTCTCGCTCGTACTATCAACCATATCTAATAGTGGGGAACTTTCCTTTAAAGCAGCAAGTATTTTTTCCTCTTGCCCTGCCCCCCACCCCACAAAAAAAGAGTGAAGAGCCAAGACAAAAAAAGAACGAGGGAGGAGAGGAAGGAAGAGGACTGGGAGGAGAAAGGAGAGCAATGTCTTAGTTTTCATCCACTAGGATTTTTTCAAATTTGTCTGAAGTCCCTTTTCTCCAAAATGTTACCTGTCCTTAGCTGCCAGGTCAGCCACGTTGCTGTGCCAAGCGTCTATCTTTGGAAGAAGTCTGCCCTTCCATGTAAGCAGCATAGGTTGTTTGGCTGCAAGCACTGTTCTAGACAACCAAGCTTTCCGTTAGCTGGAGAGTTTCTAAGATGATGGTATATATCCCAAAACACAGTCTGGCAAGTACTTTTTAAGGAACTCTCCAAGCTGCAAGTTTCTGATTTTTTAATTCTGTTGCAATTTGATACATCATTTCATTTCATCTCATTTGGCTTCCAGATTTACAACTTCAGCTCATCATTTCTTTTGGAGGATCAGTTTTTAGTTTTTTATATCTAAAATATATATATAGGGGGCAGGGGCTGAACGCTAAAGCAACCCGAACTGGAAAAACTAAATAATTTCATGACTCCTATCGACTGACAGACACATCTTTCTTCAACTGGATTTTTACATATTTTCCTTTAGTCTGTTGAAGATGGTTGGTATTTAATAGTCTTGATGTTAAATTGTAATGTACTTAGAAACTGGTTATGACTGAGTTGGGAAAAACAAATATGTTTAAGCACAATTTCCTATTAAATTCTGTGTTATTAGAATGACCTCCTTGGGGGTTCCCCACCATTTGAACTGCAAAGAACCTCCGAATTTAAATGTCTGTTTGAGACATATGTGTTCATGAGTACATTCACTGTTTGTTTGGCAGACTGTTACTAAAGCATAATTTGATGCATTTTTAGATAGGAGCAATTTATCAATTTAATACTTAATGGCCCAGGTCAAATTACCTTTGCATTGCTACAGCAACACAAAGGCAATTTAGAGCTGCCTTAATTATGCTGACTTTATGCTATCCGCTTCTCCAACTTCTTGGCATAGGCGGTGATGTAGGCTGTGATGGAGCCAGAACACAATACTCCCCAAAATGATCATTCCAGACAATGTGACTTATATGAAACTCATCACAGGGCTGCTTTAAATGTAGGCCCAGTTTACCTTTGGCTACCTTTAGGAATGTGGGGGGAAGCAGAAATGTGTCTTACAGTCAAGTGAGTATCTTAGAGCTGACATTAAAACAAAAATGGTAAGGAAACATACATGCCAAAATTTGAGTTTAAACGTTTAGAAAAATATCCTGAATACTTCCATATAAATATGTTTTCTGCTTTCTTCACCTAATCTCACTGTATGTAAGCTCTCTCCTACTAAACCGCACCTCTACACTGAAAAGCAGGCTACAGGGGGGAAAAGGATAGAAAGAGGCAAACATGTTTTGTTTAAATAGAAAGGATAGTCTTGTGGTTAACGCACTGGTTTAGGACTCAGGCAATCTGAATTCAATTACCAACTGTGTTGCAGGCTCTCTCAATGACTCTGGGGAAGTCACTAATCTCTTGGTGGCAGATCCTCAGATGGTGTGAATTGTCATAGCTCCATTGACTTTGATGAAGCTATGACAATTTATACCAACTGAAGATCTACTCCTAAGAGTATTTCTATCATACCCCCAGCTTGAAACGTAGACGTACCTTATGTGTCTCGTAGCCCCATCTGTATTATGATCACTCTTGTTCCCCGCTCCCGCATCAAGTATCTGTCTTGCCTATTTATGCCTTAATCCAGCATCCACTGAAGTCATTGACTTTAGTGGTGCAGGGACAGGTATTTAGATTGTAAATTCTTTCAGACAGGAATTGTCTCTTAGTAGATATATGTACAGTACCAATCTTGGTTGGGGCCCTTGGGCATTATATAATAAAAATTATATATCCTATAGCTATCATGACTTAGTCCATTCTTAGTACATTGTGCTTAGTCCACTCTTGTGCACACAGTTTTCTCTCAGCTATTAACAGAGTGGAGCTAATGAGGTAGAAACTCAGTGAGGCAACGGGAGCAATGTACTTAGCTCTCTAACTTTAAAAATGCTTTTCCAATATCATATGACATTTTGCTTTAAAATTCAATTTTTACTGATCTTTGCAAAAAAAAAGCATACAACTGAAAAACAGATAACTATACACAAAATAAAAGAGCACTTCTCTGCAATGTTAAATCTTGCTTATTAACATGGAGAAGTACTATAAGGAGATACTATACAGCAGGTGCAGTGGACCATTCATATAAAAATAAAACTTATGCTGTACTTCTTTATAGCTGGGTTTTATTTGGTTCCTCTTCTATGTCAAAGATTAATCAAATTAAGAAAGGATAGAGACTAGAGGATGAGAGGGTCTCAATGATAAATTGTGTTATCAAACAGTTGATGTAGTACTAGGGTGTAGGAAGCAATAAAATTTTAGTAGGGCTAGCATGTGAGGATGAAATATAGTGGTACCTTTTATTGGCTTGTTTCATCCTATGAGAAATAAGCCCATATTTCAGAAATGCTATTGCATACCTATGCCAACTGGTTCCTATGCCAATTCTTCCCCTGCAAAAAGTCTCCTTTTATGTATTCAAATTTATTGTCATGATTTTGAAGATAAAATCATGTTAATGGGACTTGCAGAAGGGACTGTACAAAAGAGAAAAAAGATGAAAACATCCAGTGGCACTTAATAATTCTATGGAGATGGAGTTGGTGGGGCTAGAAGGTCACTGCCTCCCTCGTTTATTCATAGCATGCACATCTGTCCCCTGATATCATTCTGTGTTCAGTGCATGAGTACTGTCCCTTACTCAGTCTCTGCTTTTCAAGCAAGAAGAAGGGAAAGAAGCATGCTTACCATCCAGGCCATGGATCTGAACTCAAAGCCTTTCATTTAGATTGGCTCTTGTAGTGGACAGTGGTAGAAGAGTCCACCCACCCTACAAAGTTGGAAATACTGGAGGTTTTAAGGTCAGCTGGATCACATCCTACTATACTTTAAACTCTGAGACTCTAAGCAGTTCAGATAACGGGGGGTGAATTGCAGCGCACACTAGCATGCTACGCTGTGCTGTAATTCCCCCATGTGGACGCTGCTGGCACAAACTAAAAGGCACCTAGTTCTCATTGATGTAGGTGTGTTTGAAAGAGGACTATGTTAAATGTGAACTAGGTATCTTGTAGTTTATGTCAGCAGCATCCACAAGGGTAAGTTACAGTGCCGCACACCAATGCACACTGCAGTTTACACCCCAGTAGTCTGAACTCTGAGCCCTGTAGATGTAGCCTTAATATCACATTTTTCAATAAAAATGACAGAGTCCCAAATATTATCTAAACATTTGTATGGAAGACGTGTCTTGGACCATAGCAGCTTTCAGTGCCCCATAACCAACCTCACAGCAAAAAAGTCATTTTTAAAACTAATTACCTTTTGATAAGCAGGTTCAGGTTCTCACTCTGTTCTCATACTTTGTTACAAGTGGCTGTACTCAAAATTGCAGAACAAAATTAGAAGAAAAAAACCCCAAATATATTTTTAAGATATGGAATACAAAGATAATATATCCACCAAGCAGCCCCAACAAAGAAAGAAAAAGAAAAATGAAACCACATTGTTTTCATCCTACAAAAACATTTTTCATAACAAAATGTATTTGATCTGCCTAATACCTGATCAAAGAATGCCTATCACCCACAATGACTACCATATTTAAAGATGACAAATTGATGATCATGATCATTTGTATCACACGCCCACTGGAGGAAATTACTATAAAGCTAAGAGCCCAATAATTGAAAGAATTGTTGCTAACTGATTTAAACTTCATAAAAAGCAAAGAAAGACACATGCATTTGGTAGATGTCTACAGACACCAAAGAAAAATGAAAAGGTCCTAAGAACATATAAACAAAGCAAATGAATAAAGCCTGCAAAAACAAAACAATATACTGTATGAAGAAGCCATACCACATAAACTCTCAAGTTGTTAGGAAATTGAGACTTTCCCATAACAATGACCCAGGATCAGCAAACAGCTGGAAGACTGGATAGAAAGAAGAAGGCGGCAAAAAAGAAAGAAAATTAAAAATATACACATCAAGCACAAAGGAGATGTGAAATTAGTGCTATTAGGGCACATTCAGTGCTATCTTTAATCTGTTGCACAGCAATTAGCTATCAAAGTGATCAAACAGACAAAAAATAATACTTAACATTTATATAGAGCTTTTCATCTGTGGATCTCAAAGTGCTTTGCAAAGTTCTGTCTAAGTATCATTATCCTCATTTTATAGATGGAGAAACTGATACACAGAAAATCAAATCATTTGGATACCAGCCTCACTACATGGCCTAAGGCAGAGTCCCATCCATTTCTGTGTATACCAAACCACAATGTTTATCAAGTTATTTGAGTACTGTAACAAGGAACTAGACTGAAAGGTGCTTATATTCATCAGTACCAAATGACAAATAAATTTAGTATCTACAGAAACCTGGAACAACCTGCCAATGCCTAGAGGGCATTCTGTGAGAAACGCCCATTTCAGTGAACAACTGGTGAAGGAACAAAGATCACAAAATCACTTGGTTTAAATAGTAAGGGCATGGAGTGTGAGGCATACCAAATCATTAAGATAGCAGTGAAATAATCCTGTTCACACCTCTATAAAATTTCAGAAACTCACAACTATGTGAGTCATATTGGTGTGTTGATTTATTATATGAAAATAAGGTGTAAAATTGTTCAAAATTTTTCCAGCTGAATATTTTTCCATCTATAAATGCTGAGTTGTTGAAATCAAGCATTCTACAGGAACATGTCAATTTCAGTGAAATACCATCTTAAAAAAAATCAGAGTTAAATGTTTCAATTTTTTGTTTTCAAAAGACTTCATTTAGAAATGTATTTTATATTCTATTTTCATCTCTTATTTTGTAGTTTATATTATATTGTTTTGCTTTATATTATAATTTAAAATTAAACCATAATGTTCAATAATATTGTCTTGTAATCATAAATTTAAAGCATGTTATAAATGTCTAACTTTGGCTTGTAACTGACAACTCCACTCTCAGATCTACAAGTATTCAGTCACATTTTATGATGAGCTAGTTTTCACAATGTTCTGACCACTTTTCTGTTGTCAACTAATTTTTGAATTTTACTCACACAAATGCAACAAAAAGTTCATTTTAAATTTGCATATTCCAGCATTTGCACTAATACTGCTGAACAGGGTTATCAAAACCACTAAGCAGAGTACTGATACAGATGCCATTAAATAAATGGACTATGCAATTGTCTGTGTACACTTGTTAAGGTCTCACACACACACAGTTACTTTGTATGCATATGATAATCGGTGCACAGCAAATAAATCTTAGAGTAGCCTAATTTTTCTTGAAATTATCTTTGTGTGGCCCAGACAGAAAAATACTTAAAATATTATTAAACGCCCTAAAAGTGTTATCTTCTGCCTCTCCCTGAGAGTCTTTTGAAGTCCAAAGTGATGTGGGGCTCAGAAGAATTGAATTCTATTCCTGACTCTACCACTGAACTTTAACACTTTAACTTTAATTTCATCTGTCTACCTCAGTTTCCCCATCTGCAAAAAGGAGATAATTATATTACTTCTGTCTTTTGAAAAGTGCTTTGATATCTACAGACATTATTCTTTCAACCCCATAAGGATTATGTTCATCTAACCAGGGACTAAAAACAACATCATGTAATTTATTTGACTAGACACAGCTATCCAATCATCTCACATTTCAAATAACTATAGTGAATTCTTTGCATTCAATCCATAGAGTCGATTAAACTCACAAAATAGTCATGTATATTAAAATAAATTAACAAATTTCAAGATATTGTGGTCTGGTTCCAAAAGTTCTATGAGCAGATAAAAAGGCTAAATTCATGTCAATTATTCAATGATAGCTATTTGCTTAGTCTTCAGTGACTGTCAGAACTTCAGAAATCACATACCAAACTTCTATAGTTGACTGAAGATTAGTATTGTAATTGTTTATCATAAGGAAACACAAACGAAGTATCAAATAAAAAGAAGAAATTATATCTGATCATATTATATGCTAGTGTAAAAGAGAAAATCAACATGATCTCACATAACATACCACAATGCAGTTTAATAATTAATTGTTAACGTTCAACTCAAAATTAGTTATGAACGTCTACAATAAATGCATGATATAACTAACAGTCAAAGATCAAGAGAATCAAAGGAGGAGCACAGTGGGATGAAATTGTGAAGCAGTACAGAAACACGTCAGAACACATCTGTTTATAAACCAGTGCAAGTATACTTCCTTAAAATGAACAGGGTTCTGAATCCAGTGTTTGAGTCTCTTATTTAGGAGTCTGATTAATATCCAGTTAAAGTATGTGCAATGCAGTAGCCTTGTAGCTTTTCCTCCAAAACACACCTATAGTTTGTATGCTACCTGCTGCAGGTAAAGGCACTTACATTGCTGATTAAAGTATGTATCTAAGCTAAGTGAAGGTATAATAGTCCCAGTTCTTCTACCACAGACTTTCACTGTTGTTGTTTTTCTTAACTACCTGTAATTGTTTCAACTAAGCAAACACTGTCCATGATGCATTCACATATCATGGTGATGGGTGCACTATAAAAAGAAAAAGAGGGAGGAGAGGTGATGTGTTGATTAAAAAGACAGGCAGCTCATAAGAATACTGTGAATAATGATGTCAAAAGCCACAGGAGAACCCTTAATGAGGTCTTGTCACATTGTACCAAAGGAGTAAATGAATGATTATAACAAAAGAAGGGTATGCTATGCAAAGGTCAGAAGATAACTGGAAATTTCATATGTATATTGTTCCTATAGTAATAAAGCCCCATTATCTCCCTTAAATATAAAGGCAACTGGGAATTTTTCCAAGCAATTGAGTGTTTCAGTGCTATATGAACCAAACACATGTGAACAATAACAGAAGCCTAAGAACATAAAACGTTCTATCAATATTTTTGGCAGTCATTTAGATTTTTCTCATCTTGCTGACTATACAAAAAAAAACTGATAAAATTATTTTTCTAACACACAAGAAAATAAGAAAAGCAGATGCATATGCAGAGTTGGAGTAAAAGAAAGTCTGAAATATTTTTGCTATTACCACTTGATGTTATTTTTCTGGCTCTGATTTGAAATATTTTTATTTAATACACAACATTGTAGAAGAGTCAGAAGGAAGGTTTTAAAAATATTAATTATAAAAGACCCATCAATAGTAAATCTGGAAGCTATGGGTTGGCTTAAAAACTGTTTTGAACATGCAAAAACTGTCAGATAAGTAGAACAATACTGTCATGGTTGGTCTAAACAAAACTTGACATCCTGTGCACATTTTCTTATATGAATTGAATTATTTATGAGTTCAATTTTTTAATTTTTATTTAATTTTTCCAAAAGCAAATAAGTATTTGGAACAGCTATGCACAGTTGTTACTAATATCCGAAGAAGTGACGCTTGAACTTCCAGTGGTGTGTAGATTTTAATCCGCGACAGAAATGCACCCAAAAGATGAGAAAACAGCTGACTAAATGAGCCAAACTTTTGTGTATGCACAGTTTAGCTGGAAATCTCAGGACAATAGGCTCTCTGATTGGATTTCCAATATATCATGTTTCCAGTCAAGCCAGGAGTACAAAGAGAATGGCCTATCTTGCAGTACTTCTATACCAGCCAGAATACTGCGCAATCTGGGTGGATAAAAATCAATGATTTTTAAAAAAAAATTAAAAATCAGATTTTTTTATTTAAATTGGATTTTTATGATAAAATGTTTTTTGAGGAAAAAACCTGACCTAAAGATAGTTTTAATTAAGATACATTATAGCTCAAAGATATCTTATCGTGGAATACGGATTATAAATTCTAAATTCTATTGTATGAGACAATATATTCATGTAATGTTTAAGAAAAGTTTTGTAAATGAGTTCCAATAGTTCACGGATTAGGGACCCAATTTTATGGGGTTCCAGGGGCTTCTGTATAAGATTATTTAGGTTAATCTTTCTATCTACCCAGTGGGACTCAGTGTTCAGTCTAGAATATACCATCAGAGATGCTTAGTTTTGCAGTTCTCAGACTCTGGATTTGTGTCTCCAGAGATAACATGTTTGTTAAGAGCAAAAATGTTTTTAAATAAATAATATATTGAGGTGAGAAATAACAGACCTCAACCCTATTGTCCCTTTGCAGATTTGTGTACACAGGGTCAATCCCTTACCTCTCTCTAAAAGTGCAAAGTCTCAAAAAGTTCAATGAATAGAAGATTGTTAGGGGCAAAATAGATCTGGACAAGGAGAAGAAGTCTGGAGATAAATGTGAGAAGGGAGGGACAGGCAGTAGAAACAAAAGTGAAACTGTCTGAGCAGCATATTCCAGAAGTCTTGAGGTCTTTCTGTGTGTAGCCTTCATGGATTTTAGATCTACCATTCCATCCTCTCACTAGAAGGGAAAACCTATAATGGCAGCAGACCTTAAAAAAGACCCAGTTTGGGAATATTTTAATGAAGTTCCTCTACCTCTGAAGAATATGTATTAAGGTTATAACAACCAACAAGAATGCACTTTTATGTAGAAATCCATGATTAAATTGAGTCTTCCTGACTAGTGATTTAAATCAAATCCACTCTGTGGGCGATGTAGAGATATATGAAAATGAAATACATTTTAAAAGTTAAACAATTTGTAAATAATTTCATAAAAACTTTGGTGCAATTTCAGGTGAAAATTCAGGTTATTTATTACTTTCCCTGAACCAATGTGTTTGCCCCAATTGAGATTATCTAGGATTTTTTTTTGCCAAATCTAAAAATGCACTTCAATAAATATGAGTTTTACATAGGCCACCCGCAAGCCTGCTCCCACTAATCCTACCATACAGTACAAATATCTGCACCAGGCCTGGGATTCTTTTGTCATATGGTCTCCAAAATCCTAGGACATGAAAAGGTGAATCACTTGAGATTTTGGAACTGTCTGCTCAGAACTCATTCCACACTGCCTCAAGTGATTACTTTGTTCAGAACCAGTCCTGCAAAACATCTGACTCTGGTGAGTGTGATAGCCAACTGAGATGGAATGACAGGACAGACTCCCTTAGATGGGACTAGGGTGACAGGATAGCAAATGTGAAAAACTGGGACAGGGGGTGGGGGGTAATAGGAGCCTATATAAGAAACAGACCCAAAAATTGGGACTGTCCCTATAAAATCGGAACATCTGGTCACCCTAGATGGGACACACACAAACCCCTTTCAATAGAAATGGGAGTGGCTGATTGTCCCTCATACTAAAAACATCCCTCTGAATTGAGGCAATAAGTATGTAGTTTAGTGGAGAACATGGCTCTTACACTTTTATTAAGTTCATGGTTTTTATTTTTGCCATATAAAAGAAAAGATGGATACGCTGAGAAACAATAAAACAGCCTGCACATTCTCCGTGTGCACATAGAGTAGCACTGTGCACAAGCACTATTTGCATATGCATATAATGTTCTTTTCCCCAAAGCAAAACTGGGAGTGTAGATTTGGAGGCCAACTTAAGGCATCTTTGAAAGTGTGATTTTTGTTATGTAGAGTCCTGTGTCTTTGCAATCCAATTCCTTTGTGTAAGAGGCTTTGCCAAATGAAAACGCTAAAGCTTTAGAAAGCAGCATGATGACCTTCATACATGCAGCACACAAATATTTTATCTTTTGAGCCACACAAGTGGCCTTGGCTCCGGCTGTCAAGTTTACCATCATTTCACTGGTTTCAGAGTAGCAGCCGTGTTAGTCTGTATTCGCAAAAAGAAAAGGAGGACTTGTGGCACCTTAAAGACTAACCAATTTATTTGAGCATAAGCTTTTGTGAGCTACAGCTCACTTCATCGGATGCATACTTTCACTGACAATCCCTATAAGATTTTAAAAATTAAAGTATGTCCTAAAAGCTGCTATGTACTAATTGAGCCCAGAAGGCATAGTTTTCTAAATATTTTGAACACTTCCTCCCCACTCAAGTTTCCAACAGAGCCCTGAATTTATGCTAATAGAAAATTGCCATGCCACTACTCGGAATAATTTTGCCTTTGGTCAAATTGAAAAATGGGACCAGCTTCTAAGTGTAACCTCATTGCATCCCTGTAGCTTAAAAAACAGGGATCATTATTTGGACCCATAAGAGGAGAAGGGCGAAGGGCTGTTGCCCCACGCAGAAGTGTTCTCTTCTTTCTTCCCTCCTTCCCTCTCTCTCATGAGAGCAACTTCCTTGTCAATTGTGAGGAGGGATGGGAAAAAAGAATTCTGTGGAAGTCTATTGGCTCCCGCTCAACAAAGGGGAGGGTATATAAGCCCTTTACATATGATTCAGGTGCCATTAACTGTGACCTTGTCTGAGATGTTGAAGCAGAGAGCCTGGCAAGGGGACTACAAGGCCTTCAGGAGAGGGCAAGGCTACTAGAGGAGTAAATCAGCCTCAGGCTAAATTATGTGAGTGACAAAAATAGTTATTACCCATAATGAAACTGAATATCCAATACTACATTATTCACCTGGGGAGTGGATATGATTCTGGCTGCTATTTGGGAAGGAATGATTAAAAATCCAAGTATCCAGTAGTGGCTGAGGGGAAGCAGCAAAGGTATTTGCTGCTGCTTCCTGGTGTCTAGTGTAGGTATGCATTCCATAGGAGTCTTGCTCCCTGATAAACCAGAGTTGGAAGTGGACTTAGGGGGTGCCTTCCCCTAACGCAGAAGGGGGTAGAGCTCCCAACGTCTAGCACAGGAAATGGACAACCCCCTTAATCTGCATAGGAGGGGAGGGTAATGGGGTCCCAGCAATAGCCTTGGGCTAGGTGTCGAAAGCTGAGAGGTTTACAGACAAGTTGAAAAGATTATGGAAGGATGGCAGGCACTGTATGAGTTATTGCTAAACTCCTAGATGAGTTAATTTAATAAACTGTGTTCTAGTTAAGTCATATCCAAAGCCTTGTCTTTCTTTCTGCATGTCTGGGACAAAGTTGGTAGCTCTGCCTATTGAAAATGGTGATGTTACTGCAGATTAACTCTTTCAGTCTCTGAGAGATCCTCCAAACTCCACAAATTCCACTTGAGGTACCCTCTAACTCCACTGGAGCATCACACCTTTCAGTGCATTGTCTCCCTCAGTGGCTGATTTATTTCTTCTTGCATTGTGTCTTATTGGTTCATAAGGAATGAAGAATTGGGAACTCAAGCCTTGTCTACCAGTAAGACAATTCTACACTGGGGTAACTATGTTGATTTATTTACACCTGTGCAAACTTGTAGTGTTGACTGCTCAAGGTCAAAACTGGGGCTTATTCAGATGTAGTTATCAAATTATATTAACTCTGATACATGCTCCACTCAGCACTAGTGCAGCATCTCTATATTAGAATGGTGTTAAATCAATGCAGTTATACCACTGTTAATTTCCTTAATGTGGAGAAGGTCTGAGACAGAGGAGACAGCAGTGGGGTGAGAGTATTGAAAGCAGAACAGACTGATACAACAAAGGGAAAAGGAAACTGTCTACAGGGAAGACCAGAGAAAAGAGAACATTCTGCTTTGTTATTAATAGCAATGAGGAGTTTAGCCACTGGCTGCTTTCCGGATAGCAATGAGAAACCATTATATTACTTTTGTTTCTTAAAAAGGCATTGTTTAAAATTTTCATTATATGTACAATATAATTTTTAATAAAAACATGCAACTCCTACAGGATATAAACTCTAAGTAACTTTCAAATATAAGGGAGATATTTTGTAATAAGGCCTACAATGCCTTTGGTTAATACCCATGGGAATTTTCCGGTGTTATTTTGGCCATCAGATAAAGCTTATATTGATCCTTGCATGCCACAGACATAAGGCACAAGAAAAAATAATAAAAATAAAATTAAGTGAACCATAGAGTTCAAATCGGGTGCGTTACGTAGTTCATCCCAAGTTCTATACAAGGTTTCATGATTTAATAAACTATGTTTTTTGTTTCTTCAAAGTGGTTAGAAAAGTAACAGTAAAAAGAGCAACTTCTTGTTCAATAGATTAACACCCTGCAAGTATTTAGCCATATCTGTTTATTTTGATTACAGAAATAAGTTTTTACTGATTTATACTTATTTTATCTTTAAAGATATAAATAAGAGGCACTGATGTGAATACACAAGGAGCTTCTGACACAGATACAATAAATAAATAAATGAAAAAAGTAGCAACCCTATGGCATGATAGTATTGAGTAACCAACAAACCAAAAACATTCTACATTTCTCTTTGAACGTCACCCCCAACAATATTAACTTCTTCAGCTGCTCTCCTAAGAACACTTGCCTTGCAGCATGGTTTGAAATTCAGCAGATTTTGGCTCTTGTGATGCAGGGAAGGGTAGCAATATTTCAAAGGAAATGGGTCCTAAGATTATCCTGCTGGTGCCCCTTCCTTTTTATCAAAGGGGAGGTCCAGTCTCAGCACCTTCATAGATCTCAGCTATGGTAGTATATCAGGAAGAGACACTCTGTGGCATGAAATTCCTAACCCATTAGGGACTTTATAGGTCAATACTAATTCCTTAAACTCGATCCACAAATCCACAGGCAGCCAGTGTAGCTCATGGAACACTGATTTAATATGCCTGCAGGGAAGCACTCCATTAACCAAGCATACAGTTGTATTAGCTTTAGCTCAGAAATGGATTTAAGGTGTGATCACAAGTAGAACACATTCCAGCAACTTAGTCGCAGGGGTCCAGGTCCATAAAGATACTGGAGTCCCAGTTTTAGGTGCCACTGAAATCCACAAAACTCCTGCCCCATACTGCTTAGGAAGGTGCTCTAACCACTCGGCTAAGGGATATTCTGATGAGGGGCTCCCTCAGTCTCTGCTGTTGAATCACAGAATCATAGAACTGGAAGGGACCTCAAGAGGTCTTCTAGTCCAGGCCCCTGCACTCATGGCAGGAATAAGTATTATTGAAGCTGTTCTCTATTCTGGATAAATAATTAAAGAGAGTCATTGAAGCAGAGGGACTGGACTCTGCATCTCCTACTTCCTAGATGGGTGCCCTAACCAATGGACTAGAGTCACTTATTCTCTCTCCCTCACCAAGAACAATTGATTTATACATACACAGTTGTTGTAGCAACCAGGCAAGGTACTAACAAACTTCAACAGGACTTTATTTTTAAAGTGGAAACCTCTTTACCAAGATGCTGCTGCACCCTCAGTAGCTCTCACTCCGCCTCCTCAATGCCCCCCCTTCCTGTTTCCTGTCCTTTCAGACTCCCAACAGCCAGTGCTCCCAGTTCTAATAATTACAAGCAGCATCTAAACACCACATTCTCTCCTCTCTTAAGAAACTCTCCCAATTAAAATAAACATTGTTGTTCTAATGATAGGAACAAATATGAAACAAGACACTATACTGTTGGCTGAAATATTACACTGAAAACACTGTAGATACTACATAACAGTCTCTAGTCCAGACAGGTGGTCGTCTGGGTCTGACAGGCCGTCTCCAGTGCAATGTCTTGTTGTGTTGTTACTATGGTGAAGTCATCCAGAGCAGACTGGGTGTTGGCATAATCTCCTCTTGTTGCACAGGCAAGTGCAAGATAAGAAGCATTCCATACCCGCCCATCAGAAAGTCGATAGGTGTAAGGTCGCTTCTTTTCTATGATTTTAAGAGAAGCTGTGAATTTATGGTCCCCTTTGCATAAAATTCCAGGTTTTCCTATTCTAACGAAGGAACCACGCTCAAACTTTGGTTCCTTAGCACCCCGCCGCTTGTCTGTGAAAGCCTTATACTTTGCTTGGTTCTGTTCAACTGTTCTCACCTCATCCTCGGTTGGGGCACCAGGTCGTGCCTTTAACAATCCAGCAATGTTCAGTTTAGTATTCATTGTTTCCCATACAATAACTCTGCGGGTGATCTTTGTGTTGTGGCATGTCGTGTAGCCCGGTATGCTTGCAAGAAATCAGTAGTGAAGGTTATTCACAATCGCCCTTCCAGTTTAGCCATTTGGAAACTCTCTTTCAAACTTCTTTTAAACCGTTCGATTTCCCCATTGGCTCAAGGGTAATATAGGGATGACTTTCTGTGTAAAATGTTCTTCTCAGCTAGAAAAGTTTCAAACTCCAGGGAAGTAAATTGACCACCATTATCTGAAACCAGTTCTTTGGGGTTACCTTCCCTGCTAAAAACTGAAGAGAGGAACTTAAGAGAGGAACTTAACTTACTTACTGTAGCAGAAGAGATTTGCAATGTAAATGCTACCTCAGGCCATTTACTGAAATAGTCTATTAAGGTGATGACATAATGACAGTCAATTGGAGCAGCATCAAAAGGTCCTGCAAAGTCAATCACCACTTTTTCCCATGCAGATTCAGGAAGAGGAACAGGCTGTAATGGAGGGGTACATGTCACTGCTGTCTTATCATGCATTTGGCAAGTGACACAGGATTTTATGAGTGCTTCCGTTTGAGAGTCCATCCCTGGCCACCAATACAGATCCCATAGTCATGTTTGGTTCTGACAATTCCTTGATGAGTATCATGTGCCAGGTGTATGAGTTTTGACTGTAATTCTTCTGGCACAAGGAGCCGGTGTGTACCTCATAGCACACAGCCATCAAGCAAAGAAAGTTCATCCTGAACTCTAAAAGAAGGCAGCAAAACTGGGTCAAGGGTTTTAGGGTTACTGGGCCATCTCTTGGTCAGAAATTCCTGTAGTTTTTGTTGAATTGGCACGCTGAACAAGCAGCTTGAAATTGTTTTTTTTGTAACTTCAGCAAGAGTGCTTGTAATAAGCACAACTACTACATCCTCATCCTCCGGTGGACCATCTGGTGAAGGCAAAGGCAGGCGAGAAAGGCAATCAGGGCTCCGGCAGCTGGGCTCTGGCAGGGATCTAAAGGGCCCGGGGCTCCAGCTGCTGCGGGGAGCCCCGGGCCCTTTAAAGCGCCACCCGAGCCCTGCTGCCGGAACTCTGGTATTGATTTAAAGGGCTTGGGGCTCCCCACAGTGGCAGGAGCCCCGGCCCTTTAAATCACCATTGCGGAAGCCGCTCCGGTACACCGTACCGGACCTTAACGGCTTACTTTCACCTCTGGCTATGTGCCACAGTGGTTGTTATTACTCTTTTTAAAAAAAAAGAATTAAAAATACCAAAGTTACATCCATTTTCTCTTTGCACCATTGTTTCTTCATTCAATGCAAGGATGACTTAGAAGGAGATGCTTCTGTAAGAGGCATTTCAGGAAAATAATGTGCGTCTCAGCAGGCAATTTAAAAAGTTACATTACTTCTGAGAATGTACAAAATTTATATTCAGTGTTCTAGGTTTCTCCTTCCCTACATTTTATTAAATAGATTTGATTTTAACTGAAGTAATTTCTGATATATTCTGATATATTCCACCTAAAACAAAAGTCAGAGTGGCTTATTAAAATAATTTTATCTCCACTTATTCTGAGAGAGCAGATAACCCATACCGAATCCTTCCCGTGGAAGCACACCAAACCACCACTATAACATAACCTTCCTCTTCTCCGCAACAGCTACAGCACATCATACATACTGTATGACTGCAATTTCAACAGAAACTAAAGCCAAAATTTGCAAGTTTGAGTACCTAAAGCTAGGCACCTCCTGCTAAACTAAATACACCTAAACAGTGTAGGTGGTCTGAATTTCAAAAGATGCTCAGCTCCTGCAGGTATGGTTTTGATTGGGGGAGGGGAGAGGGTTACTACAATAAAAGCTGATGTATAATGATTCCTTATATAGAAATGTAGGGGCAAGATTTTCAAAAATTGGTTCCTAAATTTAGTCTCCTAAATCCATATTGTGATCCCTATTTGTGTTGCCTGATGTTCAAATTGGAAACATCTTGGTGCTCAATACTTTTGAAAAATCAATTAATTTATTTTAGGTGCTCAGATAAGAATTTACAAGCCTAGGCACCTATTGAAAATCTTGCTTTAAATTCATAAATAAGTTGTCCCAGTATAAAATATTGATTAATGTACAGTACAGACAAGACACCATTTTATAGGATTCTCACATCCATATCATGTTTTACAGTTAGCTTAAACAGAGAGGAGGGAAAGCTTACGTTTTCTTATCCAGGGCATCTGTTGTACACCCAGAACAGATGCAGTGTTGATACAGATTTGGCTGACAGTGGCAATATATCTTTGTTTAGAGATCAGTACAGATACTTCAAGAGGGAACAAGATTTTAACAAGGATTGAATGTGCTCTGTCAAATGTTAATGTAAGAAGTTTCAAAGAAACACACCAAAAGTTACATATTTATTCATTGTTTCTTTATTGCAAGTGTGGAATAGAATGCCATTTTTATATGGATGGAAAAGTAAGGCATGCCATTTCATTTAAAGTTCATTTTAGGTGGAAGAATCTTAGCTGTAATTCAGTGAGGTTTAATTAAATTAAATTGGTTTGTGAGCCTTGAGAGACTTAAGATGATGTATTTAAATGGCATCTATCATCAGAACTTGGGAACAAACCTTTGAAAACCTTTAATCCCTGGGAAACTGCCATGTTGTTCACGAGTATTCATATTTCATAGGAAGAATCCCATGCATCCTGGAAACAGACTGTCTCTTGTGATAGTTGTGATTACCAGTCCATGGAAACAGTTTTTATGTAATTATGTACTGATGCAAAGAACGTTTCCTGAATATATGATAGTAGTTCTGGCATATACCATCGTAAGACAGGAAAGCAACACTACTCAGATACACCTCAGGCCCATTTTTAAACTAGTCAATAAATGTAGTCTCTAAGTTTTCTTCCAAAAGTTCTCAAGCTTCTAAAATTTACCTACTTCCATCATGACATCATAACAACTAAGCTTCATTTGCTGAAAGCATACATCAATTTTGAGACCAGGTTCTTCCATTTACTCAACTCATTTTATTTTGTGCTGCGAAGTATGTTGTTGCAAAGCCAAAGAAAAGAATATCGCAAAACAATAAATATGGAATAGCTCAACAAGATTATTGCACATAGTACAAGTGGGTTAGAGTAGAAAGCAGAACAGATACCTCTTAAGAAAAAAAAAAAAAAAAAAGACAGAGAGAGAGCATGTAAAATTCGCAGCCAAACTGAGGAAAAAATGAGCATTCAGTATCTACAATAATCAACGTAGCTAGTGAAAGGAACAACTTTTAAAGTGCTTCTATTCTTTTTGTTAAGATGGAGTGGAGAGTTGGCATTTGCAGCTTTTTAAAGCAGTTTTAATTTCTCTTGTTCACACAGACATTAACAAAGTAAAGGATGGAAATGGCTTAAGATAGCACAATGTACGGAGTGAAAGGATCCTCTTAAGCATCAGATCCATAACCCAATGACACATTCAGGGAAACAGGAGAGAGAGCAGAAAATAAAATGAGGGAATGTAAACCTCTAAACTGAAACTAAAAATAGGCTATCCAGCTCCAAAAAAAAGGAAAAGAGGCAGGATGGAGTAAATGTTAGCTATGCCCATAGTAACAAGCCCAGAAGTGAGAACAACATTAAGAAGATCAAGCACAGCTGCAGTATCCTATACCTTCTACCTCTAGTGAAATTATTCTGATGCAACAGAATGTTTATCTGCCGCAAAGCATCATAGCAACCAAAGATACCAGGGCAAAGGATATAGTTTAATTTGGATTTGGAATTGGTAAAGCCAGTCTGGATATAGATGGGCTGCCAATGCTCACTATGTTTGGAGTGTAAATACTGCTTCAAGAGAAGGTGGTGTCCAGGTTCACAAGTTAATTGCTGCATTAAAATTGGAAAAGCCAGATGTTCTAACCTGGAGAGACAGACGCCATTTGCTGTATTCTGGTGGACTACAGGGGATTGCTGAATATAACCACTTGAAGACAGAGGTCTAAGGCAAGAATACAGAGCACAATTCAAACATGTTCCCTTGCTGTGGGCTATTAATAGATCTGCATTGGAGGCTATGAATGCCACAATCAAACACACTGAGGCTGTGCCCAGGTCCAACCCAATGCCTCCCACATACTTGACTGAGTCCAACTATGGATGATAAATAGTGGCAAAAAGAGATTTGTGCCAGCTAGCGTTATTAGTATCTGAAGTCTATTGCACCACCAAAAGAAAAGCAGCTGCAACATTCTGTCTGGAGCACTTTTATGGGCCCCATCACTAAAGTAGCTGAGTGCCTCACAGTCATAGAATCTCAGGGTTGGAAGGGACCTCAGGAGGTCATCTAGTCCAAACCCCTGCTCAAAGCAGGACCAATCCCCAATTTTTGCCCCAGATCCCTAAATGGCCCCCTCAAGGATTGAATTCACAACCCTGGGTTTAGCAGGCCTATGCTCAAACCACTGAGCTATCCCTCCTCCCCTAATGCAGTCAATCTCACAACACCTCTGTGGGGCAGGAAAGTACTATTATTCCTATTTCACAGGTGAGGAACAGAGCAGCTAAGTGACCAAGGTCACACAGGAAGTCTGTGGTGAAGCAAGGAACTGAACCTGCATCTCCCAGGTCAAAGACTAATGCCCTAACTACTGGGTCATCTCCCCTCTGCCTTTCAGTAACAGAAGACACGATCAGAACATTGTAAGTGTGCCCATAAAAGTGCCATTGTCCCAGGGGCACTAGTGCTTTCGTGTGTGTAATAATTATAGAGAAAGAAGACGCAGAAGTCTAAAAACTGCTCCACTGACATTTAAACAACAGCACTATCCTTCCAGTTCTCTAGCAGCAGCTGAATCTGATCCTTGGCTTGTAAGATCTAAGTGTTAATGATGATTAATAATGCTGTTTAGGAAGGAATTAGTCTCCCCCCTAGTCCTGTACAGGCTTCAACAATGAAGCATTTAAGTTTGAGGAGGCAAATCCCAGCTCTGTCAGGGCTTGGACTTCTGTCACTTTTGAAGAAAGCTGTGTTAGTGACAGCAATGATGTCTGATAATTTGCTCCTAGGGATCACTTTATAATGACAAAAATGTCTCTCAATCTTATCCACCTGGATCATAATGAAAGAACACCTTTACTGTGCTGCTCAGCCCCAAGATCCTCATCATTTTCTATTTTTGTTCCTCAGCGGGAGACATGCTTTTTATTCCCTTTCTACTATCAGTTTCTTTCCTCTGTGTAATAAATACGATCAAGACTGTGGACATCTCTTAGTCTTCCTGAAGGTAATTGATCCCCAACCTCTTAGGTGTCAGTAGTCACAAAATAATATAATTCATATTAGAAAACAAGGAACAGTCGAAAACAGTAAACAAAGATAACAGATAAAGGTCCCACTGACAGAAAATCTAAGAAAAAGAGCAAATCAAGATAACTGGCAATTTCTATAGGACCTAAAAGCACAGCAGGAAACAATTAATGCAAAAAATGTACAAAATTAGTCAAGGACTAATGGACTATACTGGGGGCTTTCCAAAGACCTGAAAGAAAATCATACAAAACAGAGATAAAGGAAAAATCATTAAGACCAATGCACAAATTATGATATTGTCAAAGAATATTAAATAGGCAGTAGGTTTAAAACAAACAAAAGGAAGTATTTGTTCACACACCACACAGTCAACCTGTGGAACTCATTGCCAAGGGATGTTGTGAAGGCCAACACAGTAACAGAATTCAAAAAAGAACTAGATAAGTTCATGGAGGATAGTCTATCAATGGCTATTAGCCAGGATAGGCCGGGAACAGTGAACTGCAGCCACTGGGAGCTGCGAGGGCCATGCCTGCGGACTGTCAACATAAACAAAATGTCTCACAGTCCACCAGCGGATTACCCTGATGGGCCATGTGCGGCTGCAGGTGGTCCACCACTGACCTAGGCTATGGAAGACTCAGGTTCAAATTCCACTTTACCCGATTCAAAACAGGGACTTGAATTTAGGATCCCCACATCCCAGCTGAGTGCCCTACCCACTGAGTTATTGGACATTCCCAAGGGAGGGGCGCTCTCTCAATCTCTCCTGCTGAAGATGTTCCACTTTGTAGAAATATGTACTTCAATACTCATTCAAACAGGGACTTGAAGATAAGTTTCCCAGGTGACTGCCATGACCACTAGGATATAGAGTCACACGCTCTTTGTACAAAGTATGCAAATAATCATTTGGCCAAAGTGGAGCATCTCCAACAGGAGAGGTTAAGAAAGGTCCAACCCAGGGTGCCTGATAACCCAGGGGTTCGTGCACTTGCCTGGGAAATAGAAAACCCTGAGTTCAAGTGCCTGCTCCAAACCAGGCAGCCCGGGGATTTGAACCTGGGTCTCCAATACTATATTGGGCTACTGAGTACAAGGGTGAGGGGGTTTTTGGTGCCAGGCCCAGGCTGGCAGATGGTCTCGGAGCATGGCTACCTGATCAGGCCCTGCAGTAGAGATAGGTGGGGGAATGCCTTGTTTGAGGGTCCTGCTGTGGCTTAGGCACCAGTTAGCACTCTCCGCTGTTATTTTATTATTTTATCAATAAAGCTTTAAAACTGAGACACTTGGTGTATTTCATCATCTCCCCCCCCCCAAACGATCCTGTGGCCTCAGCCTGATCTCCTGATGCCTCAGGCAGAGTGATAACTGAAATCTGTCACAGCAGCAAAGACTCAAATTTTGCCTACAATTAACAGACTTTTTGCAGGCAATATGAGCAATGCTGACTCAACAAGTTTACCACCCTTCTCTTTGACGAATTAAACATCCTCTTTAAATCACTGTTTTCAGACATTAAAAAAACAGGATCTGTTTCATAAACACCAACAGTGTCTTAACTCAAGTCTGAGCAAAGGGAGTGCAAAAGGCAGAGCTAAAATCCACATTCCTCTATTTTCCCCCCTACTATCCCTATTTTTCTATACCCAAGAAGATAATCTTTGGCATCCCACTGGGCTTGAGTCTCACTCCCACCTTTTGTATTATCTTTGCTTTCTTATTGGGACAGTGATCCTAAGGGTCAAAGATGGGGCTCCATCAGAACGATTGAATTCTGTTCCTTGTTCTGCGACTAGCATCCTTGTTGAAGTCACTTAACCTCTCTCTACATCAGCTTTACCCATATTTAAAATGCAGACATCAGAAATAATTTCACCAAGATGTTACACAGTTTAATTATTTGTTTATTGTATGCTTTGAGGTCCTCAGATGAAAGATGCTATATACATTGTAAATTGTTATTCTCCTTCCATTCTTCTATACTTATTACATTCTAGCTCAGACTCTCTACTACCCTCAAACTCTACTGGGTGCAGCAGCACTGGGGCAACTAGCTCCTGATACTCAGGCTGCCCTTATGCCAGCTCTGCCCTGAACAAATTTAGAGAAGTCTAAAATCAATGGAGTTACACTGATGCAACACAGCAAAGAATCAAGCCCAGCAACAGGCAAAAGATTACTTTCTTGGGAACAGCTGGTATGTGTGTAGTACATATAAATGTGGCATAAACACAATCAATTAAACAATACATTTGAGTTCTTTGTTAACCTTAGACCCTAAAAATCCATAGGCTACCACTGAGAAATGAAAAAGAAAAAGAAAGAAATGTTTAGTTTAGAAACAGAACCACAGCCAAAGCCTTGATGACTGCAAAATTTTTGCCATGTTTCTGCAACCTCCTTCCTAGGAGGTTTTCAAGTTTGAAAACCTTAAATCCTGTTTTTACTCAAGCTCCACACTCCTCCCCCAAAATAGGGAAAAATTGGAGGCAAAGGGCTGTTTTTAAGGCTTTAGGGTAAATTTTCAGCCCAGAGCTTTCTAATATAACTGAAGGAGGGATTCCCCTTGACGCTAAGGGGGATTGCCTAGCTAAAATATAGGACAAGGTTATCCCCCAGACTGCTGCACTGGGCAGCACAGTATGGGGAGGAGGTGAGCAGTCCTCAGCGGTGAAAGAACAGGTTAAGAGCTATTTAGAAAAGCTGGACATGCACGAGTCCATGGGGCTGAATGCAATGCATCCGAGAGTGCTGAGAGAGAGTTGGCTGATGTGATTGCAGAGCCATTGGCCATTATCTTGAAAACTTGTGGCGATGGGGGAGGTCCCGGACTACTGGAAAAAGGCAAATATAGTGCCCATCTTATAAAAAGGGAAGAAGGAGAATCAGGGTAACTACAGACTGGTCAGCCTCACCTCAATCCCGAGAAAAATCATGGAGCAAGTCCTCAAGGAATCCATTTTGAAGCACTTGGAGGAGAGGAAGGTGATTGGAAACAGTCAACATGGATTCACCAAGGGCAAGTCATGTCTGACCAACCTGATTGCCCTCCCTGATGAGATAACTGGTTCTGTGGATATGAGTAAAGCAGTGGACACGATATACCTTGACTTTAGCAAAGCTTTTGATATGGTCTCCCACAGTATTCTTGCCAGCAAGAAGTATGGATTGGATGGATGGACTATAAAGGTGGATAGAAAGCTGGCTAGATTGTCGAGCTCAACAGGTACTGATCAATGGCTCAATGTCTAGTTGGCAGCCAGTATTAAATGGAGTGCCCCAGCGGTCAGTTCTGGGGCTAGTTTTTTTCAGCATCTTCATTAATGATCTGGATGATGGGATGGATTGCACCCTCAGCAAGTTTGCGGATGACACTGAACTGAGAGGAGAGGTAGATAAGCTGGAGGGTAAGGATAGGATCCAGAGTGACCTAGACAAATTGGAGGATTGGGCCAAAAGAAATCTGATGAGGTTCAACAAAGACAAGTGCAGAGTCCTGCACTTAGTACAGAAGAATCCCATGCACCGCTACAGGCTGGAGACCGACTGGCTAAGCAGCAGTTCTGCAGAAAAGGACCTGGAGACTACAGTGGACAAGAAGCTGGATATGAGTCAACCGTGTGCCCTCATTGCCAAGAAGGCTAACGGCATACTGGGCTGCAGTGGTAGGAGCATTGCCAGCAGATTGAGGGAAGTGATTATTCCCCTCTATTCGGCACTGGTGAGCCCACATCTGTAGTATTGCACCCAGTTTTGGGCCCCCCACTACAGAAAGAATGTGGACAAATTGGAGAGAGTCCAGCAGAGGGCAATGAAAATCATTAGGGGGCTGGGGCACATGACGTATGAGGAGAGGCTGAGGGAACTGCGCTTATTTAGTCTGCAGAAGAGAAGAGTGAGGGGGGATTTGACAGCAGCCTTCAACTATCTGAAGCAGGGTTCCAAAGAGAATGGAGCTCAGCTGTTCTCAGTGGTGGCAGATGACAGATCAAGGAGAAATGGTCTCAAGTTGCAGTTGGGGAGGGCTAGGTTGGATATTAGGAAAAACAATTTCATTAGGAGGGTGGTGAAGTACTGGAATGGGTTACATAGGGAGGTGGTGGAATCTCCATACTTAGAGGTTTTTAAGGCCCGGCTTGACCAGGCCCTGGCTGGGATCATTTAGTTGGGGTTGGTCCTGCTTTGAGCAGGGGGTTGGACTAGATGACCTCCTGAGGTCTCTTCCAACCCTAATCTTCTATGATTCTATGACCATTTTTCTGAAAACATACCCCTCAAAATAAATGTTAAAAAGTATTTTGGAGAGATCAGAAAATAAGGTAATAAGAGGAAATAGCAAAGAAACACTGAGTTGAAAAAAACAGAACATGGAGAAGAAGAGCAAACAGGATAAAAAGGGGAGAAGGAAAAAGCATAATTCAGTGAAATTATACCAGCAAAGAACTACTATAACAGCGTGGAGAAGCAGATCCACCATATAAAATTACCATAAACTGGAAAAAAATCTTTGTCAGTTAATGTTTTACCTTCTTTTATTACATTTTTGTTATTTTAAGTATTAATTATATCTATTACTAAAGTATTTCAATATTTCCAATTCTTTAAATTCCAAATAAAAGCCAGTATCTTAAAAAAGAAACCTACTCAGATAAACTCTTTAGAAACAACCAAACAAAAAAAAATATCACTGCTTGAAGATTAACATTACTAATTATGAGCATGATTATTGTGATTATGAGCCAATAGCCTAAAGTGTGATCTAGAACAAATATCAATTGTATATGAAATGACACTGGCTCTTTCATGAACAATCATCCAAGACCAATTATTTATTCTTCTTTATTTTGTTTTATAATTAATAATAAATACTTAGCTCTTACATCATCATTACCCAGACACTTCAACTTAAACATATTGGATTAGATAAAACAATAAAACAAGTTTATTAATTACAAAGAGATAGATTTTAAGTGAGTACAAGTAATAAGGCATAAGAATCAGAAATGGTTACAAGAAAAGTAAATATATAACACTTCTTAGCGTCTACTTAAGAAACTATCCTAATTGCAAAGGAAACTGTCTCACCACATGCACCAGGAGATTACTTATCAAACTTTCAGGTCAGGCTCTGCCACCCGGAAAGTCAAGTGGCTTTTTCCTTTTGTCTTCTGAGGTGCAGAGAAAGACATGGGCAGAGGGGGTGGGGAGGGCCTTGGGGTATTTGGTCCTCCTCTTTATAGTTCAATCCCCCCTTTGAAAAACATTTCCATCTGGGAACTAGGAGACAGAGTGTCTTTGTGGAAGGAAGGATGTTTCCAGTTATTTTTTTCCACCTGTTTGAGCTTCCTTTGATTTCCTTCTTGCTTGATTACTCTGTTTACTGCTTAAATGCAAATTAAGGCAAGCACACATTCCTTTGTTTAGGAGAAGACCTGTTTGCCAACTTCTGCTTTGGCACGGCTGTGGGATTTGGTTCATGTGTTGTTAACACCCTACAAGGGAATGTTATAAGTCCATATATAGTGTTGCCACACATATTTTATAAGGACAATACTGATCAGCAAATTATGAGTTTTCAAATGACACCTTACAAGGCATACCTGATACAAAAATTATTATAATAGTGTGTTCGGTGTGAATACAGACTAAAATGATTAGGGCTATTCAGCTTAGAAAAGTGACAACTAATGTGGGATACAATAGAGGTCTGTAAAATCATGAATGCTTTGGGGAAAAAGTGTTAGTCACCCTTTCCCACAATACAAAAATGAGGGGCACCCCAATTAAATTAAATAGGCAGCAGGTTTAATACAAACAAGAGGAAGTACTTTTTCACACACTGCACAATTTAACCTGTGGAACTCATTGGCATGGGATGTAATGAAGGACAAAGGTATAACTTGGTTCAAAAAAGAACTAGATAAGTTCATGGAGAATATGTCCATCATTGGCTATTAGAAAAGATGGTCAGGGAGGCAATCCCATTCTTGGGTGAACCCTAAACCTTTGACTTCCAGAAGACAGGCGTGGAAGACAGGGGTGGATCACTTGCTGTGTTCTATACACTCTCCCTGAAGCTCTGGTACAACCTCTGTCAGAGACAGGATCCTGGATGGATGGACCATTGGTCTGACCCAGTATGGTAGTTCTTATGTGTCTCAATTACTGCAACATCTATTTCTTTGGCTTTGAAAAATGCAAATCTTTCCCCTTCAAAAATGCAATCTTTCCCCCATTCAGAATGCTACTTCAAATATTTATCTAGACTGTTGGTTTGACTACGTTATCCCTCTTTTAATCCCTCAACTGGCTCCCCCTTCCTTCTCCATCACAAACATAAGTTGTCTGTCTTCACTTTCAAATCCTTTCATGTCCTGTCCTCTATCTATCATCTCTCATTCACTCTCAAGCTGTTGACTGCCACCTTTGATCAGCCAATGAAGCCACCACCATCATCCACTTGTAAAATTTTCGAAGAAGCACCACAGTGATTATTTCTCATGGTGCCCCACGTGCTTGGGAGGAGCTCTCCTAAATATCCACAAAGCTACCCGATTATGCTCTTTCAAATTCCTCTTCTTTGCTGCAATGTCTATGAAAAACTTAACTGTTATACCTCTGCTTATGATGCTGACCAATATTTTCTCATTTTTCCCTTGTAGTCCCCTGTCTAGCTGTATTCATTTGTTGTCTCCTGTCTTATATTTTGATTTTAAGCTGTTTGGGGAGGGACCATCTTTTTGCTCTCTGTTTGTACAGCACCTACTGCAACAGGGTCCTGGTCTACAGTAATAAAAATAATAAATAAAATAATAAATTAGCTGCATTGCTGGAGCCCTTAATTTCCTGCTTCTTAGCTATGCTTCCTCTACAGTCTGTTGACAATCCTGCCTTCCACAACATAGCTAGATGCCATCTCCACTTCACTGTAGGAAAGTATTATGCATGGCTTTAGCCAGGGTAATTATTTATTTATTTGGATTTGAGATACCTGATGCCTATCTTAGGCCACAGGCACCCTCACTATAAATTAAAAATACAGTCACAAAAAGAAATTGAACCAGCTGCTGTCTCTCTCCCTCTCCCCTCCTCAGTCCCCCATGTCTGAAAATGATTAACTGGCTATGAAAGAAAAACTATTCCCTTACCGCAACCACCACTCTTCCATATCCCTCACTCCCCAGATGCCTGAGAAAACAGATGGGCTGTATAACAGACCCTGAAGTTTCAGGCAATTCAGAGTGGGGAAACTAGATTGCAAAGTTGAGGCCACACTATGGAGGATGCTTTGCATGCAGTTCCCTCTCTTATGACAATGGAAGGAGGGGCCTCTCAAGAGTATCTGCTCATCACAACTGGGGCAGTATGATATGGTGAAAAAGGCAGATCTTGCAAGCATTCAGGCCCCAAACCGTTTAGAAGTTATGGGACAGAGTCAGGAAGAAGCCAATAGGCAGCCAGATCACAATACAGATACCGGAGCACATGTTTTATGTGCTCCAGACTGCTGCACGGTGCATCAGTTGAACTTTCCAGGTTGATTTGAAGGAGAATCTCAAGGTAGAGTACATTGAAGTAATCCATGCATTTGTCACCTCAAGATTAGATTACTGCAATTGGCTCTGCATTGGGCTAATCCTTAAAATCAACCTGGAAACATCAACTGCTGCTCAATCTGGTAAGTCACTTATTAAGTATATTGCTGGGAGCATATGCAATGGATGCTCTGGGATCCAGTTCTGAGGTGAAAAAGGCCCAAGTTACCGTAGCAAGATCCACATCACAGTATCAAGGCCAGACATAAATGAAATAAGGGTTTCCTATAAATTATACGGCCATTTAATAACAGTTGGTGATCCAACAATATCCCCAGACAGTAAACTCTAACAATGAATAGCAGGTACACATCTCAACAACAGGGCCAGATGCGAGTCTCATCATAGTTATGGTGACTTCTCCCCAAATACCAACATCACCTCAGTCTAATTTGGATTGAGGTTCATCCAGCTCTATTCCCCAATCTCAACCACACACTGGGAAAGGAATTCCTCAGTGATGACTAGCTCAGATCAGACAAACAACTGGATATCTATAGCCTGTGCCACCTTCCTAATTTTCCCAGTGGCCCCATATACTCCGTGCTATCAAGGGAGGCAAGCTGAAATCCCAAAGGACCGCACATGAGAGCACTCTATGAATGTTCAGCAGGAAAGAACTGTCTGAGAGCAATCTCATCCGCTCCTGCTGTAGTGCACAGGCAAGTCAATATGATCTCATGGTCAAAGGCAGCTACTAGATCTAACAATATTAACATGGGTACCTGATTTCTATACCTCATCAGGCAGTGATTATCAATCTAGGTTACCTTTTCAACCTCTGTGCTTTCCAAGGACTGTACCCTTCTGACAAGGTTCAAGGTATTCAAAGGCATCTAGATATTAGCTACCATGTTCTCCAAAAAGGAAGACTGGATAGTGGATGATAGTTAACCAGATTGTCAATTTCAAGTGACATTTTCTTGAGAAAAGGCTGCACAACAGCTTCCTTAAGAGACCTGCCATCTACCCTTGTTAAGGTAGATGCTGACAATCTCCATCAGCAAAAAACCCAGTTCTTCCCCCATAACATTCACCAGCCAGGAAGACCAGAGATCCAAAGAACAGTTTGTGTACCAAAATACTCCCAAAACTTCCTGTACCTCAGTAAATGTCACTAACCTAAATTCAGAGAAGACTGAATAGTTGTTCCCTCTGGATCCTATTTGCATTCTCAGAAGCAGACAGCCTGACCTGAAACCACTCAGTTTTATCCAAAAACTAATGAGACATTTCCTCATAATAGGAGGAATTCAAATCAGCCACCAAGCCAAGGCTGCTCAGATTAACCAAGCTGTCAACCACGCAAAACAAATCCACTGCCTGAGACTTCGCAGAGTCTATGGAAGAGGAAAAAAAGAACCACTTCTTCGCCTCCCAAACAACAACAGTATAAGAATTTGTTAAAGTCTTTATAGTGAAATCAGTCAGGTACAGCCTATGATGTCTACCCCTGGTGCTCTTATCCATCTTTCCTCTCACTTGATCCATAAAAGATAATCTTTAAGACATGGATTAGTCTTTCACTTTCATGAGCACTGAAAAGATATCACCTGATGGATTTTAAACATGTGCATGACATCATCATCATGCAAATCTTATTAAAATAAAAGGATGAAAAATTAAGGACCCGCCCAACTTTTTCAATACACACACTCCCCAGGTCTTAAAGATTTTTTTAAACAGAAATATGTTGAACAAGTCCTGAAATCAGTGATTAAGCAGAGACTACGTTCTGAAAAAAAATGCCGGGGTCCTATAGGACAAAACCTTCCCAGCACATGAGGCAAAATAACATCAGTTGCCTTCTTGTGCATTCTTCAATCATTGTCAAAGTTTACTTCTTTTTCATAGATTCCTAGATTATTCATTTATCTTAATTTTTCTTCCAAAGGAACGACTAAGAAATTCATGTCATTTGCAGATGGGTACATTACTTTCAATCTACTGCAACTACAATCTTTCACCAGTGAGCCAAGGAAAGAAGTCAAGCTCCAAGTATCAGAGTAGCAGCCGTGTTAGTCTGTATTCGCAAAAAGAAAAGGAGTACTAGTGGCACCTTTGAGACTAACCAAGTTATTTGAGCATAAGCTTTTGTGAGCTACAGCTCACTTCATCGGATGCATTCAGTGGAAAATACACGGACATCCCTTTTAACTGCTGGAAATAGCCCACCTTGATTATCACTATAAAAGGTTTTCTTCCCCCCCCCCCCCGCTCTCCTGTTGGTAATAGCTCATCTTAAGTGATCACTCTCCTTACAGTGTGTATGATACACCCATTTTTTCATGTTCTGTGTGTATATAAATCTCCTCACTGTATTTTCGACTGAATGCATCCGATGAAGTGAGCTGTAGCTCACGAAAGCTTATGCTCGAATAAATTGGTTAGTCTCTAAGGTGCCACAAGTACTCCTTTTCTTTTTGCGAATACAGACTAACACGGCTGTTACTCTGAAACCTGTCATTATGCAAGGCACTGCATTTAGCCGTATGGAGTGGAAATCTATCAACTTCATGAAAAAACTCGTACAGATACAGACAGACATCATCTTCCTTTCCAAATGCAAACAGATGGACATCGTACCAAAAGGACTGAAGGTAAAAAATCCATTACAATCTACATACCATACAGACTATGCTGACAGCTTGTGCCACACGCTCTCAAAGAAACTGCGGAACCACCTGATCAACATCCTCTACAGCAAACAGGGAAAGATTAAGAATGAACTCTCAAAACTGGATACTCTCATAAGAAACTAACCTTCCACACAAACTTCCTCGTGGCTGGACTTTACAAAAACTAGACAAGCCATTTACAACACACACTTTGCTTCTCTACGAAAGAAAAAGGACACTAAACTATATAAACTACTACATGCCACAAGAGGCCACAGCAATGGTTCCCTTAACCCACCCAGCAATATTGTCAATCTATCCAACTATTTTCTTAGCCCAGCCGAAGAATCTGTCCTATCTCGGGGCCTCTCCTTCTGCCCCTCCACCCCCACGAACATGATACAGTTCTGTGGTGACCTAGAATCCTATTTTCGACGTCTCCGACTCAAGGAATATTTCCAACACACCTCTGAACAACATGCTAATCCACAGAGACCTTCCTACCAACACTACAAAAAGAAAGATTCTAGGTGGACTCCTCCTGAAGGTCGAAACAACAGACTGGACATCTACATAGAGTGCTTCCGCCGATGTGCATGGGCTGAAATTGTGGAAAAGCAGCATCACTTGCCCCATAACCTCAGCCGTGCAGAACACAATGCCATCCACAGCCTCAGAAACAACTCTGACATCATAATCAAAAAGGCTGACAAAGGAGGTGCTGTCGTCATCATGAATAGGTCGGAATATCAACGAGAGGCTGCTAGGCAGCTCTCCAATACCACTTTCTACAAGCCATTACCCTCTGATCCCACTGAGGGTTACCAAAAGCAACTACAGCATTTGCTCAAGAAACTCCCTGAAAAAGCACAAGAACAAATCCGCACAGACACACCCCTGGAACCTCGACCTGGGGCATTCTATCTGCTACCCAAGATCCATAAACCTGGAAATCCTGGACGCCCCATCATCTCGGGCATTGGCACCCTGACAGCAGGATTGTCTGGCTATGTAGACTCCCTCCTCAGGCCCTGTGCTACCAGTACTCCCAGCTATCTTCGAGACACCACTGACTTCCTGAGGAAACTACAATCCATCAGTGATCTTCCTGAAAACACCATGCTGGCCACTATGGATGTAGAAGCCCTCTACACCAACATTGCACACAAAGATGGACTACAAGCCGTCAGGAACACTATCCCCTATAATGTCATGGCAAGCCTGGTAGCTGGACTTAGTTATGGGTGAGGACAAAGTCACAATTTCACATTTGGGGACAATGTATACCTTCAAATCAGCGGCACTGCTATGGGTACCCCCATGGCCCCACAGTATGCCAACATTTTTATGGCTGACGTAGAACAACACTTCCTCAGCTCTCGTCCCCTAATGCCCCTCCTCTACTTGCACTACATTGATGACATCTTCATCATCTGGACCCACGGAAAAGAAGCACTAGGGGAATTCCACCATGATTTCAACAATTTCCATCCCAATATCTACCTCAGCCTGGACCAGTCCACACAAGAGATTCACTTCCTGGACACGATGGTGCTAATAAGCGATGGTCACATTAACACCACCCTATACCGGAAACCTACTGACCGCTATTCCTACCTACATGCCTCCAACTTTCACCCAGACCACACCACACGATCCATCATCTACAGCCAAGCTCTACGATACAACCGCATTTGCTCCAACCCCTCAGACAGAGACAAACACCTACAAGATCACTATCAAGCATTCTTACAACTACAATACCCACCTGCTGAAGTGAAGAAACAAATTGACAGAGCCAGAAGAGTACCCAGAAGTCACCTACTACAGGACAGGCCTAACAAAGAAAATAACAGAACACCACTAGCCATCACCTTCAGCCCCCAACTAAAACCTCTCCAACGCATCGTCAAGGATGACCCATCACTCTCACAGATCTTGGGAGACAGGCTAGTCCTTGCTTACAGAAAGCCCCCCAACCTGAAGCAAATACTCACCAGCAACCACACACCACACAACAGAACCACTAACCCAGGAACCTATCCTTGCAACAAAGCCCGTTGCCAACTGTGCCCACATATCTATTCAGGGGACACCCTCATAGGGCCTAATCACATCAGCCACACTATCAGAGGCTCGTTCACCTACACATCCACCAATGTGATATATGCCATCATGTGCCAGCAATGCCCCTCTGCCATGTACATTGATCAAACTGGATAGTCTCTACGTAAAAGAATAAATGGACACAAATCAGATGTCAAGAATTATAACATTCATAAACCAGTCGGAGAACACTTCAATCTCTCTGGTCACTCGATTACAGACCTAAAGGTTGCAATATTAGAACAAAAAGACTTCAAAAACAGACTCCAACGAGAGACTGCTGAATTGGAATTAATTTTCAAACTGGATACAATTAACTTAGGCTTGAATAGAGACTGGGAGTGGATGTGTCATTACACAAAGTAAAACTATTTCCCCATGTTTATTCCCCACTGCTCCTCGGACGTCCCTGTTAACTGCTGGAAATGGCCCATCTTGATTATCACTACAAAAGGTTCCCCCCCGCAACGCTCTCCTGCTGGTAATAGCTCATCTTAAGTGATCACTCTCCTTACTATGTGTGTATGATTACACCCATTTTTTCATGTTCTGTGTGTATATAAATCTCCCCACTGTATTTTCCACTGAATGCATCTGATGAAGTGAGCTGTAGCTCACAAAAGCTTCTGCTCAAATAAATTGGTTAATCTCTAAGCTCCAAGTAAAGGTCCACTTTTCAGGAAAAGCTTCTGATGATAATATAAGCAACTATCAGTATTAATTGTCAGATGGATGAAAGCTTTATAAGATGAGGTTATAATTCATTGACCAGCTTCCTGTTAACTGTTCTTCAATTAAGGTGGGTTTTCTCCATCTTGGTTCAACATTCCTCTTTTTTCCTAACTTGATTTCCGATCATTTGTTAACCTAAGAGACATTCATATTTATGCAGTCTAATGCTTTCTGAGGGCTCTCTCATGTAAAATGTTGATAGGTTGTGAAGTTTCATCAAGTAGGAAAAGATCATTGAAAAAATCTACCCCTCAAAATGACTTTGATGTGCTATAGCCAGAATTCATTTCTGTTCAGAGATGCCCTCTTTTGGGACTGAGAGCAGAACACTCAATTGGTCACAGGTTTGCTTGGAGCACAAAGTCCTTCAAGACCCTTTGAAGATCTTAAAATTTTAGTTTAAAACCAAGCCTAGAAAAAAAGTGAACTTTAGAAAACAAATAGCCATAGATCCTTCTGTCACTCGTATATCTCTGAGTTCACTCTCTTGCATTTCTCAGTCTTTAGGAAGCTAGTTTGTCTAACAATCTATATCACACAAAATTTCTCAACTTTTAACCTGCTTTGTTCTTGAAAACGTTCCTCACTCTCTCAATCTGTGCTGTAAATGACATTGCTAGACAGTTTGGAATATGGATTCTTTATTTGCACTTCTAAACAATAAATATTTTAATTATATACAGTAGAACCTCAGTTATGAACACCTCAGGAATGGAGGGTCATAACTGAAATATTCATAACGCTGAACAAAACATTATGGTCCTTCTTTCAAAAGTTTACAATTGAACATTGACCTAATATAGCTTTGAAACTTTACTATGCAGAAGAAAAATGCTGCTTTTAACCATCTTAATTTAAATGAAGCAAGCACAGGAACAGTTTCCTTAGCTTGGTCAAATCTTTTTTTAAACTTTCATTTTTTTCTCTTTTTTTAGTAGTTTACATTTAACATTATACTGTCCTATATTTGCCTTTTGTGTGTGGGGGGGTGTCTCTCTCTGCTGATGCCTGATAGTGTACTTCCAGTTCCAAATGAAGTGTGTGGTTGACTGGTCAATTCACAACTCTCAGGTTTGTAACTCTGAGGTTCTACTGTAGATGCAGCAGATACAGGGTTTAGACACTGGCAGATTTTTGCACGAATTCCAACCGATGTATGATGAAAGAAGCAACACTTTTGACAGATGGCAGGTTTCTTCACATTGTAGTCAGTAGTTACAATGCATTGTTGGTACTATTTATTAAATTCTGACTTTTCATGCCCCAAAGAGTTAAAAAATGCCAACTGGAGACACAGGAGCTGTAACTGTGTGAGAGAACACCTGGCATAAATTCGAACCCTTTGTTTTCAGTTTCTTCAAATCTTTCTGAAAATTTCAATTCTGTAACTGAAGTTTATCTTGACTGTTGCCTGTCCTAAGGTGATTAATTTTGGAAGCTTTGATCGCATTGGTTTCAGCTATTTTTGAAGGCAGAGACATTTGCCTTGTAAATATAAAAATCCTATCTACCTATAAAAAAGAGCCTTAATGCCAGTTTTTTGTGGGTGGGTTTTAAAAAGTGAAATTTTATATGAAAATAGTCTTCCTTAAAAGCAGCATCTTTATCTTTGGAGGACTGCATAATGAGAATGTACAGTCATTTTTTTCATAAGTTCATAAAGTGCCCAACTAAGAAAGAATTCAAACATAAAACTTAGCTCCTCAGGAGCCCATACCAAGTTTTAGGAACATTCTAATTGCAAAACAGTTAAGGGAGGAATTGAGCATACTTTGTTAGTGATGCACCTGAGAAGCATCTTCCTGAACAGTTGCAATCCTAAGCTTTGAAACAGAGATTCTTTCATGAAAACCTTAAGTGCACAGGAGACAGCCCAGTTCTGGGAGCTATACAACTCGAGAAGAGGCTCACTATCTTTCATCCTGACAGGTTTCAGAGTAACAGCCGTGTTAGTCTGTATTCGCAAAAAGAAAAGGAGTACTTGTGGCACCTTAGAGACTAACCAATTTATTAGAGCATAAGCTTTCGTGAGTTACACTTCCTCAGATGCATATCGTGGAAACTGCAGCAGGCTTTATATATACACAGAGAATATGAAACAATACCTCCTCCCACCCCACTGTCCTGCTGGTAATAGCTTATCTAAAGTGATCATCAGGTGGGCCATTTCCAGCACAAATCCAGGTTTTCTCACCCTCCACCCCCCCACACAAATTCACTCTCCTGCTGGTGATAGCCCATCCAAAGTGACAACTCTTTACACAATGTGCATGACAATCAAGTTGGGCTATTTCCTGCACAAATCCAGGTTTTCTCACATCCCCCCCACCCCCATACACACACAAACTCACTCTCCTGCTGGTAATAGCTCATCCAAACTGACCACTCTTCAAGTTTAAATCCAAGTTAAACCAGAACATCTCTGGGGGGGTAGGGAAAAACAAGAGGAAACAGGCTACCTTGCATAATGACTTAGCCACTCCCAGTCTCTATTTAAGCCTAAATTAATAGTATCCAATTTGCAAATGAATTCCAATTCAGCAGTTTCTCGCTGGAGTCTGGATTTGAAGTTTTTTTGTTTTAAGATAGCGACCTTCATGTCTGTGATTGCGTGACCAGAGAGATTGAAGTGTTCTCCGACTGGTTTATGAATGTTATAATTCTTGACATCTGATTTGTGTCCATTTATTCTTTTACGTAGAGACTGTCCAGTTTGACCAATGTACATGGCAGAGGGGCATTGCTGGCACATGATGGCATATATCACATTGGTGGATGTGCAGGTGAACGAGCCTCTGATAGTGTGGCTGATGTTATTAGGCCCTGTGATGGTGTCCCCTGAATAGATATGTGGGCACAAATGGCAACGGGCTTTGTTGCAAGGATAAGTTCCTGGGTTAGTGGTTCTGTTGTGTGGTATGTGGTTGTTGGTGAGTATTTGCTTCAGGTTGCGGGGCTGTCTGTAGGCAAGGACTGGCCTGTCTCCCAAGATTTGTGAGAGTGTTGGGTCATCCTTTAGGATAGGTTGTAGATCCTTAATAATGCGTTGGAGGGGTTTTAGTTGGGGGCTGAAGGTGACGGCTAGTGGCGTTCTGTTATTTTCTTTGTTAGGCCTGTCCTGTAATAGGTAACTTCTGGGAACTCTTCTGGCTCTATCAATCTGTTTCTTTACTTCTGCAGGTGGGTATTGTAGTTGTAAGAAAGCTTGACAGAGATCTTGTAGGTGTTTGTCTCTGTCTGAGGGGTTGGAGCAAATGCGGTTGTATCGCAGAACTTGGCTGTAGACGATGGATCGTGTGGTGTGGTCAGGGTGAAAGCTGGAGGCATGCAGGTAGGAATAGCGGTCAGTAGGTTTCCGGTATAGGGTGGTGTTTATGTGACCATTGTTTATTAGCACTGTAGTGTCCAGGAAGTGGATCTCTTGTGTGGACTGGACCAGGCTGAGGTTGGTGGTGGGATGGAAATTGTTGAAATCATGGTGGAATTCCTCAAGGGCTTCTTTTCCATGGGTCCAGATGATGAAGATGTCATCAATATAGCGCAAGTAGAGTAGGGGCTTTAGATCACTTTAGATAAGCTATTACCAGCAGGACAGTGGGGTGGGAGGAGGTATTGTTTCATATTCTCTGTGTATATATAAAGCCTGCTGCAGTTTCCACGATATGCATCTGAGGAAGTGAGCTGTAACTCACGAAAGCTTATGCTCTAATAAATTGGTTAGTCTCTAAGGTGCCACAAGTACTCATCATCTTTCATCCATCCCTTTTCCCACACCTGATTTTGTCTCTCTCTCTCTGTTTTGGAACTTCCTGGTTTCAGTAAGAACTAGAAATGAAAGTGTTAGAATACCATTAGACTGATCAGATAGCAAGTGTCAAAAAATCGGGACAGGAGGTGGGGGGTAATAGATGCCTATGTGAGAAATTTCAGAGTAACAGCCGTGTTAATCTGTATTCGCAAAAAGAAAAGGAGTACTTGTGGCACCTTAGAGACTAACCAATTTATTTGAGCATAAGCTTTCGTGAGCTACAGCTCACTTCATCGGATGCATTTCCACAGTATGCATCCGATGAAGTGAGCTGTAGCTCACGAAAGCTTATGTGAGAAAAAGATCCAAAAATTGGGACTGTCCCTAGAAAATCAGGACATGTGATCACCCTGAATACCATAAAGGAGTCTTTTCCTCTCAAGATTTTCAGTGCAATAATACAGGCAGAAGACATCTAGAGAGTCTGGATAACAATCCAAAGTTTGGGATACTAATCTGAGCCAAACTCTAACCCTTATGAGTTTCACCCATGCCTCTGGAAGCAGTTTTGTGACAGATTCATATTCACAAACTCAAATGTAAAGTGCATCTTTAATTATTTAACTTGTCAACTGCAGTATTGCATCTAAGAGGTTTAACACAGTACACAAACATGTAACATGCACTTTCAGACAGACAGGAAGATATGAATGAAGTTATTCAGGTTTGTTTAATATATTGATAATCTACTGTATGAAGTGTAGCATTTTGGGAAGAGGGAGGGTCATAAACTATTAGTTTAATAGAAAGAAGGATTCACCATACAAATATACCCAACATATTATAAATTCAATTAATATAACTCCTTCTGTTTTAAAATTCACCAGAGTTCTTAATTAGTTTCATGTATTTTACTTTCCAGGCACTCAGAAGCTTAGGGATTCAGATAAGCAGCCAGAAGTGCAGATGCTAGATTTTGTCAAATCTATCAGAGCCTCCACAGGGCCCCTGTCAACTACCTTAAACAAACTGCCTCTTATAACAGCTGCTTGCTATCTACAATTATCTTCTTGAGGACAGGGCAAACCCAAGTTTCTATTTCTTCAGGCATTGTTAGGGGAGGATGGTGGCAGACCCATTCCACCCATTTAGCCTGTTCAAGGGGTATTTCCTCTCCTCTTTCTCTTCACTCAAAGGTAGAGGTTCCTTCCTGATTTCCCCCTGCTTGTGCTTCTCTACAACAGGGAGAAGCATGGGGCACTCCTCTTCTTCATCTCTATCACCTTTGTTCCCTTTTAACATGTTATCTAGGTCTTCCATCTCCCTGGGTCACCTTCCACAGTCTCTCTGGATCCCCCATCTCACTGTCCCAGTCAAGACCTCCAGGAAACACTCCCCATTTCTTTATCTGAGGAGGATCCTGGAAGTTTGCTTTCCTCCTGCTCCATCACAACAATCATCAAGTGCACAGGGTTTCTGTCTCTGTCTTCCGGGGGTGAAATTTGGGGCTTAACCCCCTTTGTCTCCACTAGGTGTTTGGGTGGAGTCATTTGAGGCTTACCCTGTCATCTCATGTTCCCTTTTTTTTAATCTGTTTCTCCTTATCTCCGTTCTCCCACCCTTTTCTGTCTCACCTGTGCTCCGTGTACAGATGGTACTGGTATCTGTATACCAGGGTAGTATTGCCAATTCTCATGATTTTATGAAAAGTCTTCTTTTACTTGGTTGGTTGTTTAAAAGATAAAAAAGTGTTCATGATGTTGTAACTGACCCCACTGCAGGGTGTTGATGCAAGCGCTGTGGTACACCAGTCCACAGCATCTGATGTCAGACAATGCTTTGGGTGCACATGCTCTTATTGGCAAGCACTACAGGCACTCCAGGCTCTATGGTCTCCATGCTTTAGCGCTTGGATTCCCATAAACACTCTCACTTTGCATAACTGAGGATTCCTTTACTAGAGATGCTAGAAATAAAAGGTGAAAATACCCTAGGCACGCATACTTTCACAGTAACAATTAAAGATCGATAAACACAACAGTTCCCGACCCAGCCCCTCAGAGCAGTCAGTCCAGCAGTATGAAAGTTACGGAGTCCCAGTGTAACCCCTCCACAGTGCCCTCCTGCTTGCAGATTCTAGCGGTGTCCTGCTGCTGCAGCTACTTCCGGCTCCCTGCCTGCATCTGGGTGTGTCTGTCCAGCTCTCAGGCTTTCCAGCCCCAATACCCAGTTTGTCTGCTTTCAGGTTTTCCCTCTGCACTGTGGTCTCCCATACATACGTATCCTCTAGCTTCTTCCTGAGCCTGGTCCCTCTGACCTCAGGCTGTGCTTCCCTTTCCTGTGGTGACAGGATTGTGGTAGCAGTAGAAATGAGACAGCAGGTTCATTGCAGTGTATTCTGATTTCTGCTTTCAATGTCATGTAGTTTTGCCCTTATCCACAGTGGCTGCCATCTTCTGAGGTATCCCCAAGCTAAAAATTGCCACCGCTGCTCAGTAGGGCTAAAGTCAGGCTGCCTTCAAAAAAGATAGTGGCTATATAGTCACCATGTGAGGACTAGACAGAGACCAGGAGAATGTGGAAGTACTGGGGATGACGCTGTGGAGGAAACAGGCATAGGGGGGCATGTACCAGTAGACTATTAGGAATTAGAGGAATGGGGGGAGTATAAGACAGACTGAGGGGTACAGAGAAATATGAGAGAAGTATACAGACTGAAGGGAACCACTATTTGAGTGTATTCAAGTTTTGATTTTGAATAAGAGAAGATGGCCTTCAAATTGGCATTGGGCAACTTCCCACTAGCAGAGAAGAATACCAGAAGAAAAGCAAAAATGACTTTTTCTAAAAGACATGAGATTTTTAAGACAATCTCAGGACTTTTGAGGGTCTGACTCATGATTTTGGAACATTTGGGATTGGTAATACTGCAGTGCTCTCTCCCTGTGATCTCAATCCAGGTCCTCAACGCTCTCTATCACCACCCTCACATCTTCTGTGCTACGTGTCTTTGTGTTCCCCATGTCATATATCTTGCCCAGGGCTATCAGACACCCATCTGTGCCTCACAGGTCTCAGCCCTGAGATGGAACTTACTCACAGTAAGCAGACATTAAAGTGGCATGACTGTTACTATGCAGGAGTGAGAAGTAAGGAGGGGGCCTGTTTCCTGGTCACTCCTCATCCTGCCTCTTCTGTATTTATAATACCATCATCTGCTCACAAAGGCTCTAGTGGAGAGGCGAACAAATTAAACAGGCAGGGAGAAGGGGCACAGGCAGCCAAAAGCCTTCCACACAATTCCCACAGTGGCTTATAATGGCAGAAAGCTAACAAAGTATACAGTACAGACCCATTTACGCACGAATCCACTTAACACACAGTAGCACCATGCCTCCCAGTGCTACCTATTTAACATGCAAGACTCATTAACACGCAGTACAGGAACTTGCTATGTAGGGCTACAGATTTGCTCACTAATTCACTGACATAGAAATCGACAGGAACTGTGGAGCAGAAACATGTTGTACGTCTTTACTGATATTGGTAAAAACGTATCACGCATGCTTAGTCATTGTCACTATATATGTAGTAATATATATACACACACTATATTAGAAAATTTTAACCGTAGGCCTAATATAATGGCAGAGGGCAAGAGTCAGCGTTCCTACACTGTAGAAGAAAAGCTAGCTGCAATAGATTGAGTAAATAGCGGAGAAAACCAGGCCAAAGTCCCAAAAGATATTGGGACTGCTGAATCTACTCTCCAAAAATGGCTAAAAAACGAATCTAAACTGAATGGCTTTGTACAAAATATTGATTCTGCCACGGGGCTTAAGCAAAAACATGTGCGCTATTCAGCAAAACCCACAATAGATAAAGCCATGCACACGGGGTTTACTCAGGAAAGGCTGAAAGGAATGATGCGAAGTGGGCAATTCTTCTAGCCCAAGCAACAAAATTTGGAAATTTAATGGGGGATGGATCATTCCAAGCCAGCAAGGGGTTTATAAGTCGTTTTTAAAAAGCGTCATGGCATAGCGCAGGTATTGATTTCTGGAGAAAGCCAATCAGCTGATGAATCGGCCATAAACGCATTGCCCGCTGAGTTAAAATCTATTTTACAAAATGAAGACTACCATGAAGAACAACTTTATAATTGTGACAAAACAGCTTTATTTGCTAAACTGCTACCTGATAAGACTTTAGCCTTTAATTACAAGACACAGAAAACAGCTGGATTTAAAAAGATAAAAGATCGTGTGACTCCTCTTTTTTGTAGTAATAAGATGGGCAGCCATAAGCTTGCCCCTCTTCTCATTGGCTGCTTTCATAACCCTCGCTGCTTTAATCACCCCAATAGAGCAAGACTGCCAGTAATATATGCTAACAGCAAAAATGCTTGGAGGTTGAGACATTTTCGACGAATGGTTCCACAACAGCTTTGTTCCAGCTGTTCATAAGCATCTGCGGGCGAAGAAACTTGAAGCCAAAGCACTTTTGCTACCTGACAATTGTCCAGCCCATCCTCCAGCTGAATCACTGATATCGAGCGATGGAAAAATTCGAGTGCTATACCTACCATTCAACACAACATCAAAAATCAACCTTTAGACCAGGCCATTAGTCAGAATTTTAAAAACAATTATCGACGGGAGCGGATTTCAGCGATTGTGTCATGCATGACTTCAGGCATTTCCGAATTCCTGAAACAGTTAAACATGAAAGAAATTCTTTATTTAGTTAAAAAAGCTTGGGATGGAGTAAAACAAAAGTCCATAGAAAACTGCTGGCTGAAGGCTCTCGGTGATGCCTTTTCTGTCAAGGACAGCTCAGACTTGGTAAACTGCAGCAGTGGCACTGATTCAGAGCCAGACCTTGAAGGATTTTCAGAAGAAGACATCCTACAAACACGCACGCAGACAAAAGAGGATAAAGGTAAACTTCTCTTTCAAATGATAAAAGATTTTAGTTTGGATACGTCGCCGGAAATCATTACCGAGTGGCTGGAGATGGATGAAGATTGCCCGACTTCAGAATTTCTGTCCGAGGGAGAAATTTTAACAGGCTGCAAGGCTTCGTCAGACCACGAAAATGATGGTGAGATGTCGTTGAAAAGGTCAAAATTTTGCCCACAGAAGCCCTTAGTGCTGTAGAAACTGTTGTAAGATTTATGGAGGAGCAAAATGCAGAAAATATCGAAATCATTCATCTGCGGCGAATGACAGACTTCATAGGAAAGAAAAAAAATGTGAGCCAAGAAAGAGCAGAAAATACCAGCTTTTTTTCCTAAGTGAATCATAGACACATTTTCAGCATGGCCCTCTTAACCCGTGGTCTGTTAACACATGGTCGTGATGGCTTGATTCCTGACATCCGCGCATAAATGGGTCTGTACTGTACTTGTTTAATTTAACTTGCTACTAGGACTTTGGTCAAGACTACCAGCATCCAGGCCCCAGACACATACAGTTTGACACATTTAAGGGTTTTGTTTGCTTATGTGGGTACACCCTACAGGGGACAGCTGACAAATAATGCTGTACTGAGATATACTGAGGCAGAGAACAAACGTTTACTAGTGTCTCCTAAAACACCTTTCCAAAACAACTGCACCAGACCTCACAACAAGTCTTTCTCCAAAATAGCTGCCAACGTGTTCACTTAAAAACAGCATATAAGTTTACTTCTAATAATGTTGTCTGGTAACTACTAGTAACACTACAGCATATGCCTGAGCAAACGAGTACAGTTGGCAAATATGACAAAAAACACCCTGACTTTTTTTCCCCCCATTTTCTGTTCTTCCTACCATGAGCACCCAAGGGACAGTATGAAGCTGCAGTCCAGTCAGAAAGGATTATTAATGTGCATTAATAATATTTGTGATTATAATAATGTGCTTTCTAGAGAATCCTTCCTCATGGTTTCCAGCATTACAGCTTCACCATATGGTATGATATTTCTGTGCTATGCTTACATTTCTACTTTCACTGATAGACAATACATTAGAACTTAATTTAACAATGCTAAGATATCAGTATAATCAAAACTCCATATCATTAACAACAGTGCTGATATTATTTTATTCAGTCAAGGCTACGTATTAGACTTCTAACCATTTCTTTATTATGCCAGAAAATAAAAAATAAATTGGAAACCTAATGAAATATTCTGCAAACATCATTTTCCAAGTAAGATGAAATATTCAATATGATTCCACTGAAAGGAGAAAGTGTATTGTTGTGTCACATTTTGTAATTTCCTATCAGTTCATCAAATTGAGTAAGAGAGACAAATTATAGCAGAACACCTATTAAAATACAATATTTATGAAATCAATGAAAAAGTAATTCACTATAAGAAGTCTTGAATTGAATGCTTAGTTAACACACATTGGCAGGATGTGAATGACAAATACAGAACAGTAGGACTGTGCCTGGAGGCTGATATTCATGTTTGGATCCCAAAATCTGAAACAAAGTGTACAAACTGAATATAAATAAAAGGAGTTTCAGTAGCTGAGAAATCTCACTCCCCAAGTTTTGCCTGCCTCTTGGAAGAACACCCCATCCTACCTCCACAGAAATCACTAAAGGGATAGCCCAAAATTATTGTTTTAATGTTTTTTAGACAGAGTTTACATCCAAAGGGGAAGGAACACATATCAAAATAGAGAAAGAACGGGAAAAAGAATCTTTAGACAAGTTAGATGTATTCAAGTTGGCAGGCCTTGATGAAATTCACCCTAGGTTACTTGAGGAACTAGCTGAAACAATCTTTGAGAACTCATGGAGGATGTGCGAGGTCCCAGAGGACTGGAGAAGGGCAAACATAGTACCTTTCTTAAAAAGGGGGAATAAAGGGGAAGCAGTGAATTACAGAGCAGTCAGCCTAACTTCAATACCTGGAAAGATACTGGAACAAATGAACAAACAATCAGTTGGTGCACACCCAGAGGATAATAGAGTAATAAGGAATAACCAGCATGGATTTGTCGAGAATAAATCATGCCAAACCAACCTAATTTCCTTCTTTGACAGGACTTATTGGCCTAGTGGATAGGGGAAAAGCAGTAGAGGGAGAGGAGAATACTGCAGGGTTTACAGCATGGTCACAAAACTAATTTTTAGCCAAAATGAATTACATACAACAAAACATTAACAGAACATTATGTTTTCACTGTTAAGCATTTGAAATACCACGTTGTAGGTACAGGTTGCAGGTACAGCCTCAACTCTGTACTTGTTCGCATATGTATTACCAAGTATTTAATTACATAATCATATACCATGTCCCAACTAGGATGAAATATACATTTTTCCTAAACATGATACATTTATGGCATCCTGCAACATATTTTTATTCTTTTACACTAATATTCACTGTCATAATGTCCCTACTGGATCTTTATTGAAATAAGTTCTCTTCTCTAAGAAATCAAAAACAGAAAATTTCAGCCATGAAACGAAAGTTTTGAGAAATTAAAATAGCCAAAGTGGAAACCATTATGCAATCTTAATCTTTCCCCTGATATAGCCTTTAAGATAAAAAGATACCATCGACATGGAGAAATTACTTACATTTTGTAGCTGATTGAGTGGATCAGAAATAGTTCTGAAAATTCTAGGGGGAATTGGGTTTCTTAGTTACAGAAGAGCAACCATTAGAAAGTGACAAACTGAGTAGCTTCAAAATTACATTTTCCATATTTTTTTAGGTGTACAATAGCATGGCACATTATATTGTCATATAAAACATTTCAATACTTAGTTCAATCACTTTATTTTATAGTGCCTTTAATGCAAGCACTTCAGCAGGACTTATAGTACTAATATCAAATGAAAATAAAACACTTAATTAAAAGCCCCAAAGAGAAAACAGCAAAGGTCCAGATGTTGCAGTCTCCTGCCTGCCTAACACAATGGGTCCCCAATCGATCACAGGGGCCCAGAGAGGCTGATGTAATAAAAATAATACATTTATACATTCTATGCACTCCTATGAGGTAGGCATGGCCTCTTGTAATATGCCATCCTAAACTATGTGTCAAGACCCCTATGGTGCACAGCTTTGCTAAATTATACAGCATTATGTACAATGTTACTTATAAAACCATAAGAGAAGCTAAACAGATCCTGTGTTAGCAGAGCCGGAAACAGGCAATCACAAGAGGAAGTAAAACACGATCTTGGATAGAGCAGGGTGTCAAGGTTCCTCCCCCACTCTGAACTCTAAGGTACAGATGTGGGGACCTGCATGAAAACCTCCTAAGCTTACTTTTACCAGTTTAGGTTAAAACTTCCCCAAGGTACAAATTAATTTTATCCTTTGTCCTTGGAATATCCACTGCCACCACCAAACTCTAACTGGGTTTACTGGGAAACGTAGTTTGGACACGTCTTTCCCCCCAAAATCCTCCCAACCCTTGCACCCCACTTCCTAAAAAAGGTTTGTAAATATCCTCACCAATTTGCATAGGTGACCACAGACCCAAACCCTTGGATCTGAGAACAATGAAAAAGCATTCAGTTTTCTTACAAGAAGACTTTTAATAGAAGTAAAGAAATCCCCTCTGTAAAATCAGAATGGGAGATACCTTACAGGGTAATTAGATTCAAAACATAGATAATCCCTCTAGGCAAAACCTTAAGTTACAAAAAAGACACACAGACAGGAATAGTCATTCTATTCAGCACAGTTCTTTTCTCAGCCATTTAAAGAAATCATAATCTAACACATACCTAGCTAGATTACTTACTAAAGTTCTAAGACTCCATTCTAGGTCTATCCCCAGCAAAAGCAGCATACAGACAGACACAGACCCTTTGTTTCTCTCCCTCCTCCCAGCTTTTGAAAGTATCTTGTCTCCTCATTGGTCATTTTGGTCAGGTGCCAGCGAGGTTACCTTTAGCTTCTTAACCCTTTACAGGTGAGAGGATTTTTCCTCTGGCCAGGAGGCATTTTAAAGGGGTTTACCCTTCCCTTTATATTTATGACACAGGGGGTGTCTTCTGCAGGAAGTAGAGGCTAGATCCAGAAAGGGGCTGAAACACCTTACTGCCATTTTAAGTGCCTACATCCAACATTTATGCATCAAGATCCTCAAAACCTCGTCTCAGCTGCTACCTAACCCTGAAGGCACCTAAATTCTGCAGGTGGGCATGCACAAAACCACCTACGTCTTGATGCCACTAAGCTGCCCAGAACCCTCGACTAAACCCCAGTGGATGTTCTACCGGCTGTCTCGCCTGTGAGGTCCAATCTAGTAGGCATTCGCAGAGCATGCCCAACCCACACACAGGACAACTAGGGACAACCAGATCAGGAATTGTGGGGGGGGGGCAGGTGGGCTGGCTAGCATGAGACGTGTGTGGGTGTATGTCCCAGAACACCCAATAGCCTGGTCGTTAGGACACTCACCTGGATTAGGTGACACCTAGATTCAAATCCCTGCTCCGCATCAGGCAGAGTGGGGAATCTGAAAACAGTATTGCCCCATCCTAGGTAAGTACCTTGTCCATTCAGTTATTGGCTCCAATGGGGCAGAGGGAGATATCTCTTTTGTGATTAAATGGCTGCCCTAGATTAGGTGCCTAATTTCAGGAGTGAGTTTACTGTGGTGTATTGAAAACTTTAAATTGTCATTTATCTTTCTACATTCTCAGGGTTTACCTGTTCCTGCTTGTGGGCAGGGAGCTCTGTAGGGAAGCATGCGCAGTGAGTTTAGCCTACAGCCAACCTAGAGAAATGAAGGGTGAACTGGGCCTCTCTGTTTTACGGAGCAACCTGCTTTGCCTGTCTCTCTTTGGGTTTCTAGGGTGTTATTCTGGATTATAAGAAATAAGGTAATGTTGTATTGCAACCTTCCTGGGCAAGAATGTTTAATGTTTTTATCTAACTTCCAGTAGTATGCTGTGAACATAAAAGTTCAGGTTTCTAAATCCTGAGCTGAGAAGGGTGCATAACTAGTCAGGGGCTTAGACCCCAGCCCTCTCCTCAGCATTCTCTAATGGATAGTTTAGGTGGCTCCCCACTTATTTTGCTGGCTTTTGTGAATCCCATTCTCAGGTGCCTAACTTGCCCCATGTTTTGTATATAGAGCCTGGGTGCCTAAATCAGGACTGAGAATTCCACTGGGCAGGAAGGTGCCTAAAATGTAGGCATTATAATGCTCAGCATTTGAAGGCTTAAGTCCCTTTGTACATTTAACCCTATTGCTAATACAGCACTGAGGAAGACAGGATTGCAGTTGTGGATCAGACCAGTAGTCCTTCTACTCTAACATAATTTCTCTGACAGTGGCCAGTATCAGACTTCAGAGAAAGGAGCAAAAGCCCACACAATGGACAAAAAAAAAGAATCAGCCATAAAGACAAATAATTCCATCACTTAGAAGCATAAAACACAAATGCTCAAGAACCAGAGGAAGACGTCCAAATCCAAGATATAGTCAACGATCCCTCTGAGCATAGGCACTGACTCCATGGATGCTCTGGGGCTGGAGCACCCATGGAAAAAAAATGGGTGCTGAGCACCCACTGGGAGCCTCATAGATCAGCTCCTCTCCCGCCCGCCGGCTGCCCTGCCGATCAGCTCCTCCTACCGCCTCCTGCCAGTCATGATCAGCTGTTCATGAGGCACTGTGGGGAAGGGAGAGGAGCAGGGCCAGGAAGAGGCAGGACAGAGGGCAGGAAGAGATGGGGCAGGGGTGGAGTGGGGGCAGGAAGACAAAGGGCTGAGGTAGAGTGGGGGCAGGGGCTGGGGTCGAGCAGGGGTTAGAGTTGCCAACTGTCCAGGATTGTCCTAAAGTCTCCAGGAATGAAAGATTAATCTTTAATAAAAGATTATATCATGTGATGAGATCTCCAGGAATACATCCAACCAAAATTGGCAAACCTAGCCACTGGGGACTGAGCACCCCTGGGATCTGAGTAAGTCGATGCCTATGCCACTGAGACTGAATATTAAGACAGACCAGGGACACAAGGAACCAGCGAGATACCAGTGTAAATTGGTCATAAACAATTAACTTAATAGTTAACTTGCTAATTATAACCACCACATTAAGATCAATCAACCAATCAATCAAGCGACCAGCTTGGCTTAATGGTGAAATCCTAGCGGATCTTAAACATAAAAAAGAAGCTTACAAGAAGTGGAAGGTTGGACATATGACCAGGGAAGAGTATAAAAATATTGCTCGGGCATGTAGGAATGATATCAGGAGGGCCAAATCGCACCTGGAGCTGCAGCTAGCCAGAGATGTCAAGAGTAACAAGAAGGGTTTCTTCAGTTATGTTGGCAACAAGAAGAAAGCCAAGGAATGTGTGGGCCCCTTACTGAATGAGGGAGGCAACCTAGTGACAGAGGATGTGGAAAAAGCTAATGTACTCAATGCTTTTTTTGCCTCTGTTTTCACTAACAAGGTCAGCTCTCAGACTGCTGCGCTGGGCATCACAAAATGGGGAAGAGATGGCCAGCCCTCTGTGGAGATAGAGGTGGTTCGGGACTATTTAGAAAAGCTGGACGTGCACAAGTCCATGGGGCCGGACGAGTTGCATCCGAGAGTGCTAAAGGAATTGGCGGCTGTGATTGCAGAGCCATTGGCCATTATCTTTGAAAACTCGTGGCGAACCGGGGAAGTCCCGGATGACTGGAAAAAGGCTAATGTAGTGCCAATCTTTAAAAAAGGGAAGAAGGAGGATCCTGGGAACTACAGGCCAGTCAGCCTCACCTCAGTCCCTGGAAAAATCATGGAGCAGGTCCTCAAAGAATCAATCCTGAAGCACTTGCATGAGAGGAAAGTGATCAGGAATAGCCAGCATGGATTCACCAAGGGAAGGTCATGCCTGACTAATCTAATCGCCTTTTATGATGAGATTACTGGTTCTGTGGATGAAGGGAAAGCAGTGGATGTATTGTTTCTTGACTTTAGCAAAGCTTTTGACACGGTCTCCCACAGTATTCTTGTCAGCAAGTTAAGGAAGTATGGGCTGGATGAATGCACTATAAGGTGGGTAGAAAGCTGGCTACATTGTCGGGCTCAACGGGTAGTGATCAATGGCTCCATGTCTAGTTGGCAGCCGGTATCAAGTGGAGTGCCCCACGGGTCGGTCCTGGGGCCGGTTTTATTCAATATCTTCATAAATGATCTGGAGGATGGTGTGGATTGCACTCTCAGCAAATTTGCGGATGATACTAAACTGGGAGGAGTGGTAGATACGCTGGAGGGGAGGGATAGGATACAGAAGAACCTAGACAAATTGGAGGATTGGGCCAAAAGAAATCTGATGAGGTTCAATAAGGATAAGTGCAGGGTCCTGCACTTAGGACGGAAGAACCCAATGCACAGCTACAGACTAGGGACCGAATGGCTAGGCAGCAGTTCTGCAGAAAAGGACCTAGGGGTGACAGTGGACGAGAAGCTGGATATGAGTCAGCAGTGTGCCCTTGTTGCCAAGAAGGCCAATGGCATTTTGGGATGTATAAGTAGGGGCATAGCGAGCAGATCGAGGGACGTGATCGTTCCCCTCTATTCGACATTGGTGAGGCCTCATCTGGAGTACTGTGTCCAGTTTTGGGCCCCACACTTCAAGAAGGATGTGGATAAATTGGAGAGAGTCCAGCGAAGGGCAACAAAAATGATTAGGGGACTGGAACACATGAGTTATGAGGAGAGGCTGAGGGAGCTGGGATTGTTTAGCCTGCAGAAGAGAAGAATGAGGGGGGATTTGATAGCTGCTTTCAACTACCTGAAAGGGGGTTCCAAAGAGGATGGCTCTAGACTGTTCTCAATGGTAGCAGATGACAGAACAAGGAGTAATGGTCTCAAGTTGCAGTGGGGGAGGTTTAGATTGGATATTAGGAAAAACTTTTTCACTAAGAGGGTGGTGAAACACTGGAATGCGTTACCTAGGGAGGTGGTAGAATCTCCTTCCTTAGAGGTTTTTAAGGTCAGGCTTGACAAAGCCCTGGCTGGGATGATTTAACTGGGAATTGGTCCTGCTTTGAGCAGGGGGTTGGACTAGATGACCTTCAGGGGTCCCTTCCAACCCTGATATTCTATGATTCTATGATTCAATCAGCTGTTGTACTGGAAGAAAGTGATGTTCTGTCAGAACTAATGTCCTATGAAGACATAATTTATTCTTTGATGTGGTCAGTACAATGGAATTCTGCAAGTGCTGAAGGTGATTTAGGGATCCAACAGAAGGACTTGCCAGCTCTAGCTGCAATAATTTTGGAGGACGTTACTGTATTTCTTACAACAGTTTCCTGCATTTTACTAGTATGTCTATATATCATTTTAATTATTACCCAAAAAAATCAGTTTTTGCAAGATTTATTATAAACCAGTTTTAAAAGAGATGCTTGCACTGGAAAAGCTATATAATTTAAAAAAAGAAAACCCACCCTACAGCTGGACATTCAAAACATACCCCAAACCAATCTTTTCGCCATATCTCCGTTCTTCTGTTAGCAACATCACCAGGGCCCCATCACAGTTCCAGACCACAAATTTAAAATCCAAATCTCTTGGCTTTAACAGATTTTGTCCACCCTTTCTCCTCCACCTGGCACTACTGAGGAGTCTGGAAGGAAAGCGACACCCACCAAAAGGCTTACAGAACATGGGCATGATTCATCACTGTATCACTGCAGTTTACCAGAATTCAAAATGGTGATTCAGACCCCAGGTCTTTAGCATTTAACAATCAACTTTTCAGTTGCAGCAGACTGTACTCCTACAACACCCAGCTTTATGGAAAACAGAGAGAGGTACTACTACAGCAATGCTACTAGCCCATCCTTCAAAATCTAACCCAATCTGCATGAAAGAAACCTGTTCCCCACTCACCTTCAGCACCATCAGGAAAGTGGTGCAAGAGGATAAGGCAGGACCTTTAAAACCTAGGGTTCCTGGATAAAGCTCTAGGAAACACTAAGGAAAAATCCTGCTTTTGGCAAGGAGATGCACTAATTGATCTAGGTAAGCCTTTTCCATCTCTTATTATCTATGCTTCTGTCTAGCTAGCAGCTGCTAAATGAAAGCTACACAATACGAGCAATCATTAATAGCTGTAGTAACTGAAGTCCTCTAAGAGAATACAGTTTAAACAGAAAAATGTCAATGGATTTTGCCAACACTAATTTAATCTCAGATCTGATAGTTCAATGAAAACTAATCAATTAGTACCTGACACACAAATACAAAAGGTTTTTATATTATCTCAGTCAGAATGAGTCATGTAAATGAGAGTTGCCCTTTTCATGTCTATCTGTGATAATGTAACAGATTGCAGGATGAAAATCAAGTGGCATTTTAATCCCATCATCTGAAAGGAACTAATAACCTTCAGGGTTATTGCATAAGCAGGGCTCATCAATCCTAATCAACCTCAGCTCTAAAATGCCTGAGGCTTGAACTAAGGAGAACAAGGTAAGGGTAGCTTAGCAGAAAGATCCTGCTGGGAGAAAGCTTGAATGTCCATATTTGAACAGCAATCCAATGCTAAATTAATATTCAGTGAACTGTCGTACTGATAGTGAGAAATACATAATAGAAGGCCAGATTTTGCCTAGCTCTTAACCTGGTGCACAGTAGGGATGGGGTGGGGGAACAAAGAAAACTTCCTCCACTTTCGCATGGCCCATGTTAAGATCAACATTGCCCACATTAGGATCAGCAGAATTTCAGTTCTACCCATGATCCCACAAAGATAGCAGTCTTGAGTTAGCTGCATCCCACAAAGGGGTGTAGCATTAAGCAGCCTCTTCATACTTGGGACCTCTGGGAGACATTTGTATGTCTCAGATTTCTAAGTAAAATGGCTTTGCATTGCTCCTTAGCTCTTCTTCTCAGTGTATGCACTTGTCTTAGGCGCCACATGACCAGGATTCATCATAGAATTTGGTCCACTGGTTGGATCATTAGCTTCCCTGGCCCAGGCTGGTTACTGGTGGGGAGTGAGACGGGAATGCTGATCCATGCCCCCCACTCCTTAGCTGTGAGGCCAGGATGAGCAAGTATCGTTCTAAAATTAGAAGTGTACCTAATGTCCTACCTTAACAGGATTTTAAAAATTGCTGTTCTACAAATATTTCCAAGTCATGTCAATGGAAAGGAAGCCTGTAACTGAACTAATGCAATGAAATGGCAGCAGTGTATGTTCTCAGAACTCTTCATAGTGAAAAGGATTTAATCCTCTCAATATGTCCTCATAAACAGCATTTGCCCTCCCCCTCAATTACCACTCAGACTAAGAATAGAATATGCTGGGGAGGAAGCAGCAAGTACATTTTTTAAAAGTTGAATTTTATTTAACAGAAAAATCTTTAAAACAACCACTTAAAGATTAAATATTGGATTTAATTTCTAATTACCCATATATTACACGATCGATACGGAAAAGGGAATTGAAAAAGACATCGGTTTTCACAAACATCTTGCCACTGGAAATGGGCCTGAACCAATGCCCATATCCAATAGTACATTCCAGATCCAGTTCTATTTATTACCCTTACAGAAAAGATAACATTGCCCATTTTTTAGCTATGAAGATCTTAAGCCTGGTTTTCCACTCCATTACACCAATTTCATAGTGTGACTCCAGTGATCTCAGTGGAGTCACACCAATGAAACCTGTATTATGCAGTGGAAAAATCAGGTCCCGTTTCCTTTAGCTAAGACACAGACTACTTAGTTTAAAAGAACCACACCCATTTTACTCAGCAGCATCAGTCTGAAAGGCCACAAGGTGATAAGTACCTCTTGCCATTTATGAACTGTGAAATATACTTAAAAATTAGTTTTTAGTTAAGATTGGCTTCTGGAGCCCACTGCTGCTAACATTCGTCTTGCTGAAAAGTATACCAGAGATTAACTTATAATGAATAACGTAACCAGTGGGGCTAGTCTCTTTTTTTTTTTTTTTTTTTTGCTCCCAGACTATCTGCACACAGATGATATTTTCCTCAAATTCTTCATCATTCACAAGTATCTGGCCAGTGTTCTGTCATTTCTTTTGAACTTCTAACTTTTTAACCAAGAATAGTTATAGTTGGCTGCAAGTATTTTAAATTAAACATACTGCTGGGGGAATTCTGCACCACTGCATGGGCACAGAATTCATGTCATCCACAGATTTCTTTGCTTCCCCACAGAAAAATGACTTCTGAGGGGAAGCAAAGAGAAGCTACAAGAGCAGTCACTCACCCCTCCGCAGCAGCCCAGAGCAGCTGGCAGAAACATACATCCATGAGTAAGGGTGGGGTTGGGCATTTTGTGCCTGGGGAGATGTCAATCACCACCAGATGGGTGGAGCTGGGTGTGAGAGCGAGTCAGAGAAACACTGTCCCTGTGGCTCACTATTGCAGCAGGCCCAGTTTGCAGGGGCAGGGCTTTGGGGTGTTTGGAAGTAGGTGTGAGGCATGCTTTGTCCCCTCAGGCAGAGCATAATGTAGCAGCCTGCCTGCCTAGTTGTTCCCATTGTTGTTAGTGAATTGTGCGCATTCTTAGTGAATTCCCCCAGGAGCATAAAACATATGTAAAAGTTTTAAGGCTCCTTTACATTGCCAGAGCAGGGTAAAGGAGCCTTATTGAAATGACAGTATGGACTCAAATGCTTATGGTGCTTTAGTGATTATAACTGGTCTAAATTTTTGAAATTTTCCTACCAAAATGTGCTCCATGAACTGTTTACTACTGACCTTTTTGGAGATGAAATTATGAGTTTGATTCCCCAGTCCTCACCTGTTCTTCAGCTGCATATGACGTAATACTGAGCACACGGTTGCATAGATTTGTTGACTAATAACTAGATAATAAATGGTCAAACCTACTGTGACATCCTGACACCCCAATATTCACCACTGTTGTGTAATTAAGATATGTTGTATACAAAGTATGCTTTGTGAGGTGTCATTCTAAAAGTCTTGATCTGCTAGACAGCAATATCTCGTTGGATTGTATGTGCTGTCATCGTATGTGAAGTTATGAAGTTTGGCTATATATGTGTTGCTGAAACATGTCCTGAGGTTGAAAACACCCACAAGCAGCCTTTCAGGTATGACAGTAAAAAGACCAAACAATGTTTGTGGTTTATTGAAGAAATTCACACAAGGACAAGGATTACCCCAGGATCTGGTGAAAGGGTGAAATTTGAGAGGAAAAAACTCTTTGCTCTTTCTACCCTCAGCTTTTACACCCACACAGAACTAAGTGGAGCACTCTGTTTAGAAATACATTCTTAATAGATGGTATATACTATATGGCACAATTGTTGTTTCATTTCTCTTTTCTTTCAGGATTTTACTTTTTTTTAAAATTAGCTGTTGCATTTTCATAATTCATTGTGCTAAAGGCAATCATCCAGAAACTAATGCTATTTGTTCTGTCTGTTATTGAGAGCAATGATGATATCATACACTTAACTATTACATGTAGTAAATATGATAATGTAATGTGTTTCTGTAATATATTCTAGTAAAAGTAGGAAAAGGTGGGAGGCAAGAACAAGCTGATATTTGACCCTAACACAAGAATCTCATATGCTGAATATGATAGAACTACTCAAGGGTACAAGGGAAATATATTTTTTTAAGAATAAAAGATGCTTTATATGGAAATATACAGAATTATGGATAACAAACAGAAAAAAATTGAGTTCCAAATGTAATTCCCTCCTCCCCCCAAGAACACACTTTTAAAAAAAAAAGTTAATTTGAATTTCCTGGGGTGGGAGGAGTCATTATCTTGTGAATGACATTCACATCTGATTGATTTTTATCAGTTTGGGTCAGTAATGGCCAACCCTCATGTTTAGAGGCACATGAATTTCTACTGCACTGTTTTAATTTTGTGTCAGAGGCAGGACCACCTTTGATTCTTACAAAAGGCCATATGGAGTCTGATCCACAATGTTGTCAATCTGCTCATGCAAAAGATATAAACATGTCTGCAGTCTGATGTTCCATTTAACCTTAGCACTGATTGCTTTGCAAACAAAACAGTCAGCCTTTATTTCTCAGTCAGTTGCTATAGCTGTCTGCAGACTCATTCACAGCACCAAAAGAATAGTAATTTTAGTAAGTTTGTTTGTTGCATTCAGTATGCAAACAATCCTGCTTCACTAAATAAAATAATTTAGTACAAGATTCTCCCATTTCAATGTCTGAATAAACCTTTACTTACAATATCAAACTTTAACAGCCTGAGTACCCAGAAATATACTGTAAACAATCTGAAAATCTTGCTTTTGAATAAATATAAACACTACTCTCTCAATAGCCTGAATGTCAAAACAATGATTATTATTCAAAATTTGTTTTGAAAGCTCCTCATTTTCTCAAGAGAGAAATACTCCAAAGAGTTTATATTCAGAAACATCTTTTGGAATATTATTTGATATAAAGAATGAAAATTACACTAACCAATAATTACTACTGATTTGGCAATTAGCAACTTAAGTCACTAATTGTATTGCCACACAGTTCTGGTTAGAAATAGAAATATTAGGTGCAATACTGAATAGGCTGAAAGGGCCAAATCCCGATTTCTTTTATCAACATTTAGTCAGTTCATACTAGGCAAACACCCATTGAACTCAATGGGTGTTAGCCTAACCCCAAACTGAGTAAAAACAGAATAAGGACTAGAGAAACAAATGCTACTCACAAGCCTTAACAGGTGGGGGAACTTGATGAGCCAGTGGCAAAGGGGGACAGCACCAATAACAGGGAGACACTTGCTGAAGGATACCATTTAGCTTTCCCCTTCCCCTTGGAGTCTCTGGAATCTATTGGCCAGTTGAGGCAAGAGGGTGTTGATTGGCCAGCATCCCCCAGTTCCAGGCATTTAACCTGGAAGAAGGGCCATGTGAAACTTCTTTCAGCTCCAGTCCAGCAACCCCACCTTACCCACCCTGAACTAGGATGGGAATCCAGCCTAACAGATGCTGTGGATCTAGCTGATCGCCCGTTTGGGAGTCAGGAAGGAATATTTTTCACCCATAGGGACAATTGAAAGAGGGCCAGGGAGTTTTTTCCATCTTCATCACAGCACCTTCAAGCCACAGTGGGATATATAGAAACGTGCTCAATGCCTAACTGAGGTACCTGGTTGAGTTGTTAATTCATCACAACTTGCAGCCAGTTTCCAGTGCAGTTAAAAGGAAAAAAATAACCATTTCCAGAGGTAAAAGACTTGGAATTTTGCTGATGGGCCCCATCCTTCTGCACCATGGTCCCTTTGGGGGATTGTTATGGTCAGAGTGAGCTGAATACTGGGGGATAAATTCAGGAAAGCCTATTCTGACTTATGGTTTATGTGGCAGGAGCCCTGAAACCCTGCCACACACTGGAACCAATTAAGTGCTTGGTAAGGGTGATGGGTTCCCATGTGCTTAAGTTTAATAAAAGTTGCTGCCTCCCCCTTAAAACCATGCAGGCATTTGCATCCAGGTTTGATCTGATTAGTTCACCTTCATTCTGTCTAATGGCAATGACAAGTCTGATTCATTTTCCTTGTGGTTTAAAGCACAGAAAACTAGTTTTCCTCACCGCACAAAAATATGAATCACACAGAAATGGGTTCCTGTCTACATTTACCACTCTGCCATAATTCAGGTTTCTCCAGACACAGAAGACAACCTGCTGTTGGCCTATGAATAAGGCTGCTATTTTCCTACTTGCACTGCTGAGATATGATTTATTTCAGTGTGACCTTTGGAGGCAGGCTTGACTCATAGCATTAGAGTTTGATCAGCTCAACGTCATTTAAAAACATTGTTTAAAAATATTGTAAAATACACAGAAGATCTATTTAGATATGAATTTCTACTTGGTTGAGCAATTCATGGCTCATAGAGAATCACGTAGAACAGGGGTGGGCAAACTTTTTGGCCTGAGGTCCAGATCGGGGTTCCAAAACTCTATGGAGGGTCGAGTAGGGAAGGCTGTGCCTCCCCAAACATCCTAGCTCCTGCCCCCATCCACCCCCTCCTACTTCCCGCCCCCTGACTGCCCCCCTCAGAACCCCAGACCCATCTAACACCCCACCACTCCTTGTCCCCTGACCACCCCCTCCTGGGACCCCTGTCCCTAATCGCCCCCCAGGACCCCACCCCCTATCCAACTCCCCCTGCTCCCTGTCCCCTGACTGCCCCGACCCCTATCCACACCCCCACCCCTTGATAGACCCCTCCCCCGGGATTCTCATGTCTATCCAACTGCCCCCTGCTCCCCGTCCCCTGGAAGCCCCTGCCCCTTATCCAACCCCCCTGCTCCCCACCCCCTTAGTATGCTGCTCAGAGCACCAGGACTGGCAGCTGTGCTGCCCGTCCAGAGCCAGCCACGCCACTGCACAGTCTAGAGCACTGGGGCAGGCCGGCGGCTCTTGCAGCCGCACTGCCCAGCAGGAGCTCACAGCCCCACCACCCAGAGCACTGACAGCACGGCGAGCTGAGGCTGCGGGGAGGGGGGGACAACAGGGGAGGGGCCAGGGGCTAGCCTCCCCGGCCAGGAACTCAAGGGCCAGGCAGGACGGTCCCGTGGCCCACGGGCCGTAGTTTGCCCACCTCTGATATAGAATAAGAATAATCTTTCTATAGAATTTTTTAGCCAACCTAGAGAATTCTATAGATATAAGCCTCTACTAAACTCTATAGCCTGGCATAAAAATTATATGAAAAGGATAGTGGGAGTAGGTGCAGTTCAGGACCTAACCCTGAATTTTTTTCTACTTATCACAGCAATTGTCTTTTTCACCTACTCTCACTTGCTTTTTACCCTTCATATATGCTTACTCATCCTCTCTTCCCGTTTATCATACTCACACTTTTGCTATTCTTCTTATGCACTCTTTTTGCACCTATTGCATGTTCTCTCTCTCTCTCTCTCACACACACACACACACACACTCGTCTACACTCCCTTGACAGTCCTGCTTCCATGCCCTTCTTCTCATCCTCAAAAGGTGCTGACTCCCCACTTCCTCCAATTCCCTTGATTACAATTACCTTAACAGTTCTTGGATGCCACTGGGGGGAAAGGGAAGTAGGTATTAATACTTTCTCAGGCTTAGCAGGGCTTTGGGAAAGTACTACCAGAGTGAACATTATATAAAATGGTGCTGTTCACAAAAGCAGTAGCAGCTGATACTAACCTTTCAAGAATCTGTTTGTGTGTCTGTCTATCACACTGCTCCCTGGCATGGACCCAGCTCAGAGAGATAGACAGACAGACAGGGGTATGGGCTAATGCTGGCTGGATCACGACAAGCAATTCCTTAAGCTAGGATTAAACTCTTCCTCTCACTTGGCACACATCAAGGCCATTAACAAATCTTGCTGTTTCTTCCTCCCTGACATTTCTAAGATGTACCCTTTACTGTCCATAGTGCTAAAAGCTCACCCAAACCCTTCTCATCTTCTGGCTGGATTACTTCAGGTTCTTCCTCTCTGGCCTCCCCTCCTACTCTAATACATAAAAGCCACAGTTGCTAAAGTCGTCCTCCTTGCCCATCCTATCACCCTTTCCCCCTTTGGCATTACATCTAGTTCAAAATTATTGTCCTCACTTTAGAAGCCCTTGCCAACATATCTACTCTTAAAAGTGTATCCCATCTATTGCTGCTCCCTGGGTTTTGACAACAATCCCAGGTTCAAGAAATGATTCATCTCATCCTCCCCAAACCATTTGTGCTTTCTTCCATCCTGGCTATTACTCATGGAGTACCCTCCACAAACTGATTTTCTCAGCCACTACTCTTCTCCCTTCAAACCCTTCCTTAAGGCACACTTCTGCCTACAGCAAATCTACTAGTTTGAGAGGCAGTTTAGTTATATGGTGATATGCTTTTAATTGATTTGGAAACCCTTGTGTTGTGTATGTACCTGGCTTCTGCCTGTTTGCTCTTATTACTGTTACCGCCATTCTTTCCCATTGTTCCTTAAATTCATCTGTTGCACCTTATCTTGAACTGAATTGTAAATACCTGGGGGGGGGGAGCAATTGTGTCTATGTTTGTACAGCACCTTGTTCCAGAGGTCTAATCTTTAGTAAGTCTTTCAGGCACAAACACATTACAAATAATGAAGAAGAAGAAACATGACACCAAATTCTGGTTTTGTATTTCCATGAGAACGATTGTTAAACTGAACTCAAAATTCTGCATGACTATTCCATCTTTACAGCAATGTTATGATTCATCTCTGTTCTCTTTTGGTCCTTCTCAAATGACCTACCGTGGCCACTAGTGCATTCATGAACAGTATATCACCTCCCTGTGGTGAATCACCATTCAGGATTTGGTCTTTAGAATGACTCAGACTTAATCTTATAAGATGCTAAAACAACATACATTGTACACTTTAACTATATTATACTTCAAACTCTTCAGCTGATACATGGAATATTTTATATATCTGTTCCTGCACAAAGGAAACAATTGGGCAAACCTGACATGTCAGAGAGTTGCCCTAACTTTATCATACACGTTACCATGTGGCAATAGCCTAATTCATGTCTCTAATAACAATATGAATGTTGCCCATGCAGATATTTCAAGCATATGTAGCTATTTATAGGAATAAAATACAGTTGCTTTTTTAGGCAGAACTCCAAGAACAGAAGCAAGTATTAATGTTAAGAAAATATAGTTATGAAGCAAACCACATCCTAATGTTTATTCAGTTAAGAATGATCAGTCACGATATAACATCAGAGTAAGTTTCACTTCAGGACTCCATCATTCATTGATTACATGCAGTACTGTGAGCACATGCTTAACCGAGATAAAAGGTTCAATGTTTCTAAAGTATGTTTGCTTTGTTAAAGTCTGAAAATGTTAAACTAAGTGTCAAGTTCGTACCACTGAGGTATCAAAGATTTTAGAGGAAAGTGAAAAGAAGTTGTGCTACCAATGCACTACTAATGAACATTTTTTTAAAAATAGCATCTTGTAGTGCACCTATTATATTTCCACGATATACTGTATAATGTTATGGTCATCTTACCTGGGTGTTCTATCATTATAAAAGAGATATTCAACTTCATCTCTTATTTACAATGCAAAAAAAATCAGAAAAAAATCATTTTACATTGGAGTAAATATTTTCAATGTTTTGCTAACTATTCAGTAACAACAAAAGTAGACTTGTAGACTTTTCAAAAATAGGAGCCTAACATGAGGCTACTAAATCATTAGTTTGGCACTTAGCAGTTTAACTGTCACAATGATTAGGGTTGGCTGATAAGAGATGATGACCCAGAAAGGTTGCTTATAAGGTAAAAGGAAAAGACATATTTATTACCAAAGAAAAATATAACAATAAGACAACAAAGAATTTTACATTTCTCCCAAACAGGCTTTTACAGCTCACCAAGGGCTTGAGGACGCCCACAGCTTTTATATGCTCCTGCAGTTGTGACACAGGCTTGCCCAAACCTCTCCCTGAGCTCCTGATAGCCATTTTTAATCTCCTGCTCAGCTTTTATAAGCAATAGGGTCACATGACCTCAGCTTGCTGGGAGCTGTTCCTTCTCCAACGGAGCCCATTTCAATTAGATTCTGCTGCACATAATTGCTGCTGTTGCCTCCCCTCAGGAACTCTAGCTGTTTTGGTAGGGAGGAGGAGTGTAAAGGTGGATAAAAAAATATGACAACAAAGAAAAAATACATTAAAAAACTTTTTTTTTTCTGCTCTGGGGACAAAAATCAAGATGTGGCAGCAATTTAGAGAAGGAAAGAAAAGAAGTGACTGACTAGACATTCACACACATTTATACCAGAAGAGATTCCCAGAGCAGACCATTAAAGGGAAAAATACCAACTCAGGGGTCTTAAAATTGGAGAGCAAAGGAGCTCTTACCCTTAGACTACAGAGCTCTGCACTCTGGGCTCCCAAAAGAGAGAGAGACTGACAAGAATCCCCGTTCCTGCTATGTAATGCACTGAGAGCTCTTCCTCCCTACACCTCATATAAATCCAAAATAACTTAACTTATTTGCCTAACTTGCTGCCTCTGCTACCTCCTGATAGTCTTTGACTCCGGAGGCATTCCCCTGACTGCCTGAAACCTAGCCATTCTGACGTACTGGCCCAATGCCTTCAACTTTTGCTGTTGTAGTTATATTCATTGCAGATGGAGTGTTACATAATGAATACAACTATAACAGATTGAATAAATACTGCTCTATGAAAATAGCACTATTGTAACCAAGGCCTCAACTATAATAGGTATCTGGGCACTACCCATGTATATCTGGGTACCAGACAAAAACCACTGGATACACATTTTTATATAAAGCAGACAAAGGATAGCACGATTTTAAAAGTCTGGGTGCTTAATATTTTCTGAAAATCAGGCCCATTTAAGGTATCTCAAGTTGCTTACCAAAAATGGAGGCACCCATAATCACTGGTTGCTTTTGATACCCTTGGCAACAGTTTTACCCTGCTAACTGAGGGGGGCTTTTTTTAGCAGTAATCAAATGGTGTAGAAAGTTCAGCATGTTTCTCTCTGAGTTTCTTGTATCACAGAATCATAAAAACGTAAGGCTGGAAGGACTTCAAGAGGCAGGACCATGACAACAGGTGTTTGTCTAACCGGTTCTTTAAAAACTCCAATGATGGGGACTCCACACTCTCTCTTGGTAGCCTGTTTCAGTACTTAACTATCCTTATAGTTAAAACATTTTCCCTAATATCTAATCTAAATCTCCCTTACTGCAGATTACGTCCATTATTTCTTGTCTGACCTTTAGTGAACATGGAGACCTATTGATCGCCATCTTCTTAATAACAGCCCTTAAGGTATCTGAAGACTTATCAGTCCCCCTCGGAGTCTTCTTTTTTCAAGACTAAACAGGCCCAGCTTTTTTTTAACCTTTCCTCATAGGTCAGGTTTTCTAGCCTTTTGTCATTTCTGTTGCTCTTCTCTGGACTCTGTTCAATTTGTCCATGTCTTTTTTAAAGTGTAGCACCCAAAACTGGACACAGTACTCTAGCTGACATACATACCCTCACTTTTCTTTCTCTGAGCATATCACTGGCACAAGAGACAATCTACCTATATCTTCAGTAATTTGTGTTAAGACTGGGCAATCAATTATAGCATACTGGATTTTGTGAATTAGAGAACAGAAAGAAAACAAGGGCATCATATAATGGAGTTTTTTCAAGGATAGCTAAATTTTAATTTCATTTTTTATGATAACACTTCATACTAGATAAGCAAATGATCTACAGGATATTTCAAGCAACATATAATGACCTGAAACTACAGCTTTTTTTCTTTTAAATCTTTACTGCCATGTAAAGAAAGGCCATTGGCTTCTATGTGCAAATTAAGGAGTGTGTGGTTTTGCAAGTGCAAGTTAGCAAGGCTTTAATATATTTAATAGCTTTGAGATCAAGAGGTAAAGAATCTATCTTTGATTTTCATTATCTGATTACCACTAACAATTACATATCCTCATGTTAAGGCATTGACACTATAATGTTAATACATGTTAATGCCTTGTACTTCATCTATGCATTTAACCTACTTGCTTTAATGAAATGAAGATGAAGCACCATGCCTCGATGGTGATGTATAATTAAAAATAATAAAAATGGATAATAGAGTACTGACATGTGCTTGATGAATACAGCAGTGCAAGTCACATGCAAATATACTGTACAATTCATTTAGGCTTTCAAAAGTATCTGGAAAGAATTGTAAGTAAGCGTTCTATATACAGCTGATGTACATCAATGTCTGCACAGCAAGCTAGAGTATTAGCAAGTAATTAGTATTCAAATCCAAATGAGTAAACAGTTTAAAAAATTTGATAGACCATCATACTCAACCATGAGTATGCATAATTTATTGTCAACCCATAATGTAATGTTTTATAACACCATGATATTTCAACATCAGACAGGCGTATACAATTATCTTGAGATTGTTAGAGGCCATGTTCCAACACAGTAAGTCATTCACTATGGAGTTATGTATCACGCCTTTCTTTTCAAGAAGATGGAATGAAATATAGAAAATTAAAACACACCTTGAGCATTATTGCTACAACATACATTTTCAAATGTATTATGTCCACAGTCACAATGCTATCTAGATATATGTGATACAGAAAACTATTACTCATTCCTTAGTGTTAGAATGTAGAGTTTCACCTTTATACACTGGCAATGTAATAACTCTATAAAGTTGGAATCCCATTTACAATGGCAATTTTAGGCAACCTCTTCTGAAAATACTTTCTGTGTACCTACATATATATTTACAGGGACAGAAGGGGACACACACACACACACACACACTCAGGGACCCAGAAACTGTAATGATGGGTGCAGTATATGAAGCTATCTATCTTAATTACTTACATGACCTCCACTTCTGTAGTATCTGAACACCCCACAATATTTAATGCATTTATCTACACAATACCCCATGATGTAGGAAAGTACTATTATCTCCATTTTACAGATGAGGAACTTAGACACAGAAGCCCAGATCCTCCAGGGTATTTAGGCACCTAACAGCCATTGAAATGTGAGTTAGGCACCTCAATATCTTTGAGGGTCTAGGTCTAAGTCAGAGGTGGGCAAACTACGGCCCACAGGCACATCTGGCCCGCGGGACCCTTCTGCCCAGCCCCTGAGCTCCTGGCCCGGGAGGCTAGCCCCCGGCCCCTCCCCTGCTGTTCCCCCTCCCATGCGGCCTCAGCTCACTGCACTGCAGGCGCAATGCTCTGGGCGGCAGCACAGCTGCAGAGGCACAGCCTGACCCGGTGCTCTGTGCTGCGCGGTGGGCGTGGCTGGCTCCCCGGTGCTCCGGGTGGCACAGCTGTAGTGCCGCCAGCCACCAGTGCTCCAGGCAGCGCGGTAAGGGGGCAGGGAGCAAGGGGGGTTGGATAGAGGGCGGGGAATTCGGGTGGTGGTGGTCAGGGGGCAGGGGTGTGGATAGGGGTTGGGGAGGTCAGAGGGAGGGGAACAGAGGAGTTCTATGGAGCAGCAGGGGGCAGTCAGGGGCAGGGGTTCTGGGGGCAGTCAGGGAGAAGGGGTGGTTGGATAGGGCAGGGGTCCCAGGGAGGCAGTCAGGAATGAGAGGAGGGTTGGAAGGGGCAACTGGGGGCAGTCAGGGGCAGGGAGGGGTGAATGGGGCAGGGATCCTGCGGGGAGCCCATCAGGGGACAGGGGGGGTTGGATGGAGGTGGGGGACAGGCGACGCCTGGCTGTTTGGGGAGGCACAGCCTCCCCTAACCGGCCCTCCATACAATTTCAGAAACCCAGTGTGGCCCTCAGGCCTAAAAATTTGCTCACCCCTGGTCTAAGCAATTTGCCCAATGTCATATAAATAATCTATGATGAAGCATGGGAGACTTGAGGTCAGTCCAAAGTCATGGGTTAGCACCCTAAGCACTGGACCATCTGGCCTCAACCTGAATAGAACAGAAGAGAAATTGATAAATTTATGTCAACCTGAATTGAACAGAAGACAAATTGACAAATTTATGTCAACGGAAGTTATGTCGTTGCAGAAATTAAGCCACTGCAGTTAGTACATCAACCAGAGACATTATAAATTATTTTTATATATATAATATCCCCTTTGGGAGCATATAATGTGATATAAAGTAAAACATGCCATCAATTCTATGATTAATAAGGTATAATCAATGACCCACTTCCTGTGGGAATTATGGGTTTTTTTAAAACTTTCTTCTGACTGTAGCATGATTCTAGAAGCTATGTCCTGGTTAGACAATTAATTGTTTTCTTCTCTAAAGACAGATTAACTAATTAGAGCTAAGGTAACGGTCATTCTTAAGTGCTCCCTTCATTGTCCTGTGAGAAGATAATGACTAAGGGTATGTCTTCACCACACAGTTGACATTGGCTCTTACCTGGACTTTAGCCCAAATCTCCCTACCATCCACATAGAAAAATCTTTGACTGGGTTTGAAGGAGTTTTAAGTCCAAGCTAGCCTATCTGGCTGGGAGTTTAGTTAGAATCCAGGCTCCACATTCACTCAGGCTGGAACCCACCCATTTTGCAGTGAAGACACTCGCAAAAAATACTGAAGTGCTGATAAACCCTTCCCATATTTCTCCCTGAAGGATAGACTTCTGCAATTGACACTGTGGACTGAAAAAGAATCCTAGCCCTAGTGTACACTAGGACTTTAGGACGAATTTAGCAGCGTTAAATTGATGTAAACCTGCACCCATCCACACGATGAAGCCCTTCATTTCGACTTAAAGGGCTCTTAAAATCGATTTCCTTACTCCACCCCTGACAAGTGGATTAGCACTTAAATTGGCCTTGCCGGGTCGAATTTGGGGTACTGTGGACACAATTCGACAGTATTGGCCTTCAGGAGCTATCCCAGAGTGCTCCATTGTGACCGCTCTGGACAGCACTCTCAACTCAGATGCACTGGCCAGGTAGACAGGAAAAGAACCGCGAACATTTGAATCTCATTTCCTGTTTCACCAGTGTGGCAAGCTGCAGGTGACCATGCAGAGCTCATCAGCAGAGGTGACCATGATGGAGTCCCAGAATCGCAAAAGAACTCCAGCATGGACTGAACGGGAGGTACGGGATCTGATCGCTGTATGGGGAGAGGAATCCGTGCTATCAGAACTCCGTTCCAGTTTTCGAAATGCCAAAACCTTTGTCAAAATCTCCCATGAACGACAGAGGCCATAACAGGGACCCGAAGCAGTGCCGCATGAAACTGAAGGAGCTGAGGCAAGCCTACCAGAAAACCAGAGAGGCGAACGGCCGCTCCGGGTCAGAGCCCCAAACATGACGCTTCTATGATGAGCTGCATGCCATTTTAGGGGGTTCAGCCACCACTACCCCAGCCGTGTTGTTTGACTCCTTCAATGGAGATGGAGGCAACACAGAAGCAGGTTTTGGGGACGAAGAAGATGAGGAGGAGGAGGAGGTTGTAGATAGCTCACAGCAAGCAAGCGGAGAAACCGGTTTTCCCGACAGCCAGGAACTGTTTCTCATCCTGGACCTGGAGCCAGTACCCCCCGAACCCACCCAAGGCTGCCTCCTGGACCCGGCAGGCGGAGAAGGGACCTCCGGTGAGTGTACCTTTTAAAATACTATACACGGTTTAAAAGCAAGCATGTGAAAGGATTACTTTGCCCTGGCATTCGCAGCTCTCCTGGATGTACTCCCAAAGCCTTTGCAAAAGGTTTCTTGGGAGGGCAGCCTTATTGCGTCCTCCATGGTAGGACACTTTACACTCCAGACCAGTAACACGTACTCGGGAATCATTGTCCAACAAAGCATTGCAGTGTATGTTTGCTGGAGTTCAAACAACCAACCGTTCTTTATCTCTCTGTGTTATCCTCAGGAGAGTGAGATATCATTCATGGTCACCTGGTTGAAATAGGGTGCTTTTCTTCAGGGGACGCTCAGAGGTGCCCATTCCTGCTGGGCTGTTTGTCTGTGGCTGAACAGAAATGTTCCCCGCTGTTAGCCACAGGGAGGGGGGAGAGTTGAGGGGGTAGCCATGTGGTGGGGGGAGGCAAAATGGGACGAAAGCACATGTGCTATGTATGTAATGTAAACAGCAAGGTTGACCCTGAAAGAGTGTAGCCACTGTTTTGTAAAATGTGTCTTTTTAAATACCGCTGTCCCTTTTTTTTCTCCACCAGCTGCATGTGTTTCAATGATCACAGGATCTTCTCCTTCCCAGAGGCTAGTGAAGATTAGAAAGAAAAAAAACGCACTCATGATGAAATGTTCTCTGAGCTCATGCTGTCCTCCCACACTGACAAAGCACAGATGAATGCATGGAGGCAAATAATGTCAGAGTGCAGGAAAGCACAAAATGACCGGGAGGAGAGGTGGCGGGCTGAAGAGAGTAAGTGGTGGGCTGAAGCTCAAATGTGGCGGCAACGTGATGAGAGGATGCAGGATTCAATGCTGAGGCTGCTGGAGGATCAAACCAGTATGCTCCAGTGTATGGTTGAGCTGCAGCAAAGGCAGCTGGAGCACAGACTACCACTACAGCCCCTGTGTAACCAACCGCCCTCCTCCCCAAATTCCATAGCCTCCACACCCAGACGCCCAAGAATGCAGTGGGGGGGCCTCTGGCCAACCAGCCACTCCACCACAGAGGATTGCCCAAAAAACAGAAGGCTGGCATTCAATAAATTTTAAAGTTGTAAACTTTTAAAGTCCTGTGTGGCATTTTCCTTCCCTCCTCCACCACCCCTCCTGGGCTACCTTGATATTCATCCCCCTATTTGTGTGATGAATGAATAAAGAATGCATGAATGTGAAGCACCAATGACTTTATTGCCTCTGCAAGCGGTGATCGAAGGGAGGAGGGGAGGGTGGTTAGCTTACAGAGAAGTAGAGTGAACCAAGGGGCAGGGGGTTTCATCAAGGAGAAACAAAGAGAACTTTCACACCGTAGCCTGGCCAGTCATGAAACTGGTTTTCAAAGCTTCTCTGATGCGTACCACTCCCTCCTGTGCTCTTCTAACCGCCCTGGTGTCTGGCTGCACATAACCATCAGCCAGGTGATTTGCCTCAACCTCCCACCCCGCCATAAACGTCTCCCCCTTACTCTCACAAATATTGTGAAGTGCACAGCAAGCAGTAATAACAGTGGGAATATTGGTTTCGCTGAGGTCTAAGCGAGTCAGTAAACTGCACCAGCGCGCCTTTAAACGTCCAAATGCACATTCTACCACCATTCTGCACTTGCTCAGCCTGTAGTTGAACAGCTCCTGACTACTGTCCAGGCTGCCTGTGTACGGCTTCATGAGCCATGGCATTAAGGGGTAGGCTGGGTCCCCAAGAATACATATAGGCATTTCAACATCCCCAACAGTTATTTTCTGGTCTGGGAATAAAGTCCCTTCCTGCAGCTTTTGAAACAGACCAGAGTTCCTGAAGATATGAGTGTCATGTACCTTTCCCGGCCATCGCACGTTGATGTTGGTGAAACGTCCCTTGTGATCCACCAGAGCTTGCAGCACTATTGAAAAGTACCCCTTGCGGTTTATGTACTTGCCGGCTTGGTGCTCCGGTGCCCAAGATAGGGATATGGGTTCTGTCTATGGCCCCACCACAGTTAGGGAATCCCATTGCAGCAAAGCCATCCACTATGACCTGCACATTTCCCAGGGTCACTACCCTTGATATCAGCAGATCTTTGATTGCATGGGCTACTTGCATCACAGCAGCCCCCACAGTAGATTTGCCCACTCCAAATTGATTCCCAACTGACCGGTAGCTGTCTGGCGTTGCAAGCTTCCACAGGGCTATCGCCACTTGCTTCTCATCTGTGAGGGCTGCTCTCATCTTGGTATTCATGCGCTTCAGGGCAGGGGAAAGCAAGTCACAAAGTTCCATGAAAGTGCCCTTACGCATGCAAAAGTTTCGCAGCCACTGGGAATCGTCCCAGACCTGCAACATTATGCGGTCCCACTAATCTGTGCTTTTTTCCCCGAGCCCAGAATTGGCATTCCACAGCATGAACCTGCCCCCATTAGCACCATGATGAATGCATTGGCAGGGCCCATGCCTTCAGAGAAATCTGTGTCCATGTCCTGATCACTCACGTGACGGCGCTGACGTCGCCTCCTTGCCCGGTATCGCTCTGCCAGGTTCTGGTGCTGCATATACTGCTGGATAATGCGTGTAGTGTTTAATGTGCTCCTAATTGCCAAAGTGAGCTGAGCGGCCTCCATGCTTGCCTTGGTATGGCGTCCGCACAGAAAAAAGGCACGGAACGATTGTCTGCCGTTGCTCTGACGGAGGGAGGGGCGACTGACAACCTGGCTTACAGGGTTGGCTTACAGGGAATTAAAATCAACAAAGGGGGTGGCTTTACATCAATGAGTATTTCAGGCAGGACTTCACGGAGGGTTCCAATAAGAAATGGTGCACCTAAGTAATTGTTCTTATTGGAAAAAGCAGGTTGGTATAGCCTCTGATTGATACATGGCTAGATTTACCTCGCTGCACCTTCTCTGTGAGTGACTGCAGTGTGACCTGGAGGAATGAGTCCCCTAGATGGGGGAGTGGGGGAAGCAAATGAGTACAAAACAAATCTGGTCTATTTCTTGTTTTGATCCACTCCATCTATCTTTTACATCTTTGGCTGGCAGCAGACGGTGCAGAAGGACTACAAGCCATCCACATCTCATGGCTGCTCGGCAGAAGATGGTACAATAGGACTGCTAGCCATCCTCATCTCTTGCCTTCCCGGCAGAAAATGGTACAATAGGACTGCTAGCAATCCATATCGCCTGCCTGCTCACCATAAGATGGTTCAATAGGACTGACTGCAGGATTAAAGAGGATGACCTGGTCAAGTCACTTCTAATGTAGTCCCTGCGCCCATGTCTGCCCAGGCGCTCCTGGCCCATGTGGCCAGGAGCACCTCGGACATGACGATGATGGCTACCAGTCCTATTGTACCATCTGCTGCCACAAGGCAATGGGTTGCTGCTGCTGTGTATCAATGCAGTACCACGTCTGCCAGCACCCAGGAGACATACGGTGACGGTTACCTGAGCGGGCTCCATGCTTGCCGTGGTATGGCATCTGCACAGGTAACTCAAGAAAAAAGGCGCGAAACGATTGTCTGCTGCTGCTTTCACGGAGGGAGGGAGGGAACAGGGGCCTGACGATATGTACCCAGAACCACCCGCGACAATGTTTTAGCCCCATCAGGCATTGGGATCTCAACCCAGAATTCCAATGGGCAGCGGAGACTGCGGGAACTGTAGGATAGCTACCCACAGTGCAACACTCTGGAAGTCAATGCTTGCCTCGGTACTGTGGAAGCACTCCGCCGAGTTAATGCACTTAATGCACTTAGAGCATTTTCTGTGAGGACACACACACTCGAATATATAAAAACGATTTCTAAAAAACCAACTTCTATAAATTCGACCTAATTTTGTAGTATAGACATACCCCTAGAGCCTGAAGAACCATGGGATGTGCCCGACAACACACATAGGCAAGTGCAGACAGCGGGGACAGAGTGACATAGTAAGACTTTGCAGTGTAGCCATTCACACCTCTTGCCTAGGCTAATCCAGGTGCTCAGATATGGTGCTGATCATCTAGGTTAACTGTGCAGTGAAGATATACCCTTAACTGTTTTTGAGCTAAATTAGATTAAGTGGGCCCAGGAACCAACTCTCCAGAAATAGAAGTGACTAGATTTATCCTTGCTTTTCTGCTTAAAAAGTTTCCTGGACAAGAAAACAATGGGAATATGAGCACATGAGTTTTACTCATATAGCACTTCACATTTACCTAGCTACCCATATAGTAAACCACCCATGCTTTACTGTTCAAATATAGGAAATAAGAGAATCAGAGCTTCCACAAAATATTTCCAATAAACTAAACATCTCCCATACCCTGGGCAGATGAAATGACCATAAAAAACGCTATTAACCCATTCATGCTGAGGTACTAGGAACTATTGAGTAGGAAGTATGATTCTTGCGAAAAGGATTTGCCCCTAGATTTGAACCTACCCAAGATTAATTTTAATATACTATTATGTCAAAAATAATACACACAAGACAGATCTTTTTACATTTTCAAATTAAAGGAAATTGCCCCTTTATGAAAATACTTATGCAACATATACTTCCAATTGTTATATTTTTAACTTACTTTTTTACTTCTTCATAACTGCAGTTTATTGTAAGCATTAAGCTATTGTGGTTGTTTCAATATAAAAATGGAGATTCTAACAAAACAGCAAACCAAACATGATATATGCTATAGAACATGAATGTATAAAAAAACTGGGTTGATTTGGGCACTGTCACATATTATGGAGGGTTATTTGCTGAATACTTGTGCAGACAGTTATTCAGTCCTGCCAAACTGATGAAGAAAGGGGTGAAAAAAGAAATGATATGTAATCAAGACAGTCTGAAGAAAGTCCTGCATTTTTGTTCAATTTACCGTATGATCAAGAGCTATTTAAAACAACACATTAATTCATGGACATGACTACCTCTTTAAAAGACTTGTTGAACGTGACATGTGCATTGAATTATAAATCTTGGTTTCTCATTCAAATATCATAATGACACGACTGTTACTTTCAGGGGGGAAAATTACCGTCTTCTTCTGGTCCTGGAAGAACAGCAAGGAGAATATTTAATCATGGATCCAAAAGTGAAGTTAAATATATCAGCTAGTTACATGGTTTAAAATAATGAGATATGTATATAAAAGCAGAAAGCAATATCTAGAGTATGTCCCTTGATTAAAATGCTTGGTTTATCTCCTGGATAACAGCCATCAGGATAGGATTTGCTTCTCCAGCTCTCATTACAGATTTTTCTTTCTGGGGAGAAATACTTCATTATTAATCACTCTAAAGATGTTTCCTGGAATGGTCCCATAATCATAATCTTGGTCCCATCCAGATGAGCTAAATGGCTACAGTGAGAATCATCTCTCCTTCCCATCACTCAGAGCATGTTGTTCATAATTGCATTCAGTCTAACACCTTCGACCCCCCTGCCTAAAACTGCTCTTGCTTACATCTCTGCTCTCATTTCTTCCTACTTCCCCTTTCCTCTTCATGAAAGCCTTCCTCTTGTTTCCCTCTCCCAATCCCATCATTGTGCATTTCCCCTCCACCCCCACAATTGCACTTATTCTTGGGACCTTGTTACTATTGGCATGCACCAAGGATGTGATCCGAAATCTTTGTAGTCAATGAAAAGACTCCAATTGACTTCAACAGGCTTTAGACTTCAAACACCTGCTTTCTCCTCACCAAAAATCGATTGAAAACATTCTTCTTTCAGGAAGCCTTTCATCAAGAGAATATCACAGAAATAAAAGAATACATGAAAGTGGATCTTATAAAGTGTCAGGGACACAATCCATGATCAATAAAAATAAAAATTATAATACAATAATATGCAAGATGTGGCCCTAGGAAACATTAACTGTACATGATTTTTCAAGAAGAATTATTTTAATTTTAGGTTAGATTTTTTTTCCTCACAGACTTTTGGCTTCAATTGCTAATAGTTACCTCACAATGGAGTATGGGATTCCAGTCCTTAGGATAAAAAAATAACTGTGGTAACCATGTGATATCTCTTAGCAAATTTTGATTTTTTCATTACTTTTCTGTTTATTGTATGATATACAGTTAAACCATGTAACTAGCAGCCATAAACTTAAATTCTGACACTAAGCTGGAGCCCTGTGCTTGGAGTAGTGCTGAGCCATTGTCATTCTACTGGGACATATCTCCTGGAACTCCCAAGCCAGCACACCAACCTTGAAGAGAATGCAGCTGACATTCTACTGTAGCTGGCCAGTCAGAGAAGTTGAGGCCATTATTATTTTGATCATTTATACTATGGTAGCACTCAAAGGCCCTAATCAGAACTAGAGTCTTATTGTGCTATGCACTATAAAAAGTGCTGAAGTGATGGTACTAGCCCTACTCCTTCCTGCCCCTTTCAGGATAACTAACAGCCTAGCCACAAGCAGTCCTTGTGCTCATGGGAGTGCAACAGTTGCTTTGACTTGTGTGTGTTCTGAGAGTTCAACTCATAATAAAGATTGGCTAAAGATATAATTGTTTAAATAATCATAAATGTAAATCCTTTGTTTCTATTCTAGATGACCGGTAGAAGTTTACTACTTTCTATATTTATTGCATATGAGAAAATGAGTCATAGCTTATTCCTTAAAATACTGTTACTTGAAGTGCTGCATCCTAATTGCAGTACTTAAAACAATCTCAAGCAATTTGTGGCCTATAATTTTATCACTGCCTTGCTAGCTCTTCTAAATTGAGAATAATCAATTTGCAAAACTGCTGGTGTTTTCCATATGACTCTGGTTGTTAAATGTTTAACATTGTGTAGTCCATTACAAATAATGTTAATGATATAACAAATATATAATAAATTATTGTGATGCATGCTGTATTCCCTTTCAAAGTTTAACTGCTCAATAGGGCTAAGCAATTATTTTTAAAAAGGATTCACGAACAGCCATTCAAGCAAAAAACAATGAATTTCATTGCTTGTGAAAAGAAAAGGAGGACTTGTGGCACCTTAGAGACTAACCAATTTATTTGAGCATAAGCTTTCGTGAGCTACAGCTCACTTCATCGGATGCATACTGTGGAAACTGCAGAAGACATTATATACACAGAGACCATGAAACAATACCTCCTCCCATCCCACTCTCCTGCTGGTAATAGCTTATCTAAAGTGATCACTCTCCTTACAATGTGTATGATAATCAAGTTGGGCCGTTTCCAGCACAAATTCAAGTTTTCTCACCCTCCGCCCCCCCACACACAAACTCACTCTCCTGCTGGTAATAGCCCATCCAAAGTGACCACTCTCTTTACAATGTGTATGATAATCAAGGTGGGCCATTTCCAGCACAAATCCAGGTTTTCTCACCTCCCACCCCCCCCCCCCCCACACACACACACAAACTCACTCTCCTGCTGGTAATAGCTTATCCAAAGTGACCACTCTCCTTACAATGTGTATGAAAATCAAGGTGGGCCATTTCCAGCACAAATCCAGGTTTTCTCACCTCCCCACCCCCCCCACACACACAGACTCACTCTCCTGCTGGTAATAGCTCATCCAAACTGACCACTCTCATTACAATGTGTATGATAATCAAGGTGGGCCATTTCCAGCATAAATCCAAGTTTAACCAGAACGTCTGAGGGGGGGGGGGGGTAGGAAAAAACAAGGGGAAATAGGCTACCTTGCATAATGACTTAGCCACTCCAAGTCTCTATTTAAGCCTAAATTAATAGTATCCAATTTGCAAATGAATTCCAATTCAGCAGTTTCTCGCTGGAGTCTGGATTTGAAGTTTTTTTGTTTTAAGATAGCGACCTTCATGTCTGTGATTGCGTGACCAGAGAGATTGAAGTGTTCTCCGACTGGTTTATGAATGTTATAATTCTTGACATCTGATTTGTGTCCATTTATTCTTTTACGTAGATACTGTCCAGTTTGACCAATGTACATGGCAGAGGGGCATTGCTGGCACATGATGGCATATATCACATTGGTGGATGTGCAGGTGAACGAGCCTCTGATAGTCTGGCTGATGTGATTAGGCCCTATGATGGTGTCCCCTGAATAGATATGTGGGCACAGTTGGCAATGGGCTTTGTTGCAAGGATAGGTTCCTGGGTTAGTGGTTCTGTTGTGTGGTATGTGGTTGCTGGTGAGTATTTGCTTCAGGTTGGGGGGCTGTCTGTAGGTAAGGACTGGCCTGTCTCCCAAGATTTGTGAGAGTGTTGGGTCATCCTTCAGGATAGGTTGTAGATCCTTAATAATGCGTTGGAGGGGTTTTAGTTGGGGGCTGAAGGTGATGGCTAGTGGCGTTCTGTTATTTTCTTTGTTGGGCATGTCCTGTAGTAGGTGACTTCTGGGAACTCTTCTGGCTCTATCAATCTGTTTCTTCACTTCCGCAGGTGGGTATTGTAGTTGTAAGAATGCTTGATAGAGATCTTGTAGGGGTTTGTCTCTGTCTGAGGGGTTGGAGCAAATGCGGTTGTATCGCAGAGCTTGGCTGTAGACGATGGATCATGTGGTGTGGTCAGGGTGAAAGCTGGAGGCATGTAGGTAGGAATAGCGGTCAGTAGGTTTCTGGTATAGGGTGGTGTTTATGTGACCATTGTTTATTAGCACTGTAGTGTCCAGGAAGTGGATCTCTTGTGTGGACTGGACCAGGCTGAGGTTGATGGTGGGATGGAAATTGTTGAAATCATGGTGGAATTCCTCAAGGGCTTCTTTTCCATGGGTCCAGATGATGAAGATGTCATCAATGTAGCGCAAGTAGAGTAGGGGCATTAGGGGACGAGAGCTGAGGAAGCGTTGTTCTAAATCAGCCATAAAAATGTTGGCATACTGTGGGGCCATGCGGGTACCCATAGCAGTGCCGCTGATCTGAAGGTATACATTGTCCCCAAATGTAAAATAAAAGGAGTACTTGTGGCACCTTAGAGACTAACCAATTTATTTGAGCATGAGCTTTCGTGAGCTACAGCTCACTTCATCGGATGCATCATCGGATAGATTGCATCCGATGAAGTGAGCTGTAGCTCACGAAAGCTCATGCTCAAATAAATTGGTTAGTCTCTAAGGTGCCACAAGTACTCCTTTTCTTTTTGTGAATACAGACTAACACGGCTGTTACTCTGAAACCTGTCAAATGTAAAATGGTTATGGGTAAGGACAAAGTCACAAAGTTTAGCCACCAGGTTAGCCGTGACATTATCGGGGATAGTGTTCTTGACGGCTTGTAGTCCATCTTTGTGTGGAATGTTGGTGTAGAGGGCTTCTACATCCATAGTGGCCAGGATGGTGTTATCAGGAAGATCACCGATGGATTGTAGTTTCCTCAGGAAGTCGGTGGTGTCTCGAAGGTACAAGGAATGTACAAGAAACCAAGAACTAAAGAAGCCTCTTTAGCCAACAGACCCAAAAGCATTCTCTCTAGCTTTTCCCATGGTCACACTGTGTTCACAGGCTATTGCTTGGCTTTCTTTTTATTTTGCCAGCTTCAGGGATGTCCCACAATCCTGGGAACTCTGGGGCATCTCTTTAACTGTCTTGAAAGAAAGTCAGGTGACAGCAAAAGAGTTTGTTTCTGTTCTTTGGCTGCCTTATGAAGATTGGAGAAGCCGTTTGGGAGCACTAGCAATTCAAATGGGTCTATGTCCTGCTGGGGAAGTGACCACGTGTCAACCTACAAAGACACTCAGGAGGGAGAAGTGTACTAACCAGCACCCTAAAGATATGAAAATGTGAGGGGAATTCCGAGGGAAAGAGGCAGTGAAAATAGCAATAATTTAGGTTCAAGAACCTTTCCTGAAATGTGCCAAGCCCCTGGATATAATAGAACTTCAAGTCACTTTGGTTTCAGGGTTCTATAAGAAGCTACAACAGTTGTGGGTTTTTGTTAAGAAATGTATATTTTTCTTAAAATTCAATTATAAGCAGATAAAATTTAAAATACAAATACCAAAATACCAAAGAAACCACTGTATCCTATTATAAGAATTCATTATTCTGCCTCCTAAAGTTTTCCTCTTCACAAAGAGAGATGAGATCTTGCCAGGCAAATTTAACTGTTTTAATAGAATAACAAAATTAGTGTTTGAAAGGAATGCCGTAAATGTAATATATTTAGATTTTAGTAAAGTAATTAACACCATGTATCACAATATCTTACTTGAGAAATAATTCAGTTTGGCTTGGAACACTAGTGTGATGAAAAAAGAAAAGGAGTACTTGTGGCACCTTAGAGACTAACCAATTTATTTGAGCATGAGCTTTCGTGAGCTACAGCTCACTTCATCAGATGCATGCCATGGAAACTGCAGCAGACTTTATATATACACAGAGAATATGAAAAAATACCTCCTCCCCACCCCATTGTCCAGCTGGTAATAGCTTATCTAAAGTGATCATCAGGTGGGCCATTTTTGTGTATATATAAAGTCTGCTGCAGTTTCCATGGCATGCATCTGATGAAGTGAGCTGTAGCTCATGAAAGCTCATGCTCAAATAAATTGATTAGTCTCTAAGGTGCCACAAGTACTCCTTTTCTTTTTGCGAATACAGACTAACACGGCTGTTACTCTGAAACCTGTCATTAGTGTGATGAAGTATCTGTATTAATTGCATAATTTTGATAGGTATCCAAAATGTGATTTATGTGCTTGACTTCTAAATATGTGTTAGATTCACAAAGGGGGCTGTGGAGGCCCTAGAACAGCAGTGTCCAATACGTTCGCCACTAGCCACATGTGGCTAATAGGCTATTGAATTGTGGCTAATGCATGTGGCTTTTTGATAATGTGGCTAATAAGAACAATTCAAAACCACAAGTGTGGCTAGCAGTGTGGCTAGCATCGAATTTCTATTGGACACTGCTGCCCTAGAGCTCAGTCAGTTTCAACACTCTCGCCCACTGTGGGGAGACAAAAGCTTGTGTCAGTGATTAAAATCTATTAAGACAGAATTGATCTAACACCGAAACAGTGGAGCAGCCATCATGGGAGTTTCCTCTTTGACAGCTTGTATTAGAGTATTGGATAGGGTGACCAGACGTTCTGATAAAATCAGGACTGTTCCAATATTTAGTCGTTTGTCCCGTGTCCTGAGCAATGTACGGTCAGGATGCCATTTGTCCCAATATTTTGGCATGGGGCTGGAGTGGACTGGCCAGTTCTTGCTTGGGGTCCTGCCGGCATGTACCTGGGGGAGCTCCTGGGAAGTGGCCAGCAGGTCCCTCTGGCTCCTAGGGTTGGTGCGGCCAGGGGGGTCTCCGCACTGCACCCGTCACAAGCACCTGCTCCATCACAGCCAACGGAAGCTGCGGGGGCCGGTCCTGTGGGCACAGGCAGCGTGCAGACTCCCCTGGCTGCCCCGACCCTAGGAGTCAGAAGGACCTGCTGGCCACTTCCCAGGAGCTGCCCCAGGTAAGCGCTGCTGTGAGCCCAGCCAAGCCCCTGGCAGGTCCCTCTGGTTTCTAGGGCAAGGGGCAGCCAGGGGAGTGGTTCCCAGGCAATGGGAGCTGCAGAGCTGGTTCTAGTGGTGGGCACAGCATGTGGAGACTCCCTTGGCCGCCCAGACCCTAGAAGCCAGAAGGACTGGCCAGGCACTTCCCAGGAACCTCCCCAGGTAAGCACCGCTGGGACCCTGCACCTCCTCCCTCTGCCCCAGACCTTAGGTGTGGAGGTGAGCAGCGGGCAGGTGGGCGGACCAGCCAGAGGCACACTGGTGTTCCTGGCTCTATGCTGCCAGCATGTCCCTTCCTGTTGGGGGCAGGCCCATGCTGTGCCACACAGCTCCCCCACCCAGTGCCCCCTGGACCTGCTACGCTCAGCACCCCCTGGACTGATTATGCCCAGCGTCCACTCACACAACCCTTCCACCACAAATGCACAGTGCCCTGGACACCACCACCCCTGCCCTGTGCCCCCCGCCCACAACCCCACGACAACTGCCCAGTACCCCATACAGAACCCCCCACTCCCTAGTTCTCCAACACACACAGATCTCCCCCTCCCCCACTATCCAGTGCCCTTCCCTACAGCCCCACCGCCAATGATGCAAGTAGAAATCATTTTTTGCCAATACTTCACTCATGGGAGGGACACAAGGGCTGGGGGGCATGTGACCTCCCCACATGAACCCCCATGTGACTCATCCCTGCTCCGCCCCCAGCCTAGGGCCCCCACGCTCTCCCCGTCCCCTCCGAAACCCCCATTTGTATATACAAACATCAACATGCTTAACTACTCACTTTCCCTCCAAATATATAGTATTCAGTCTGTTTACATGGAATATGGGAGTTGGGTGAGGATCCATTTCAGCACATGTAGGATTTATTAAAAGACAAATTTTAAGTAGAACTGTATCCTAAACTGCTTTATGGTATTGTACCCAAACATTGCACTTCAATGGGGGATTCAACTTCCTTTATAGGAAAAGACTCCTGAAACTCTTACCTGTCCACAAAAGTGGTCCATGGTCATGCAAATAGTCCCATTGTCTTCAGTGGGATTGATCAAATTATTAAGGGTTTACACAATTAGGTTGCAAGTTTGTAAATTGTTCTGGACGAAACAGACAATGCCTGAGCTGTCAGATCAGAAGGAGCTTCATTCAAATAAAGGTGGGCAGATGTGTGATAAGTCTTAGTTCCATTGCTAAGCTGAGGAACATAGGAACAGCCATACTGGGTCACACCAAAGGTCCATCAAGCCCAGTATCTTGTCCTCTGACAGTGGCCAATGGCAGGTGCCCAAAAGGGAATGAACAGACAGGTTATCATCAACTGATCCATGCCCTGTCACCCAATCCCAGCTTCTGGCAAACAGAGGCTAGGGACACCATTCCTGTCCATCCTGGCTAATAGCCATTGATGGACCTATCTTCAATGAATCTATCTGCCTCCCTTTTGAAACCCGTTATAGTATTGGCCTTAACAACACCCTCTGGCAAGGTATTCCAGAGGTTGACAGTGCGTTGCGTGAAAAAATACTTTCTTGGGTTTATTTTAAACCTGCTACCTATTAATTTCATTTGGTGGCCCCTTGTTCTTGTATTATGGAAAGAGTAAATAACACTTCCTTATTTACTTTCTCTGTACCACTTATGATTTTATACACCTCTATCATATCCCCCCTTAGTCACCTCTTTTCCAAGCTGAAAAGTCCCAGTTTTATTACTCTCTCCTCATACGAAAACCATTCTATACTCCTAATAATTTTTGTTGCCTTTTCTCAACCTTTGCCAATTCCAATACATCTTTTTGAGATGGGGCGACCACATCTGCATGCAGTATTCAAGGTGTGGGTGTACCATGGATTTATATAGAGGCAATATGATATTTTCTGTCTTATTATCTATCCCTTTCTTGATGATTCCCAACATTCTGTTCACTTTTTTGACTGCTGCTGCACACTGAGTGGATGATTTCAGAGAACTATCCACAATGACTCCAAGATCTCTTTCTTGAGTGGTAACAGCTAATTTAGACCCCATCATTGTATATGTATAGTTATGTTTTCCAATGTGAATTACTTTGCATTTGTCAACATTGAATTTCATCTGCCCATTTTGTTACCCAGTTTTGTGAGATCCTTTTGTAGCTCTTTGCAGTCTGTCTGGAACTTAACTATCTTGAGTAGTTTTGTATCATCTGCAAAAGTTGCCATCTCACTGTTTACCCCTTTTTCCAGATCATTTATGAATATGTTAAATAGGACTGGGCCCAGTACAGATTCATGGGGGGCACCACTATTTACCTCTCTCCATTCTGAAAACTGACCACTTATTCCTACCCTTTGTTTCCTATCTTTTAACCAGTTACCAATCCATGAGAAAACCTTCCCTTTTATCCCACGACTGCTTATTTTGCTTAAGAGGCTTTGGTGAGGGATCTTGTCAAAGGCTTTCTGAAAATCTAAATACACTACATCCACAGGATCTCCTTTGTCCGCATGCTTGTTGACCTCCTCAAAGAATTCTAGTAGATTGGTGAGGCATGATTTCTCTTTACAAAAACCATGTTGACTATTTCCCAACAAATTATGTTCATCTCCGTGTCTGACAATTTTGTTCTTTACGATAGTTTCAACCAGTTTGTCCAGTACTGAAGTGAGGTTTACTGGCCTGTAGTTGCCAGGGTCACCTCTGGAGCCCTTTTTAAAAATTGGCATCACATTAGCTATCCTTCAGTCATTTGGTACAGAAGTTGATTTAAATGACAGGTTACAGATGACAGTTAGCAGTCCTGCAATTTCACATTTGAGTTCCTTCAAGAACTCTTGGGTGAATACCATCAGGTCCTGGAGACTTATTACGGTTTAGTTTATCAATTTGTTCCAAAACCTCCTCTAATGACACCTCAATTTGGGATAGTTCCTCAGATCTGTCAACAAAAAGAATAGCTCAGGTTTGGGAATCTCCCTCACATCCTCAACCGTGAAGACCGATGCAAAGAATTAATTTCTCCACAATGGCCTTATCGTCTTTGAGACTCCTTTAGCATCTCGATCATCCAGTGGCCCCAATGATTGTTTAGCAGGCTTTCTGCTTCTCACGTATTTAAAAAAAAATTTGCTATTACTTTTGGAGTCTGTGGCTGGCTGTTCTTCAAATTCTTTTTTGGTCTTTCTAATTATATTTTTACACTTCATTTGCGAGAGTTTATACTCTTTTCTATTTTCCTCATTAGGATTCATCTTCCACTTTTTAAAGGATGTCTTTTTGCCTCTCACTGCTTCTTTTACTTTGTTGTTTAACCACGGTGGCGCCTTTTTGGTTCTCTTACCATGAGGAATATATTTTCAGCAAAGTTCTTGGCAGATTCCGGAGGCAGCTGGTTTAAGGCCATCAGTGTCCAGCATTATAATCTTCACTTATAGTTCTCTCACCCACAAAGCTGGAAAATGAGGCATTTGTTTTCTTTGTTTTGCTGCTCCAGTTCAAGTTAACAAAATGCATGTTAGACTAGTTTGGCTGCAAAGAAGAATTCAATGTACACTGGAGACAGCACTTGATTCTTGTCAGGCTGCAGAACTGGGCTGACATCAGAATCCAAACATCCTCTGGTCAGTTCAAGTAGAGGCATTCCTCTAATGATTTGGACTTGATGTGACTTGATCCATACTGTGATGCAGTGTGGCTGGCATGGATAATTCAGACCAATGAGGAGAAACAGAATCAAAAACACTGTTTAAACCATTCCCACCCCTCCCCTCTTGAGGACTCCTGACCAATCTAACAGCACAATACATATGCTAATAAACTTAAACAAAGCCTTTGTTTAAGTTTATTAGCTTATGTATTGTGCTGTTAAAGCCATATAAAGAATGAATGCCCTCCCTAGCCGCATTCTGCTCCTTTAAGGAGCAGAGTGCAGCTCCACCCTACCCTTCCGGTACCCCATACTCGCTAAAAATTTCTTGCTGGTACTACGTTCTGGAGGGTACCGCCCTACTTACACATCTGCCCACCACCACAACTACACCGTGCCCTACACAGACCCCCCACTGCCCATCATGCTGTCACACACAGATCTCCCGAACTGCCCAGCACCCTACCAGAGACCTCCCAAATGCACTCTCCCTCAGACCTTGCCCCCACCCCTGGCCGCACTCAATGGCCCTGCTGGGAGGTGAGGCGAGTGTCAGCTGGGCTCAGCCCACAGCATGGCTGGGGCCAGTCCCGGGACAGGGAATCATTCTGGCCCCTTGGGAGCAGTGCGATCAGCCAGGCCAGGGCCTGCCCCCACCCCAGCCAGGCTCCCTCAAGACCCACTTGCCTGGAGGGGCCCAGCCAAGCCTCCCCACAGTGACCTTCCCCACACACACTGGCCGAGACTAGCCTCACTTCTGCACCGGTCCCAGACAGCTCAGCTCTGGGGAGGCAGGCGGGCCCCCCCAGGTGGCGGGCATCTGACACTGACCAGAACTGGAGCTACCCTGGGGTCCAGCCAGGGCATGGGGTGGAGAAAAGCCAAACTTAACCACCACTCGTTGCATGCCATGCAGGAGGCAGGCTGTTCTGTATGGATCTGGATTCACCACCTCTCTGGGGACACACTCAGCGACCACCACGCCTGATTGCCTCACACATATAGACATACCCTGATGTGCTGGGATGGATGGACAGTTCCGGGAAGGAGCCCGCTGACCTCACAATGACACCAGCCTATTCCAAGGGAAGAAATAGGTCAGGGAGGAATAAAACCAGGGGGGCGGGGTGGGGAGGGAAGAGAGCTCCAAGAGGGGACAGTGTGAAAAGCACAGACCCCCTGAACAGGAGCGGGGATCCTCAGGGGTCCAGCAAGCAGGAAATGGAGCCCAGGAAGGGGGGAGCCCTGGGGGCCGCTGGAGCCCATGAATGTAGGGGGCTGGAGCCTGCAAAAATGGGGCCCCACAGGGAGCACTGCACAGGGGAGATGGAGCCCATTGGGGTGGGGGCCACTGGAGCCCATGAAGCAGCGGACGGAGCCCATGGGCGGCAGGGTCCGTGCGGTGCTGGCTGTGTGAGGCAGCTGAGGGAGAAGGGCAGCCCCCCCCCACACATGGACTGCTGCTGGGTCCCAGGTTCATGCAGCTGCTGCCTTTTGCCAGCAGAGTCTCATTTGCTCCAGGACAGGGGAGGCTGACTGCTGGGTGCACATCTGAACCTCGACCCCTCCTCGGTGTGCATCCCCACACTGCCGCCAAGGGCCTCGTGCAGGCACCTGGGAGTGCACACGCACCGGGAGTGTAGCATAGAGTGCTCAGGGGCAGGAGTGGGCTCTGCACTGAGTGTCCCAGCCTGCTGTGAATCAAGTGGATGGGGGGGACAAGAGGAGCTGGCAGGTGGGGCTGGGGCAGAGAGGAGCCAGTGGGCTTGGCGGGGCCTGGGGGCACAGCACAAGCAGAGCGGGCCACGCCGGGACCCCTTCTGAGTGTGGGCCCGGCGCCACTGAGTCGCCATTGTAACCCGGTACTGGAAAGAGCTGCCCTTTCCTTGAGGCTGGGAACAATAGTCATGCTTCAATTCAGCTGTCACCTGCCAGTTCTTTGTGACCAGGCTTAGCGTTGTGCTGGATCCAAACCTGCTCTCAGCGAGCGAGCTTTGGGATCCGACTGATCCAAAGTGAACTGAAGTCATCCATTTATTTTAAGGGGTGGGGGCAGCACCCCCAGAAAGCTCTGCCGTCCAGAAGACTCACTCTGCAGCGACAACAGAGAGGAAAACCCACCCCAGGCAATTAAGCCCAAGCGGCTGCTGAACCCCAGCCCAGCCCCAGGGCTGGAATGTTCCAATGGCTCTCGGCACTCAGGGCCATCGTGATCAGCTCTATGATGATGTAATGGGGCAGCGGCCCTATCCCCATGCCAGATTGGGCTACAGCAGGCCAAAGTGGCTGCACAAGGCGGCAGCCAATCAGGGAGGGCCTGTTAGAGAGCCAATCAGGGCTGAGCAGGAGGCAGCCAATCAGGGCCAGGCTAGGCCCTATATAAAGGCTGCCCAGGCAAGAGGCAGTGAGTCTCTCCCAGACCTCCAAAAGGGAAGGTCTGCCCCCTGAGTGAGGAGACCAGTGTAGCACTGGGCAGCAGAATGGAACTCCAGCCCAGTACCTGCCAGGCTGCAGGCCTTGAGGAAAGGGCCTAGCTGGTGCAAAAAGGCCAAAGGGGAAATGGCCCAGTGAGAGAGATGGACAAAGGGAAAGAAGGAGGGCAGGCAGGAAGGCTGCTGCCAAAGGGTCCCTGGGTTGGGGTCCAGAGTAGAGGATGGGCCTGGGTCCCCCCCACTTTGCCCTTGTATTACACCTGACCCCTGACAGAAGGGGTTAGACTTTGCGGGTGTGGTTGGCCACTGCTGCTGGGGTGAAGCGGAAAGACTGCTGTTAACTCCCCGGAAGGGGGTGAATGTGGACTAGGGGGCACTGCCGGAGGGCAGTGTCCTAAAGAGGATGCCTCAAGAAGGGAGCAACGCGGGTCCAGACGCCAACAGAGGGCGAGAGATGGATGGGACACCACCAGTGGAGGGTGCTCCTCATGGACTGAGATAATTCCCAGAGGTACCAACAAGAGGCGCTGCGGTGGTGAGTCCCAACCCCATCACAGATGAGTACTGTATGATCAAAAACATCAACTCCAAGTTGGAGCCTGGCAAATACTCAGCTGGGGAACTCTGGTCTCAAGTGCTGAGAAACAAGGAATTCCTGAACGTGACAAAGCTGGTGTCATACGTGCTCAGTATACCAGTAAGCAACGCATACACAGAGCATGTATTTTCAATCATGAAAAGACTGATGTCTGGAATCAAAGCAGCATAGACTTGGTGCGGTATGCAACCCTTGTCAAAATGAATTTCCAGATGAGTTGCAAGGACTTCTACAGCTTTGTGATTGCCCAGAAGCAAGTCATGACTATGGCAAAGTCACCCAAGAAGTACTAGACTTCTGGCACGTCTGAGAGGTATACAAATTGTGAAGTTGATTTATTGGCTGAATAAAAACCCCCGCCCTTTATTCCTGTTAGTCTTGTGTACAAATAAATCTGTAGGTTTAAATATGGATTACAACTAAATCTACAATTTAGCCAGGGAGGGCACAGCAGTCACTGAGTCTGGATCTCCCTGACATAGTTTGCTTCAGCTGTCAGCAGTCCTGCCTTCAGCCTCGGCTGTGGGCCTCCCCTCCGCGACTGGGGCTGGAGCCAGGGCTAGAACCAGGACCCTTCGCTCCCCTGCCCTGCAACTGGGACTGCAACCAGGATCCTGCGCCCTGTCCCATGGCAGCAGCTGGATCTGGGATCATGCGCCCCTACCCCGAGGCTTCAGCCGAGGGCTGGAGTCGGGGCCCTGTGCCCATGGCTTCTGCTGGGGACTGGTACTGGGGCCATTAGCCCTTGCCCCATGGCTTGCGGCAGGGGTCATACCCACCCTCGCAGCTTCCTAGGGCTGTGCGCACCTCTACCCCATGTTGGGGCTGTGCACCTGTGGCTGCCACACACACACCCCGCCCCATGTCTTGATATTTTTACTCTTGCGAACTGGTCACCCTAGTATTGGGTGCTGCAGCCAAATGGGAGGAATGCGTCTTGGCCTCAGGGATTAGAGCCACAAAAAGATTTAGGTGCTTAACTGCCGCTTTAAGCATCTAAATCCAAACGTTAGATCCCTGAAACCCCAGCTTATCTGCCATGTAACCCTGTAGACACCTAAAGTCCTGAGGCACCTAATTTTCCACTAATAAAGTCTCCTTAGCACTTATATTTCTGCTGGTCGGCATGCTCAAAGTCTCCTCCGTCCTGACTCCCAGATCCTAGCTCATGCCTAAGCCCTAGAAGACACCTCAAATTAGGCACTGGGCTAGACAAAGTGAGAATGACTCTACAGAGCAGTGCTTAGGGCAAGTTCCAGTACAATGATTAAGTAGTTTGTACAAAGGGAAATAGGTTTAATAGAAGAAACAGAGACACCAACCACAGAATACACTCAGTCATTAGGACACTCAGCTGGGACATAAGGGACCTGAGTTCAAGTCCCTACTTCACATCAGGCTGAGTGGAGACCTGACCCTAACCTGACCTTGGCCTCCCACATCCTGGGTGAGATCTCTAGCCACTGGGCAATGTCATGAGGGCAGCGGTACCCCCACTGCCATTCTTTTTTGCAAGAAAGGACAGGCTGACCTCGCCTAAGCACCTACCTCCAGCAAAAGATTCACACCTCTGAATCCCAAGCAGAGGGAAGCACCTCCTGTTAGGCACCTAGTTCTCTTTGAGGGGTAGAGCTTCTACCATGCTCTTCTCCTTGGTATTTCCTGTTGGCTCGCTTAGGCAACTCCCCACTCAGCTTGCTGGCTTTTGTGAATCCCATTCTTAGGGCAAGTCTACGCTACAAAATTCAGTCGACATACAGCCACTGCAGTAGCTGAATTAGTTTTACACATCCACACTATACTTCTTGTGTCAGCAGTCCTCACTAGGAGCACTTGCACCGATTTTAACTGCCAGTGTGGGGCATTGTGGGACAGTTTCTGAAAGGCAGCAACAGTCAATGTAAATAACGTAGCGTCTACATTGACACTGCATTGACTTAAGCACTGTGCCTCTGTGGAGGTGGAGTTATTAAGTCAGTGTAGTGGGCAAGTAACATCGGTGGGAGCTATGTTTTAGTGTAGACACGTACAGAGTTAGGTTGACTTAATTCTGTAGTGTAGACCAGAGTCTGGGTACTTAACTATGCGCTCTGGATTCCACTGGGTGACACGGCACCTAAAAGTTAGGTGTTGTAACACTGAATCTAAGTCCCCTTTGTGGATCCACTCCCAGAAGATTTCTCACCTGGGCCCTGAATCAAAGAAAATAATTGAGCAACATGATAACGAATTCCTTCTAGAGTGGGAGACCTCTCTTCAGCTTAACACACGGGGGGGAGAAGAAGAGCAGAAATACATGCTGTCTGTTATGCCAGTGACGGACACAGAAGAACCTTGCTTTCTAGGAAAATGTGAGTTGGTTCATTTCTGTTCCTGTAATTTAAGAAAATCTAATTTAGTTTGTAATGAAGCATAAGATTAAATGAGGCTAAATATGTACATTGGCAATGTGTTGCTTTAAAATCCCTTTTTCTTTAACACTTTATTCCAACTGCTAAATAAAAACACTTGTTTTGAAGAAGACTGTTGGTCACTCACACCAGCCAGAGGTTTCCAGAGGGAGGATCAGGCAAAATTAAGCCTGCACAGTAATAAGTAGTTGGTACAGATGGGGTAGTGCACCTGGGTCCTGGTCTAAGAATGGGAGAATTGCGAAATTCTACCCTGATGGAGGGAAGATTGAGGCCCAAGATCTCAGGTGAATGCACTCAGAGATCAGAAAAGGGACAGAGGTGCAGCCAGCCCTATAATCATTGTCCTGTGGATTCAAAGAAAGCTGAAGGAGCGTAGAAAAAAACTAATGGTAAATACCGACATATTGAATTGTGAGGAGCTGTTTCAATCAGATATCAGCAGATCCAGTTTTAGGTCTACTTTTAATTAATATTTTCACTGACAGATTGACTAGGGAGTGAACAGCTCATGAATGAAACATGCAGATTTCACTGAAGATGGAGGAGCTGCAAATAGAAGTAAAGAAGAGAAATAATACAAAAGATCTAAAAAACTTGGTGACATGGGCAATGTGTGTCACCAACAATCAATTCAATAAATATATATGCACATTCATAGTTAGAGGTAGCTAGGACATAGTTAAATTGTTTGGAAGCTTTATTTAATAATTTGTTTAAATGAGGGAGGTGTGTAGTGCAGTCAACAATCCATTGCTTAGTCCATGACAGGATACAAGCAGCCACTATATGCTGACATTGTGCATCACTGACTGTGTTCACCCACATGTGAGGATAAGAAGCCAAGGAGCTGAAATGTCTCTCTGTGTCCAGCATCCTCACTAAAGAATAAAGAGTTTATTGCAACTGAGTCCTGCTTCTTTTCTACTATGAGTAGAGCTGGTCGAAAATTTTCTGATGGAACAGTTTTCTGTGGAAACTGCTGTGTCTAAGAAATTGAACCATAACAGCTGGAATGTATCAACTTCATGGAAATTTTTGCAGCAAATCACTGAAACATTTTATATTTCAACTTTTATGTTATAATTATAAATTAATGCTATGTTAATATTATAATATCATTATGAAAGTCAAAATGATAATGTCAAAGTGAAAGATTTTAACCTGATCAAAATCAAATGTTTTGATAAGGTCAAAACAAAACGTTTCTCAAAAAATTCTGAGATTTCGACTTTTCATCCCAGTTTGTGAGGAAACCGAATTTTGAAATCTTGGTATTTTCTGTGAGACGGAAATTCCATTTTCCAAACATGTCTACCCTTTTAAACACTAAAGGAAGAAAATAGTGAAACAAGATTCTTCCTGGCTGGCAAATTACAGAAAAGTGGCCAGTGTAATATAAGCTGCACCCACACAGGCATCTTGTCATGGAGCAGGGATGTAATAGCCACTTTTCCACACAACTGTGGTATAGCTTCTATTTGAGCCTCATGGATGTTCATGTGAAAGTGGCTGCCTTTCCACTCATTGCATACCAGAAACCAGAAGGTTTCTGAGCAAAATTTAGTACTGCCTGAGGTTGTACTGGTTTTGTGTGGCGCTCCAGTGTAACGTGGAACATCCTCCTCCGACTCCTTTTATTTGGGAGCAGCTGAGTGCAAGGGAAGTAATGCCTCCCATGGATTGACAGAAAGTCAGAGGTGTCTGACATCAGTGTAGAGGCACAGGGCCTCTGCCCAGACGGCCTGGTCTCCACTGGTTCCTGTGAGATCTGCAGCTTCTGGGCACTGAACTCCAAGCCCATTTCTCATGGAAAGAAATAGTCTCATAGAATGATCTACTGGAAACTCTGAAAGAAGGATCAAGCTGAGTTTCTGGTTCCCTGTATGGGTTTTTACAGAGGGGAACTATTGGGCAGGGAACAGTAAGGGGAAATTTTAATGTCACATGAAGATGTGGGCAGGAAATGTTATGCCTGAAAGAGAGAGAGAGAATGTGACCATCCTTGGATAATCCAGTCATTATCAACTCGTGTCAACAAGTTCTTTATTCCACACTACTTCATATTAGTGTTGTATATAATTTAAATGAAAAGACGTGAGTGTTGGATGCAATGACATTTTAATAGGGTTAATATGTGAAGAAACCATGATGAAATCATAGCTATCAGTTTATGTGAGAAATAAAACCCAAATATTAACAGGGCTGTAACCTTACTAAGCCAATAGCGTTTTATGCATATGTATAAAATACATAACCATAACATGTAAAAACCTTTTAAATTTGCACTTAGAGTGAAATATGGTATAAAAACTCTTAAGAAAGTAAGTCTTTTCAAGTGAATATAAGTTATATTCCTGTCTGTTTTCTGCAAATCATGTCATAAAGATGTGAATTCAGTCTGTTTTTCAAGTCTGTCTATACTAAAACTGCTTCTGTAATATCAAAATTTGTTTACAAAACAAATTATTAAACAGTTATTTGTAAGTGGAACCAAAAAAAGAAAATCTGTAGCCACTATATGATAGATCCAAGTGCAAATCCTCAGTCATATTAAATGCAGAATAAACCTAGAGACTATTGTCTCATTTGGAAAATAGAATAAATTATTTTGGGTTTTAACCTTAAAATGTAGTATTCGCAAGTTTATTAAACCTTTCCATATTGATCTCCTAAATACCAGTCATCAGTAAATGCAACTAACTTTGAATCAGTAAAGTGATGTTTATCAAAACTGCTCCAGTTTCATGGAAGCTTCTAAAATTCTAATCCTGGCAAACAACATATATACTGTTCCATTAAATATCACACCCAGTTCCAGCTGAAATGCTGTGTTCCATTCTAGACACTTCATTACTAGGAAGATGTAAACAACTGGAGAGAGATCAGAGAAGAATAAAAATTAAGACGTTGGAGGGACTGATTTATAATCAACAAATAAGACAGACACACAATAACTATCTAGAAAAGGAGTACTTGTGGCACCTTAGAGACTAACCAATTTATTTGAGCATAAGCTTTCGTGAGCTACAGCTCACTTCATCAGATGCATACTGTGGAAAGTTTAGAAGATCTTATTATATACACACAAAGCATGAAAAAATACCTCCTCCCACCCCACTCTCCTGCTGGTAATAGCTTATCTAAAGTAATCACTCTCCTTACAATGTGTATGATAATCAAGTTAGGCCATTTCCAGCACAAATCCAGGTTTTCTCACACACACACCTCACACACACACACACACAAACTCACTCTCCTGCTGGTAATAGCTTATCTAAAGTGACCACTCTCCTTACAATGTGTACGATAATCAAGGTGGGCCATTTCCAACACAAATCCAGGTTTTCTCACCCCCCACACACACACAAAAAATCACTCTCCTGCTGGTAATAGCTTATCCAAAGTGACCACTCTCCTTACATTGGGTATGATAATCAAGGTGGGCCATTTCCAGCACAAATCCAGGGTTTAACAAGAACGTCTGGGGGGGTTGGGGGGGGAAAGGTAGGAAAAAACAAGGGGAAATAGGCTACCTTGCATAATGACTAAGCCACTCCCAGTCTCTATTCAAGCCTAAATTAATTGTATCCAATTTGCAAATGAATTCCAACTCAGCAGTTTCTCGCTGGAGTCTGGATTTGAAGTTTTTTTGTTGTAAAATGACAGGTTTCAGAGTAACAGCCGTGTTAGTCTGTATTCGCAAAAAGAAAAGGAGTACTTGTGGCACCTTAGAGACTAACCAATTTATTTGAGCATGAGCTTTCGTGAGCTACAGCTCACTTCATCGGATGCATGCCGTGGAAACTGCAGCAGACAGTGCTGCAGTTTCCACGGCATGCATCCGATGAAGTGAGCTGTAGCTCACGAAAGCTCATGCTCAAATAAATTGGTTAGTCTCTAAGGTGCCACAAGTACTCCTTTTCTTTTTGTTGTAAAATAGCGACTTTCATGTCTGTAATCGCGTGACCAGAGAGACTGAAGTGTTCTCCGACTGGTTTCTGAATGTTATACCTCTTGACATCTGATTTGTGTCCATTTATTCTTTTACGTAGAGACTGTCCAGTTTGACCAATGTACATGGCAGAGGGGCATTGCTGGCACATGATGGCATATATCACATTGGTGGATGTGCAGGTGAACGAGCCTCTGATAGTGTGGCTGATGTTATTAGGCCCTGTGATGGTGTCCCCTGAATAGATATGTGGGCACAGCTTATGATCAAATAAATTGGTTAGTCTCTAAGGTGCCACAAGTACTCCTTTTCTTTTTGCGAATACAGGCTAACACGGCTGTTACTCTGAAACCTGTCAATAACTATCTACACACATTTGAAGAGTATAAACACTGAGATTAAAAGGAACTATTTAAACAAGGTTAGGGAATACAATAGGAGCAACAGGATGAAATTAAGGTTAAACATCAGCAAATATTTCCTTCATTTAGCTCTTATTAGTGAACCTGTCTCCCAACAGAAGAGATGCAGGCCTTACCACTAGAGACTTTTAAAGCTAAGCCAGAGAAAGCAATGTGGAGAATATCTGGTAAGGAACATACCCTGCATTGGCAAGGAATGGATTTGACAATCTCACAGATAATCTGTAACTTTGATTTCACCTCTAATTTCTGACTCTGTAAAATGCCAAAATAATTAAATGTTAATAAATGACATGATACTTTCCCATGGTTTGTTCAACTGGTTTACGTAGTACTTCATCACATGACAATCCAGATCTCTGATAATCTAAGTCACAGTTGGAAAGATAATGTTGTGTAAATCATGAAAGATTTGGAATTCTCTCCTGCTGTCTTCAAGAGCAGGCCCAGAGACAGGCAGGCCCAGAGTACACTTTCACAGATAAGATTTATCAGTTCCCAGTTTTTGCCCACAGAATTTGTTAAAATAAGTAATGGGATTCAGGACTGAAAACTCACAAAGCATTAGTAAAGATAACAAAATGGCCAGGCTACAATTTGGCAGTAAATCTATAGTCGCCCAGCATCTATGCTCTCCCTTCAAAAACTTTAGCATATTTCTCATTACAGAGCTGTTCATTTGTTAAATCTCTGTATAAATCAGTCAAGACATTCAGTTATCACAAATGGGGTAGATATGTAATTTTATGATATTCAAATCATTTTGCTTGAACTATCTAAATGTATTATCTTCTTTGAGGGCTTCTGGATATTCCCAATTGTGGAATATGGCACCTCTGGTGTGAAGCTGTGGAATTGCCTTCTAAAGCAGTGTCTGCTGGGGGGCGGGGGGGTGGTGCACAAACACACTCTCATTTTCATGTGAAGATGATGTTATTGCCACAATCCATATAAGGAAGTGCACCCGCATCCAACTGCCTCTGTTCCTTCATCACTGCCACAGAAAACAAATCAAATTCAGCCTCATCATGTCCTCAGATCCTTCTCTGGCTTTTATATATAAAGATATTGTAAATAACTGTATGTACTGTAGAACCTCAGAGTTAAGAACACTTCAGGAATGGAGGTTGTTCATAACTCTGAACAAAATGTTATGGTTGTTCTTTCAAAAGTTTACAACTGAACATTGACTTAATACAGCTTTGAAACTTTACTATGCAGAAGAAAAATGCTGCTTTCAACCATCTTAATTTAAATGAAACGAGCATAGAAAGAGTTTCCTTACCTTGTCAAATAATTTTTTTAAACTTTCCCTCTTTTTAGTAGTTCACATTTAACACAGTACTGTATTGTATTTGCCTTTTTTTTTTTAAATCTCCGCTGCTGCCTGACTGTATACTTCCAGTTCCAGATGAAGTGTGTGGTTGACTGGTCGGTTTGTAACTCTGGTGTTCGTAACTCCGAGGTTCTAATAAAGTTGTTAGTGTCTGGTATAGGTAATAGCCCAAGTTAGCTGCTTCCATACCCTGGAGCCCCCAGGCACCCTGACTGGAACTATGTGGGGATCTGAGCCCTGTAAGGGATTCAAAAGATGCACCTCCTGTCCTTCAATCATACCAGGAACTGATACCCATATCCAGTGCCCCATATGCTTAGTAGAATCCCATCTAGGCACCCAATGAGTGGTTTGCCATTCTTTCACACCCTCAGTTAGGAGAGAGGCATCTCAGACTACAGGTTTCATAAACTCAGGTTCATAACTAGCTGCTTGCCTCCAGGCTGATACCATTACAAGCTATATCTATTATATCTACTTGTTCTCCATTCAGCTACAGTTTACATTCCTTTGTACACTTTCCTTTTTGTAAAGATCAGTCCTTCAGTTTTAGCAATGGAGAATTTGAAACCCTATGCATTTCCCCAGTATGAGGTCTCTCGTAACACTTTGTTGGTTCTCTTTTCTGACACCTCAATATTCCTGCTCCTAACCCACAATGTAAAGTCATCTGAACAGAGTGACACCTACCCTGGCACTTATTTTTGGAAGATTATTTATCTTAATATGAAATAAGGTTGGGCAGATAAACACTTCCCATGGTGTACCATTTTTAATATTATATATGTTTGACATAACTTTCCCAACTCTGACTTGCATGGTCCTTTTACTGAAAAATTCTCTACTCCACCCATATATTCTTCCTGGTCACCTACTTTGTCAATAAGCCTTCCCTCCATAGCCTATCATATGCCTTTTCAATATCTAGAAAGACGGCTATCATGAAACCTCATGCCTTGTACTTTTTTGTATTTCAGTTTCTAATTTAGCAGATCAATGGTGTATCTTCCTCTCCTAAAACCACTCTGTACCTTAGCTATAATGTCGTTGTCTTCCAAATAGACATACAATCTTTCATTTACCACTCTCTCCATAATTTTACCCAGACAGGACTTGAGGGCAATTGGCCTACAGCAGAGTTTCTCAAACTGGGGTCTGCCAGCTCCTGGGGGTCCCTGCAGGTACACCAGGGTGTCCACGGGCCGCACTGATGAAACTCTTCCTCCTTTCTCCCTCCCTCAACTCCTCTCCCTCCCTCTATTCCTCTACTGAAGCCAAACCAGGAGATTTTAGACTCTACAGGTATCCACTCTTACGGATAGTTTGCCTGGTTTTCGTACTGGAATTTCTACTGCATGTTTCCACCCTACTGGTATCATTCCTTTTCCCCATATAGTGTTATATAATTCCAAGAGAACCCTCAAACTGCTTTCAGAGTGATATTTAAAACTTTATGTTACAAATATTATTTTTACCTGGAGATGTATTCGTGCTGGTATCAATAGCTTTCTCAAGTTCTCACGTACAAAGCCATTCATTCAGTATAGTATATTTGTGTTTACCCTAACTACATAGTAGATCATGATTCTCTCTAATGAACTGTCTTCTAATCTGGTGGAAAACTTAATTTTGGTTTTCATCATTACTCAACCATCAACATTTCTAGTAAAGCTTCCACTTTCTCATTATCAGAACTTCTAACAATGTTGTCATTCCCAATAAGAGCTCGGATGCAGCTACTGTTAGTCTTAATTCCATTCATTCTTCTACTTTGTTGGTATATTTATTTTGATTTCTTTATAATTCTTTGTGCTATTGCCTTTCTTCTTTTATACTTCATTAGATCTTCACTACTCATTGTATGTTTTGCTTTTTTATATAGGCTTTCTTCCTTTCTTTAACTGCCATTTTGCACTCCTCGTTCCATCATGGAAGTGAGTTTTTAGTTTTGGGGTATTTCAATATCCTGGTATGGCTACAGAAGCTGCTATTATGAATCCCTTTATTACATTATCGTTAAAATTCTCTATGTCACCACTCACACGATTATTCACAAATTCAGTACATTTACTTTTAAATAGCTCCCAATTAGCTTTCTTAAAATTCCTGATGGGTAATTTTCCATTACCTTCAACCTTACCTTGCCCTTTCGAAGTATTACATCTAGGGAAATGTTTCAGAGTAGCAACTGTGTTAGTCTGTATCTGGAAAAAGAAAAGGAGTATCACTTCCCCTTCCTTCTTCCTTATATATTTCCCAGTTGCTTTTACTTGCAATATCTGTTGTTACTAATTCCCAGGTATAAGCAGGAAAAACTACCATCTGCTGCATTAAATCTAGTTGGTGAGGCATCATTTTTTCATCAATGAACTTTTCAAAGCATGCACCATTTCTATCAGTTGTCATACTTCCCCAAATTTTGTTATGACTGTTTAGGTCACCGCATATAATATATGGTCTTTTAGCATTCTTCACTATTTCTTATCGCTCTGAACTTTCTAATTTCCCACATAGGTTTTGAATGTTTTAAATCCTGAAAGAAATATTTCTCTTCTGCATTGGGATCTCAACAGCATTATATTCTAGGCTTATTTCTTCATTCTCTACTGCTATGTAGTTTAATCTTTCCCTTATGAAAGTACAAATGCCTCCTCCTCTTCCTAGTTTTTGGTCTTGCCTAAAGGCAATATACCCTGAAATTTTTAAAGCGAGTTTTTCAACCAGCCATGGTTCCTGGATACACGTGGTTTAGTTTTAATTTCCAGGATATTTTCTTTCATTTCAGTTCTTGACCATGTGGTAACAGACTATGCGCATTCCAACAGAAGATTGAGATCCCTATACTAGTCATATTTCACAGTTAACTTCATTCAAAATTGCATGATTATGATCCATTGACAAGTTGCTAATATTTAAGTAGGAAGCTGCTCTTCCTATAATTTTAATTTTTTTCTGATTTTTCCCAGTTTGTGATGTACAATTTATCACTTCTGTCATAAATGCAATAACCCTTTCTTTTTCCATCACCAGTATACAATTGCCTATTCCTTCTGCTGTGTTTATCATATTCTGTATAGAATGAGGCTGTCTGCAGTCCCCCTTTTCTTGTGCCGATTGTCTCTTCCTTCTCTACCTGATGGTTTAAAAGTCCCCTTACAGCAGGGGTGGGGAACCTACAACCCATGGGCCGTATTCAGCCTGCTGCTTCATTTTATCTGGCCCATGGCAAGTCTCCATGCCTTGGGCCGGAAGTCCTTCCCACACCATAACTCCCTCTCAGACCTTGCACCCCCACCTCAACCCTCTGCCCAAGCCCTAAGCCCCCTCCCACACCCCAACTCCTCATCCCCACACCAGAGCCCGCACCCCCCGCTAGAGCCCTAACCTCCTCCTGCACCCCAACCCTCTGCCCCACCCCACAGGGCTGTGTCTGGCCCACGACTGATTTTTTTCTGTGGGTCAGTGGCCTCTGGTAGAAAAGAGGTTCCCCACCCCTGCCTTACAGCTTCCACAAAAGGTATGTTAACCGTTTTTGTCTTTTGTAACGCTTTAGCTTGCCTTGCCTACAGTACATGCCCTATATGCCTGAGTGTGATTACCACTACAGTTACATTTGACCTCTGACCCTTCTATACAGTTTTCATAGGAATGCTCATCCCATTAACCACATCTTGTTTTCCTTTTATAAACAGCTCCTATATGCCCACACCATTGGCATTTATAACACCTCAAGGGAGGGGGACTATATGGCTTGTTTTTGAATATGTGAAACCCTAATGTTACTTTCTCTGGTAGAATCCCTCCCTTAAATATAATCAGAAGAGCTAATGATGGTTTGCTTTCTCCTCCTCGTTTTCTATTTAGTCACTTACTAAAACTTTGTCTTCTCCTGTGATTTTGGTTATCTCATCATTGGTCAGCTTTAATGGAACTCCATATATTACCCCCTTTATTTCAGTCAAATTCTTTGGTAGCTGGCAAATCATTTTAACTTTCCCTAGCATTTTATTTTTTAGCAGTTTATCAGCTTGCTCTTTGTTTTCACATTCAATTAAAAGCTCACCATTTCACAACCTCCTAGCTCTTACAATATCCCTATACTTTTTAATCCAGTCAGCTATTTTCACAGGGTTAATATCACCTAATCTTATTTCTTTGACTAGGAAATCTTACAATTATAACCTTTTGGTTTATTTCCTCTCTCAGCTCTTCTTTTCTGCTGATATTGTCATCTGCTTCTACTCTTTTTTCCTACTTTGTATCCATTCTTTCTCTCTAATAGACACATCTGCAATTGCCAGAGTAACTTCATTTCAGGTCAGAGAATCTTCCATCTCCCACCAAACTAGTTCCCCAGCACCAGCCCCTTCTGTTCTCCGCTTGCTGGCTGTATAGAAGCGCAGCCTATCACTACTCAGTTGAGCTTCGTTATCTTCCAGCCTTTCTGGCTCTCCCTAATTGACCTAATTTAACCTGCTCTGCCTTGTGTGAGGAAGACACCACATCACAGAGAGGAAACCTGATCAAAGTAACATGCTAGGACAACAATCTCTGCCGCGTTATTCTGAATGGATATGCGTGGGGCAACACTGTATTTGTCAAGACCAAAGAAAAGGATGTTGCACTAATGGAGACACAAGAAGATAAGAAACTGAATGAAAGTTTTCGCTGTACGGATGAATAGGGAAGGCAATATGTTAGAGAGAAAGAATCTGCAAAATTTAGACATAGCCTGGATCTGAGGGCCTAGAGAGAGTTCCAAGTCAAAGATGATGCCCAGGTTACAGGTCTGAGTGACAGGCAAATTCACACTGTAGCTGTACACCTGGCAGAGGAGGAGAATGTGGAGGCTATCTTCTGCAGTTCCAGTGCTGAAGGAATCCCTCCCAGATAGATACAGGGCTTTTAGGGCCCTTTAGCACCACTCCAGCCCTGTTATATGGTGGAAACGGCCCTGCGCAGGGGTGAGGATCTCATGCTTAAACTTTACCTCTGAAAGGGGAGGAGAATGAAAATGTGAAAAATGAAAGTGGAGGAAAACAAAACTGCAAATTCAAGGATGATTCTACAAACATAAATTACCGACTATAGATCCTTTAACAGGCTTACTAGGGCTACAAGCCTTCTACTATTAGGGCTCTCATATTATCAAACAAACTGATTGAAGTTATGCTACTCCCTCCCATTTTCTCTTTCCTAAATATTTATTGCTTCCTACAATGAAGAAATTCTCCCATGAAAAATTGACAGCATCTTACAGAGTAAAAAAAAAGTCACTTCTATTCTATTAAAAAAAAAAATAGTACAAGATCAAAATCCCCCGTGTCACTGCAGTGTTTAGGTCCATTACTGTAGAACACTGTGGGGGGTTTTCTTTGCTATCAGAATTGTAACTAATTATAACAACTGAGCATTCTCCTTAAGAGAATTACAATGCCCTCTTGAAAAAGGAACATTCGCTAGTGATGTTTTTGGCTGCTGGAGTTCTGACTTACTGTCAGGGTAAACAGATCTGTGTTAATTGTGCAGTGAAAGATAAAGGATGAGTACTCTAGGAATCTCCCAGTTATGATTAAAAAAACATTAGGTCTTTCCCCTCAAATGTCTCTTAAGGCCTCATTCGAAGTTGCCACAAACCAGCAGCTCCATGTGCAGCTTTACTGCTTCTGAAACTTATTTAATTGGAAATGAGCATGGCCAGCCAAGGAAAAGAAGATCATATCTCTATTTTATCCTTTTAAACCTTGCTTTGAACTTCTTTGAAAAATCTGGATGGGGAGGAAGATGTAATTATGAAGTCCCAGATGTGCATAGAAATTGCAGCATACATAACTTCTTTCAGTATTTCCTCATGTCCTTGACAACATAGAGGTCCAAATATAATAAAGAGCCATTTAGTATGCAAAGGTCATGTTGATATATTTTCACTTGTCTTGTTTTATTTGCATTTCAGTATGTGTTGTTGAGATGACTGAATATTTTTCCTTTTAATATCTATTTCCTTTGTATCCATATTATATCCATAAATATTATTGCATTACATAATGAAGATTTCAATCAGCCAATTAAGACCTGAACCTTTTCCAACCTATTTTAGGCTCTGCAAGCAGCATATGAAAATTAAAAAATATATATGTAAAGGTTCTTAGTTCCAGTACCCAGTGGCACTCTCGCCCAAAGCACCACTGAAGGCAAAATCAGGCATTGCAATGGTAGGCCTGGGCTGGAGCATGCTCATTCACTCTGTAGGAATGATGCATGTGCAATTCAGTCACACATATGAGCTGTGAAGGGATGGAGCATGCTCAGTTACTCTGTGGGGATGGAGCATGTGCAGTCCTGTTAGCATTAGCATGAATTTTGAATTCAATACTTGATTATAATATTCAAAGTTCACATTAACTATTACATAAGTCAACCAATCAGAGAAGAGGAAATACTATGCAAGTTATTTAGGTGAAACACCTACAGATTACAAATTGTGAACATTGGCAGTTCAGCCATCAGATAATAATTCTTGCTCTGCAGATTGTTTACAAATAACTGAAAATCATATTGAATTACATTATTTGTGAAAGTTACCATCTGATCAGACAGAAAAAAGAAACAAATATGAATGGCAAATTATTTTTCAGCTGAGCTAAATAGTTTCAAAAGAAAAATCTGTTTGCAACTCCACTGTACAACTGATTAGAGATTGTTTATTTTAGTGCTGAGGGGTTATCCAAATATTAAGTACTGCCACCTTAATGAGGGTAGCAGGTCATACTGTTGCTTTAGTGTTAGAAAAGAGAAAACTGGGTAATCCATATGATTTTTACTTTACTGACTAACTGGGAAATCCATATGATGCCCTCGCTCAGCCATTTGTTACAAAATTACAGTTTTTTCCCAATTTCCAAGTCTGGGTTACTCCAGATAGGGGCTTTTGCATGATGGTGAAGATGAAATTCTTGAAATTCTTGTGTGAATAATTTCAGCCTACGGCTGACACTTGAACAGATCACTGTAAATATTCCCTCAAGTCAAATGGTATTAATTTTGTTCCAATTGTAGGACCTAACAAACTACTTCCACCTGAAACTAATTTTACTAAACTACAAAATTAATTTTGCTTCATGATGACTCAAATCTCAGCTATCAGCCTAAAATTCACAGTTTCCTATATATCACTGTTATCACCTCGAGACTGGAATACTGTAATTCCCCCTACCTCTAGCTGAAGATTAAAGCCAACAAAAACTCCAGCTCTCATAACAGATGGAAGCCTAAATTGAGTAGGAAAGATGACTGCAATCTTATAACACCAGTGCTCTGTGCCCTCAACTCCCTGTCCATTTGCTTTATTAATAAACAGTACTAATATCTAACTCTTGTTCAGTGCTTTTCATCAGCAACGCTCAAAGAACTTTAGGGTAAAATTCAAGGCACTGGTCTTAATAGTAAGGTAATGGCTAATTATCTATTAAAAATATATGCCTTATTTCTCATTTTAATTTTTCTGGCTTCCACTTCCAGTCATTGGTTTTTATTGTTTCTTTCTCAGATCAATTAAAGAGTTCTAAGTACCCAGTATTTTCTGCCAGTGAAGGTGCTCATACACTGACATCAAGTCACCTTTGCCTCTACTTTTTTAATTAGCTAAACAGACTGAGCTCTTTAGGCCTGTCACTTTAGGCATTTTCTCCAGTCCCTGAATCACTTTTCCCTCTCCAGTTTTTCAACATCCCTTTTAAATATGGACACCAGAACTGTACTTGGTATTCCAGTACCCATCTTACCAATGCTATATATAGAGGTCAAATCATCTCCCTATTCCTACTCCCCTGGTTATACATCCAAGGATCACATTAGCAAATACCCTGCTAGTTAAGGCAATCACCTGGAATGTGGAGGATCTATTTTCAAATTTCTATGTCACCTAATTTGAAGCAGGAATTTGAACTCTGGTCTCACACATTTAAACTGAGCGAATGGGTATTCTAGGGTAGGTGTCTGTCAATCTCTTCCATTGAAGCTGTTCCACTTTGCATAAATAATTAAATATTCATTAGGCCAGAAAGAGAGAATGACTCTAGAGACCGGTGGTCAGCACAATCACCTAGGATGTGGGAGACTCAGGTGCAAGTCCCTTTTCTCCAATGAATATTCAAACAGCTTTAACAGGACAGATTAAGAGACGCATGACCTGGAAAACGCAACAGTCTAGTGGTCAGGACACTCATCTGGGATGTGGGAGATCTAGTTTTAAATTCCTGCTCAAAATCAGGCAGAGATCTGAAAACAGATCTCCCACAACCCAACGAGTGATCTACCCATTGAGCTATCACGTATACTGTGACTGACAGACAAACGGACACACACAGTATTCAACCTGGCTGTCTTTTTTGCAGGATGGACATACGTTGAGCATGCCTAACAGTTTGGACTTGCAGGCAAGTTACACAGGGAAAAGCCTAGTTTGAGAAGCCCACCAGCGCATAGGAATGAGTGGGGGCTCCAACCAGCTCGATAACAGTGGGGTGGCATCAAGACTTTGTGCATGACCATGAGTTAGGCACCTGTAGGGTTAGGTGACAGCTAAACTGTGAGTTTGTGAATTTCGGTAGCACCCGAATGTTGGACTTAGAGGCCTAAAGAGGCAATTGGGCACCTATATACCTTTAAGAATCTATTCTTATGGACTGGAAAATATATCAGCCTCATGTAATACAAGTATGTCATCCTGCTTCTTTTCAAATACTGAACAGAAATATTTATTGAACACTAATGCCTATTCTGCATTATTAACAATGTTACCATCTCCATGTAATAATGGGTCTATAAAAGGAATCCTACACTGGGATTCTAGATGTATTGACTATTATGAGAGTTAATTATCACTGTTAAAAATCTGTAGTAGGTGCACTTATAAAGTCTATTCCCATTTTAGATATATTACTGATTCCCTATATTTAAAATAGGAAATATGAGTAGAAGAAATACTATCTCTAAAATCAGAATGGATTTTTTTAGTTCGCCCACCATCCATATGGCAAGAGATAATGGCCTAAATTGTTCTAAAATAACATTGTGCATTTCCCTCCTGCATAAAGTTAATAATACCACAAGAATCTAACAACCCTTTTATTCCACTGGTTTACTTAAAGCATATAACTGTATTGTTCTTTAGTAAAAGAGCTCATTTTTATTTCTTCTAAAAATGCTAGAGGATATAAATTTGGCTTTGTATTATTTGTATGCCAAATACTCTGTCGTGTTAATTAATCTGCTGAGTTTTCATTCTTATATAATAATCATATCTTGAAAGAATATAACTATTACAACATCAATAAACATTGTGTAGCTGCTGTTATTAAAGGAATTGTATACGTATATTTTTCATTTTTTGGTGGGGAGTAGGCAGGGGTGAGGGCTGAGCTTTAAAGCCTCTTATAGCTCTGCTAACATGAAATGACAGTCTTTCATAATCCTGCCTAAATGTAAATTCTTGAGTCTGTTAAGACTAAAAGCTTCAGCTGTATAAAAATTACAAAAATACATCACACTTTAATTGGCAGAACAGCTATACTGTAAAGGAGATATGGCTTATTTGGAGCTCTCTCCCTAGCTAGACTGAGCTTGCCAACGAAATTTCAATTATTTCTCTCTATTAATCCCACAGTCACCCATTACTATCACTATATATCACATCAGAAAGTATTCCCTGCTGTAAAGCATTTTGATTTTTAAAAAGGAAATACTACCACCTCGCTGTCCTCTCCCATCCTTTTCCCCTTCTCCTCCAAAAAACTGGCAATAGGTTCATTGTAACAATTACTACTCTGCATGAACATACATTCAATATTAAATTATGAATTGTTAAATTGTGAAATATGGGAAATTTATCCATTCATCAACCAATAAAAATAACAGGCCAGATTCTCAGTTGGTATAAATCTGTGTAGTTTCACTGACTGCAATAAAGCTATATTGATTTAAACCAGATGAGGTTCTGACCCATTACCTTTTCCATTGGAACTCCCCTGACTGGAGTGTAGACATGAGAGCAAGAGAGACAAAAAAAAGAGAGACATGAGAGCAAGAGAGACAAAAAGAAAAATCAATACAAGAAACATGGAAATAATAAGACCAATGATAAAGCAAAGTAATCCAACTGTAAAGTTTCTGATTGATGTCCATACCATTACTGTTCCATTGTTAGACTGTTGCCTAGCTACTATGCCTTTTAATCTGTAAAAACCTACACATGCTTAACTAGAAGCATTGACCACTTCCATGGAACACAAACGAGTTTAGAGTAGTCTCAGACTTAAAGTTAACCATGCCCTGCACAGGGTCAGGGATCAGAGATTCTTAGCAACTCAAAGAGGACTCATCTTCCCACATAAGGGTCTGGCATGTTTCTGATGCCCTCTAAACAAATAATAATTATTATAGGCTCCTGTCAACCTATTCATGTGGATATATATTTATTTTAACTAATTAGCAAAAAAAAGTAAGTAAAACTATGTTTCTAATATGCACCAGTTTTTGGTTATCTATTCGCATATTTCTGATAATTATCTGATAATTATCTGATAATTATAAGTATAATTTAAAGCACACTATTGATTGGCGCATTCAAAATAATAGTGGCTACCAGAGTTTTTCTATGGATGTTGTCACAGCAGTTGATGTTTTTTCTCATAATGTTAATAGAAAAAACATGTTTTATTATTATTAATCATTTGTGTTAGCAAGTAAAATGGAACAGTGTGTTTGGATGTATGAAGTTTGCCATTTGTTAAAATAAAAGAAATATTTGTAGAATCATAGAAAAGTAGGGCTGGAGAGTCTCTCATTTCTACATTTCCCTAGTTTGCTTCATAAGATTATGTTAAAAATTTTACTACTACCTAGTTAATTATTCCCCATTTTTTAGTTGTACATTTGATTTTTCCTTCCTAAGTGAAGTACTCTGCACTTGTCTTTATTGAATTTCACCTTGTTGATTTCAGAACAACTCTCCAATTTGTCAAGGTCATTTTGAATTCTAATCATGTCCTCCAAAGGGCTTGCAACCCCTTTCAGGTTGGTGTCATCCGCAAATTTTCTAAGCATATTCTCCACTCCATTATCCAAGTCACTAATGAAAATATTAACTAGTACCTGACCCCCTGTGGGATACCACTAGAGATGTCCTCCCAGAATGACAGCAAACCATTGATAACTACTCTTTGAGCATGGTCTTTCAACCAATTGTGCTTCCCACATTACAGTAATGTCATTTAGACCACATTTCCCTAGCTTGTTTATAAGCATGTCATGTGGGACTGTGTCAAAAGTCTTACTAAAATCAAGATATATCACATCTACTGCTTCCCCACTATCCACTAGGCCAGTAACCCTGTCATAGAAGGAAATTAGGTTGGTTTGCCATGATTTAACAAATCGATGCCGTCTATGCCTTATAGCTCAATTATCCTCTAGGTGCTTTCATATTGATTGTTTAATAATTTATTCCACTATCTTTCCAGATATTGAAGTTAGGCTGACTAGTCCATAATTCCCTGGGTCCTCTTTGTTCCCCTTTTCATAGATATGTACAACATATCCTCTGGGACCTCACCCATCCTCCATGAATTCTTGAAGTTAATTGCTGATGGTGCTGTTTCAGCTAGTTCCTTAAGTACTATTGCTAAGTGTAACTCATTTTGTGCCTTAACATTTCTGATTATGTCCCTGCATGCTTGTGCTATTCTTTTGTACTTCTCCTTAGCAATTTGTCCATGCTTTCATTTTTTGTAGGATTCCTTTTTGATTTTTTTTAAATATTTACAGTAAAATACAAAATACCAGAAACCTCTCTAATTGCCACGTTCATAGAAATGCAATATTTTAATATGAAAGTTTTCACACATGAGAAGTTCACTGTGGGGATTTTTTCAACACCTGGAAGCCTCCTTTAATTTCAAGACAACTTTTCATGATGCATTTTTGCGTGTCAAGTGGTTTAGGATTGCTAGAGCACTTTCCTGATAGCTGTGCCAAGCCCACATGGCCAGGGGCATCAGCCTGTGAACAAATTGGGAAACCAGTTATGTGCAGATGACGGCGGAACTTGTCCATAATTCATAGTTCATAACAAAAGAAAAAAGCTTCTTAGGGATTTAGCAAGAGCCCTCACCAAAAATCAATACCATCCAGATAACCTGCTCTGTGAGGTGCAGTATCTAAGCTAGGTCATTAGAACTTTTAAAGGTGGATATTAAACATCATTAAAGAGTCTTTATATCCTTAATGACTAATCTCAGAGAATACAAGGAGTCCACAAAACCCTATTGTGTGTGTTTGTAACTGGAGAAAACGGATTTGGAAAAAGGAGGTGGCTGGCCTAGATCAATGAAGGTGTGTCTAGACATGCCAGCTGACCAAGCTGCAGGGACTTGATAAAAGGATCTGTAGATAGAGTAAATACTTGCGTTCCAGGAAGCAAGTGATATTGCCAGTCTAACCAAAGACTGGTCAGAGAGGGGATTCCTTGTAAAACATACAAGATATTCACTTTTCATGGTTTTCCTCTGTGGTGGTTTACAGAATATTAGTAGCCAGAGGCCAGCTTTGATGGTGGCTGCAGCAGCATCTGTTCACATGCTACACTATGCATGTGTTGCTTTGAAAAAAATCACACAGTGACAAAAGTACTTGGGAGAAATCATACAAGAGTGGCTGACCAGCTCTTCTCTCCCTCTCAGTTTTGTCATCAGTCAGTCAAAACGTGAAGCCAATGGCAATTTTTGGCCACAGTGACGGATTCATACACAATCTCAACATAGTAGTGAGGGAGTTCCCCAGGTCACCAAAAACATTAAGAGTGTGTTTACCAGAGATGTGCAGGAACTGGAAGTTCCATTCTATGAAAAATTTTGCATCTCTGAATTTTCTTTTGTTCCAAATCCGAATGAAAAAAGTCAGAAAGTCATTTCCTGAAAAACAGAAATTTTCAAAGAAATTCCATTTTGGAGGGAACCAAAACGGGATTTTTTTCAAAAATTATGGTCAGGGAGCCAGCCAAGTGGCTGGGCAGCTCAGAGAGCCTACCCACTCATTAGAGGAGCTGCTAGGGAGCTGGAAAACCCAAGGAGCCAGACAGGCATACTGACAGGTCAGCTATCCCTCCTCCAGATTTCCATCAAATCAGCATTTTCCAGTGGAAAGCTGTTCTGCTGGAAAATTTTCAGGCAGCTCTAGTGTTTACCATGGCCCATAAGAAGGATATTTCAGCCACTCCTACCTGTCAACAGCATCATGAAAAGAACAGCCAATGCAGAGTCATTTTCCCTCCCCCAGATAAAGCATGTTATAAAGTGTATTCTTTGCTGCACCAGCTGGAGTGGCTGTTTAAACACACAGAGCAAAGGAACCTAGCACACTACACCCACATACATATCTATGGCTGTTTGATGATTCCACAAAACTGTTTAAAACGGATGATGTTCTTATCAGCAAAGTGATAATGCTCACTTTGCTGTTGGAAAATAGACATCTCTCTGCTCCATCAGAATGAGCTGGAAGTTGATGATATAATACTATCACTGATATGCAGCAGATGTTGCAGAATAATCAACAAATCAAGGGCATGCTGTGATTTCCCCATATTTTTATCTAAAAACACCCTGCCCACTTTCTTGCCTGCAGGACAGAAGGATCCATAGTCAGTGCAAACATAGGTTGATTGACATAGTGCCTGACTCAAGCTCTTTGATACTATATTGATGTCTCTATAAAAGTACCATATTAGAGGTAATTAATTACTTATTTGGATTCCGACAACAGCAGTAGCTGAGTGCCTATGTTAGAGATCTACCCAATCATGCTGCTTGTGGCAGTGTTGTACATCTACTTATCCAGATTTATTTTCTTCATTTGCCTTCTAATTTTAACAGAAAATATTAATATAAGGCACATTTTGGTTTCAAAGAACCCCAAATTACCTTCTGCTTGGAAGTTGTACATTTATGCTATATCAAAAATAGATCTTTATTTTGATTACAGTCATTTTAAAGATGCTGTTTTCATTTTTAAATAAAAAGCTTGGCTGTATTAAACACTTATATATATCCCAGATGTCAAAATAAGTTTATTCTAAGAAGATAAATATTTAAAAAGGGATGTCAGACCTTTCTATGTTGCTGGATAACAAAGTCAAATAACCAAGTGTGTGTTACATTGACTATGAATACTGAAAAATAAGATAATTGACAGATGAAAGTATGTCCTGCTTTGAGCAGGGGGTTGGACTAGATGACCTCCTGAGGTCCCTTCCAACCCTGATATTCTATGATTCTATGTTTTTCAGAAGTGTGAGATATTAGTCCCATAGTAAACAAACACACACAATTCAGCTGGATGACGTAAAGAGGGCCCAGTCCTGTAGTCCTTACTCAGACAAAACTTCCATTGTAGTCAATTGGTATTTTGCATAAGCAAGCACTGAACAAAGACTGAAGGATTGTCCAGATCAATAGGAATTTTGTTAAAACATTTTTAAATATTTACACTGTATATCCATACATTTTGTTTTGATTTTAAGCATTTAAAAGGTTACTTGAATAAACATGGTTGACATTAGGCCCAAGAAATTGAAAACTAAGATCATAGTCCAACTCCAGACAATATTGGATGCTAGAAGAAAAGTAAACAAGAAAGGATATAGCCAGATCCAAATTTTTCTGTAATACTAATGGATAATGGGATTCTTGCAGATAAATATTTTTCATGCATTATGTACAAGTTAAATTAACTAAATTAAAAGTCTTTAAAAATCTATAGAGATTTGTTTGAAAAGATATGGAAAAGCCATAAGGTAATTTTAAATAAACAGAATTAAAACTCCGAGCCTCTGATATTCCACTATATGTTTTATTAAGAACTGTCCATGAAAGAATGGGGTCATTATGCACGTTTTAAAATACAATGAACTGCAGGCTAAAGTAGTCTTTTACCAAAGTGAAATCCCCTTAAGCCGTGTTAAGGAATGCATTTTGATGACACTTGCAATGCTACTGGGTCAGATCCTGAACTTGAGCTTTACCCCAGCTGCATAGTCCAGATAGGCTCTGCAAATGTGGAGTCCTCCATGTAGTATTCTACATAGCCACTAAACCTCTCCCAGATCCCACTCTGTGGAGTTCAAGACTCTCCTCACTGAATGGAATATGTGATAATCTGGGTATTTATTCCAGTGTTTCTAGAAGGTCACAGTGAGAAGGACGGTGTCCTTCTCAGGTGAATCACATTTAGAGAGAGGATTAATGTGTGAATGGTTTGAAGGCAGCTCCTAGTAGACAGCTCAAAAATTAAGCTCTCAGTTGAGGGAAGGAAGCAACCCATCTAGCAAAGATGCCCCCAGTGTTCAAATCAGGGAGGGATAAAACAGTCCCCACTTAGCCACCAAACCCCTACTTCTATGTATTACATATATTATTTTTAAGTTACTCACTCTAGGACCCTGGATCCCATTCCTGCCTCACTTCTCATATAGCTTCACAAGATTACCACTGCTTTAAAGCTGCAATAATTTGTAAAATCCCTGTTCAAGGGAAAGAAGCATGGGGATTATTATCCACTACATAAATAAGCCTACCAAAATACACATGCAACTAGGTACATAATATGTTCTCAGACATGAATAAAGAATTTACATTCAATATCACATGTAAGCATTATATTTACCCTCCCACGCCGTAACATTCAATCTAGCATTTTTTTAAAAATGTATACCAAATCTATGTTTAAATTACATTAAAATTGCAAAGCAAACAAAATAATTCAGGATGTCTCTATATACCATTTAGAAGGTAAGTCAAGTAGGTCATAAACCTCATCTCCTGAAAGACCTCCAAACACCTCCACCCTACTTTTCGTTTCTTACCATTGCCCATATCCACCTAAAATTCTAACAATATCTAACTTTTCCAAATACCTATTGGATTTGGGGGGTATTTTTTACTTTCGTATATCCTATTATGTTGCAGAATGATTTAGTATGAGAAGCAAAGAGAGAGATGAAAGATAGAAATAAAGTATTAAACAACAATCTCCTCATTATCCTTGCTTAATCATGCTAATTTTAGCTCTACTTACTCTAGATAGAAAGGAAAACGGTAGGTTACTTAAATTGCCAATCTTCTGCTACCATGGCCACAGTTTAGTATTATTATTCTGTAATAACAAAACCTATTAGGAGTAAAGATGGAACTGATAGATGTCGAAAAAAGCCCTACTATTTAGTCATTCACACATCATAGTATTCAACTGCAGAAAAATCCAGCATCCACAATTGCCTCAATCTTTCTAGGCATTTCAAAGTTCAGACTCATTTCAAGGCCAAGTAAGTGGGCAGGCTGTGCTTCTTACACCAAATATCTCCATTGGAAACCAAAGACAGTGTGACCTCTGCACCCTGAGAAGCATAAAAAGGCCCGGGAAAAGCAATAACTCCCAGTTCACATTTTACCCAGTGTTTTCATATAACTTCTTCTAGTTAAAACTGAACTTCAACTTCAGTTAATCTGGGGGTGGATTTTTAAAAGATTCAGGCAACTGAAAATGCAAATAGAGACCTAGAGAGATTTTCAAAAGCACCTCCACACTTAAGTTCCATTTAAATCAACAGGAGTTAAGCGTCCAGGCACTTTGGAAAAGCCCGCTATATGCCTATCTGCATCTTTAAGCACCTAAACACCTTCACAAATCTGGCCCCAAGTTCCTTAGGGTATGTCTACACTACGAAATTAGGTCGAATTTATAGAAGTCGGTATTTTAGAAATCTTTTTTATATATTCGAGTGTGTATGTCCCCACAGAAAATGCTCTAAGTGCATTAACTCGGCGGAGTGCTTCCACAGTACCGAGGCTAAAGTCGACTTCTGGAGTGTTGCACTGTGGGTAGCTATCCCACAGTTCCCACAGTCTCCGCTGCCCATTGGAATTCTGGGTTGAGATCCCAATGCCTGATGGGGCTAAAACATTGTCGCGGGTGGTTCTGGGTACATATCGTCAGGCCCCCGTTCCCTCCCTCCCTCCGTGAAAGCAGCAGCAGACAATCGTTTCACGCCTTTTTTCCTGAGTTACCTGTGCAGACGCCATACCACGGCAAGCATGAAGCCCGCTCAGGCAACCGTCACCGTATGTCTCCTGGGTGCTGGCAGACGTGGTACTGCATTGCTACACAGCAGCAGCAACCCATTGCCTTGTGGCAGCAGACGGTACAGTAGCACTGGTAGACATCATCATCATGTCCGAGGTGCTCCTGGGTCACCTCTGTGAGGTCGATCAGGAGTGCCTGGGCAGACATGGGCACAGGGAATAAATTTGGACTGACTTGACCAGGTCATTCTCTTTAGCCCTGCAGTCAGTCCTATTGAACCATCTTATGGTGAGCAGGCAGGCGATACGGATTGCTAGCAGTCCTACTGTACCATCTTCTGCCGAGCAGCCATGAGATGTGGATGGCTTGCAGTCCTTCTGCACCGTCTGCTGCCAGCCAAAGATGTAAAAGATAGATGGAGTGGATCAAAACAAGAAATAGACCAGATTTGTTTTGTACTCATTTGCTTCCCCCCCTCCCCCATCTAGGGGACTCATTCCTCTAGGTCACACTGCAGTCACTCACAGAGAAGGTGCAGCGAGGTAAATCTAGCCATGTATCAATCAGAGGCCAGACCAACCTGCTTGTTCCAATAAGAACAATTACTTAGGTGCACCATTTCTTATTGGAACCCTCCGTGAAGTCCTGCCTGAAATACTCCTTGATGTAAAGCCACCCCCTTTGTTGATTTTAGCTCCCTGAAGCCAACCCTGTAAGCCGTGTCGTCAGTCGCCCCTCCCTCCATCAGAGCAACGGCAGACAATTGTTCCGCGCCTTTTTTCTGTGCGGACGCCATACCAAGGCAAGCATGGAGGCCGCTCAGCTCACTTTGGCAATTAGGAGCACATTAAACACCACACGCATTATCCAGCAGTATATGCAGCACCAGAACCTGGCAGAGCGATACCAGGCGAGGAGGCGACGTCAGCGCCGTCACGTGAGTGATCAGGACATGGACACAGATTTCTCTGAAAGCATGGGCCCTGCCAATGCATGCATCATGGTGCTAATGGGGCAGGTTCATGCTGTGGAACGCCGATTCTGGGCTCGGGAAACAAGCACAGACTGGTGGGACCGCATAGTGTTGCAGGTCTGGGACGATTCCCAGTGGCTGCGAAACTTTTGCATGCGTAAGGGCACTTTCATGGAACTTTGTGACTTGCTTTCCCCTGCCCTGAAGCGTATGAATACCAAGATGAGAGCAGCCCTCACAGTTGAGAAGCAAGTGGCGATAGCCCTGTGGAAGCTTGCAATGCCAGACAGCTACCGGTCAGTTGGGAATCAACTTGGAGTGGGCAAATCTACTGTGGGGGCTGCTGTGATGCAAGTAGCCCACGCAATCAAAGATCTGCTGATATCAAAGGTAGTGACCCTGGGAAATGTGCAGGTCATAGTGGATGGCTTTGCTGCAATGGGATTCCCTCACTGTGGTGGAGCCATAGATGGAACCCATATCCCTGTCTTGGCACTGGAGCACCAAGCCAGTGAGTACATAAACTGCAAGGGGTATTTTCAATAGTGCTGCAAGCTCTGGTGGATCACAAGGGACGTTTCACCAACATCAACGTGAGATGGCCAGGAAAGGTACATGACGCTCGCAACTTCAGGAACTCTGGTCTGTTTCAAAAGCTGCAGGAAGGGACTTTATTCCCAGACCAGAAAATAACTGTTGGGGATGTTGAAATGCCTATATGTATCCTTGGGGATCCAGCCTACCCCTTAATGCCATGGCTCATGAAGCTATACGCAGGCAGCCTGGACAGTAGTCAGGAGCTGTTCAACTACAGGCTGAGCAAGTGCAGAATGGTGGTAGAATGTGCATTTGGACGTTTAAAGGCACGCTGGCGCAGTTTACTGACTCGCTTAGACCTCAGCGAAACCAATATTCCCACTGTTATTACTGCTTGCTGTGTGCTCCACAATATCTGTGAGAGTAAGGGGGAGACGTTTATGGCGGGGTGGGAGGTTGAGGCAAATCGCCTGGCTGGTGGTTACGTACAGCCAGACACCAGGGCGGTTAGAAGAGCACAGGAGGGAGTGGTACGCATCAGAGAAGCTTTGAAAACCAGTTTCATGACTGGCCAGGCTACGGTGTGAAAGTTCTCTTTGTTTCTCCTTGATGAAACCCCCCACCCCTTGGTTCACTCTACTTCCCTGTAAGCTAACCACCCGCCCCTCCTCCCTTCGATCACCGCTTGCAGAGGCAATAAAGTCATTGTTGCTTCACATTCATGCATTCTTTATTCATTCATCACACAAATAGGGGGATGACTACCAAGGTAGCCCAGGAGGGGTGGTGGAGGAGGGAAGGAAAATGCCACACAGCACTTTAAAAGTTTACAACTTTAAAATTTATTGAATGACAGCCTTCTTTTTTTGGTGCAATCCTCTGTGGTGGAGTGGCTGGTTGGCCAGAGGCCCCCCCACTGCATTCTTGGGCGTCTGGGTGTGGAGGCTATGGAACTTGGGGAGGAGGGTGGTTGGTTACACAGGGGCTGTAGTGGCAGTCTGTGCTCCAGCTGCCTTTGCTGCAGCTCAACCATACACTGGAGCATACTGGTTTGATCCTCCAGCAGCCTCAGCATTGAATCCTGCCTCCTCTCATCACGCTGCCGCCACATTTGAGCTTCAGCCCTGTCTTCAGCCCGCCACTTACTCTCTTCAGCCCTCCACCTCTCCTCCCGGTCATTTTGTGCTTTCCTGCACTCTGACATTATTTGGCTCCCCACATTCGTCTGTGCTTTGTCAGTGTGGGAGGACAGCATGAGCTCAGAGAACATTTCATCACGAGTACGTTATTTTTTCTTTCTAATCTTCACTAGCCTCTGGGAAGGAGAAGATCCTGTAATCATTGAAACACATGCAGCTGGTGGAGAAAAAAAAAAGGGACAGTGGTATTTAAAAAGACACATTTTATAAAACAGTGGCTTCACTCTTTCAGGGTAAACCTTGCTGTTAACATTATATACATAGCACATGCGCTTTCGTTACAAGGTCGCATTTTGCCTCCCCCTACCGCGTGGCTACCCCCTCAACCCTCCCCCCTCCCCGTGGCTAACAGCAGGGAACATTTCTGTTTAGCCACAGGCAAACAGCCCAGCAGGAACGGGCACCTCTGAGTGTCCCCTGAAGAAAAGCACTCTATTTCAACCAGGTGACCATGAATGATATCTCACTCTCCTGAGAATAAAACAGAGAGATAAAGAATGGATGTTGTTTGAACGCCAGCAAACATACACTGCAGTGCTTTGTTGTACAATGATTCCCGAGTACGTGTTACTGGCCTGGAGTGGTAAAGTGTCCTACCATGAAGGACACAATAAGGCTGCCCTCCCCAGAAACCTTTTGCAAAGGCTTTGGGAGTACATCCAGGAGAGCCACGAATGCCAGGGCAAATTAATCCTTTCACATGCTTGCTTTTAAACCACGTATAGTATTTTAATAGGTATACTCACCGGAGGTCCCTTCTCCGCCTGCCGGGTCCAGGAGGCAGCCTTGGGTGGGTTCGGGGGGTACTGGCTCCAGGTCCAGGATGAGAAACAGTTCCTGGCTGTCAGGAAAACCGGTTTCTCCGCTTGCTTGCTGTGAGCTATCTACAACCTCCTCATCATCATCATCTTCTTTGTCCCCAAAACCTGCTTCCGTGTTGCCTCCATCTCCATTGAAGGAGTCAAACAACATGGCTGGGGTAGTGGTGGGTGAACCCCCTAAAATGGCATGCAGCTCATCATAGAAGCGTCATGTTTGGGGCTCTGACCCGGAGCGGCCGTTCGCCTCTCTGGTTTTCTGGTAGGCTTGCCTCAGCTCCTTCAGTTTCACGCGGCACTGCTTCTGGTCCCTGTTATGGCCTCTGTCCTTCATGCCCTGGGAGATTTTGACAAAGGTTTTGGCATTTCAAAAACTGGAATGGAGTTCTGATAGCACGGATTCCTCTCCCCATACAGCGATCAGATCCCGTACCTCCCGTTCGGTCCATGCTGGAACTCTTTTGCGATTCTGGGACTCCATCATGGTCACCTGTGCTGATGAGCTCTGCATGGTCACCTACAGCTTGCCACGCTGGCCAAACAGGAAATGAGATTCAAAAGTTCGCGGTTCTTTTCCTGTCTACTGGCCAGTGCATCTGAGTTGAGAGTGCTGTCCAGAGCGGTCACAATGGAGCACTCTGGGATAGCTCCCAGAGGCCAATACCGTCAAATTGTGTCCACAGACCCCAAATTCAACCCAGCAAGGCCGATTTAAGCACTAATCCACTTGTCAGGGGTGGAGTAAGGAAATCGATTTTAAGAGCCCTTTAAGTTGAAATGAAGGGCTTCATCGTGTGGACAGGTGCAGGTTTACATCGATTTAACGCTACTAAATTCGACCTAAAGTCCTAGTGTAGACCAGGGCTTAGTAAGAACCCACAGTTCTTATTCAGAGAGGACAATGAAAGCAGCAGCATACGGGAAAGAGACAATAGACTAGAAGTTAGGCAGACCAGAAACCCCATTAAGGTCAGTGTCTGACAACTATCAAAATACATTTTATTGGATCAACTTCTGCTGGTGAGAGACAAACTCTCGAGCTACACAGAGTTTCAGCTATCTGTTTGAACAGATAGTTTAAGCTCTGTGTAACTCAAAAGCTTGTCTCTCACCAACAGAAGTTGGGCCAATAAAAGATATTACCTCACCCACCTTGTCTCTCTAATAGCCTGGTACCAACACCGCTACAACACCACTGCATACAACTATCAAAATGTCATCTTTGGAACTTGCTCTCATAAAGCTTCACATTTCTGCTACTGTGCATATCAACTGAGACACAGTGGCTGCCATTACTACCGATTCCACATAGTAGTCGCTGAGATATAGCAGTTAATTTTTTATTCCAAGTAATGATCGAACTACAATATCTCAGATGCTGTTTCATTGATGGCAATCATTATACCTGGGTATATATGGCTGCTGTGTGTCAAACTATCAGTGGAATCTGAGCTGAAGATACACCCATTCCCTGGAGGCATACCCCAGTACAATGATGATCTCAGGGCAAAGAACCAACACAGTGGTTCCTGTGGACCCTGCTAGCAATGCAGGGTGCATGGTCAGAAGCCTTACACTGTGTTGATCCCTGTCTGTGGTTTTCAATCTATTGGGGCTGTTGGCTGCTTATGTAATTTACATTCCGCCTTCATGTTGGTCTAACTGACGCCAGCAGACAGGCCAAGCACACAGCATGTCCAAGATCAGAGAGTGTAAAAGTGAGCTTTACACAGCTCTTACATCATCCATATTTCACTTGTGTGCTCTCTGCTTGTAGCTGAAAATCCGTCTCTTTATATATAGGTGGGTGGGGAGTTGAGATAAGATAACTATTGGGTGGCTGGATTGGATTGTGTTGTGTGAATGGGGATTACTGAGTGTGGGGAGGCTAAAAGGGGACAAGCGAGGGCCTAAGGGAAAGTTACTGGGGGCTAATTTAGTGTGCCAGGTGTGGACAAAGAATAATTCAGTTGAAAAATCAATGGAGTTTTACTGTTATAAAGTCAGTGAGAGATCAGAATTATTTTTAAAATTCTTCTGAGTCAAAAAAGTAGGATTGCAAATAATGTTGAACAATTTGGTTTGGCAATTTTTTGAATAATAGGAAAACTCAGATTCACTTTTAGAGACTGATTTTTCAGGCTAGCGTCATTCAACAAACATTTGGTACTCACTGCATTGTTGGCACAAGTAACTGCAGGAGCAAATTTGTACCTGCAATGATACTTTTATAATTAATTCTAATTAATGTCACTGAAATAGCCAATCTTCTAATATGCAGGAACAATCAGGCAGACAGACATGTCGGTGACATAAATTTGGCCTTCAGGGCATGCTGCAGAAAACATCAATTTAATAGGGCCTCTGGGGAATGCTGAAGGTATGGGACTCTGGATAGAGTTGAAGGGGTTTTGCTGCTGTGCTTATTAGCTGGTATGCTATTTTTAAAAATTCTAATGGTACTGCTGAGTGAACTTTTTTTAAATTACAATCATAGGCCAAGATACTGCACCAAGTTGGACCCAGGTGTACAGATAGTCCTTCATGGAGTCCCATTGCTCCTGGATAATCCAAAGCATAATGCTTCACAGAATCCAGGCCACAGTATTTACAGATGATATTACATTCTATAACAACAGTGATTCAGCCACTGTCACACTACAAGCTAGCAACAGTGACCAAGTAAACATTGTGACTGCAGTTGCACACCATAATGGGGGCAGCTGGCTGGCAGCTGCTACTGATATTTTAAGCACATACTGTCTGCCACTAGATGCCTGAAGCAAGCAAATAGGTCCCACAACCACCCAGCCTAGTGATGAATTAACATGTAATTGGCCCTACCAAAAAATTAAGGAGCATTGTAGAATAACTAATAAATCCCTGTAGGCTACAGATTGCAATCACTGCACATTAAATAACATGCTAGTCTGCTGTAAAAGAGATGGAAAACACTATATAAGCTAGAGCAATTACAGCTGCAGATGTAGCTCTCTGCCTAATTCAGTGACTGCTGCATAGTAAATGCTGACCGACACACAACTGAGTGCAAACTAGCTACATTAATGTGGCAAGCATGAAAGACCAATAGAAATCACTGCTGAGTAGCACAGAAACCTGCACTGACCATGAGACTCAGTTGCATTGCACTAACTTGATTTTTTTTTAAGTTGAAATACATATTGTGAAATATCAGTGCAGTAATACTCTAAAAGAAATTGAGTGCTGACAACACAAAACATATTCCAACCACATTCAGCAGCGGTAATTGTAATGATAATAGTTCCATTATTATTTTAAAAAATAAACATTCCACACAACAACCTTAGACCCACTATCTCACAAGACAGAGTTCTTTGTCCCAGTATTCACACTGCATCCATTCCCTGTTCACTGAAATCCCAATCCCAGAGGCGGAGACTGCACTATTAGGTGCCCTTTTAAATATGGATTACAGCGTCGTCATGTGGATCCATGTGTCTAGTTAATATGCATGGATGTCATGGGTAGTAGTAATGCTCACTCTGTTATATTGTAAAATGGTTGAATGTTAGGTTGTCCCATTTATAACAACAAGGCTACTCTCATAAAAAAAAAAACTGGCAAAACTGAAGTTGATAGGTTCCCAGGGTTCACTGAAATGCCCAACCAGTCCCTATTTCTGTGTTTTCAAAAAATGTTGACTATAGCATTTTTAACAAGTCTCTGAAGCACAATATCATTACATGGGCAACTGTGGAGTGTGATGAAGTATAGCCCTTGGCATTTTCTATTCACCAAGATTCTATTACAGCCAATGAATCTGACAGAAATCCATACACAAGTTATATATGCAGGAATATAAATACTGCAATGCTAACATTAGAGTACAGCCTGAATGGATTCACACTGTTCACATTTGCAGCACTGGATCACAAAATGAGACTCTGGGAATATGACAAGTACTTGTAGTCTGTGTTGGATGGGTTTGGATACCAACACTGCCTATTTAACCATGATTTCATGCTTCTTTGAGCAGAGTATCTGACAGCATCTATGTCATACTACAAGTATGAAGATTGCTCATGTCAAGCACGGGAAATTTGTTTGCCTTTATAGGAGCCCAGTTTAATTTTTCAATGACCATTCCTCCTACTTGTCCCCATTACCATGTTATTTATATGTAAGGGCTTCTCTGGATAGGCCTAGTTGCCCCAGCTTTCTTGTTGACACGGGTATTGTAATATTAGTGGGAGTCACCAGATGGCACTACTACCCATAGGGTTATAATAGTTCTTATTTACATCAAGGTATAAAAAGTTAATCAGTGAAGAAATGCCACTTTTTAAACTTCTTTTTACTTTATTTATTTAAGTTGAAAATATCACTAGTTTATCACTAAAATATCACTGCTCTGCCTTAGTGTTTCTCTCTGTCTGACCGATGCCTTAGATACAGACCCACTGCCTACATGCTACAACTACATGAACATACAAAACATTAGAAGGTACTAAAACCTTGCATGATCTCAGAAACCTTTTCATTGTAAAGGAGGAACTAAGAAAAAAAATCATCAGAATTATGGGGTTTGTTGGAGTTCAGCTACCCAGAATGAATTGGGAAAGCATGATTTTTTTATTGATTTTTTTATGAACATTGGAAGAAATTCAAACAGCAGGGGCCTCATTTTAAGGGTCCACTAAAATAGAAAAAGGCGAAAGAAAAATGCTGTTATTTGCTAAACTGGGTTGAGGAGAAAGTTAGAAACATTTATAGTATTTAAATGGACATGTCAACTGAAGAGAAGAAATGGCACATTACAATAGGTCTGGTCTACACTTAAAATGCTGCAGCTGCATTGCTGTAGCACCTAGTGTAGACACTATCTAGTCAAGGCAATGGATTCTCCCATTGGCGTAGATAATCTAACTCTTCAAGAGATGACAGCTAGATTGACAGAATTCTTCTATCGACCTAGCAGGGATTTAGGTCAGCTTAACTACACCACACAAGGGTGTGGCTTTTTCAAACCCCTGACCAAAGTAGTTAAACCGATCTAATGTTTTTGTGTAAACCAGGCCTACGTCTGTTATTACAGTGTAAATTACACCTGACTCCAGAGGTTACTGTTACAACATTTTTTACACACGCACACACACACACACTACTTTCAAGGCACTTTACAATTCTGTCCCTCCCTACTGATCATTTTTATCTCACTGTAATATTGTAGGTATTTTTGTTGTGCTTATTGCCACCTAGCGGCCAATGTGAGCCCTGGTCTACACTGGGGGGGGGGATCAATCTAAGTTACGCAACTTCAGCTACGTGAATAACATAGCTAAAGTCGATACACTTAGATCCACTTACCATGGTGTCTTCATTGCGGTGAGTCAACTGCTGCCACTCTTCCTCGATTCCACCTGCGCCTCTCATGGCAGTGGAGTACAGGAGTCGACAGGAAAGTGCTTGGGGGTTGATTTATCGCGTCTAGACTAGACGCGATAAATTGATCCCTGCTGGATTGATTGCTGCCCGCCAATCCAGTGGGTAGTGTAGACATACCGTGAGAATACCTGTTTATTATTAGAAGCCCTAAGACAGTACTGAGTATGCTCCAGCAGAGGGTGGGAAGAGTGTGGAAGTTTTTTCTAAGATGGGGGATGATTAGTTATCTATGCAAACTTGTACCAGAATAAAAGATGTTTCTCAATTCTAATCTGTTTTGGGTCTCCATATACTATATTGGTGATGAGGATAAACTGAAAAACAACCACTAGCAAGTTCTGCACACTGTGTAAGTGACCACCTTTTTTACTGAAAAGAAAAAGGGCTGCAAATGGAAAAATGGAAGTGTATGATGCAGAGTGGGAGGACTGGATTCAGTACTCCGAGGGAGACTCTCAGTATTTCATTGCAAATTATATAGAGGATGATAACAAGAACCGTGCTATTTACTTGAGAGTTTGTGGAGAAAAGAACAATGATTTAATTATAAGTTTGGTGGCGCTGGATAAGTCCAGTCCAAATCCTTTGATAAGCTGGTTAAAGTTGTCACGCAGCATCATAACCCTGCGCCATCTGAGATTGTGCAGCGTTTTAAATTTAACAGTTCCTCTCACCAACCTGGAACATCTGTGGCAGTTTATGTTGCAGAACTGTACCATTTGTCAGAGCACTGTGGTTCTGGAGATGCAGCTTGGCATTTAATGTAAGATAGACTTGTCTATGGTACCAGTGATGAAAGAATTCAGAGACATCTGTTGGCAGAGTCCTCCTTAGATTTAAAAATAATAATAAAATAAAATAAAGCTCTGGAAACAGCACAAGGCATGGACGTAGCTGAACAGCATGTTTGGATGTACAGAGAAGCACTAAGCAGCATGTAGCAGCATGTAGATAGCTAAACAGTTGCAAGCATGATACACAAATTATCCAGCATTCCACACAAAGCACATAAATCTTTAAGTACCTCCTTAAGAACATATAAAATTGCTTTAGAAGTGGGGAGAAACATGACCATATCGACTGACCATACAAGGATACAGGGTGCTGGGTTTGCCGGAAGTGATGTCATCTCGCAAAAGTGCACCTTAAAAACAGATACATGCAAGGGGAAAAGTGGATCACAAAACAGAGGTTTATCACATTGCAGAGGAAGAGGAGGAGCCAGAAGCAGAGGAATCGGTGTATAATATGTTTAATAGTAACAGCAAAAACCAAAAGGAGGAGCCACTGCAAGCAGATATTACAATTAATAAACAAAGAGACTGATATAGGAGCTTCTTTGTCTATAATCAGTGTGGTTACTTATCACCAGTTCTGGCCAAAGGAGAATACACCACAGCTGGGAGCAGCAAATGTAGTGTTACTTACATATACAGGAGAACAAGTTCCAGTGAGAGGCATTGTCAGTGTGGCCCAGGACCAGAAGCTATGCTTATCTTTAGTAGTACTGAAGGGGAAAGGTCTGAGCTTCATGAGATAAGTGTTGATACTTTAACCAGTCTTAACTGGGCAGACATCAATCATTTCCATACACCAAGCATAGAAACACTTTTCTTCTTCTTTCTTCTTCCTTCTTTCTTCTTTTTCTTCTTCTAGAAGACAGAGCTGTTCAGGGATGTTCTTTATAGTCTGAAAGGGGTCAGTGCCAGAACTTACTTGGATCCAAATGCTAAACCATGTTTCTTTAAGCCAAATCCAGTACCCTATGTCATGTGACATAAGATAGATCAAGAACTGGACAGACTACAGTCAGCTGATATTATTGAGCCTATCCATATTTTCAGACTGGTCTGCTCCTATTGTCCCAGTGTTGAATTCAGGAGTGAGGATACATGGGGACTACACGGTCAATCACGTGGCCAAGTTAGACGCATGTCCACCCCGCAGGAGAGAAGACATGTACTCTACCATATCAGCAGGAGGGACCTTCACAAAAATCAATCAATTTAATTACGGGATACCTCCAAATTGCTCTGGACAATAGATCTAAAATGTAATGATCAATAATCCCAAAGGGTTGTTTCATTATAACTGCCACCCATTCAGAGTGTCACCAGCTCCAGGTGTTGACAATTAATTCCAAGGTATAAAAATTTATTAAGATGTTTTAAAAAAAAAGTGAACGGTACAGAGTTTAAGTATAGAAGTTTCTGGTTATCAGGGAATAATGTACAGATTATCAAGGGGTGCGAAGTTTGGTTTAAGATCGGATGGCGTAAGGAATACATAAGCTGCAATATCCCCAATTGGGGGTAGAAGATTAATGGGTCAAAGTACAGACATTGAGATATGAGGGTATGTTGTTTATAATTGCTATGTTCGGGTGTGGAGTATAATGTGTGGATCCAATGATGAGGATGGATTGACTCTCATTTGGTGAGATTTAACATTCAGTGGTTCCAGTTCATATGGTCCAACAGACAAGGTCTCTTGGTCCCTTTCTCGTAGTCGATGCATGATGTCGCTCCGGCTCATGAATCCTGGTACTGTCTGTAGCCGGTGATGTGTTTGTACACTGTGTTTGGTGTAAATGTCCCTGGACCATCAGATGGTGTCTGAGACCATGAGGCACCGCATGAGCCATGTGTATCGTCGACTGATCCCGCAGGTCCTCAGCATATGCTTGTTGCAGGGGTCCCAGGCACCCAGGACTCCCATGATCAGGGCGTCAATCTGCACTTCGTAGCCCTTCGCTCTCAGGGTGTCAGCCAGGGGAGCGTACTTTTCCAGCTTACGAGCTCAGGCTTCAAGAAAGGCCAGGGTCCTGTTCTCAAAGGAGACCATTATGTCAATGAGGATGATCTTTTTCTGGGCCTCGTCAGGGACGACAACGTCAGGTCGTAGCTGGCTGTCAATACCAGGGCTGGCGCAGTTCATGGCGATCTCCCCCAGGTGTGGTGTGATGGCTTTCACCAGGCGGTTCTGGATGGCATTGTGGCACAGCTGCCAGACTCTGGAGTGGGGCTTGCAGCTACATAGGATGTGGGGCAGGGTCTCATTGTAGTAGCCACACTTCCTGCAATGCTTCTCTCGGTTCCTGTGGTAGACGGCTCCGTTAAGCGGGACGCAGTTGAGCCGGGCATGGTGGATGAACCACCAGTCAGCGAAATGGGTGAAGCCACCCCTGGTGAGGAAGTGGTTGCTGGCATCCCATTTGCTGGTCAATTCGAAGACTTTATCCTGTTCTGGTTTACGCTTCGGGGTTTCCATGTACAATGAGTGGACGGCAGCCTTCAGGGTCCTCTCCAGCATGCCCCGGCACTCAGGGTGACGATGGTGTTGTCGAACCTGATTTGTGGCATCAGGACTCCCAGCTCATGGTGCTCCTTGTGCCACTCCTGGCAGCAGCCGACGCACTTCCCCAGGCGACGCATGGCGTTGCAAGCGTGGGACCATAGCGAAGCGATGTCGCCCCCGTCCCATCCAAATTTGCCATCCAGGGAGCTGCTCAGGAAGGTGGCGATGTCTTGGTTGGAGGGGTTTATCACGTCACACAGGGCGTTCGCTACAATGTTCCTTACCGTGGCATCGGGACACGTCAGCAGGTGGAAGTGGGGTTTTTTACCCACAAAAGCTTGTCCCCAAATAAATCTGTTAGTCTTTAAGGTGCCACCGGACTCCTCATTGTTTTGTGGATACAGACTAACACGGCTACCCTTCAGATAAAAAGAAAGACCTAGAGACCCCCATTGTTGTCTCAAATGCAGAGAATGGTTACAAGTAGTTGGACAGAGAGGGTAAGTACAGCACTCCAAATGCAGTCTCAGTGTCCAAGACGAGTGATTATTATTAAGGTCCTGGATGATCATACATCCAGTCAGTAGGCCAGTGGAGCTAAACTTTTTACATGAAGCACATTCTGGCATTGTACACATGAATGTGTTTGCAAGCAATTATGTGTGATGGTCAGGAATGGATCAGGAGATCAAAACTATTGTGCAACACTGTGTGGTTTGCCAATCCAGACACCATGCTCCACCAAAAGTTCCTTTGCACCCACTCGAGTGGCCTCAGCAACCATGGTGAGGCTTCATGTAGATTAGGTTTGCTCATGTACAGGGAAAATGTTTTTAATAATTGATGCTCATTCAAAAAATGGATTGAGGCACACATAATGCCCTCCTCTACAGCCCAGGCTACAACTGATAAACTTCAGTGTACATTTTTCACTTTTGGATTGCCTGAGATAGTAGTGAGGGACAATGGTACTCAGTTCACTGGTGCTGTATTTCAAGAATCAATGAAATAAAATAGCATAAAACACATTAGAATGGTGCCCTTTGCCCCCTTCTTCAAATGGCCTAGCTGAGCGGGCAATGCAAATCATAAGAAGTTGGAATATGGTAGCATGGAAGCCAAACTGGCCAGGCTTGTTTTCTAGTGTAGCATGACAACACAAGCCACAACAGGAAAGTCATCTGCAGAACTCTTAATGGGAAGGAAACTAAGAACTCATCTGGACTCCCTACACTACGATGAAACTGCTAAGATGAAGGAAAAGCAACACAGCACAAATTTCATATTATGATGTTTGAACGTCACCAAGAACATTAGGTGTAAGTAATACAGTATAGGCTCTTAATTTTCACAATGGCCCTCACTGGTTATCAGGTCGCCTCATAGCACAGACAAGACCACTTTCTTGGGTGATTGAGTTACCAGATGGGAGGCAAATTCATTGACATCACAATCAAGTTCTTTTGCATTGCTACGAGGAGTTACTGTAGAGAATTCTCATTTGGATAGAGATACCAGTGTTATGGAGTCATTACACTACCCAGTTGCTACATCCCAAAATAGTGAGATGGGTGAGGACCCCAAACCAAGCACTATAGCAGCCTTGGAAGTTAAGCCTGAAGAGATATGGTATGATTAGCTTTTGCACCAGCTACTGATCAAGGACCACAGGTGTCTTCACTGTGTTAGTCCAAAAGATCTCCCAAACCTAGAGACAGACTGGATTTGTGGTAGTAGGGCAATTGCGCTAGAGAGGGCAGAATAATCCCTTGTAATTGCTTGAGGATTAGGATGTTTTGTTTTGTTTTTTGTTATGAGTTTGGTTTTAAGTTTTACTACTAATAATGTAAAGGGGAGGAGTGTACTGTTGTAGATATTTATGTTATGTTTATTGTCATCTGGTAGCCAATATGAGAATACCTATTGACTGTTAGAAGCCCTATCACTGTACTGAGCATGCTCCAGCAGGTTCAAAGGGGTTGCGGGGGCGGAGGGTTGTGAGGCAGTTTGTCCAAGACGAAGGTTGATTAGTTGTCTATATGAATATGTACCAGAATAAAAGATCTCCTTTCTCAGTTCTAATCTGTTTTGGGCCTCCATATACTACACTCACTATTTAGTGTCAGAAAATAGATTTTCCTTCTGAAAAGATGAGAGTGTTCTGCTACAGTACATCCAGGAAAAGACCAGCAAGCTTCCTGGCTTTGGGATACTTGGAGTTTTCCACACATAATGCACCAAAACTTTCACTGGTGTGCACTTGTGCTGCTCCATTGAACCACATCAATTTACACCAGCTGACATTCTCACCTTCAGTATTGCAGGCAATCAGTGCTGGCAGCATGAGGTCCCTTGATACGATCACTGAACACAGCTATTGGTGATGAACCACCATTACAGTCATTCCTCAGAGTTTCTGAAAACAAACATTCCTGAATCATCAATGCATGTGCAGTCAGCACACACACAAACAAAATAGTGCAGCAGAGAAGTAAAGGCTCTTTGTCTTTGTGGTAAGTAGCATTTTAGTAGTACATTATTAATTCCATCAGGAAGTGAAAGTTATTTTAGCCTCACGCTGTTTCATTTTGTGTCTAAGATCCCTGAGGTGTCGTGAATGCAACACACAAACAGTATATCAGATGCCTAGCCTGCATATCTACTTTCAAGGTAGTAGCCTAGTGTATTAATTCCATCTGCAAAATTGTGGGATCATACACAGACCAAAGGCAATGAAGAGCTTAATTTAGCTACCTACCTTATGTATGGAGAATGAGACATAGAGACTCTGGATTCAAAGTTTTTCAAACTTTAGCACCTGCAAACCCATGAGAATGGGTTCTTAAAAAACCACCATATAAACACCCCTTTAAAGACACTTCCAGCCAAAATTGGAAGGATTTGCACAGCTCTACCCTTGGGCACACAAGGAAGTTCCAAGCTTGATTATATTACCCCATTTCCAGTTGCACTGCAAAGAGGAAACAAGTCATAAATAATTTCATGTCACAGATGTGATCTGAATAGGTTTTAAACTATGCTAAACTACATGAAAGAAAACAGGCCCCTCAGTGCAAACAATTTAACCATAACAGGCTAGCCAGAAGGTGTGCACACTTAGTGAGACGTCAGTGACAAAGTATATCATTTATGTGTTAAAGTAGTACACATTCTCCCACTTGCTTTTAAGGCTGCTGCTCCCAGATGGGCAAAACCAGTTGCATATCTTCCACACTAACCTCTGCCCAGTATTTTTATTTATTTAGTGTGATAGGCTAAGTTCTGTTCTGCTTGTGCTTCAGACATAGAAGAAATATTGCCAAAGACAGTGAAGCATCAGTTTACCGATTAAATGCTACTTTGAAATAAATGCATCCGATGAAGTGAGCTGTAGCTCACGAAAGCTTATGCTCAAATAAATCGGTTAGTCTCTAAGGTGCCACTAGTACTCCTTTTCTTTTTGCAAATACAGACTAACACGGCTGCTACTCTGAAATTTGTAATAAATGGATATTTAACTATTTTATTTGGTAGCTGGAATTAAGTGGAGTTTATAGCCCTGATCCTCAGAGAGAGTTTGTCTTTCTCCCAGCAGAGTTGTTCTTAAACCACTTGTCCATAGGTTCTCCATATTATGCTAGTAAAATATTTTACTGTGAATTGTCTTATCTCAGAACTATCAAAGGCTCCTAAAATTTTCTATTCCAGATTAAACTCGAAAGCAATATCTACACTGCAGCTGGGGGTGTGATTTGCAGCTCATATAGATGTACCCACACTAGCTTTAATGTAGCTAGCTCACTAAAATTTGCAGGGAGGATAGTGCTGCATGGGCCGTACAAGTGAGTACATACCGGGGTGGGGAGTCAGGCAGGCTTGTGCAGCCAGCACTGAAGCCCACACTGCTACATCCTCACTGTTCTTTTCAGCAAGCTAACTACATTAAAGTCAGTGTACATGGGTGCCAGGTATCATAGGCAGCAGTAGGCTGTGCCTTCCCAAACAGCCTAGTGTGGCCCTGCCCACATTCCGCCCTCAGGCCAGACCCCACCTGTGGTTCCTAGAGCGCTCTGCCTTGGCTGGCCCAGGCTGGCTGGCCTGCCTCCCACAAGGAGTCGGGATGGCTGAGTCACCCGGAGCCACAGGGCCGGGAGCACTGTCACCTGGCGTGCCAGGGCTGGGGCCTCACCCCCTAGCTGCCCAGAGCTGGGGCTAGGGGCCGCGGTGGAGGTGCTTTGGGCTCCTGCAGGGGAGGGGGGAAAAGAAGTGGGGGCAGATGGGGAGGGACGGGGTCTTGAGCACAAGAGGAAGGGCGGAGGCTAGCCTCCCCCAATGGCCAGGTCACTGGTCGCCAATGCTAGTGTAGGTATATCTACATAAGCTACAAATCACACCTCTGGCTATGGTGCAGACATGCCTTAAGATCCGGCATAGGAGCTGCCAGCTTTGTATTTCAAACATCTTTTGTGTTGCCCAAGCTGTAAAGTTTTTTCAGTTTTTGTACTAATGAACGATGTACTGTATGAAGATGTTGTCATTGTACTGAAGAGTTCTGCTAACATAATAAAATAAAAGGCAACCATTTATTCCTGAAAACTTCTCTGCAATTCCATCCACTCAAGCTGTCAATTAAAACTTTATTTTACTGTCAATCCAACACCAAATTCATAGGGGAAGAGTCTTCTGACTTCAGATGCATGGTATAACAAAATTTCTGAGTGACACCTTAACAAAGGAAACATTCTGGTACCCATCTATTGTCTTTTTAAAGACGACATTGCATGAATATTTGTGCAAGGATATTTAAAATTTTGCTTTTTAATATGGTGCCCCAAAATGCAGTTAACTATTGACTTTGGACTAGATCTCTGTCTGTAACTGAGCTGCTGTTCAGTGTACAGTTTGGGTATAGAGAGAAAGGGGACTCTATGCCATGATTCAGCACCCTGATACTTACCACAACTGGGGTGAAACCAGCCTTTAGTGTACCTTAGACCAGTCTTCCCCTAAATTACACCATCTAGTGCAGCCTCCCTGGGAACCGCTCTGAGTAAATCATACTCTGGCTCTGTCCGCAGCTCTCCCAGGAACTTCCCCATATGCCTGGGATTCCCACTTACGGAATTCTGCCTACAATCAGGGGAATCCCCAGCTGCCCTGTTTGGGAACAAAGATCCATCCTTTGTGTTGCTAGTATGGGGCAAGCCAAAGACCAGGATTTGGCCCTTTTTATCAGAGTCTTACCTGGTCTTTGCAAATATACAACAGCAAATAGATTACCCAAGTTATTTTATAGATCAGTCAAGTAGAATCTGATAAAAACCCATAAAATACAGCTTCAGTTTGGAAATACCATGAGACACTTAAAACTGAATTTCTCCTTCCATATCTATTGCACTTAATTCCCTGCCCTTGCAGGGGCCTTGGACTGTGATGCCACTCTGTCCCTTTTATTCTCTACTTCCACTCTGTCCCTCTTATTCTCTACTTGTGGCACCTAATAGTTTAGTCTCCTGTGGGCTTATTTTGGTCATTGTGTATAGAGTATGGGTGCGGGGTGTTGTCAGTGGCCTGTGCTATACAGGAGGGCAAACTATTTAATCTGGTGGCCCCTTCTGGCCTTAAACTCTATGACTATTACTTTGTAAAATATATTAAATAAAATTACTATTTTGTGTATTTATTAATCAAACATGTTAAACACATTTTAATTTTCTTGAAAGTAGTCTAAGAAAGTATAGCCAAAGAGCCAACTCAACCTCAATTAGTTGCAATGAGAAGGTATCAATAACAATATTCGTGTATTTTTTAAAACGATATTGTCAACTGCAGTAATTGTAGATTAACTTTGTTCACTAAGGGCACAATCCTGCACCACAGAAATCAATGATGAAACTACTACTGGCTTTAGTGGTGAAGGATCAGGCCTCAATACTGTATTAGACTGTCCAAGTTAATACTTAATATCGTAAAAGCATAGTTCATTAAGGGTATCATTTTTAAAGAGCTTAAGTGACTTAAGAGTAGGGTTGCTAGGTGTCCAGTTTTGATCGGAACATCCAGTTGAAAAGGGATCCTGCCAGCTTCAGTCAGCATTGCTGACCGGGCCGTTAAAAGTCAAGTCGGCGGAGCTGGTAGGCTCCCTACCTGGCTCTGCGTGACTCCCGGAAGCAGCAACGTGTCCCTCTGGCTCTGAGCGCAGAGGCAGCCGGGGGGCTCCACACACTGCCCCACCCCATGCGCCAGCTCTGCAGCTCCCATTAGTCAGGAACCACAGCCAGTGGGAACTGTGGGGGTGGCGCCTGCGCATGGAGGCAGTGCACACCACACAGAGCCACTTGGCCACCCCTACGCTTAGGAGCTGAGGGACATGTCATCACTTCTGGGGACCCCCCTGAGGTAAACACCGCCTGCAGCCCACACCACAACACCCTGCCCCTCCCCAGAGCCCCCTTCTGCACCCTGAAGCCCTCATTTCTGCCCCCCCCCGGAGTCCCTACTCCTAGCTGGAGCCCTCATCCCCTCCTGTACCCCAACCCCCTGCCCCAGACCGGTAAAAATGAGCGAGTGAGTGAGGGTGGGGGGACAGTGAGCAATGGGGGGGGTGGAGTGAGTGAGGGGGCAGGGCCTTGGAAAAGGGGGAAGGGGCAGGCCAAGGGTGTTCGTTTTGTGCATTAGAAAGTTGGCAACACTACTTAAGAGCCTAATTCCCATTGATTTTCAATGAGACTTCAGCTCCTAACGGTCTAAGTAATTTTTATAATGGAATTTATGCTCCTAAAGCACTTTGTAGCTTTTGAAAATTTTGCTCCAAAACATTTGTTTCAAAATAAAGTTATGATTGAAAAGACAAATGAGTTGCTTCAAGTTTTTCTATATTGAAATGTAATACTGTACTTATAAAACAAATATTTGGAAGCTAGAAAATTCTAAGGTATAAGTAAAGTTTTCAAAAATACATGTTTGAAATTCTGGAAATATCCAGATCAACACATAAAATAGACAATTTTCTGGGATTTGTGTATTTTTAGCAAATATATAAACTGAAAATGATTTATTAGTTTTACGTACAATTTCATACTATCAAGAATTAGCCCATTAAAGGTCAGTGCTGCCCTCAGTTATGCACGTACAAAGCTGTATTAAAAAAACTGTAAGCATATAGGAAGAATTTGGCTTTATGAGTGTAAATTGAGCATTTTCATTGAAACATAGAAATGTAAGACTGGAAGGGACCTCAAGGGGTCATCTACTCCAGTCCCCTTCACTCAAGGCAGGACTAAGTAATAACTAGATCGTTCCTGACAGGTGTTTCTCTAACCTGTTCTGAAAAACTTCCAGTGACGGAGATTCCACAACTTCCCTTGGCAATTTATTCCAGTGCTTCACCACCCTGACAGTTAGGAAGCTTTTCCTAATGTCCAACCTAAACTGCCCTTGCTGCAATTTTAGCCCTTGCTTCTTGTGCTATCCTTAGAGGATAACAAGAACAATTTTTCACCCTCCTTCTTGTAACAACCATTTATGTACTTGAAATCTTATGTCCCTGCTCAGTCATGTTTTTTAGACCTTTAATCATTTTTGCTTCTCTCCTCTGGGCTTTCTCCAAATTGTCCACATCTTTCCTAAACGTGGCACCCAGAACTGGCCATAATACTCCAGCAGAGGCCTTATCAGGATGGAGTAGAGTGGAAGAATTTCTTCTTCTGTCTTGCTTATACCACTCCTCTTAATACATCCCAGAATGATGTTCTCTTTTTTTGCAACAGTTATACTATTGATTCATATTTAGCTTGTGATCCACTATGATCCCTATATCCCTTTCCACAGAGTTCCTTCCCAGGCAGTCACTTCCCATTTTGTGTGTGCGCAATTGAATGTTCCTTCCTAAGTGGAGTACTTTGCATTTGTCCTTATTGAATTTCATCCTATTTATTTCAGATCATTTCTCCAGTTTGTCCAGATCATTTTGAATTTTAATCCTATCCTTCAAAGCACTGACCATTGGAGTGACCTCACCCAGCTTTATAAGTGGGCCTCCCAGTGGACCTCTCCCGGCTTTATAAGTGTACTCTCTATGCCATTATCTAAATCACTGAAGATGTTGAACAGAACTGGACCAAGGACCAAGCCCTAAAGGGACCCCACTTGATATGCCCTTCCAGCACTACTGATAACTACTCTCTGGGAACAGTTTTCCAACCAGTTCTGTACCCACCTTAGAGTAGCTCCATCTAGGTTGTATTTCCCTAGTTTGTTTATGAAAAGGTCATGCCAGACAGTATCAAAAGCCTTACTAAAGTCAAGATTTACCACATCTACCACTTCCCACAATCCACAAGAGACTTGTTACCCTGTCAAAGAAAGCTATTGGGTTGGTCTGACATGATTTGTTCTTGACAAATCCATCTTGACTGTTACCTAGAAGACAATAAGATGATAAGTATTTGCAAATTGATTGCTTAATTACCTGCTCCATTATCTTTCCGGGTACTGAAGTTGAGCTGACTGGTTTGTAATTCCTCAGGTTGTCCTTAGTTCCCTTTTTATAGATTGGCACTATATGTGCCCTCTTCCAGTCCTCTGGACTCTCTCTCTCATCTTCCATGAGTTTTTGAAAATAATCACTAATGGCTCAGATATCTTCTCAGCCAGCTCCTTGAGTATTCTAGGGTGTATTTCATCAGGCCCTGCTGTTACCCATGTTTCTCAGAACCCAAAGCAGTGGTAACTTAACTGTTTCTCTCCAGTCGATGTCAGGAATAAATCAATGGAAACACAGCACTTCTCTCTGATACATGATTCACACAAGCCCTCTTTCTGTCCAGCTGATAGGGAGTCTGATATCAGCTCCTTGCCCGAAAAAAAGCTCCCATGGAGTGCTCCGAGGTATTTACTTTTACTTAATCTTCCATAGCGAACTCTAACAAAACACATAACCTAAAGTGATTCCTAGCAGGTCAGCATAATAACCTCTACTGGGTCACCAATTCTCCTAATTTCAACAAACTACTCATCTCAAAATATTTCTAGTATTTCTAGCCATAACAAAAATATGTCAGGGCACCTAAAACCAAGGTCGCTATTTACTCACTCTCTTCCATAACTTTCTGTCCCATCCTCCCATTCTGATTAGCAAACTGTAAGTACGCAGCTGTCTGACCTTGCCTCACAAAGGCCTAAGATTTTTCTAGCCATGTGATGTTTGATTTTCAGCTGGCAGTGGCTGAACATACAAAATGGCTGACAGCAGTACTGTGAAGTTCTGGGGTACATGCAGGAATGTCAAATTCTGGGGTAACACTGCCAACTTGAAGATCTCTAAGCGAAGTAATTTTTAACTTGTTCTTTCCCTATTTTAGTCTCAGAGCCTCTCTCATTTTCACTGGCATTCACTTTGCCAGATGTCCAATTGCTACTAACCTTTTAGGTGAAAACAAACAAAAAAGTCAATTAGCACTTCCACCTTTTCCACATTTTTCTGTTTTTATCTCTCCCCCTTCAATGAGTAACAGGCCTAACCTGTCCTTGGTCTTCCTCTTGCTTCTAATGTAGTTGTAGAATGTTTTCTTGTTATCCTTCATACGTCTAGCTAGTTTAATCTCGCTTTGTGCCTTGGCCTTTCTAATTTTCTCCCTCCATAGAGTCATAGAATATCAGGGTTGGAAGGGACCTCAGGAGGTCATCTAGTCCAACCCCCTGGTCAAAGCAGGACCAATTCCCAATTTTTGCCCCAGATCCTTCATACTTGTGTTTATATTCATCCTTTGTAATTTGACCTAGTTTCCACTTTTTGGAGGACTTTTTTGAGTTTCAGATCATTGAAGATCTCCAGATTAAGCTGGGCTGTCTCTTGCCATACTTCCTATCTTTCTTATGCAGTGGGATAGTTTGCTCTTGTGCCCTTAATAATGTCTGTTTGAAAAACTTCCAATTCTGTCAAACTGTTTTCCCCCTTAGACTTGCTTCCCCTGGGATCTTACCTACCAACTCCCTGAATTTGTTAAAGTCTGCCTTCTTGAAATCCATTTTCTTTATTCTGCTGTTTGCCCTGCGACCATTCCTTAGACTCATGAATTCTACCATTTCATGGTGTCAAGTATCAGGGGGTAACCGTGTTCCATTTCATGAACAGGTTCGCCCAAGCTGCCTTCCGCTTTCAAATTCTCAGTTAGTTCCTCCCTATTTGTCAAAATCAAATCTAGAACAGCCTCTCCCCTGGTAGCTATCTCCATCTTTTGAAATAAAAAATTGTCTCCAATGCATTTCAAAAACTTGTTGGATAATCTGTGCCCTGCTGTATTATTTTCCCAAGAAATGTCTGCGTAGTTGAAGTCCCTCATCACCACCAGGTCCTATGCTTTGCATGATTTTGTTAGTTGTTTAAAATAAAAAAAGCCTCATTCATTTTTGTGAATAAATGGGTATTTGTATCAAGCTAAAACATGTGCACAAAATCATCTGATGAAGAAACCGATTTCTTGAACCAACCAAATGGGCAGAGGGAAATTCATTCAGAGATGACATAGGTTGTTGAGAGAGGATGTTTTGGAGTTGGGAGGAGGCTGTTGGCTCTGCATTGCTTTGGTGAACACTCCTGTTGATCGGCAGAGAAAAACATTCCACAAGAAATGCCTGTATTTTGATCTAAAGAGTACAGATTAGAATTTACCACTTTTTAACCTACCCATTCTAAGGGATTTTCTCCACAGGATAAATAAAGGTGACAATGAGACAGCAGAAACATTCTTTGTCAACATAGCTAGGGACTCTCTACCCTGAAGGGGTAATGAGATGTGTTTGATTCAATAAGTTACTAAAAATAGTTGCACAAGAAGGCTTCCAAATGTTTACTCAACAGCAAAGTGTATGACACAGAACTAAACATGTATGAACAAAAAAAGCCTTTACGTCTTGGAAAAACTACTAAAATTAGAGGTGAAATGATGAACAAATCCACTGAGCTCAAGCTCAACCTCAACCTCAGAAAAAATTATTTTAGATTGAGTTTTGGGAACATAAACCATTGGTGTTTTCTGATGAGAAACATAAATGACTGTAAAAAGAAATGCCTTTAAAATGCATTAACATCTGGAACCCGGCTAATTGCAAACAGAATGTTACATAAAATCTGAAATCAAAGAGTCTTTCTCTGGCTCATATGTCTTTAGAAGAGAGAAATCATTTCTGCTGACACAAGTACATGGATGTAATTGACAAAATACCCACTTGGTATATTTTACTATGTGTGTAATTTTGAGTCTCATGTCATTTCATCTGTAACAAAACAATGAAAACTACATTCTAAGTATTATTGTAACTGGGTGGCAGGTTCTGGGACATTGTAGGATAATGCTGAGCTCCTTCGCTGACTATCTAAGTTCGGGTGCTAGAAACCCTACAGAATGATGCAAAGAAATTTTGTCTGAGTCACACTAGCACATCTCATCAGCTCCAACTGAGAGCTAAAAGGGTGTCTATCTGAGGCATTGGAAGCTATGGGATGGGGGAGGGATAACTCAGTGGTTGGAGCATTGGCCTGCTAAACCCAGGGTTGTGAGCTCAATCCTTGAGGGGGCCATTTAGGGATCTGGGGCAAAAATTGGGGATTGGTCCTGCTTTGAGCAGGGGGTTGGACTAGATGACCTTCTGAGGTCCCTTCCAACCCTGATATTCTATGATTCTATGACAGAACAGGCTCCTCAGCAAAAACGCTTGGAATTCTAGAGCTCAGGGGAGAATGCTTTGGCTGGCATTTATGCTTTATTGTTATTTGAGTTACCAAGAAAACCAAATGGCAAGAAGTATCAGAGGGTAGCCATGTTAGTGTGTATCCACAAAAACAACAAGGAATCTGGTGGCACCTTAAAGACTAACAGATTTATTTGGGCATAAGCTTTCATGGGTAAAACACCACTTCCTCAGATGCATGGAGTGAAAATTACAGATTCAGGCATTATATAATGACACATGAAGGGAAGGGAATTACCTCACAAGTGGAGAACCAGTGTTGACAGGGCCAATTTCGATCAGGGTGGATGTAGTCTACACCCAATAATAGATGAGGAGGTGTCAATTCCAGGAGAGGCAAAGCTGCTTTTGTAGTGAGCCAGCCACTCCCAGTCCCTATTCAAGCCCAAATTAATGGTGTTAAATTTGCAAATGAACTTTAGTTGTGCTGTTTCTCTTTGAAGTCTGTTTCTGAAGTTCTTCTGTTCAAGTATAGCTACTTTCAAATCTGTTATAGAATGTCCAGGAAGAAAGAAGTGTTCTCCTACTGGCTTTTGTATGTTCCCATTCCTGATGTCCGATTTGTGTCCATTTATTCTTTTATGTAAGGACTGTCCGGTTGGCAAGAAGACAGCTAATTTGGACTATATGGGGTGTGCGTATATTCTGTTCATATCAATGCCACCTGATCATATCAAATTCCATAAAATTTTCCTGAATGAACGTAGATCATGGCGCCTTCAAAAGTACAAGTAGTAGCTCCTGACTGCCTCCTCTCAGCCTTGCATCTTCCTGGATGCCATTTTTCACAAGTTAGAATCCTTTCTCCAGCTGCTGGGTCTGATTTGACCACCCCCAATTTTCAGCACTTGTCACCATTTTACTTCATACATGGCCCATTAGATTTTTCAATGTTGTAATGGTGCCCATTAATAAAAGTAGTAATAAAAAAATTAAAAATAGGAACAGGTTCTCTGCAGATCATTCTGAATATATAAGCCATACATAAGTTATGTACTAAATATAAAAGAAATAAGCCTACTAATGATGAGTAACTAAATCAGGGGCAAAAAAGACAGACACAACCCAATACTCCTAAACTGGAAATTTCGACTTGTGCACTTAGCTGGCCGATGTAACTGTAAACTCTCACTGTTCCCCTCATCCTCTCTCTCACCTCCTACCATTTGTCACACTTACTTTTCATGTCTTGTCTTAAATTAGACTGTAAGCAACTTACAGTAGGGACTGCATCTCAAAGTGCTGAGTATCAAATACAATGGGTCCCCACTCAGGCACTTCCACAACATCAGAACAATACATTCCATAGTCAGAACTCTTATCCAGGCCCTTGTCCTCTCTTGGCTTTAACAACTAAAACTTGTCCTTTTCAGGACCAATTAAAAAGCTAGTGTACAACATTTTAATTCCTACACTGGCTCCCCTCCCTCTTCATCACACTAAACACGAGCTTCCGCCTCGGAGTTTCAAGGCCCATCCAATCTATATCCTCCATTATCTTATGTCATTGTCTGCTGCTTTTGCTTCACCATTTCCAGTCTTTATTGACAATTAGTCTGTTTATCTCACAAGTACCTCTGTGCTTTTTCACGTCACGCATTATATGTAGGATGCCTCCCGTGATAAATATTTGAAAGCTGCTACACCAGTGGTTCTCAAACTTTTGTACTGGTGACCCCTTTCACATAGTAGGCCTCTGAGTTCGACCCCCACCCCCCATACATTAAAAACACTTTTTTATATATTTAATACCATTATAAATGCTGGAGGCAAAGCGGGGTTTGGGGTGGAGGCTGACAGCTCATGACCCCCCATGTAATATCCTCATGACCCCCGAGGGGTCCAGACCCCCAGTTTGAGAACCCCTGCACTACACTATTCTTTCAAACCCTCCTGAACACTCACCTCTATCATGATGACTGTGAAATACTGCCAGATCATAATTGGTCAGCAGGTGATGAGCTAAAACAATGGTTACCATTCAAAACCCTTTTTTAAAAAATAGCAAAAAAAAAAAAAAAACCCACCCCTCTGTTACAACAATTTATGCATATCATTGCTGTATATAAAACCATGTTTGTATTATTACTACCTCATTCTCCGTCTCCTTACTCCAGTTGTTTCATCCAGCTGTTGCATCTTGTATTAAACTAAGTTTGTAAACTGTCTTGGGGCAGAGATTGGTTTTAGAAATAACCACATATGACAGAAGCACATCATGTCATTTACTGAACCTCTGGAAGATACTTATATACCAGTGATGGGTGCAGTACAGTACCCTGAATAGAGAAGAATACAATAGAATTTTACTACAGTCAAACACCCCCTAAAGACCATTTCTAATATATCCTATCTTTTGTATATTTTATTTGACTTTTAATTAAAGACTTCATCTAGTAAGCAAGTTTTTTTGTTGATCCCTTGGAAGTTCCTGTAACACAAATTTCTCTGCATCATTCAAAAATATGTTCCATTTTTATGTTCTCAAAAGTCCATGTTAACAGCAATGTAGTCATGGAAACACATTGTAATCCTTATTTTAAAAAGAGACGAACCTACCACGATTCTTAATCAAGAGCCTAAATATCTATTGTAGAGGGGATTTATATAACCTCCCAAGGGCAACTGCAAATAACTCATACCTACCAAAACATGTCAACAAGACAGCCAACTAGAGATGAGTCAACTGTCTCCCGATCAAATTGCATTTTGTGACATTCCTGAATGACAACACACCAGCTGTCAAAAATGTAATGTACTTTGCACCTACCATATTTTCACATACAAAAAACTTTGAAGCACTCAGTAGCTCAGCAACTGAAACAATGCTGCAGATTAGGTCAAATGTGATAAATGTCTAGGAATTTTACTTGACTAGTAAATGAGGCTAAACTGCATTGGTATCTAAATTGCTAACTGGTTGATTGCACAGTAATGAGTATAAGAAAGACACACTCTTCTGCATGAACATACAATGAACCAACAAACAGAGGAAACTTCTGAAGACAAAGTTAAACGTGGCAAAGCCCCATCTGAAGTCAATGGAGTTGTATCTGTTTACACCAGAGCTTAATTTGGACCTGTATCTTTACATTAAACTAATAGAGTATTAGGGAAATAGGAATTCTAAGACAGTAATTATATAAAATAAATGGCAATTTTTAAGGCTTGGATAAACAGATTCAGATGGCATAAAAAAAAATCAATTCAAACTTGTTGGATTGTATGCTTCCATTTTGCAATTAGAAAAGCTAGAAGAGCGGAGGAGACTATTCACGCAAGAGAATTGTATGTATTTATCAGACCAGTGTATTAACACTATTACTTTATGTATTTGAAGTAGCTGCATTAAATGAAATAAAATAAAAGGCTGGAGGCAGTAGAGGTGAGAGTGTTTCAAAAGATGGATGCTATAAAGTGGAACGATTTTTAAGTCAAATGAAGAAGAAAGAATGAGAGCAGGATGTGAAATCAGGGTACAGGACTGACTCCAAGAAAAGATTACGATGGTGGGGACGCTGCAGAAGACAAACAGATGATAGGACGCCAAAGAAAATAATGCAAATGACATCTAGTCTGTGATTAGCCTGACTTTGGTTGTGATTCATTGTACACAGAAACATGACCAAGCTGAGCTTAATGAAGGAACAAGCTATTGACAGGAATGAATGGTAATGCTGTACTTGCTCCTTGTTTCTGCAGAGATGCTTTGGGATGAAAGAGAGAAATTTTGGGCCAAATACTGCAAGCATTCCATTAATGGAAGTCCCACAGTAGTGACTGTGAGTTCATAAGCACAGAGATTGCAGAATCCAGTCTTTTATTATTCACACCCTGCACATTCTAATACAATGCTTGAACCTGGCTATAGTATAAATATCCTTATCTCCAAACAAAAAGGTTAACAAGGCATAAATTTTTAAGAATTAACCACTGGAGCAATTTACCCAGGGTCATGGTAAATTCTTGATCACCAGCGATTTTTAAAACAAGATTGGATGTTTGTCTAAAAGATACGCTCTAGGAGGTCCCTTCTGGCCTTGGAATTTAGGATAATGTTTTGTATTTACACAAAATAAGACATTTTGATTTTATACCCAAGAATATGAAATACATGATTTTCAATTTTTTAGGATTATTTTTACTGCACTGAATTTATTTTTCACAATGCAGAGTGCATTCTGATACTCTGACTCAGTGCCAAGGAAATGTTTTATGAAGTTTCTATTAATATATTATTTTCTAACACATTTCCCACTGACCACACAAACAAGTCTCACTAGAGATGTGCTAATTATCTGAGGATACATTTTCAACTTCTTTATTTAGAGAAGTGGGGGGGAGAGAATCTGTTTGTCACTGTATGATGTATAAGCAAGGCCTAACAAGGTTTTTTTTCCCTTGAAGATATCAGTAATATCTGCCTGTGGGGAAGGGTTAATGCAAAAATGAATATGTTGCCTCGGCTCCTCTATATTCTAAGCAGCCTACCTGTAGGTAAATCCACCTTAATTTAGAAAATTTAATAACATTATTAGAGTCTTTAATAACACCCACAACTATTACTTTAAAAATTCCAGCTCCTTGTAGCCAGGGCAAGTTTCAACCCCCAGACCTACAAAATTACTATTATGCTTTTATAATGTCAAAGACAACACATTTGTTCCGGCATGCTAACACCCATATACCCACATGGTTGGAAAATGAATGCCTATTAATGCATCTAATTCCACCTACAGGTCTGGTTGGTTCCTTGTTTGTCCAATGGAGAAAAATAAGATTCCTTCAATGGTGGCTGCACAAAGTATTTGGGCTATCTCATCTATCTCATCTAAGAGGCACCAATTTCCTCCTCACCACCATGCCAAAGCACCTATCTGGGGTAGCCCAGACTTATAAATTGGAAAAACAACAACAACTATAATTTAGAAGAACTGGCTAAGCAAGCGCATCATATGGTTCTCCCATTTAATTAAGGAAGAAGGCTTTTCTCTTTTCTAACACTAAAGCTACAAATATGACCTGCCCGCTCTTAGCAGAATGGCAGTACTTACAACTAAAACACTTGTTAATGTACCAATTAGTTTAGCTGATCACCATATTTGGGGTCTGGAAGGAATTTTCCTCCAGGGAAGATTGGAGGAGGCCCTGGAGGTTTTTTGCCTTCCTCTGTAGCATGGGGCACGGGTCACTTGCTGGAGGATTCTCTGCTCCTTGGAGTCTTTAAACCACGATTTGAGGACTTCAATAGCTCAGACAGGGGTGAGAGGTTTTTCGCAGGAGTGGGTGGGTGAGATTCTGTGGCCTGCGTTGTGCAGGAGGTTGGACTAGATGATCATAATGGTCCCTTCTGACCTTAGTATCTATGAATCTATGAATTCGTCTGGATGCCCTAGAATTGCCAGAGACCCCAGAGCTTCTGGAAACCTTGGAAATGATCCATAAACTTCCCAGGCCCACATCCACTCTGTATGCTTTACTGATGAAGAGAAACTCCATTGGTCTTGGAGCTCTTTGTGAAGGCACGGGAAAGGAATTTTATCAGAGCGCTTAAAAAAGTCCAAATGGCAGAACATATTAAAGAATGTTCAAAATGCTTCTGTGGATCTCAGGCTACGCTTGTGCAGCAAAAGATTCTATTCAAAATGTATTGGATGCCACAGAGGTTGTGCAAGATGAGATCCTTTTCCTCTGATATTTGTTGGCGCTGCAATAAAGAAATCTGAATCCTCATGTATATGCTATGGGATTGTCCAACAGTCAGGCAGTTGTGGAAAGAGGTGGACACTAGAATGAAAACTCTGCTTGGCTTCAGCAACCAAACCTCAGCTGAAAATTAATTCTTAGGTTATGTATCTACTACACTGGGTTTAATGCCACCACAAAGACTTTGGTTCTTGAAGGCCACAATGATTACCAAGCACATGATTTTACAAAAATGGAGGAGTAGGCTTATGTCCAGAATACAGCAGTGGTATTCAAACCTTTCTGAGTTAACAGCAAAGGTAAAAATAGCTTAACACAGAGACATTTGAATGCCATTTCTTCATACATATGGCAAAAGAATGCTGAAATAGTTCAAATCATGCTAGACTTCCATTCCACCTGACCTCTCTGCTCTTTCCCCTCCCTCTTTCTGCACCCTGCCTGCTCCCCTCTCCCCATCTCTTTCACTTTTTTGCCTATTTGTGGTTTTGTTCTGGGTCTTTTATGTAATTGCATAGTTTTACTGGATATCCTCTGAAATGTGTGGTGTTTGGTAACATATGCAAGCTATAAATCATTCATCTTTTGTATTTGTTATTGATTGTTTCTTTATCAGAATAAACAGATGATCAATTTTACAGTCTATGAATCTCAAAATGAGTTGCTATGTATTGCTGGTGAGATGGTAAGGAAGTTCATAGCTGAGGAAGTGCACAGTGTTGGGTTTTACTGTTTGATTATTGATAGGTTGTCTTTAAACCAAGAGCAACTTTTTATTTATCTTAGTTATACTGAAAGTTTGAATGTAAATGAGTGGTTAGATGTAAGGACTGCTCTGAGTTCTAATATATCAATGAAATTTAGAAATGCATGATGGCAAGAGTAAAACAACTTGGAATTGCTGATGTGCAAATAGTTGTTCAAGCTTATGATTGTGCCACATCCTACAAATGGGGTACAGTAACTCCTCACTTAAAGTCATCCCACTTAACGTTGTTTCATTGTTACATTGCTGATCAACTAGGGAACATGCTCATTTAAAGTTGTGCAATGCTCACAGATACAGTAACCCTGCTGCCTTTATAACGTCGTTTGGCAGCTGCCTGCTTTGTCCACTGCTTGCAGCCCGTTGGAGCTTGCTGGTGGGGGCTTGGAACCAGGGTGGACCCGTAGCCCCGCTAAGTTCCCTCTGCAGTAGCCGCCCAGCAAGCTATCAATTGCCGGCAGTTCAGCTGTCCCTCCCTGCACTGCTGTGTGCTGCTCCTGCCCTCTGCCTTGGAGTTGCTCCCAGGAGCCTCCTGCTTGCTGTGTGGGGGGGAAGAGGGTGTTAATATCAGGGTGTCCCCCTCCCCCCTGCTCCTGCTCCTTTACCCCATCCGGCCATCTCCACAGAGCAGCAGGGGACAGGACAGGGTTCAGGATGGAGGGAGCTTGCTGGCAGCATCTGCTGTCTCAACTTGCTGATCAACTTTAAAAGGCAATGTACCTAGAATGGGGTCAGCGTACTTAAATGGGCAATGCAGTCTTTCTCTCTCTCTCTCAGACACAGTGTGCGTGTGTGTCTGTCTCTCTCTGCCATGCTGTCTCCCCTCCCTCCATTTGTGCTGCCTTGTAGAGTGTGAGGCTATATTAACAACAATATGTTAACCCTTGAGGGCTCAGCCGAGTGCTAGTTCATCATTTAGCAGTAAGGCATTCCCTGGGAAATATCTCATCCTCTTCCACCCTCTTACTCTACCACCTCAACCAAGCTGCACAATCATCATTGCTATGTACAGTATTACATTGTTTAAAACTTATACTGTGTATATGTGTGCATATGTGTGTATATAAATATAAAATATAGTCTTTGTCTGGCGAAAAAAATTTCCCTGGATCCTAACTTCCGCTATTTACATTAATTCTTATGGAGAAATTGGATTCGCTTAACATTGTTTCACTTAAAGTAGCATTTTTCAGGCACATTACTACAACATTAAGAGAGGAGTTACTGTACAAGGAAGACAAGGAATAACCTTGCAGCCATTTACAACATTTTATGGCATATAAACTTGTCTGGTTTTTTGGATACTTCCAAAATACAACTGTCACATGATTTTTCAGAATCCACCATACCACTTTACTGTTATTTCTTTATGTCTTCAAAGCATGCACTTTGCCACAGTATTCTTATTTATCTTGAAGCAAAGCTCTCTCTCTCACTCTCTCCGATTCCCATTGGATAGCTTTCCTCCTCACCATGTTTGTACTGAAGACCTGAGCCGTACATCCATACTTCTTTCCTGCCACTTGAACGCAGCTCAATGCTTTTTCTTTGACCAGTTTCCACTCACTAGTCCCTTCTTATTTTCCCATTTAAGTTAATGTGTGGCAGATGATGATTCTTAATCAATGTCAAGTTTCTAAAGTGCCTAAATGACTTAAGAGCCTAAGCCCCATTAACAAAAGTGACTTCAGGCGGTAAGTATCCTAATATTCATACAGAGACAGTGGGAGTTAGAGTTCTAGGTCACTTGGACACTTTTTGAAAATTTATTCCCTGTGACATTTAAGCCAAGATTTTCCAAAACTGAGTGCCTATATTTAGGCTCCTAAATCCTTTCAACAGCTAAAATTTTCAAAGACATTGAGCACCCAACAACTTCCACTGGCTTCTAACTTTGGGCACTCTTTTTTGAAAGTCTTAGAGCTTGTCTACCTTACCCGCTGGATAGACAGGCAGCGATTGATTCAGCAGAAGTTGATTTATCATGTCTAGCCTAGATGCAATAAATCAACCTCCGAGCACTCTCCCATCAACTCCGGTACTCCATATGGGTGAGAGGTGCAAGCAGACTCGACGGAAGAGCGTCAGCCATTGACTTACCACAGTGAAGACACCACAGTAAGAAGATATAAGTACATCGACTTCAGCTACGTTATTCACGTAGCTGAAGTTGCGTAATTTAGATCGACCCCCCCCACCACCTTCTGCACTGTAGACCAGGCCTTAGTCTTATTGTTGTATAGCCTGAGGTTTTATATCATAAACTGTCCTGCAGTTTCCAAACAGAATTTTAACAAGCTGAAAAAAAGTTTGAAATCTAATGACATATATAATACTGAGACTCAGACGTATTTTTATCATGCCAACTTTTCTTCTGCCAAAATGAAATTTTTACCAGCTGCCTAGGTTTAGAAAGTACACAAGCCCTTCACCAAAGCAGACGTGAATTGCTGGCCGAAAACTCAGTGTTTCCAGGCTGTGGGCATTACCCACAATTTAACCCATCTGTCACCTCAGAAAATAATAGGTATTCCACAGTCAAAACAGAGCTGAATATAAAAAAACAGCCTGGCTCCAGCCCACGTTCCCCATGTGATCAGTTTCACAAAGAGACCATAGCAATGGAAGCAGGCTTCATAATAGGAGTCACAGTAAACTTTTTCTTTATTGAAGATGTCCATAAGACCCAATTACTGAAATCCAAACAACAAACATGGCTTTCGTCACTGCAGTATCACACTTTCCTTCCATGATCACATAGGTGCTGGAACTAGAGATTCTGGGGGTGTGGCAGCACTCCCCGGCTTGAAGTGGTTTCCATCATATATAGTAGGGGATGGCCAAACTTTGGCTTGCGAGCCACATGCCACTCTTTTACCATTAAATTGTGACTTGCAGATCCCCCCATTCTCCACCTACCATACTGGGGTGGGAGCTCAGGACCTCTGCCTTGCAGCAGGGTGGTGAGGTAAGGGATTCTTCCCAGCAGTGAGGGGTGTCTCAGGGCTTCAGCCCTGTGGGTCACACCTGCCAGGGCTTGGGGCTTCAGCAGGAGTGGGGCTTAAGCCCTGAGCCCCGTCAGGCACCTCTTGTGGGGCTGAAGCCCCGAATCCCAGCAGGCATGCCCCGGCTCTCAAACTTCTGAAGATTGTTGTATGTGGTTCGGAAGGCCAGTAAGTTTGGCCACCCCTGATATACAGCTTTTACAGTTTGGTTTAATGGCTCTCAGCACCCCCACTATACAAATTGTTCCAGCACCGTTGCATGATCTAACCAGAATTTGAGAAAGATAGTCTTCCAGTACGTCATGAGCACAGATGAGTGTCTGCAACTCATCATAGATACAGTAACCCTGCTGCGTCACCTATTTAAAACAGGCAAAATTCAATGGAATGGGAGTATCTTTTATATTATAGGCTATAGCTACTATTATCTTCGGTCAAACCTCCTCTGGTTCCCACCTACCCCTACTTGTCATTGGTTACATTAAGTCTAAGGATCTGCTGCTGGCTTTAGCCAAATTAGCAGTTTATAAATCCAGGATACAGAAAGACAGCAGGCAAGGAGGTATTCTGAGTGTTGGGTTCAGTTCTGACTCAGAGCAAGAACTAGAACCTATGTTTCCCACATCCCACGTGAGTGCTACTACCCACTGCACCATTAGCTATGCTAGAGTTGCTTTCTCTTTCCCACTCCCCCCAACCCCACCATTCCATCCTGCACCTGAGAAATCTTCCTCATGAAAAAACGTTTAGTCAAAAAATTCCCAACTAGCAATAATCATAATATCATAGAGTTAATGAGAGACTTAATTGGTTAAGGGCTCTGAGATTACTGAATGAATAATAGAACCATAGAATATCAGGGTTGGAAGGGACCTCAGGAGGTCATCTAGTCCAACCCCCTGCTCAAAAGCAGGACCCATCCCCAATTAAATCATCCCAGCCAGGGCTTTGTCAAACCTGACCTTAAAAACTTCTAAGGAAGGAGATTCTACCACCTCCCTAGGCAACACATTCCAGTGTTTCACCACCCTCCTAGTGAAAAAGTTTTTCCTAATATCCAACCTAAACCTCCCCCACTGCAACTTGAGACCATTGCTCCTTGTCCTGTCCTCTTCCACCACTGAGAATAGTCTAGAACCATCCGCTCTGGAACCACCTCTCAGGTAGTTGAAAGCAGCTATCAAATCCCCTCTCATTCTTCTCTTCTGCAGACTAAACAATCCCAGTTACCTCAGCCTCTCCTCATAACTCATGTGTTCCAGACCCCTAATCATTTTTGTTGCCCTTCGCTGGACTCTTTCCAATTTATCCACATCCTTCTTGTAGTGTGGGGCCCAAAACTGGACACAGTACTCCAGATGAGGCCTCACCAATGTCGAACAGAGGGGGACGATCACGTCCCTCGATCTGCTCGCTATGCCCCTACTTATACATCCCAAAATGCCATTGGACTTCTTGGCAACAAGGGCACACTGCTGACTCATATCCAGCTTCTCGTCCACTGTCACCCCTAGGTCCTTTTCTGCAGAACTGCTGCCTAGCCATTCGGTCCCTAGTCTGTAGCTGTGCATTGGGTTCTTCCGTCCTAAGTGCAGGACCCTGCACTTATCCTTATTGAACCTCATCAGATTTCTTTTGGCCCAATCCTCCAATTTGTCTAGGTCCCTCTGTATCCTATCCCTGCCCTCCAGCGTACCTACCACTCCTCCCAGTTTAGTATCATCCGCAAATTTGCTGAGAGTGCAATCCACACCATCCTCCAGATCATTTATGAAGATATTGAACAAAACCGACCGCAGGACCGACCCCTGGGGCACTCCACTTGACACTGGCTGCCAACTAGACATGGAGCCATTGATCACTACCCGTTGAGCCCGACAATCTAGCCAACTTTCTACCCACCTTATAGTGCAATCATCCAGCCCATACTTCTTTAACTTGCTGACAAGAATACTGTGGGAGACCGTGTCAAAAGCTTTGCTAAAGTCAAGATACAATACATCCACTGCTTTCCCTTCATCCACAGAACCAGTAATCTCATCATAGAAGGCGATTAGATTAGTCAGGCATGACCTTCCCTTGGTGAATCTATGCTGACTGTTCCTGATCACTTTCCTCTCATGTAAGTGCTTCAGGATTGATTCTTTGAGGACCTGCTCCATGATTTTTCCGGGGACTGAAGTGAGGCTGACTGGCCTGTAGTTCCCAGGATCCTCCTTCTTCCCTTTTTTAAAGATTGGCACTACATTAGCCTTTTTCCAGTCATCCGGGACTTCCCCCGTTCGCCACGAGTTTTCAAAGATAATGGCTAATGGCTCTGCAATCACAGCCGCCAGTTCCTTTAGCACTCTCGGATGCAACTCGTCTGGCCCCATGGACTTGTGCACGTCCAGCTTTTCTAAATAGTCCCTAACCACCTCTTTCTCCACAGAGGGCTGGCCATCTATTCCCCATGTTGTGATGTCCAGTGCAGCAGTCTGGGATCTGACCTTGTTCGTGAAGACAGAGGCAAAAAAAGCATTGAGTACATTAGCTTTTTCCACATCCTCTCTCACTAGGTTGCCTCCCTCATTCATTAAGGAGCCCACATTTTCCTTGGCTTTCTTCTTGTTGCCAACATACTGAACAAACCCTTCTTGTTAGTCTTAACATCTCTCGCTAGCTGCAGCTCCAGGTGCGATTTGGCCCTCCTAATTTCATTCCAGATGCCCAAGCAATATTTTTATACTCTTCCCTGGTCATGTGTCCAACCTTCCACTTCTTGTAAGCTTCTTTTTTATGCTTAAGATCTGCTAGGATTTCACCGTTAAGCCAAGCTGGTCGCCTGCCATATTTACTATTCTTTCGACACATCGGGATGGTTTGTCCCTGTAACCTCAACAGGGATTCCTTGAAATACAGCCAGCTCTCCTGGACTCCTTTCCCCTTCATGTTAGTCCCCCAGGGGATCCTACCCATCCGTTCCCTGAGGGACTCAAAGTCTGCTTTCCTGAAGTCCAGGGTCCGTATCCTGCTGCTTACCTTTCTTCCCTGTGTCAGGATCCTGAACTCAACCAACTCATGGTCACTGCCTCCCAGATTCCCATCCACTTTTGCTTCCCATACTAATTCTTCCCGGTTTGTGAGCAGCAGGTCAAGAAAAGCTCCCCCCCTAGTTGGCTCCTCTAGCACTTGCACCAGGAAATTGTCCCCTACGCTTTCCAAAAACTTCCTGGATTGTCTATGCACCGCTGTATTGCTCTCCCAGCAGATATCAGGAAAATTAAAGTCACCCATGAGAACCAGGGCATGCGATCTAGTAGCTTCCACGAGCTGCCAGAAGAAAGCCTCATCCACCTCATTCCCCTGGTCCGGTGGTCTATAGCAGACTCCCACCACTACATCACTCCTGTTGCTCACACTTCTAAACTTAATCCAGAGACACTCAGGTTTTTCTGCAGTTTCGTACCGGAGCTCTGAGCAGTCATACTGCTCCCTTACATACGGTGCTACTCCCCCACCTTTTCTGCCCTGCCTGTCCTTCCTGAACAGTTTATAACCATCCATGACAGTACTCCAGTCATGTGAGTTATCCCACCAAGTCTCTGTTATTCCAATCACGTCATAATTCCTTGATATCACCAGGACCTCCAGTTCTCCCTGCTTGTTTCCAAGGCTTTGTGCATTCGTATATAAGCACTTGAGATAACCTGCTGATCGCCCCTCATTCTCAGTATGAGGCAGGAGCCCTCCCCTCACAGACATTCCTGCCTGTGCTTCCTCCCGGTATGCCACTTTCCCACTTACCTCAGGGCTTTGGTCTCCTTCCCCCGGTGAACCTAGTTTAAAGCCCTCCTCACTAGGTTAGCCAGCCTGCTCACAAAGATGCTCTTCCCTCTCTTCGTAAGATGGAGCCCGTCTCTGCCCAGCACTCCTCCTTCATGGAACACTATCCCATGGTCAAAGAATCCAAAGCCTTCTCTCCGACACCACCTGCGTAGCCATTCGTTGACTTCCACGATTCGACGGTCCCTACCCAGGCCTTTTCCTTCCACGGGGAGGATGGACGAGAACACCACTTGTGCCTCAAACTCCTTTATCCTTCTTCCCAGAGCCACGTAGTCTGCAGTGATCCGCTCAAGGTCATTCTTGGCAGTATCATTGGTGCCCACGTGGAGAAGCAGGAAGGGGTAGCGATCCGAGGGCTTGATGAGTCTCGGCAGTCTCTCCATCACATCGCGAATCTTAGCCCCCGGCAAGCAGCAGACTTCTCGGTTTTCCCGGTCAGGGCGGCAGATAGATGACTCAGTCCCCCGGAGTAGAGAGTCCCCGACCACCACCACCCGCCTCCTTCTCTTGGGAGTGGTGGTCGTGGAACCCCCCATCTCAGGACAGCACATCTCATACCTTCCAACCAGCGGAGTCTCCTTCTGCTTTCTCCCCCCCCAGACATATCATCTGGTCCACTCTCCGCAACGGTACCTGTGGAGAGAACATGAAAGCGGTTAGTTACCTGTGTCCGCGTTGCTGGAACCCAGACATTCCCCCTTCTTCTTCTGGAGGTCACATGTTGCCAAGCTTCTTCACTGGCCTCTTGGTTCCGCTGTGCAACCTGCTCTAAATCTTTAGAGCTTGGTGCCCGTAGAAGCATATCCTGACTTTTGTCCAGAAAATCCTCCATTTCTCGTATGCAACGCAGGGTCATTATCTGTTGCTCCAGACCTTCAATCTTCTCTTCCAGTATGGAGTGTCAGGATCCTGAACTTGACCATCTCATGGTCACTGCCTCCATCCTCCATTTCTCGTATGCAACGCAGGGTCGTTATCTGTTGCTCCAGACCTTCAATCTTCTCTTCCAGTATGGAGTGTCAGGATCCTGAACTTGACCATCTCATGGTCACTGCCTCCCAGGTTCCCATCCACTTTTGCTTCCCCTCCTAATTCTTCTCGGTTTATGAGCAGCAGATCAAGAAGACCTCTGCCTGCCCCTAGTTGGTTCCTCCAGCACTTGCACCAGGAAATTGTCCCCTACAATTTCCAAAAACTTCCTGGATTGTCTGTGCACTGCTGTATTGCTCTCCCAGCAGATATCAGGGTGATTGACATCTCCCATGAGAACCAGGGCTTGTGATCTGGAAACTTCTGTTAGTTTCCGGAAGAAAGCCTCATCCACCTCATCCCCCTGGTCTGGTGGTCTATAGTAGACTCCCACCATGAAATCATCCTTGTTGCTCACAGTTCTAAACTTAATCCAGAGACTCTCATGTTTTTCTGCAGTTTCATATTTGAGCTCTGAGCAGACATACTGCTCCCTTACATACAATGCAACTCCCCCACCTTTTCTGCCCTGCCTGTCCTTCCTGAACAGTTTACATCCATCCTTGACCATACTCCAGTCATGTGAATTATCCCACCAAGTCTCTGTTATTCCAATCACATCATAATTCCTTGACTGTGCCAGGACTTCCAGTTCTCCCTGCTTCTTTCCCAGGCTTCTTGCATTTGTGTATAGTCACTTAAGATAACTCGCTGGTCATCCTGCTTTCTCAGTATGAGGCAGGAGTCCTCCCCTCTTGGTCTCTCCTGTTTGTGCTTCCTCTCAGTATCGCACTTCCCCACTTACCTCAGGGCTTTGGTCTCCTTCCCCTGGTGAACCTAGTTTAAAGCCCTCCTCACTAGGTTACCCAGCCTGCTTGTGAAAATGCTCTTCCCCCTCTTTGTTAGGTGGAGCCTGTCTCTGCCTAGCACTTCTCCTTCTTCGAACACCATCCTATGGCCAAAGAATACAAAGCCTTCTCTCCAACACCACCTGCATAGCCATTTGTTGACTTCCACAATTTGATGGTCTCTACCTGGACCTTTTCCTTCCACAGGGAGGATGGACGAGACCACCACTTGCGCCTCAAACTCCTTTATCCTTCTTCCCAGAGCCACGTAGTCTGCAGTGATCCGCTCAAGGTCATTCTTGGCAGTATCATTGGTGCCCATGTGGAAAAGCAGGAAGGGGTAGCGATCTGAGGGCTTGATGAGTCTCAGCAGTCTCTCCGTCACATCGTGAATGCTAGCTCCTGGCAAGCAGCAGACTTCTCGGTTTTCCCAGTCGGGGCAGCCGAAGGATGACTCAGTCCCCCTGAGAAGAGAGTCCCTGACCACCACCACCCACCTCCTTCTCTTGGGAGCGGTGGTCGTGGAACCTCCATCCCTAGGACAGTGCATCTCATGCCTTCCGATCGGTGGAGTCTTCTTCTGCTCCCTTCCCTCAGATGTATAATCTAGTCCACTCTCCGCATCAGAACCTGTGGAGAGAACATGAAAACGGTTGCTCACCTGTATCTGCATTGCTGATACATGGATGCTCCTCATGAAGTTTTGGCATAAAGATAAATACAAAGTGTGCTATGAAAAATGAATGGAATATGTATGGCCATTAGGAATATATGGCCAATAAGAGCTAATGCAAGTGGAAGTGCAGACCAAAGAACTATGTGTTTAACTGGTATAGAGCTTAATTTATAGTTAGTACTGACTCCCTAGGATATTTCTGATCTTTTAGAAAAAGCAAGTTCTATATTCTTAAGTTACTAGTTGAAAATGAAAACAAATGGAAAAGAGGCAAATGTATATGAAACCTGGAAAACGTTGAAAGACAGTTTCACAGATTCTAATACCAAAAGGGACCACTCCGATCATCTAGTTTGACCTCCTGTATCAAAAAAGGGAGTTGAGATGCAGAGTATACTGCTGTGGCTGTTAACATAGTCAACAGGCACCATGTGGCACAGATTTTAGTGTATACCATCATAGATACATGTACAAAGAGCACTAAAACTTCCAAAAGTATTCCTACCCTAGTTCTAACTTACTCCACTTTTAATTATCTTTACTTCCAAACTGTAAGAAAATGCACTGAATTAAAGGAATAAATTCATACTGATGGACTATGTCCCCAAAATATCATAGACAAGTTAGGTCACCATGCACACCCACAGTGTTCCCTTTTACAATACTGAGTAAAGCACACTGATTATGACAGCTGTCCGTCTCTGAAAAAAGCTCCTAAAAAGGCCTTCAGTATATTTTAATCCACAGCAGTAGGTGTACTATTTTGTGCTGATCAGGTAACTCTCTTAGTTTAGATAAGGAAATAGCTAATTAAGTTATGCAGCTGTCATATGAGTGGTTGAAGAAAGAAGCGATTAGATCTTCAGTAGCCACTAGTATATTTAATTGTATATATCTGGAATATGATATTTACTTAAGACTTCAGAAATAGAGGAGAGGAGAGTCACTAATTATTCAGACATACTATTTGCCCTGAGAGAGGGTAAAAATGTAAACAAGTTGATTTCTTTTTACGTCTCCATTCATACCAAGTTGACTCTCCCAAATTCACTGTGTTGAATTTGGTGACTACATTGCTAAAACTGTCAAAACTGCTGTAATTAGGGCACTGCTTTAGCCCTAAAAGGCTATGAAAGTTTATTCAGGAAAAACGTGAATGAAAAAATTGACAATTACTTGTCATTTAAAAGAACCTCCTTTTTACCCAGTATAATTAAATGTCTTCTTTAATACATCTGCTTCTAGAATGTTAAACAAGCTTCCAGAACTGTGCCCAAAAAATTTATATTCACCCCATTGGGTAAAATTTTTACCTACATGCATAAATTGTGTACTGCAATTACCCAGTTTCTATAAATACATGTGAGCTTTGTGCATGCAGATAAACATACAAGATGCATGGGTATAAATCTAAGGCACATTTTAAAATTTACCCTCTATAACTCTTGGGATATGTCTTCACTGCGGAGTTAGCGCAGGTAATCAGCACCCAGGTCTGAGCACCCAGGTTAGCAGAGTACAGACATACTGCAAAGCCCTATCCAAGTTACTCTGTCCTTGCTGGTGCAGCACTCACCAGTGTATGTTGCTAGGACTCTTGGGGGCATATCCAATGGTGGTTCATGCTGTAGTCAGCTGAGCTGCTCTAAGATTCTTTCCTTGTGAATTGTGGGAGAACTTGGTTGTCCTTCTGGGATCACAAAAAGAGGAGAGAGATTGTGGGAAGGCATTAGAGGACCGTCAACACTTGGGTGATTTAGACTTGTCCTCACTACAAAGTAGAAGGGTTACCAGCCTGAGGGAAGGTGGAGCCTGGGCTCTAACCCACACCCCCAAACCAAGCCAGCTATCCCAGTTTAAAAGCAACACTAAATTTGGGTGATAAGTTTGGGTGTGTGGGTGATGGGGGTGTCTAAGGAGCAATACCCAGGTAAGAGTTTGGGCTAAATGGGCAGTGAAGACATACCCTTGGGGAAGAGACCTTAGCCACATTTGCAGTCCTTAATGGATCAAAAATTCCTTTTGAAGTCTGAAAACTCAGTTAAGTACCACTGAAATTTGATCTTTTGTCTATATTTGTTTGTAAAGCACAATACACACCTATGGCTTCAGCTCTGGGCTGTATTCCACAAGCTTAGGAAATATTTTTCCTTTCTATGATATTTTATTGCTAGTGTCCCGAGTGTGTCAAAATCAATTATATATAATTCTACACACACTTTTGGAGTACTCCACATGCACTGAAGTTAAATTCAACTCAACATTTTAGAAATGCATGCCTAGAGCCAAAACAATATTGCGAGATTATATGTTGAATGAGAATTACATCCAGTTTATGTAAGTGCCAATGGTACACTGGGAGATAGTCGCTAGAAAACAGTTATAAGAAAATTCAGTTCACATTTGTGCAAAACATTTTAAACCTTAAGAATTCAACCAAATAAAAACAGATTTTCTCTGGACCACCAAAACATACATCTGTGACCCAGGGACCAAATTTCAGGTTTTCACCGCAAACCACTGATATACTCGAACTCTTTAAAATAGATGACAAATACTTGTTTCTTAATGCCAAGGGGTATTTTTTCAAAATAGAAAATGGCCAAATAGGTTTTTCTCATAGGTCAGCTTTTCTAACCCTTTTATTGTTTTAGTTGCTCTGTTCTGGACTCTCCCATTTGTCCACATCTCTCTTAAAGCATGGCACCCAGAACTGGATACAGTATTCCAGCTGAGGTCTCACCAATGCCAAGCAGAGGGGGACAATTACCTCCCATGTCTTATACTTCTGGTAATACATGCCAGAATGATGTTAGCCTTTTTCATAACTATGTCATATTTTTACTAATATTCAATTTGTGATTCATTATAACCCTCAAATCGTCTTCAGCAGTACTACTGCCTAGCCAATTATTCCCCATATTGTAGATGTGCATTTGATTTTCCCTCCTTAAGTGAAGTACTTCACATTTGTCTTCATTGAATTTCACCTTGTTGAATTTCAGATCTAGTCTCCAATCTGTCAAGGTGGTTTTGAATTTTAATCAAGTCCTCCAAAGTGCTAGCAACATCTCCCAACATGGAGTCAGCTGCAAATTTTGTAAGCACACTGTCCACTCCATTATCCAAATCATTAACGAAAGTACTGAATCGTATCAGGCCCAGAAAAACCTGTGTGGGACTGCACTTGATACATCCCACCAGTTTGACAGTAAACCATTGACAACTACTCTGACTACAGTTTTTCAACCAGCTGTGTACCCACCTCATTGTAACTTCATTTAGACCACATTTCCCTAGTTTGTCTATAAGATTGTCAAGTGGGACTGTGCCAAAAACCTTACTAAAATCAAGATACATCACATCTGTAGCTTCTCCCACATCCAATACACAAGTAACCCTGTCAAAGAAAGAAATTAGGTTAGTTTGGCATGATTTCTTCTTGACAAATCCATGTTGGCTATTACTTATAACCCTTCTATCCTCTAGGTGCTTCCAAACAATTGTTTAATAATTTTCCAGTATGTTTCCAAGTACAGAAGTTAGGCTGGCTGATCTCTAATTGTGTGGGTCCTGTTTGCTCCCCTTTTTCAAGATAGCTACTATATTTGCCCTTTTCCAGTCCTCTGGGACCTTACCTGTCCACCATGAATTCTCAAAAATAATTGTTAATGGTTCCAAGACTGCTTCAACTAATTCCATAAGTGCCCTAGAATGAATTTCATCAGGCTCTGCCAACTTGAATGCATCCAATTTATCTACATATTCTTTAACCAGTTATTTCACTATTCTTGCTTGTGTTCCTTCCCCTTTGTTGTTCATATTAATTGTGTTAAGTATCTGATCACAATTCACCTTTTTAGTAAAGGCTGAAGCAAAATAGGCATTAAACACCTCAGCCTTCTTGATATCATCAGTTACTCGCTCTCCTTCTGTGCTAAACAGTGGACCTACATTGTCCTTTATCTTTCTGCTAAGACATTGATAGAACTTCTTCTAATTGCCTTTTGTGTGCTTTGATAGGTGTAAATCATTTGTGCTTTACCCTTTCTGATTTTGTCCCTACAAGACTGTGTTATTCTTTTGTATTCATCCTTAGGAATTTGTCCAGTTTTTCACTTTTTGTAGGATTCTTTTTTAATTTTCAAGTCATTGAAGAGCTCCTGCAGAGTCATAATGGCCTCTTAATTATTCTTCCTATCTTTCCTTATGATCGAGATAGAGACAATATTAAAGACATAACAGTAAACTGAGAAACTACCACACAAGAGATTCACTTCCTGGACACTACGGTGTTAATAAGCGATGGTCACAAAAACACCACCCTATACTGGAAACCTACTGACCGCGATGCCTACCTACATGCCTCCAGCTTTCATCCGGACCACACCACATGATCCATTGTCTACAGCCAAGCTCTACAATACAACCGCATTTGCTCCAACCCCTCAGACAGAGACAAACATCTACAAGATCTTTATCAAGCATTCTTACAACTACAATACCCACCTGCTGAAGTGAAGAAACAGATTGACGGAGCCAGAAGAGTACCCAGAAGTAACCTACTACAGGACAGGCCTAACAAAGAAAATAACAGAATGCCACTAGCCATCACCTTCAGCCCCCAACTAAAACCTCTCCAACGCATCATCAAGGATCTACAACCTATCCTGAATTACGACCCATCACTCTCACAGATCTTGGGACACAGGCCAGTCCTTGCTTACAGACAGCCCCTCAACCTAAAGCAAATACTCACCAGCAACCACACAACAAAACCACTAACCCAGGAACCTGTCCTTGCAACAAAGCCCGTTGCCAACTGTGTCCAAATATCTATTCAGGGGACACCATCATAGGGCTTAATCACATCAGCCACACTATCAGAGGCTCATTCACCTGCACATCTACCAATGTGATATATGCCATCATGTGCCATGTACATTGGCCAAACTGGACAGTCTCTACGTAAAAGAATAAACGGACACAAATCAGACGTCAAGAATTATAACATTCAAAAACCAGATGGAGAACACTTCAATCTCTTTGGTCACTCGATTACAGACCTAAAAGTGGCAATTCTTCAACAAAAAAACTTCAGAAACAGACTCCAATGAGAGACTACTGAATTGGAATTAATTTGCAAACTGGATACAATTAACTTAGGCTTGAATAAAGACGGGGAGTGGATGTGTCTCTACACAAAGTAAAACTATTTCCCCATGTTTATTCCCCCCACCCACCCATCCCCACTGTTCCTCAGACGTTCTTGTCAACTCCTGGAAATGGCCCACCTTGATTATTACTACAAAAGGTTTTTTCCCTCCAAGCTCTGCTTCTGGTAATAGCGCACCTTACCTGATCACTCTTGTTACAGTGTGTGTAGTAACACCCATTTTTTCATGTTCTCTGTGTATATAAATCTCCACACTGTATTTTCCACTGCATGCATCCGATGAAATGAGCTGTAGCTCATGAAAGCTTATGCTCAAATAAATTTGTTAGTCTCTAAGGTGCCACTAGTACTCCTTTTCTTTCTGCAGATACAGACTAACACGGCTACTACTCTGAAACTGGAGAAACTCCCCTGAATTCCTTTTTTCCTTCGATTTTCTTCTCCTGGGACCCTACATATCAATTCTCTGAATTTGTTAAGGTCTGCTTTTTTGAAGTCCATTATCTTTATTCTGCTGCTCTCACTCCTTACTTTTCCTCATCCAAATTGCCTTCAACCTTCAGATTTGCAAACAGTTCCTCCCTGTTAGTCAAAATCAAGTCTAAAATAGCTGTCCCGCTGCTTACTTTCTCCTCCTTCTGAAACAAGAAGTTGTCCCCAGTACAGTCTAAGAATATATTGGAGATTTTGTGATTTGCTGTATTACTTTTCCAACAGATGTCTGGGTACTTAAAGTTCCCCATTACAACCAAAACTTGTGTTTTGAATATTTCTGTTATTTATCCTAGAAATTCCTCATTCACCTCCTTCTCCTGATTTTGCAGTCTATAGTAGATCCTGGTCATGAAATCAACCCTGTTTTTTCCTCTTTCATCTTCACTCAGAGACTCCAACTAGTTTGCCTTTTACCTCCTTCTGGAACTCAGAACAAGTTTATATATAATTGGTATATAGTACAACACTTCCTCCCTTTTTTCCTGCCTGGTCTTCCTAAACAAGCTATACCATTATGCCAGTCATGATATTTAGTTTCAGTGATGCCAATTAAATCATAATTTAGTCTGTAAAATTTAGGAAAGATGGAAATTTTAGGCTGTTCACAGGACGAGTGCTTCTGGTGGAACCAGAATAAATATTTTCTATACTTATGCTTAAAAGTCAATGTTCATTTTTAATATTCATTAACCTTATTACAGACATCCAGATAATGTTCAGTATGTGATGGTTGTCAAGCATAATGAGTTCTGGGTGTATATAATAGAATCAGAGAATATCAGAGTTGGAAGGGACCTCAGGAGGTTATCGAGTCCAACCTCCTGCTCAAAGCAGGACCAATCCCCAATTTTTCCCCAGATCCTTAAAGGGCCCCCTCAAGGATTGAACTCACAACTCTGGGTTTAGCAGGTCAATGCTCAAATCACTGAGCTATCCCTCCCCTCAAATCCTAGGCCAATAGCCTAACCACTGGACCATCCTTCCCCTCTTTTTTTAAATACCATAATTAAATATTTCTGAAGACTAACATAACACAAGGGAAAAGACTGAGGGTAAGTCTACACTACGGAATAAGGTCGAATTTATAGAAGTCGGTTTTTTAGAAATTGGTTTTATATATTCGAGTGTGTGTGTCCCCACAGAAAATGCTCTAAGTGCATTAACGCGGCGGAGTGCTTCCACAGTACCGAGGCTAGAGTCGACTTCCAGAGCATTGCACTGTGGATAGCTATCCCACAGTTCCCGCAGTCTCCGCTGCCCATTGGAATTCTGGGTTGAGATCCCAATGCCTGATGGGGCTAAAACATTGTCGCGGGTGGTTCTGGGTACATATCGTCAGGCCCCCGTTCCCCCCCTCCCTCCGTGAAAGCAAGGGCAGACAATCGTTTCGCGCCTTTTTTCCTGAGTTACCTGTGCAGACGCCATACCACGGCAATCATGGAGCCCGCTCAGGTAACCGTCACCCTATGTCCCCTGGGTGCTGGCAGATGCGGTACGGCTTTGCTACACAGTAGCAGCAACCCATTGCCTTGTGGCAGCAGACGGTGCAGTATGACTGGTAGCCGTCCTCGTCGTGTCCGAGGTGCTCTTGGATACATCGGCTGGGAGCGCCTGGGCAGACATGGGCGCAGGGACTAAATTTGGAGTGACTTGACCAGGTCATTCTCTTTAGTCCTGCAGTCAGTCCTATTGAACCATCTTATGGTGAGCAGGCAGGCCATACGGATTGCTAGCAGTCGTACTGTACCATCTTCTGCCGGGCAGGCAAGAGATGAGGATTGTTAGCAGTCGTATTGTACGATCTTCTGCCAGGCAGGCAAGAGATGAGGATGGCTAGCAGTCGTACTGTACCATCTTCTGCCGAGCAGCCATGAGATGTGGATGGCATGCAGTCCTTCTGCACCTTCTGCTGCCAGCCAAAGATGTAAAAGATAGATGGAGTGGATCAAAACAAGAAATAGACCAGATTTGTTTTGTACTCATTTGCCTCCTCCCCTGTCTAGGGGACTCATTCCTCTAGGTCACACTGCAGTCACTCACAGAGAAGGTGCAGCGAGGTAAAACTAGCCATGTATCAATCAGAGGCCAGGCTAACCTCCTTGTTCCAATAAGAACAATAACTTAGGTGCACCATTTCTTATTGGAAAACTCCGTGAAGTCCTGCCTGAAATACTCCTTGATGTAAAGACACCCCCTTTGTTGATTTTAGCTCCCTGAAGCCAACCCTGTAAGCCGTGTCGTCAGTCGCCCCTCCCTCCGTCAGAGCAATGGCAGACAATCGTTCCACGCCTTTTTTCTGTGCAGACGCCATACCAAGGCAAGCATGGAGGCCGCTCAGCTCACTTTGGCAATTAGGAGCACATTAAACACCACACACATTATCCAGCAGTATATGCAGCACCAGAACCTGGCAGAGCGATACCGGGCAAGGAGGCGACGTCAGCGCCGTCACGTGAGTGATCAGGACATGGACACAGATTTCTCTGAAAGCATGGGCCCTGCTAATGCATGCATCATGGTGCTAATGGGGCAGGTTCATGCTGTGGAACGCCGATTCTGGGCTCGGGAAACAAGCACAGACTGGTGGGACCGCATAGTGTTGCAGGTCTGGGACGATTCCCAGTGGCTGCAAAACTTTCGCATGCGTAAGGGCACTTTCATGGAACTTTGTGACTTGCTTTCCCCTGCCCTGAGGCGCATGAATACCAAGATGAGAGCAGCCCTCACAGTTGAGAAGCGAGTGGCGATAGCCCTGTGGAAGCTTGCAACGCCAGACAGCTACCGGTCAGATGGGAATCAATTTGGAGTGGGCAAATCTACTGTGGGGGCTGCTGTGATGCAAGTAGCCCACGCAATCAAAGATCTGCTGATATCAAGGGTAGTGACCCTGGGAAATGTGCAGGTCATAGTGGATGGCTTTGCTGCAATGGGATTCCCTAACTGTGGTGGGGCCATAGACGGAACCCATATCCCTATCTTGGCACTGGAGCACCAAGCCGCTGAGTACATAAACCGCAAGGGGTACTTTTCGATAGTGCTGTAAGCTCTGGTGGATCACAAGGGACGTTTCACCAACATCAACGTGCGATGGCCGGGAAAGGTACATGACGCACGCATCTTCAGGAACTCTGATCTGTTTCAAAAGCTGCAGGAAGGGACTTTATTCCCAGACCAGAAAATAACTGTTGGGGATGTTGAAATGCCTATATGTATCCTTGGGGACCCAGCCTACCCCTTAATGCCATGGCTCATGAAGCCGTACACAGGCAGCCTGGACAGTAGTCAGGAGCTGTTCAACTACAGGCTGAGCAAGTGCAGAATGGTGGTAGAATGTGCATTTGGACGTTTAAAGGCGCGCTGGCACAGTTTACTGACTCGCTTAGACCTCAGCGAAGCCAATATTCCCACTGTTATTACTGCTTGCTGTGTGCTCCACAATATCTGTGAGAGTAAGGGGGAGACGTTTATGGCAGGGTGGGAGGTTGAGGCAAATAGCTTGGCTGCTGGTTATGTGCAGCCAGACACCAGGGCGGTTAGAAGAGCACAGGGGGGCGCGGTACACATCAGAGAAGCTTTGAAAACCAGTTTCATGACTGGCCAGGCTACGGTGTGAAAGTTCTGTTTGTTTCTCCTTGATGAAACCTCCCGCCCCGTGGTTCACTCTACTTCCCTGTAAGCTAACCACCCGCCCCTCCTCCCTTCAATCACCACTTGCAGAGGCAATAAAGTCATTGTTGCTTCACATTCATGCATTCTTTATTCATTCATCACACAAATAGGGGGATGACTACCAAGGTAGCCCAGGAGGGGTGGTGGAGGAGGGAAGGAAAATGCCACACAGCACTTTAAGCACAGCACTTTAAAAGTTTACAACTTTAAAATTTATTGAATGACAGCCTTCTTTTTTGGGGGCAATCCTCTGTGGTGGAGTGGCTGGTTGGCCGGAGGCCCCCGCACCGCGTTCTTGGGCGTCTGGGTGTGGAGGCTATGGAACTTGGGAAGGAGGGCGGTTGGTTATACAGGGGCTATAGTGGCAGTCTGTGCTCCAGCTGCCTTTGCTGCAGCTCAACCATACACTGGAGCATACTGGTTTGGTCCTCCAGCAGCCTCAGCATTGAATCCTGCCTCCTCTCATCACGCTGCCGCCACATTTGAGCTTCAGCCCTGTCTTCAGCCCATCACTTACTCTCTTCAGCCTGCCACTTACTCTCTTCAGCCCTCCACCTCTCCTCCCGGTCATTTTGTGCTTTCCTGCACTCTGACATTATTTGCCTCCACGCATTCGTCTGTGCTCTGTCAGTACGGGAGGACAGCATGAGCTCGGAGAACATGTCATCGCGAGTGCGTTGTTTTTCTTTCTAAGCTTCACTAGCCTCTGGGAAGGAGAAGATCCTGTGATCATTGAAACATATGCAGCTGGTGGAGGAAAAAAAAGGGACAGTGGTATTTAAAAAGACACATTTTATAAAACAGTGGCTACACTCTTTCAGGGTAAACCTTGCTGTTAACATTACATACATAGCACATGTGCTTTCGTTACAAGGTCGCATTTTGTCTCCCTCCACCGCGTGGCTACCCCCTCAACCTTTCCCCCTCCCCGTGGCTAACAGCGGGGAACATTTCTGTTTAGCCACAGGCAAACAGCCCAGCAGGAATGGGATCCTCTGAGTGTCCCCTGAAGAAAAGCACTCTATTTCAACCAGGTGACCATGAATTATATCTCACTCTCCTGAGGATAACACAGAGAGATAAAGAACGGATGTTGTTTGAATGCCAGCAAACATACACTGCAATGCTTTGTTCTACAATGATTCCCAAGTACGTGTTACTGGCCTGGAGTGGTAAAGTGTCCTACCATGAAGGACGCAATAAGGCTGCCCTCCCCAGAAACCTTTTGCAATGGCTTTAGGATGACATCTAGGAGAACTGCAAATGCCAGGGCAAAGTAATCCTTTCACATGCTTGCTTTTAAACCATGTATAGTATTTTAAAAGGTACACTCACCAGAGGTCCCTTCTCCGCCTGCTGGGTCCAGGAGGCAGCCTTGGGTGGGTTCGGGGGGTACTGGCTCCAGGTCCAGGGTGAGAAACAGTTCCTGGCTGTCGGGAAAACCAGTTTCTCCGCTTGCTTGCTGTGAGCTATCTACAACCTCATCATCATCATCATCTTCTTCGTCCCCAAAACCTGCTTCCGTATTGCCTCCATCTCCATTGAAGGAGTCAAACAACATGGCTGGGGTAGTGGTGGCTGAACCCCATAAAATGGCATGCAGCTCATCATAGAAGCGGCATGTTTGGGGCTCTGACCCGGAGCGGCCGTTCACCTCTCTGGTTTTCTGGTAGGCTTGCCTCAGCTCCTTCAGTTTCATGCGGCACTGCTTCGGGTCCCTGTTATGGCCTCTGTACTTCATGCCCTGGGAGATTTTGACAAAGGTTTTGGCATTTCGAAAACTGGAACGGAGTTCTGATAGCACGGATTCCTCTCCCCAAACAGCGATCAGATCCCATACCTCCCGTTTGGTCCATGCTGGAGCTCTTTTGCGATTCTGGGACTCCATCATGGTCACCTCTGCTGATGAGCTCTGCATGGTCACCCGCAGCTTGCCACGCTGGCCAAACAGGAAATGAGATTCAAAAGTTCGCGGTTCTTTTCCTGTCTACCTGGCCAGTGCATCTGAGTTGAGAGTGCTGTCCAAAGCGGTCACAATGGAGCACTCTGGGATAGCTCCCGGAGGCCAATACCGTTGAATTGTGTCCACAGTACCCCAAATTCGAACCGGCAAGGCCAATTTAAGCGCTAATCCACTTGTCAGGGGTGGAGTAAGGAAATCGATTTTAAGAGCCCTTTAAGTCGAAATAAAGGGCTTCATCGTGTGGACGGGTGCAGGTTTACATCGATTTAATGCTGCTAAATTCGACCTAAAGTCCTAGTGTAGACCAGGGCTGAGTAAGGCACCAGGTCTTTATCCTAGAGAAATCCAAGTCTGACTTATGTGACAATCATCTTAATTTCAATTGAATCTATTTGGTGGATAAATTGCCAAATATTGTAGCTGTAGAGAGCAAAAGGCCAAAGCCTTAAGTCTGAAGTGAGTCCTTTTCGGCTACAAACGGAAGTAATATGTGCCACATTGAGGGGGAGGATTATTTTCCCTAGCTCAGTGAAAAAATCCAACTAATTTCTGAGGCATCATATATAGGGGCATCATAAATGAAATGCTGTAGGGTGTTCTTCTATTCTGAAAGCTGATGCTAAAAATTCAATTGACAGTTTTATTCATTTTTTATTTCCATAGCAAATGTGCTCAAGTTCACAAGTAAAAAGATGTTTTTCTAACTTGCATCCCTAAAAACGCAACCTGGGCTGTGACAGCCAAGCTGACTTCTTTCCACCTCAGATATCACCATCCAGTAATGCAGCCTAAACTAGGCCATCAGCATTACTGTATGTGCTCACTATTGCCTTCAATGACATATGAGCAGCCTCGCTGTCTTCAATCGGTTTGCACATGCAATGTTGTTGTCGCCAGATTGGTTCCAGGATATTAGAGACACAAGGTGGGTGAGGTAACATCTTTTATTGGAACCACTTCTGTTGGTGAGAGAGAGAAGATTTTGAGCTTCTTCAGGTCTCTTCTTCAGAGCTCTTCTTCAGGCCTGGGTATTGTACATCACCTACCCTGTCCTTCTAAGGGGCTTGCATAGGAATAATTGAATGGAACCAATAAACACCACTAAGTTGTTGATGGGAAAGAGTCTTGTGGCACCTTATAGACTAACAGACAAATTGGAGCATAGGTTTTCGTGAGTGAATACCCACCTTGTCGGATGAATGCTCCAATACGTCTGTTAGTCTATAAGGTGCCACAGGACTCTTTGCCACTTTTACAGATCCAGACTAACACAGCTACCCTTCTGATACTAAGTTGTTGATGATACGCAAGATAGACTAGAATTTAGCTCATTCTCCCTCAACTGTGTTGGCTCCTCTTTGCTAACCAGAATAAAAAGCGGTAAATCTTGTTTTTATAACTATAGTCACCAGACATGTTTCTGAATATACAAAAGGAGTAGCTCTGTTGCATAAGATGTCTTTTTATATCTTCACTTTTCTGAGTAGAGCCACATTTTAAGATTACAGTACAATTTTAAGGGTTCTTATTAAATTAAGTGAAATGAAGCTGATTAACCTGATTACCAATTCCAAGTGGAGAAACAATTACTCAAATATTTAGATAGTTATTCAAACCAATCTTTATAGTTTTTATAATAATAAACGGCCTCTTGCATCTTTGCTTATTACACAACAATAAAAATAGGAGGAAACTACACAGGCACAGTTGGATTCAGATGACTTTATTTACTAACTATATACAAGTATGCAAGGCTGTAACAGCACTACATAACTAATCTGGCCTCAGTTTCTCTTCCCTCAGGTTGGATCACCTGACCTTCCAACCTAATGTGATTGCTGCAGTGGCTTGCTGCAGTCATTTGGCCCTCCAGCTAAGTCACGAGAGAAAAATGACCCATTTTGCAAAATCTGTGTCCAAAAAACCACAGAGTCTTCACCCCAGTCTCAAGCTGAGCCCAGCCTCTCTTTCCTGAGGGTCTGTCTTCTCTTGTCAGACCCTACTGGACTCCTTTGAGTCTCTCTCTCTGCTCTCTATTAAGCAGCAATTCCCAGAACTTCCTTTCTGGAGTCCACCTCCATGTTCCACAAGCTTCTGTCATATCTCCATCCCAAAATACGCATGGCTCTTCTGTGTTTTAGAAATGAACCAGAACATGGTGAGCACCATTAGAGAGGTAACAAGCTATTTAAAGGCAAAAACTACTGGGAATAATTAGCATTACTCAGCTTTTGTCTGTCTTTTTTGGTAGAGTTCAAACATCTTAGACACCATATAAACTCTGTCAGTGCACAGCAGACAATCTTGGTTTAAAAAGCCACCTGAGGACTCCCACTCTGGGATACGGGGGTGAAGCCATAAGTGCAGTAAGGCCTCCATAGCAGCTCCTACAACATCAGTCCTTCCATGTCCCTTTGTGTGGGACAAGGCTAGGCAAAAAGTTGTGTGTGTGGGAGGTGGAGTAAACCTGTGTTTCAGTGATTCCCATCTGCTGGAACAGTCCTTGAGGGCTACTGGAAACTGGCTGACTATTCCAGGAACCAGACAAATGGAGAGCAGACCCCAGGATTCAAGAGCTACAAACATGGCCAGCTTAATCCCACCTTGGTACTCCTTATCCTCAGCTGTGCTGAGCTTTGCTCATGGACAACTGAGGAGCTACCTGGCATTCTCGGTTTAGCAGATTGGCAGAAATAAATTAATACATAGCCTGGGAAAAGTTCATCATCTTTCACCAACGTGACAGAGATAGAAGAAAAGCAGCTGTATGTATGATGTAACCTTATCATTATCTTTTTTTATACACGGGGGAAAAATCAAATGAGCATTTGGAACTGTCAAAATGACTGTAGCTGGGAGAGTGACAGCCATCTGATTCACTGACAAAGTCCATCCATTATTGTAAAATCAGTCAAAGGAGGTTTTATAATTAACTGCATCTCAGACTCATGTGGCGTCCTTGCAAATTGCTTTCATATCTGACAGCTACCATTGCTAAGTAATAGGAACATGCTGATACTAGTGAATGGTGATAAGATGAAAAAATCTTTAAAAATGACTTTAAATTATTACTAAACTTGGCATCCAGCAGTATTGCTGTCATTAATGGTCCTTTAAGTGCTTTCATTACCAGCATCCCTTTGGAGGGTTTTGTGAAGCTGGTGATGATTTTCATAGATGGCCACCTCCAGGAAGTCCAACCATGGGGTGGCAGTACAAAATAGGCACACTTCCTTCTGCCACCATGCTCACACATGGCCAGAAGTGGGTGTTACTGGCCAGGATTATGGAATAGCTAAAGCAACTAGAGCAGGGGTGGGCAAACTTTTTGGCCTGAGGGCCACATTGGGGTTCCAAAACTGTATGGAGGGCCGAGTAGAGAAGTCTGTGCCCCCCAAAATAGCCTGGCCCCTGCCCCCTATCTGCCTCCTCCCACTTCCCGCCCCCTGAATGCCCCTCTCAGAAACCTCGATCATCCAAGCCCCCCTGCTCCTTGTCCTCTGACCTCGCCCTCCCAGGACCCCACCCTCTATCCAACCCCCTCTGCTCCCTGTCCCCTCACTGCCCCAACCCCTATCCACACCCCTGCCCCCTGACAGGCCCCCCGGGACTCCCAGGCCTATCCAACCGCCCCCTGTTTCCTGACTGCCTCCTGGAACTCCCTACCCAGGGCTGGCTCCAGGCACCAGCTTTCCAATGCCGCTTGGGGCAGCATTCAGAATGGGGTGGCAGTCCGTGTCCTGTGGCGGCAATTCGGCAGCTTTTGGGCGGCACCTCCGCCACTCTTCTGGGGCGGCGGCAATTTGGTGGCGACTGCTTGGGGCAGCAAAATTGGTAGAGCTGCCCCTGTCCCTACCTCTTACCCAACCCCTTCCCCCACGCCCTTACCATGCCGCTCAGAGCACCAGGACTGGCAGCTGCGCCGCACGGTGGAGCCAGCCAAGCCAGCGCTAAGTCTAGAGCACCAGAGAGTGCTGGCAGCATGGCGAGCTGAGGCTGCGGGGGGAGGGAGGGGGGCAGGGGAGGGGCCAGGGGCTAGCCTCCCCAGCCAGGAGCTAAAGGGCCAGCAGGATGGTCTCACGGTTCAGATGTGGCCCGCAGGCCGTAGTTTGCCCAACTCTGAACGAGAGGATATACTGTTTTAGTGCATAGAGCCTGAAGCTTCCCGCAGAACTTAAAGATACCCCAACAAGTGGAATCATTTATTGCCCTTCCTTGGGGTGGGGAGCGTGAATCCCCTGAGGAAAAGGGGGCTTGATTGCCATTTGAAAGTGCTATTTTCACCTCCGTTAAACAGCAGAAATTATTTGGCCCTAAATCTAGAACACACAGTTTTCCAGCGGGCTCTAAATTTGGCCAAACCACTTGTTCTCTAAGTAACTGCTAAGGTTTTCTAACGGACACCAAGAGGACAAGGAAGTTAGTTAAGAAAAATGCTTTTCATGGCACTTGTTCACGACAGATGATACATGTTGGGCACTTGGAAAAATTCTAGTATTGGTGCTTTGAAAATTATTATATATTATAAACAAACAAGGGTGTATGATAATCTCTGCAAATCTCTAAGGGACAAGAGCTCCTCCAGAAAACAAAAAATGCAAGTACGTCCCTGCAGTCACACACCTTGAGGGTATTTCTCTGTTACAAAATAACTATTTTAATGTTTTAGTAAATAAATTCCTTTTAGTCGTATGGTCTCAATTCATTTTACAGTTCAGATTCTTCATTAGACAAATAAACTGCTTCCTTAATCTAGGCCATTTTATAAACCCTGCTAGAATCAACACTATATCCCATCATATATCATATATATGTATACATTAAATAGTCTGTCTATTCCTAATTAGATCTATAATGTGAATGTGAGGCAAAAGAGCTGAATTGTTCACAATTTATGGTCTATAAACTATAATAATTTAACTGTCAGGCCTTTGTGTGGGGAAGGCCATTCTATTAAAAATGAAACATCCACCATTCTTTTCCTTATCTGTGAATGCCATCAAAGACTCTAAATAACCACTGATACTGCAATTTATTATCTATGCATGAAGGAAAGTAGGTTCAAACCATCTGAACTCATTCCACCTATAACCTTAATTTTTTCCAACAGATTAGCGTAATCTTCATTATGCAAAAAGATTGAATTTGCAAACTAGGCTTTGCTGTTAAAACCTAATAAGAATATATTTTTCCTTCATATTTATATATTCCAGAAGTTCCACTTCACAGATAAATAGAAACTGTGTTTTGCTTGGCATTGATTTAGTCTAGCCTCTGCAAGAATTTTCGTAAGCCAGGATGTTCCTTAATTTTTTCCAATAAATGTCTCAACAAGCTTCAAAATCACTCAATTATTTGCATGTTTTACCTCCACCTATTAGAATTCCTGCCAAATTCCAAATTAATTCAGTTCACCAGTTTTATGCGCCACAGTTGAACAATAGCAGAATATTGTCTAAATGCTAATCTGATGTTTGTTCAGACACTTCATATAGCCTTCATCTCCCAAGAGTTTGACATTTTAATAAATCCTTTAAAAAAAGAATGTATTGATGTCGATATCTTTGCCATGTTTTACCATTTGCCTATGAAAATAAATTAAGGAACTTTTTCTGCCTCTAGATCTTTTAAAAAAAAAATGAGCTAGGTAAACAGCATTCTTTCTGGAGGAATAAATGGCTTCATTGTATGGAAAAAACTGCAAAGGTCAAGAATAAGAATATCCCGTGATAATATAGGAAGATTCTTAAGATACTATGGCAACATCTATTCAGTAGACATTTATTTCCCTATTATTTGAGCAATTGCTCAGAGCAGCAAGGTAAAATTCCCACTCCTATGTGTTTCAGTATTTTGCAATGAAACAAATTATGCATACTGCAAATCTGAGTCCCATTTGTTTAGTATCTGACCTTCAAATACAAACTGTTTCATCAAATTAAATCAAAGTAAGTGCATCTTTTTTTTCCCCACTATCAAAACAGTGAAACCATTTTGGAAGTTCAGCCATAACATACAAATGAGAAAGTGTTTCCATATTCCTGTGGTTCTATACAAACATAAATGTCAATGCCCATCTAAACAAAATAATTCAGATAAAAGAAAACAAGCATCATTTCAAAATGTCAGTGCAAACCTTCTGGTTAAGCATGTTGCGGAAAACCATTTTTCAGATCAACAAAATAGAGAATAAGGCACTTTGGGATGGAAAGAGATAAAAGTGGTAGAGAGGGTGAGAGACTTAGGAAGTGAAACAAAGAAAGAAAAGATCAATAAAACCTGTACTGTGACATACAGCAGTGGCCTTGGCATTAGACTTTGAAAATATCAACTATGACTAAGCAACAACATACACTGTTTTAATAGTGTTCACTATTAAGAATGATAGACCTCAGAGCTCCAATGGGAAATTTCCCACTGCAGAAATGACACATCATAGTATATAATTATTAATTAAAAGAACCGGTAGAAGTATTCAGTATTTTTCTTGTGAAGGACATAGGTTATCTATTTTTCATGATACTCAGTGTTACACACTTGGGAAAAATCAAATACAAACAATTAAAGGAGGCACTACTGGCAGAAGGTTTGAAATACAGATGAGAATTTCCTTTCATGATCATCTTATCACAAAGGACAAGCTCTTACCCTTAAAATTCTCCAAGAAAAGCAGAAAACCCAATTAAATCTGAATATGGATTTTAAAAATCTAGAGAAATGGTACAGCTATCACAAACCACAAAATACATTTTACTTGAGGACATCAAAGCGATTTATTAAGCCACCAGCAGAAACATATGAAAGAGGCAGCAGACAAGCATTGGGACCATATCCTGAGTAATCTGAAAAGGTACGGAGTCTTGAAGTTAGAGGCCTTAATCCTGAAATGACCTCCAAGTGGATGAACCAGTTACACCTCTGTTCAGTTCCACTTGAAGTCAATGCGGCCCCCAAAAGGCACAAGGGTTTTGCCAACACAGAGTTACAGGAGCAGATTTAGAACACTATCCAGAGACTCAGTACTGTTAAGGTATTATCTTCTGTCTATTGATTTGTGTACATTATCTCAATATAGAAATAGTTAAAGGACCTCTAAGGATGCATGTTTATTGTTAATACCATGAAGTTACAATATATAATACACACCATTTCTAAAAGCAATAATATAAAAACGGTTTTGTTTCAATTATTCATTGCCTTATAACATGCCTTTATAATAATTTTTTTCAGTAGGGAAGGAATAGATAATAGCTTGTCAAATTATTATAACTGATTAAATAGAAGGGAAAAGGTCTTGAAACCCGTTTGTGTGTGAGAGAGATTTGAGAGTGATCAAGATGCAAATTGTAACTATGTCTGTGTGAGCACTGAAGAACCCAACATATTCATCCCTCTCTTCTCTTCATCTGTGTCCAAATGTTGTACATAGGTGTCTTCCCATCACTGGCTGTCAGAGAAGCAGGTCCTTAAAAGGGAACGCATGCAAAGAAATTAAGGTTGCTGAACAGGAGAGATCCACTGGCTCAGCTTCATTTTCTGAAGGGCTCTCAATTTCTCTCTCTTTTGGTCCAGTCCTAAGGGACTTCAAAGTCTCTAAGATTTTTGCCTAGGATAGCTTGGATCCATAGCTTGCTCCTGCAGCTTATCAGGGTTTAGGATCACCATTGCACACTTCTGATCCACTTTGATGATGGCTATCTTATAGTTATGCTCTCTGGGGCTGGGGCTCAAGAGTACACTACAGTTATCACAAATTACAAAGCAATTCATGTCAAGAAGTCTGGATGGATCACAAAAGATTCCAGCTCTGAATATTTCTGCTGTCTTCCAAGAATGTACTATTTATCATCCTATGATGTAATAAACTTTAAGTTTTATTCTTTGCAAATGTATCCTCTTTGGGATTTTTTTGAGTCTCATTCATTTTCTTGCATGTTCAAGGCTTCAATTTTAATATATGATGCAAAGTCTGCAGCCTCGTGCAATATTTCTCATCTCTAAGATTTGAAGACTATTGATATCTATCCAAATGTCATTTATATTCTGGGATCTGGTAGCACCCATACCAGTATCTACCCCAGAATAAAGAAACAATTTAGTTTCACATATCTGTTTATGAGACAGACTATTTTTTATTAAGTTTAGATGAGAACAACAAGCATGGGGTGGATCTATCTAGTATTATGTATTATGTATTATGATGATTTAACTGGGAATTGGTCCTGCTTTGAGCAGGGGGTTGGACTAGATGACCTTCTGGGGTCCCTTCCAACCCTGATATTCTATGATTCTATGATTAAACTCATTCTCCTAATTTTAATCACATGTGGGATTAATTTGGCTTCATCACATTTTATCTGAACCTGCAGGGGGAAATTTTTATTAATTATTATTATTATTATTGCTTTGTTTCCATTTCAATGTAGAATATGATGTGCCAGAAGATGGGAAATGATTTGTTATTAAGCTAGGAAAAATTCACAAAAACAATCACACAAAACATCAGTATCAGAAATTACATCTAACAAGAAACATATGGATTTTATGATTCAAACATGATTCTAATATCTGACCTCTATAGATCACTTTGTGTATTTTTGTAGGGATCTACGTTCTTTATACAATGTGTTTTTCACTGGGGTTATCGATACTAGGCCATCTAAAAATTTCTCTTCATAGCCAAAGCCTCTCCTTGGACAAAGGAAAAATAAGTGGTCACCTTCTTTCCTATATATATATATAGAGAGAGGGAAATTGCAAAGAAACAGCAAAATAATTAGCTCTGCAAAGACACAACAAAGTCAAGAAGAGCCATATATCCATCCTTTATCATTAGCACAAAAGGGTAAATTTTCCTCAGTTCTTGGCTTGAAAGAAAGGTAATGAGCATGCCAATTATTTCCTTAGGTTATACAGACCAATATGAAGATGTATTGCTATTTTCAGACATAACAAAGATGAGCTGAACTGCCCAGAATTTTTATGCTCAAGCTGCCTTCTTAAATCCAGTTTCTTTGCTGCCAGAAGAATCCAATTTGAGTGAAGAAATGCTATATAATCACAGGTGAGAAATTTCAGTCCATATCCCAGAGAATATATATCAAGTTTTTATACCAGTTTAGAGATGGTACAGTAAACAACTTGCATACTAAGTAAATTTGCAATGATAAGAAACCTTTTAATTGCATAGTAGTCATATATTTGCATTTTGAAGGAGCACTTGAGGTTATTTCAGATTAAAGCAAATAGACTAAATTGCAAGACATTCATAAGAGATTACATAAATCTGAAAAATTAAAGCCATATATAGGTGAGTTGGCATAAACTAAACTAGCTCTCTATGTATGGATATGACTATTCATATTGTTTTTCTAGGCCAGTTTTCATATTCAGATATACAGTAATTTTAAAATGTTTCCAATAAATGCTTATTTACATATTCAGAATGGTATTTAATTTGGAAACAGCTTTGTGGGGGATTTTTTTAATGTTAGTTAATGGATTCAACTTTTCTACAGATTCTAAAATTCGATTTAGCAAACAGTGACACAGAGGTTCAAGGTTCCAGTCTTATAGTGCTTCTGAAGTCAACAATTCAAACTTTTGGTTGCTTGTAATACTGTATTAGACCATTTCATGAATTCCAATCATTAAATTGAATGCCCAGTAGCCACCAGTGGTAAATTTTAAATGGACTTTCACAATGTAGATTCGTTCACCCAATGTAAACACCAGACCGTAACATTTTGTCCGAAAGCAATTGTAATCCTCAATACAAAGTTCTGGGATTTGGTGCCAGGAATCGTCAAAATAACCTCTTTTTCAGAATTAATATTAGTTGGAAATTGGGCACTGATAAACTGACGTGAAAAATACAAGCTGCTGCACTGATTTGAACATTATCTGTGTAGTGAGGCTTCTTCTACTCTAAGTAGACTCTCAAAAGACACACTGATGGGAGGATACTTAGGATGCTTAAGAGCCAGTGAGTGAGTAGAAGCCAGGTAGGTTGTTCCCAATAAACCCAAGGATTATATTTGTGATTTATCTGGGGTTCAATAAACTATAAAATTACAATGGCTTCTGTTTTTCAGATGCTTTCTTATATCTTGGGGAGGGGGAGATAGAATGCACGCAGATGAACCAGTGGCAGAAACAGCTGTAGCAAGAAAGGTAAAACACTTCTCTCTCCAATCCTTAGATCTTTTGGTGATTTTTTGGTAATATAAATTTCTCATGCCCACTCTGATGGAGATTTCTCCATTGCATCAATAGCAAGAATAAAAGGTCTTGACTCTTGAATTATGCATCCAAAATAGTGGCCACGGTGTATTTGGCATCCTGATGGGATCCCAGATGGATTTGCATGTAAGCCCTTGAATCAGTGGATTTTATTACTCAAAATAAAATGAATTAACTCCTCTGTATAGTTACTTTAAAACATGCAGGTAGCTGAAAAGATTGAGACTATGAGAAGAGTATTTGTCTTTTGCCAGTCATCCATTCAAAATAGAGAAGTAACAGTGTCACCTCAAATGCTTATCTGAAGTGTATCCAAAGATCACTGGGCTAGAACCTGGCCTGGAAATCTCGATAGGATATGCTTTTCACTAAATTTCTGGTATGGATAGTGCTTGTTTTTGGCCAGGCTGGAAACTTGAATTATTTTTTCTTCTTGATGTCAATTTTGGTCCATTTGTTGCTTTCTCTTATGTCTTTCCCTTTCTGCATAGGTTTCTCTTTCTAGTAACTGCCTTGTCTCCTTTTATTTGTTTTCAGCTTCTCTCTTCCTCCCTCTTCCCTTTCTGATTACGTGTCTCTTCTCCCATCGTCATTTTGCTTCAGTCTCTAGCTGTTCTGCTCTTGCTCACTATTCCTTCTGTTCTCTTTTTCATTGGCAGGCAGCTTAGAGGAGAGCACTGGAAATATCATAAGCAGGTATTTCCCCCCATGATGTTCCATCCAGAATGTAAACATAAAAAATGTTTTGTATTCTTTTTCACAAGTAGGAGAAGACCACCACCAAATACTAGTATACTGCAACCAATCTATTTTCAACAGACTGTAGACTTAGTGGGGTGGCAGACATTTTAATCAACATTGTTCACTCACTCTAGTCCTGGCTGTACTGACAATGAACAAAGTATTACAACAGGCTCAACAACAGACTTTCTGCTCAGCATATTAATATCCTTGGATCAGGAACCATTCTTGTGTTTCAGTGTTTTCGAGATATCCTTGGATCACAGTTTTATCTATGTAGTTGGGATGCCAAAAATAGAGCTGGCTGAATTAGTCAATATAAATATTTTATCCAGTGAACGTTGCCTTCTGTTCATTCTCAGCAAGCCCATAAACAGCTCATAGTTGTATGACTTTGATCATTATTCACAATTGTTGAACCAGTAGACCGTGTGAACAAATTTAGTCTACGGTTTGTCTGTGAACCTGTCACACTATGAGTATTCTTTATTCATTGTTAGCTATTCACATCAGTCACTTAAGTCAAATCATATTATTATTTCTCTTCCTTGGTAGAATGACTTAAGTTGATAAACAGGCAGAATCCCCTTTTCTGTTCACATATGATCCAAAAACATGTGTAATTGTTAAGCAAATCTATTGGGCAAATAATAAAGTGGAGGTTTTCTACATGGCCATGAAAGTACTTCCTGAGTAAACAGGCTCATGAACATTTATTTACAAAGCTTATGTTTACAGGAACATTCTTTCCAGTAAACAACTTACATACTTGAACAAGAATGTAAAAAGACTTCTAAATCAATTAAAATCATCTTGTTTCAGTCACATGAATACTTTTTTCCTGTATTCACCCTATTCCACAAAAACATGACACAAGTTTTTTCTGATAATACCATGTTCCCCATTGTGGGGATACGCACAGACTGCTGGCATTAGGCAGCATCTCATGAAGATCGTGCTGGTCATCTCATGCAGATCACTTTGCACACAGAAAAAATAAAGATATGGCTACAAGCACAATTATAAATGAACTCAACTTTTATATCCAAAATGGCACTAGGACTCCTGGTTTATTTTTATATATAAATCTACTATTGTACACCCCAATCATCTAGTCTAACTTGCTTATGCTTTTCCTCTCTCTAGTTGTTAATAAAAAAATAGTTATCAAGAAGTGTTGGGTAATAAAATTGACTCAGCTTTGTGGCTTTGTGCCATCTCCTACATTAACACTACACTTGGAATGCCCTCCCCAAATTGCTCCTACTTGCTCTTGCTTCAGACCTCTCAAGAGCTACTTCTTCCTTGACATGTACAAATAGGATAGCTGGAGGAGCAGCCAGATATAATGGAGGTGTTTTTATTCATTATTTTAAAGGCAGTGTATTTAAAATGTGTAGAGACAAATCTGCAGCTAATGTAAATCACCACAGCTCCACAGGAGTGAAGAGAGCTGTGCCAACTGATACCAGCTGAGGATCTGATCCTTATATTAAATATTTTATAATTGACTTTACAATTGTCCTGCATTTTCAAAAGCAATGTTTGATCTTTTAATTTAAAAATAGATAGGATAAAAATATAACTGTGTATGTAATTAGTGTCTGTGTAAATGTACCTTCATTTTTCAGCTGCTACATTCTTTCATTCATTGATATTTTGTGGTAATGAATTCCAAAGGGTAATTACACAATACGTTAAATGTATTTCCATTTATCAGTTTTGCCTTTCAGTTTAATTGAAAGTGCTTTACATGCCAGTATCTGAAATAAATACATCAGATTATGGAATGTATTTATGGACATGTAGGAGAGTTTTGCTTCTCTTAAAGGAAAATCTAGGATTCAAGTAGCAAGAACATCCCACACAATTTCAGTTAAAAAGTGCAAAAATCATGGTACCGTAAATGAGTCAAATATCATCAGCAATGCAATATTCTGAACATGTAATATTCACATGTATATTGACTAATTTCACAAGTTATATTGACTAATTTCAGTTGTTAAATGAAGGATAGGATGACATTTTAGATTTTTATCAGTAATTTTGTTCGGGTTTAAAGAACAGTGAGATGACTGCCTTGTAGAATCCTTGTTAGGTTCAGAGAAATTAATAAATGGTGACCAGATAACAAAAATATGCAATTTTTACAGTTATTTTTCAAGATTTGCAGGTTTCTCCTCGACAAGAATACCCAATATTTTCTTGATTCATCAGCCCAAATGATGGGTATACATTGATTTTGCCACCTTGAGGCTATAATCATAAAAAATAATAAAACAACAATAATGTAAGGCCATTAACAGAGTGGATAATACACACTGCATCCACTGTACCTTAAAAAGGACCTAATTAATGTTAGTGATTTTCACTCATAATACCATTAAGGTTACCATAGCAGCACTTTTTTGTAAATTAGAATACATTTTGGCTAATGGCTACTATATGTTAACCCTGATTCAGTACAGAACAGTTTATAATTGGGTGCATTTTGTACAGACCATCACAAAATAACCCACAATTACCCAATTTTTCAGAAAGCATTTACAGGACACATTTATAGAATATGGTCAGTTAAATACGCTTCTGTCAGGAGAAAAAGTGGACTACTATTATACTTTCCATAAAGCTTTCCTGAGTGAGGTGAAAAAATATTTTTATGTGTATTTTTATGATAGCTCTTCAATTGCTCAATAAACACATTTAAAAATTGCTATATTATTGTATCTCCTCCTGAGAGCCTTGATTTCCCATAAACAGCATGTTACTAGTTACTACTGGATTTGTGCAGAATTATCATATGACAAAAGTAATAGTTCAACAAAATTTGGGGAATAGTTTTGGCCAAACTGGCTGCAATTCACTTAGTAGGACATTACTGTGGCTTCTGCCTACACCAAGCATACTTTTGACCTTTGATTCCTCCTTCTATAAAGCTTTTTTACACGCTCTGCCTCTCCACCTACCCAAAACATCCATTCTAATTCAGCACATTTCACTGTTGGGCTAGCAACTAGTCTTCTGGCCTTCCTGATGAACTGGATTCTTTGCTGCTTGGTTGTCTGCGCTGGGATTTGGGGAAAAAGAGTGGAGAGCCACAGAGCCACTCTCCCCAAGAATTTTGCCCTTTTAAAGTTTTACATTTCCCTAATCCATAATTTCTGTATAAACGCCAATTCCTACTTTACTCTGTAGTCCTGAAATTTATTGACTATGCCTCACCTTCAACAAAGAGTTTCTGTAGCATCAGATAAAAGCTTCTTTTCACCATCTCTTGTTAAGGCCATTCTCTGGAACAGAGTGAAGGTCAAGCCACATAAAACAACACCGGCTGAGCACTTACCCTGCTTCCTTGGTGTCCAAACATAATGGTGTGAAGAATAACAGAAACGAGTGCCAAAGCAGAAAGGGAGTACCTCCAGAGAACAGACTTTAAGGCTGCACAGACTGGCCTGAGTTAACACAGCAGCTATCATTGGATGCAAGCTTTCTCAAATTTACACACACACACACATAAATCCAAAGTATGAAATTATCACATTGAATAAAACAATACTATGCAACCAAAGCTAAGTGCAGTTCAAACAAATACAATACTTTGTATGTCAGAATGAATGACAAATAGTACCTGGTAGTACATAATAAAAATATTATACTAAGGAACACAGTCTAAGAGAGCTCAAAACCAGTTGGACTCTGAATTTCTTAGTAAAAATCTAAATGAAACCATAAAAAGGTTCTTAGAATATTTTACTCCTCATTTGAAGTCATCCCGGTTAACATTGTTTTGTTGGTGATCAATTAGGGAACATGCTCGTTTAAAGTTGCACAATGCTCCCTTATAACATTGTTTGGCAGTCGCCTGCTTTGTCCACTGCTAGCAGAAAGAGCAGCCAGTTGCAGCTAGCTGGTGAGGGCTTGGAACCAGGGTGGACCCACAGCCCCCTGCTCTCCTAAGTTCCTTGTGCGGCAGCCACCCAGCAGGCTATCAATTGCTGGCAGTTCAGCTGTCCCTCCCCCCACTACCATGTGCTTGCTGTTCCTGCCCTCTGCCTTGGAGTTGCTCCCAGGAGCCTCCTGCTTGCTGTGAGGGGGAGAGAGAAAGAGTGGTGCTAATGTCAGGTGTCCCTCTCCCCCGCACTCCTGCTCCCTGCTCCTTTACCCCATCCGGCCACCTCCACAGAGCAGCAGTGAACAGGACAGGGCTCAGGACAGAGGGAGCTTGCTGACAGCATCTGCTGTCTCAACTTGCTAATCAACTTAAAACAGCAATGTTTCAGAGTAGCAGCTGTGTTAGTCTGTATCTGCAAAAAGAACAAGCATACTTGTGGCACCTTAGAGACTAACATATTTATTTGAGCATAAGCTTTTATGGGCTACAGCCCACTTCATCGGATGCATAGAATGGAACACATAGTAAGAAGATATATATATATACATACATACAGAGAACATGAATAGGTGAAATAAGAGGCTACTTAATTAAGATGAGCTATTATCAGCAGGAGAAAAAAAACTTTTGTAGTGATAATCAAGATGGCCCATTTAGACAGTTGACAAGAAGGTGTGAGGATACTTAACATGGGGAAATAGATTCAATATGTGTAATGACCTAGCCACTCACTGTCTCTATTCAAACCGAAGTTAATGGTATCTAGTTTGCATATTAATTCAAGCTCAGCAGTTTCTCATTGGGCTCTGTTTTTGAAGCTTTTCTGTTGCAAAATTGCCACCTTTAAGTCTGTTACTGAGTGACCAGAGAGGTTGAAGTGTTCTCCTACTGGTTTCTGATTCCTGATGTCAGATTTGTGTCCATTTATTCTTTTGTGTAGAGACTGTCTGGTTTGGCCAATGTACGTGGCAGAGGGGAATTGCTGGCACATGATGGCATATATCACATTGGTAGATGTGCAGGTGAACGAGCCCCTGATGGCATGGCCAATGTGATTAAGTCCTATGATGGTGTCACTTGAATAAATATGTGGACAGAGTTGGCATCAGGCTTTGTTGCAAGGATAGGTTCCAGGTTAGTGTTTTTGTTGTGTGGTGTGTGGTTACTGGAGAGTATTTGCTTCAGGTTTGGGGGTGCATGAGCAAGATTACTTGCTTATGTATAATGTTTGCAAGACTAGGCAGAAAATCAGCAGTGAAATAGAAAAGACCATTCAAGTTGGCCAAGAAATGATTTTTAGAGACAAAGCAAAAGGTGGCAAAGATTACACAGAGATAAGCTTGGTACCTATTTAACAAACAGTCATGACTGATGGACACTTCAACTTCATTGCAGCTAATCTTAGCAAGAAAGTCCGCTTGGAGTAAATCTTGATGTTCCTACCGTGAGCCAATAAATGCAAATAAGAATACTTGGCTGCAGACCAAGTTTTATTCATAACAGATTCAGGGCAAGACAAAACAAAAAGATGCCATAAACTGCTTTTAGGATCAGAGAGGTAATTGTTCCTGAAGGTATACCAGTCTGCCATTGATCAAAACCTAAAAACAGACTCTCTAATAAGCTTGAGTAGTAAAGAAACATTTGATTACAGTTGGATATTTTCCTCCACTTTCATCTATAAAAAAAACCCAGATGAGGAAAATCAAAATCCCCTGAGTTGAGACATAGATGACATTTATAGTGTACATACACTGTGGTATTTGTTAAGGTTTTACAGTTATGAAACTTAAAGTCTGAAAAGGTAAGTTTTTACTGAATGTCTGATTAACAAGAGGATAGAGAACCACATTCTGAAATCCTTTGAACACGCTTAAAATATCATGGATCCCAAAGCATGCGAAGGAAAACTGAATCCTGTTAGGTTCAAGTTCAGAGCTGTTCCGTTTTGTTCATCATAGCAGTCTGAAAGTTCAGATGATAAGAAGCTCTACTCACCATGTGACTAGACTGTGAAATGTGGATATTGGAAGGGAGCCAGTACATGGGCAAACTGGTGAGTAGAAAAACACTGCAGGGTTCCTCTTCAACTTTTAGTCATTTTATTGTTCTTTAATTTGGCTTTGGGTAGCTTTCTTGATAGGGGAGAAGCAGCAGAAAGGTCAGGCTTTTTTCTACAACACTGGCATTCCAACAAGCATACACGCTGTAGTCAGACACATAACTCGTTTTTTCTTTGTGGCTATAGAGCTATTTCATGTATTATCGTGTAGATGAGCGTTTTCAAACTGTTTAAAGAAAGCTTTCAGCTGATATACTATTGTTAAATTGAGCTAAATGAGATTAAATTTCTGATCTGGTATTGTGAATATATAACAATCTGTGTAAAACAGGTAGGAAGGCAAAGCTACCTTACATCGTATAGGAAGATATGAACTACTGCACCTCATTTCTGCTTTGTTTCAATTCATGCTCCATTACATGCAATACTGAAGGGAACATATTACAATGTGATTATTGTAACGGGCAGTGATGGAACACTGCATGAAATGTCAGATAAGAGAGAGAAACTATATACACTGCAGCGGAAAATTTCAAGGCCATACAATAGGAGAAAGGCTAAAGGAATAATCTCATTGGCTAGATAAATGCCACTGCATTCTCCCTTCATTTTCCCCCACAATCTCCTATCCCACACCTACTCAATTTCCCTCTTTTGCCCCTCGGTGTTTCTTACCATTTATCTTGTCTTTTTTAGCCCCATTTCACTGCTTCTGTAGTCTCGGTCTGCCTTTCCCGATACAGATGCCTGCACACCTCTCTATCTTCCTTCCTCTTTGTTTATTCTGACCATTGTAGTTTGGTTTTATTTCAGCAAAGTATTTCAAAGTGTTGGGAACACTGGGGCATGGCCACTAGGTAACTCGAGGGGATGGAAGACCACGAGTGTCGATGAAGCCCCCTCGCACTAGGCCCCGGTGTCCTTGGCCCCCCCCTCCTGCCTGGAGGCACTCGCAGCAGCTCTGTGTGCTAGGCCCAAGTGTCCTTGGCCCCCCCCGCCTGGAGGCACACACAGCAGTTATGCTGAGAATCTGCAACAGTATGTTGCAGAGTCAGACTGCCTGAAACTAAGCAAGGCCAAACAGGGGAGATATGGAAGAACAATGCTGAATAAAGCAGCTTTATGTATAGTTTAACAAATGATACAGAGAATCAGGGAACTAGCTGGGAACTGGATTGGCTGGCTATATGGATACTTGGAGCAGCTTGCTATTGGATAAGTATGCTGGGGAAAAGGATGTATAAAAGCCTGTGTAACTTCCTGCTCTGTTGTGCAGGATTTGAGATTTTATTCTCCCTGTACCTTTTTGCAGCTGCAAATAAACTTTTCTGCTTCTCCACCCCGTTGTGATTATTGGGTGTAGCACACCGGGTAACGAACCACTCAAGCTGTTGTTCAGCCTCTCGGCACTGGGTGCCGGCAACAGCTTTTGGCGTCCCTGGGTGGGCGACGAGGCTGCAATTTAGCCTTGCCCGGACCCCTCCAGGAGGTCGAGGATTGCGGCGAGAACCGACGCCCAGCGCGCACCGGTGAGTTCATCGGGGGCCTCGGAGGAGACGCGATTTGATCGACCCCAGAGGGCACAACGGTGCAACGCACTCATATAGTGGAGAAGCTGTTGTGGACCACGGTGAAGAACCGGTCCCTTAGACGTGGGGGAGGAGCAGCTGCAGGGCCACGGTGAAGAACCGGTCCCTTGGATCAGGTAGGATCCTTTTAAAATCCGGATTATATGCTCTGTTGGAACCTGGGGACGCCCAGAGTTACCCTGTAGGTATGGGACAGGGACAGAGCTCAGAGGTTAGGGCACGGTGTACGCCCCTAGAGTGCATTCTAGCAAACTGGAAGGTATTTGGTGCGGATCCAATGACTAAGAGCCAATTAAAACGATTCTGTACAGTTGACTGGCCTCAATATCAACTAGAGGACCAGGAGTGGTGGCCACCAGGAGGGTCAATTAATTACAACACGATCCTCCAATTAGTTTTGTTTTGTCAGTGAATGGGTAAATGGAATGAACATATGTATGCGCATTTGTTTCTGACTTTATGTACTCGACCAGATATTTTACAGCGCTGTAATCTGACTCCAACTGGTTTGGTAGCAGCTAATGTTAGTCCCCAGACCCCAACCCCCACTGTAATGGCAGAGCCGGTGTCCCCTTCGGCCCCCACACCCCCACCGTATAAGGGTAGGATGCCTCGGGTTACAGAGATTGCCCCCTCGGTGGGACTCTATCCTTTGCTTACCGAGACTGTTGTGGCTTTCCCAGGGGCAGACGGACGTCAGGCTACCACTATGCAAGTTTACACCCATGTGCCATTCAATCCAATAGACTTAGCAGCTTTTAAAACACAGGCTGGGGAATTCTCAATGAACGCAAGCAGGTTTATTTCAGTCTTTAAGGGGTGCCTCAGTAGTCACAAGCCGATTGAGACGACTGTAATATCCTCCTGAGAACCCTGTGGTCTGAGGTGGAGAGGGATCAGGTTACAGCTAAGGCAAGGGGAGCGTCAGCTTTCAAGAAAAAGAAAGGAATCTATCTGTCAAGTTCCTCTCCAAATAATTGTGAGCGGCTCAGGGCATTTCTGGGTATGGCAGGCTTTTGCAGGATATGGATCCCAGAGTTTGGACTGTGGGCTAAACCCCTGTACGACTGTGTAAAAGGAGCAGATCATGACCCCTTCTATTGGACCCCAGAGGCTGACAGGGCATTTAAAATCCTAAAAAGAAAATTGATGGAAGCCCCGGCTCTGGGCCTGCCAGATCTCTCTAAGCCGTTTCAGTTGTATGTACATGAACGAAGGGGGGTGGCCCTAGGAGTGCTTACACAGCTGTTAGGAGTATGGAAGCGTCCTGTGGCTTATTTTTCTAAGCAATTGGATCAGGTTGCAAAGGGTTGGCCGGCATGTTTACGGGCGGTCGCAGCTACTGCCCTATTGCTTGAGGAAGCCAAGAAGCTAACATTGGGAGGGGTTATGCAAATCTATATTCCCCATATGGTCCGAGCCTTATTGGATGCAAAGGGAGGGCTTTGGCTCACCCAGGCTCGGATTGCTCGGTACCAGGCTAAGCTGTTAGAGAACTCTGAAGTCACCCTACAGCCTTGCCCCTCCCTTAACCTAGCCACTCTCTTGCCAGAAACAGAGGAACAGAAACATGACTGTTTAGAGATCATAGATGTCCAGTACTCTAGCCGTCCGGATTTAAAGGATGTACCTCTCCCAAATGCAGATTATGAGTGGTACACTGATGGTAGCAGTACTGTAATAGATGGGCAAAGGAGGGCGGGTTATGCTGTTGTGACCCTCCATGACACTGTGGAAGCTGAAGGTTTGCCTGCTGGGACCTCTGCCCAGCTTGCCGAACTAATAGCCCTGACCCGTGCACTTGAACTGTCAAAAGGAAAGCGGGTCAACCTTTTTACTGATTCAAAGTATGCTTTTGGTGTGCTGCATGCTCATGCTGGCCTATGGAAGCAAAGGGGAATGCTGACAGCCCAAGGCTCCCCAGTCAAGTACGGGCCCCAAATCCTCCGGCTCCTAGAAGCCGTACAACTCCCCTCGGAAGTGGCGGTGGTACACTGTAAAGCCCATCAAAGGGAGGATCAAGATGTGGCCAGAGGTAACTCCCGGGCAGATAGAGAGGCTAAGCATGCTGCCACCCTGCCATCCCCTCAGACTGAGAACGCCCATATGCATGCCCTTATCCCATCAGTAGGGGAGCTTCCAACCCCTCAGTACTCTGGGGAGGAGAGACAGCTAACTGACAAACTCAGTCTCCGGGAAAAGGAGGGATGGCTCCATTCCCCGGAAGGGAAGGTCCTCTTACCAAAGGGCCTAATCCGGCCAGTGCTGCAGAAACTACATCAAACCACTCATGCTGGCAGGGAAGCACTTATCCAGCTAATGGGAAAATACTTTATCACTTCCGGACTCCGACCCCTGGCTGCCCAGGTACAAGCGGACTGCTTAGTCTGCCAAAAGAATAACCCCCGACCGGGACATCCTGTGCCACCAGCTGCCCTAGAACCCACTCTGGGCCCCGGACAAGTGTGGCAAATAGACTTTACTGAGTTTCCCCGGACTCAAGGGTTCAAATATCTCCTTGTTATAGTGGATCGGTTCAGCGGATGGCCAGAAGCCTTCCCATGCCGTAACTGCACTGCCAGGACAGTGGCCCTCAAGTTTGTTAAGGAGATCATTCCTCGCTTTGGACTCCCCCTGTGGATGGAATCTGACAACGGGACACACTTCACGTCAAAAATCATCCAAAGCATCTCACATGCCTTACAGATCCCCTGGGAACTCCATACACCCTGGAGACCGCAAGCCAGTGGTGTAGTGGAGCGTACCAATCAGACCCTTAAACGGCATCTCTCAAAAGTGTGCCAAGAAGCCTCACTGCGATGGCCTGATGCTTTGCCCCTCGTCCTACTCCATATCCGCGTTCTCCCAAAGGGTAGATTAGGGCGTAGTCCCTTTGAAATTATGTTTGAAAGGGCATGGCCTATGAATGGCACCCCGGTTCTGTCAGGGGAATGGGAATTGGGTAATGTTTTTTTGTCACAGTATATGTGTTCCCTGTCTGCTGTTCTCTTGTCTCTTCACAGGTATACCAAGGATTCCCAGCCTCTCCCCTTGGACTCTCCCGTTCACTCCTTACAGCCCGGTGACTCTGTGCTTGTTCGCACCTGGAAAGACGAGCCTCTCCAGGAAAAGTGGAAAGGACCCTATACCGTCCTGCTGATCTCCCATACAGCGGCAAAGATCGAGGGACACAAGAACTGGATCCATCACTCTCGTCTAAAGGCAGTACCTGCCCCCTCGTCAGCAGAACAGTGGACCGTCCAACCTGCTGACTCCTCATCTAGTGACGATCTCGGGCTAAAGCTACTGTTTAAAAGACACAAATAGCGGGCACCTTAATGCTAAAATGGGCCCACCCAGGTACTGGAGACCCTGGGTTGGGAAGACTCTGGTAATAATTAATTGGGTAACATTGTTATTCTTTGTATTGGTATTTCCAAATTGTGCATATCGGGAGCATAACTCCTTTGTTTTGCTTGCGCACCATGTTGCTACTTTAACAAACCAGACTGATTGCTGGGTATGTGCTCCAACTCCACTATCCCCCAAAACGGGAATGCCCCTTGACATGCTGCCCTTGACCCTAGCAGAATTAGCCACCATCAAAGAGCAGGAAAGAACGGACTCACCGTTCTGGAACAAGACCTCTTTACAGCAAGCCACCTATCAGGACCAGGAGTATTCAGTTGCAGTACTCACTAAGGGAGTGTTATGTTTTACCCGAAACCAATCTGATCCCTATGGGCATCCTGTGGGAAAGAGCTCCTGTGTTATTACACAGTGGGCTGATGGGTATTGGATAAAGACCAACAGGGGAGGCCAACGGTGTGGGTGTAATGGTTCCTCCCCTTTTAGGGAAACACAAATAATCTTACCACAAAAAAGGGGTTTGGAAATGTAACTTGCCGTCCAGTTAATATCTCCAATGTAGCAAGCCAATGGTGGGTTTGTAGTGGTCCCTATGGCGAGTGTAATTTGAACGGCACAATTAGAAATGCCCCCACTTGTACCCAATCAGGAGGATGGGATGCCCCCCTAGGGGCATATGAACTGTTTGGAAAAGCAGCCTTAAATATCCCAGGAATCCCCTTAAGAAACAGTCCTTATTGGGCCCTACAGGGTCACTATTTTGTATGTGGCCGAAAGGCTTACAAGGTGCTGCCAGCCAACTGGACAGGTAGCTGTTATATAGCTCATGGAGTTCCTCATCTTTCCATAACTGCCACACTGCCCAAAGGAAAGATTAGAAATGCCCGAGACACCTCTGTTGAGTCACGAGAAAAGACCCTGCGGCGACTAACTAAGGCATTGGCGGGCAATATGAAGAATCCCCTCACAACCGAGAAGCTGGTAGGGTGCTCTGTACTGGGAATAGCACCACTGTTTACTGGGCCAGCCATGGCATGCATAGGCCGCTATACTGTAAGGCTGCAGATGGTACTTGAGAAAGTGGCCTTAGAGTTAGAGGACTTAGTTAGTGATTTAGGGTCCGCAGTAAAAACATTAAATAAAGAGGTACAGCAGCTCAGGACGTTTTCCCTCCAAAACAGGCTGGCTTTGGACTATCTCTTGGCATCCCAAGGAGGGGTTTGTGCCCTCATCGGGCCCCGATGTTGTGTATATGTAAATGATAGCAGTTATGAGATCTATGAAAAGGTGGTACAGGCTAAGGCCCATGCCCGAGCCGGAGCACAGGTTGCCTATACTGCCCCAGAGAACGATTGGTTGCAAACCTTGTTTTCAGGCTGGGGTTTGTCGTCTTGGCTTGGTGGTTTATTTAGCCTGCTATTAAAATTTCTCTTTCCTGGACTGCTTGTATTACTGATATTATGCTGTGCGGTATCATGTGTCAGGGCCCTTTTGCAAAAGTTAAAAAGTCATTCTCTTCAGGGCTATCACAAAGTGCTTATGCAAAGTCATATTGTAAAGAAATAAGTAGCCCAAGTGAGAAAACTCAGAGCCAAGGCTGTTGAGTGTTCTCAAAGGGGGGAGTTGTTGGGAACACTGGGGCATGGCCACTAGGTAACTCGAGGGGATGGAAGACCACGAGTGTCGATGAAGCCCCCTCACACTAGGCCCCGGTGTCCTTGGCCCCCCCCCTCCTGCCTGGAGGCACTCGCAGCAGCTCTGTGTGCTAGGCCCAAGTGTCCTTGGCCCCCCCCGCCTGGAGGCACACACAGCAGTTATGCTGAGAATCTGCAACAGTATGTTGCAGAGTCAGACTGCCTGAAACTAAGCAAGGCCAAACAGGGGAGATATGGAAAAACAATGCTGAATAAAGCAGCTTTATGTATAGTTTAACAAATGATACAGAGAATCAGGGAACTAGCTGGGAACTGGATTGGCTGGCTATATGGATACTTGGAGCAGCTTGCTATTGGATAAGTATGCTGGGAAAAAGGATGTATAAAAGCCTGTGTAACTTCCTGCTCTGTTGTGCAGGATTTGAGATTTTATTCTCCCTGTACCTTTTTGCAGCTGCAAATAAACTTTTCTGCTTCTCCACCCCGTTGTGATTATTGGGTGTAGCACACCGGGTAACGAACCACTCAAGCTGTTGTTCAGCCTCTCGGCACTGGGTGCCGGCAACAAAAGCACAATAGCAAGTGTGCTGTAAATTTTGTAAAAGATAGTTGTAACGTGCAACCCTATTACAGCTTTCTGCTATTAAATCTTCAATCGGAGTGGGGAGAGATTGTGATTTTCAAGGTTCCTTGGTGACTTTATAATCATTGTGTATGCATTATACCAACTAAGCCACACCTACTGATGCTTTATAGCTCAAAACTGATCACCAAAAGATGACAACAAAAGACATTTTTCAATCTTACTAAATTCACATAAGTTCTAAGAGCTCAGTCATTCCGCTCTTTATACAAATGTGGCTTGAACATTTGAAACACAGCACTTACTTATGGGAAATGCTAGAACAGAGATGTCTTGTGGTTGTAATTAGCATAAGCCATTTTGGGGCCTGATTCAGACCTCTCTTACTCCAATTGTATAGTGTTAGTTATAACATTGATTTACACCAGCCTCAATGAAATCATAATGAGGCCCCAATATTTTTGCAAGAATCAATACCTCTCTCAAATACTCTATAGTAAGAGATGATGAAAGAGAAGCTCAGATGGTTTGAGATGTCACCAGATATTTTTATATTCTTTCAGTTTCCATATTTGATCACGTAAGAAAGAAATCTTTTAAAAAAACTAAAACAGAAAGTGGAGGGATATTGTGCAGTACAGGAGCGTTGTGGCCGTGGTATTCTTATCTGTTTCAGTTGTTTTCGCTTCATTAAATCAATGTCCTGTTACTGAAGTTCATTGTTCATGGAGAAGAAAATACCACAAGATGCCTAAAATTCAATCTAAAACTTCTGTTTCTATTTTAATTAAACTGAAATCTAGACAGAAATCTAATTCTTCTAAACATATTTTAAGAGCAGTTACTTCTTGTCACGGTTCCTCCCCCACTCTGAACTCTAGGGTACAGATGTGGGGACCTGCATGAAAAACCTCCTAAGCTTATCTTTACCAGCTTAGGTCAAAACTTCCCCAAGGTACAAAATATTACACCTTGGACTGGCCGCTACCACCACCAAACTAATACTGGTTACTGGGGAAGAGCTGTTTGGACGCGTCCTTCCCCCCAAAATACTTCCCAAAACCTTGCACCCCACTTCCTGGACAAGGTTTGGTAAAAAGCCTCACCAATTTGCATAGGTGACCACAGACCCAAACCCTTGGATCTGAAACCAATGAAAAAGCATTCAGTGTTTTACAAGAAGACTTTTAATAAAAAATAGAAGTAAATAGAAATAAAGAAATCCCCCCTGTAAAATCAGGATGGTAGATATCTTACAGGGTAATTAGATTCAAAAACATAGAGAACCCCTCTAGGCAAAACCTTAAGTTACAAATAAGATACACAGACAGAAGTAGTTATTCTATTCAGCACAATTCTTTTCTCAGCCATTTAAAGAAATCATAATCTAACACATACCTAGCTAGATTACTTACTAAAAGTTCTAAGACTCCATTCCTGGTCTATCCCCGGCCAAGACGACTACAGACAGACACAGACCCTTTGTTTCTCTCCCTCCTCCCAGCTTTTGAAAGTATCTTGTCTCCTCATTGGTCATTTTGGTCAGGTGCCAGCGAGGTTACCTTTAGCTTCTTAACCCTTTACAGGTGAGAGGAGCTTTCCCCTGGCCAGGAGGGATTTCAAAGGGGTTTACCCTTCCCTTTATATTTATGACACGCCCCCCAAATCTCAGCTAGGGTGAAACACTGGCTGGGATTTCTTCCTGGAGCTCTAGGAAAACAGAGTTAATAAGACACATGCATCTCTAAATATACTACCAAGTACATAAAGACTAACAATATTTTCCACATCTCAAGGACGATTTTAACCAGTTGATTCTGGGAACTTTCACGGGAGAGTGCATCAGCCACTTTGTTAGAAGCTCCTGAGATGTGTTGGATGTCGAAATCAAAATCTTGGAGAGCTAAACTCCACCGAAGGAGTTTTTTGTTAGTTTCTTTGACGGTGTGAAGCCACTTTAGTGCAGCATGGTCGGTTTGCAGGTGGAAACGCCGTCCCCAAACATATGGGCGTAGCTTTTCCAGAGCGTAGACAATGGCATAACATTCTTTTTCAGTGACTGACCAGTTGCTTTCCCTCTCAGACAGTTTTTTGCTGAGAAACACTACAGGGTGGAATTCTTGATCAGGTCCTTTCTGCATTAAAACTGCTCCCACACCACGCTCGGATGCATCTGTGGTTACTAGGAACGGTTTGTCAAAGTCTGGGGCCCTTAGTACAGGGTCAGACATGAGTGTCGCTTTAAGCTTGTTAAAGGCCTTCTGACACTTTCCGGTCCACTGAACAGCATTTGGCTGTTTCTTTTTGGTTAGGTCTGTCAGTGGGGCAGCGATTTGGCTGTAGTGCGGTACAAATTGTCTGTAATAACCGGCCAAGCCTAAGAAGGATTGAACCTGTTTCTTTGACTTTGGGACAGGCCACTTTTGGATAGCATCCACTTTGGCCTGTAGGGGGCTGATAGTTCCTTGACCCACCTGGTGTCCAAGGTAAGTCACTCTGTTTAGGCCTATTTGACACTTCTTAGCCTTAACAGTTAGTCCTGCCTCCCTTATGCGCTCAAGGACTTTTTGTAGATGTTCCAGGTGGTCTGCCCAGGAATCCGAAAATATGGCCACATCGTCAAGGTAGGCGACTGCATATTCTCCTAATCCCGCTAGGAGACCATCTACAAGTCTTTGGAAAGTGGCGGGTGCATTTCGCAGCCCAAAAGGGAGTACACTAAATTCATACAGCCCGAGATGTGTGATGAAGGCTGACCTTTCCTTGGCAGATTTATCTAGCGGTACCTGCCAGTACCCCTTGGTTAAGTCCAAGGTAGAGATGAACTGGGCCCGTCCCAGTTTCTCTAATAGTTCATCAGTGCGTGGCATTGGATAGTTGTCTGGGCGAGTTACAGCATTTAGCTTACGGTAGTCCACGCAAAAACGTATTTCCCCATCTGGTTTGGGAACTAGAACCACTGGAGATGCCCATGCACTTTCAGAGGGGCGGATTACACCCATCTGTAACATATCCTGGATCTCCCGTTCTATAGCAGTTTTAGCTTGAGGAGACACCCGGTAAGGGTGGACCCTAATTGGGTGAGCATTACCTGTGTCAATGGAGTGGTATGCCCATTCAGTCAGTCCTGGGGTGGCTGAGAACGTTGGCGCGTAGCTAGTGCACAGCTCCTGGATCTGCTGTCGCTGCATACGCCCAAGGGTCATGGAGAGGTTCACCTCTTCCACACCACCAGCACATTTCCCTTCGTAATAGACACCTTCAGGCCACTCAGCGTCGTCTCCTCCCTGGGCTGTAAACTGACAAACCTTTAATTCTCTGGAATAAAAGGGCTTTAGAGAATTAATATGATACACCTTAGGCTTTCGGTTGGAGGTGGGGAATGCTATGAGATAATTAACAGCTCCCAGGCGCTCCTGGACCACGAATGGCCCTTCCCACGATGCTTCCATTTTATGGGCCTGGAGCGCCTTTAAGACCATGACCTGGTCTCCTACTTTGAAGGAACGCTCTCTGGCATGTTTATCATACCAGGCTTTTTGCTCTTTTTGAACATCCTGTAAGTTTTCTCTAGCAAGGGCTAAAGAGGTTTGGAGGGTGTTTTGTAGGTTGGTTACAAAGTCCAGAATGTTAGTTCCTGGAGAAGGTGTAAATCCCTCCCATTGCTGCTTCACCAACTGCAATGGCCCCTTAACCTCACAGCCATATACAAGTTCAAATGGGGAAAACCCTAAACTGGGATGTGGTACAGCTCTGTAGGCAACGAGCAACTGCTGCAATACTAGGTCCCAATCATTGGAGTGCTCATTTACGAATTTACGTATCATGGCCCCCAAAGTTCCATTAAACTTCTCCACCATGCCATTTGTTTGATGATGGTAAGGAGTGGCAACCAAGTGATTTACCCCATGAGCTTCCCAAAGGTTTTTCATAGTTCCTGCCAGGAAATTAGTCCCTGCATCTGTGAGGATGTCGGAGGGCCAACCTACCCTGGCAAAAATGTCTGCTAGTGCCTGGCACACACTTTTAGCCCTGGTGTTGCTTAGAGCTACTGCTTCCGGCCATCGGGTGGCAAAATCCATGAAAGTCAGTATGTACTGCTTTCCTCTGGGTGTCTTTTTCGGAAAAGGACCCAGAATATCCACAGCTACTCGCTGAAATGGAACTTCAATGATGGGGAGTGGCTGGAGAGGAGCTTTGACCTGGTCTTGGGGTTTTCCCACTCTTTGGCACACCTCACAAGACTGGACATAGGTAGAAACATCCTTGCCCATTCCCTCCCAGTGGAATGACCCCCCCAAACGGTCTTTGGTCCTGTTCACCCCAGCATGGCCACTAGGGTGATCATGGGCTAAGCTCAAGAGCTTGGCCCGGTATTTAGTTGGAACTACCAACTGTCTCTGAGGATGCCAGTCTTCCTGGTGTCCCCCAGAAAGAGTTTCCTTGTATAAAAGTCCTCTTTCTACAACAAACCTGGATCGATTAGAAGAGCTGAGAGGCGGTGGGTTGCTCCGTGCCGCCGTCCACGCTCTCTGGAGGCTTTCATCTGCTTCCTGTTCGGTCTGGAACTGTTCCCTTGATGCTGGAGACATCAGTTCCTCATTGGATTGGGGACATAGGCTTGGTCCCTCTGGAAGCAATATAGGGGATGGAGCTGTTTCTGTTGACTGTGAACCGCTCTCCGCTGGTGCACTATGTTGGGATTCAGGCTCCGGCTGAGCCTCTTGTGTAGGGTTATCGGCTGCTGCCAGTTCAGGTTCGGTGGGGCCCTCTGGTGTTGAGGTTGCAAGTACTGGATTCAGTGCTGGCACGGGGTCTGGTGTTGGTTGTTTGGCTGGTTCCGGTTCTGGGACTGGTTCCGTCTGGGTCTCTGGGACTGGATCCACTACTGCTGTTGCAGACATTGGCCTGGGGTCCGGGTCCATCACCTCTGACCGGGCCCTGATAGAAGTTTCCGGAACAGAGCTAGGCCTCACGGCTTGTTTAGCCTGGCTGCGGGTGACCGTTCCCACCCTCTTGGCCTGCTTCACGTGATTGGCCAAGTCTTCCCCCAACAGCATGGGGATGGGATAATCATCATAGACTGCAAAAGTCCACATTCCTGACCAGCCCTTGTACTGGACAGGCAACTTGGCTGTAGGCAAATTGAAAGAGTTGGACTTGAAGGGTTGAATCGTCACTTGGATCTCTGGGTTGATTAAATTGGGGTCCACTAAGGAAGCATGGATAGCTGACACTTGTGCTCCGGTGTCCCTCCACGCGGTGACCTTCTTCCCGCCCACACTCACAGTTTCCCTCCGCTCCAAGGGTATCTGGGAGGTATCTGGGCCTGTGGACCTCTGGTGTGATTCCGGTGCAATGAACTGTAATCTGTTGGGGTTCTTGGGGCAGTTGGCCTTTACATGCCCCAGCTCGTTACATTTAAAACATCGTCCAGCTGACGGGTCACCGGGGCAAGGTGGGTTGCTGGAGAACGGGGTGGTGGGACGATAAGGGGTCTGGAGGGTTCTTTGGGAGGTAGGTGGGGCTTTGGGCGGCCCCCGGTAATAGGGTGTGGTCTGGGGTGGTCCCTTCTGGTCTCCGCTCCAACTGCGACCAGTTTTCTTCTTCTCTGCCACCTCCACCCATCTGGCTCCAATCTCTCCTGCCTCAATTACAGTTTTGGGCTTCCCATCTAGGATGTATCTTTCTATTTCCTCAGGAACACCCTCTAAGAATTGTTCCATTTGCATTAGGAAGGGCAAATTTACTGGAGATTCAACACTTGCTCCTGATATCCAGGCATCCCAATGTTTCACAATGTGGTAGGCATGTCGGGTAAATGACATGTCTGGTTTCCACCTTAGGGCTCGGAACCTCCGACGAGACTGCTCGGGTGTTATCCCCATTCTGACTCTCGCCTTGGATTTAAACAGTTCATACTTGTTCATATGTTCTTTAGGCATTTCAGCTGCCACCTCAGCTAAGGGTCCACTGAGCTGCGGCCTCAGCTCTACCATGTATTGGTCAGTAGAGATGTTGTACCCAAGGCAGGCCCTTTCGAAGTTTTCTAAGAAGGCCTCAGTATCATCACCTGCCTTGTAGGTGGGGAACTTTCTGGGATGGGAAGTGGTACCTGGAGAAGGATTGCTAGGGTTTGTTGGTATATTCTGCTGGGCCTTTATCCTCTCCATCTCCTCCACATGCTTCCTTGCCTCCATTTCCCTCTTGTGGGCAGCCTCCTGTACCTCCTTCTCCAGCCGCATGAGTTCTATCTGTTTTTCATGTTCCCTTTGTTTTTCCTCAGCCTGAAATTTGGCTAATTCCAGCTGTAGTCGAGCTGAGGATTTGGCCATTCTAACCTCTCTGTTTTTAACTAACTTTACACCCGAGGTTTAGAAATAAACAAACAAAACTTGGCTGTAAAATTTTGCTGTGCTGGAATAGAATACCTATTCTCTGATAGTGATTGTCAGCCTACAGAAAAAGACAATTCCCTTGTCTCTGCTCTGGGCCCAAATTAAAGCAAAAAACCTCCAACTACTTGGAAACCTGCTTACCCAGCCCAAAGAAAAAAAAATTTCTTTTCAAACCTGTGCTCCTTGTAAAACAAAAAAAAATCAAAATCCTAAAAAAAAACCCTGCCACTTTTGTCTCCAGGCAAATGGGTAGAGCACACACACCCTATTTACTTTTAGGAAGAAAAGAAAAAAAAAAACCTCTGGGTTGGAAGACTGTGAATTTCCCTGCAGGAGTTAAGTACCCTGCCTCCAGGCAAAGAAAACCTGCAATTCACAAGATAATCCCCTTTTGTCTCTGCTTGGCCACAAAGCAGAGAGAAACCAAGCTGCTTTCAGTTTCAAAGCTGCTTCTGGACTTCCTAAAAATTCCTTTTTAAAATCTGTATTTCTAGTTCAAAAAATCTCAACTGGATCTCAAAATGATTTCAGGTTAATCCCACCACTGTGCCACCATGTCACGGTTCCTCCCCCACTCTGAACTCTAGGGTACAGATGTGGGGACCTGCATGAAAAACCTCCTAAGCTTATCTTTACCAGCTTAGGTCAAAACTTCCCCAAGGTACAAAATATTACACCTTGGACTGGCCGCTACCACCACCAAACTAATACTGGTTACTGGGGAAGAGCTGTTTGGATGCGTCCTTCCCCCCAAAATACTTCCCAAAACCTTGCACCCCACTTCCTGGACAAGGTTTGGTAAAAAGCCTCACCAATTTGCATAGGTGACCACAGACCCAAACCCTTGGATCTGAAACCAATGAAAAAGCATTCAGTGTTTTACAAGAAGACTTTTAATAAAAAATAGAAGTAAATAGAAATAAAGAAATCCCCCCTGTAAAATCAGGATGGTAGATATCTTACAGGGTAATTAGATTCAAAAACATAGAGAACCCCTCTAGGCAAAACCTTAAGTTACAAAAAAGATACACAGACAGAAGTAGTTATTCTATTCAGCACAATTCTTTTCTCAGCCATTTAAAGAAATCATAATCTAACACATACCTAGCTAGATTACTTACTAAAAGTTCTAAGACTCCATTCCTGGTCTATCCCCGGCCAAGACGACTACAGACAGACACAGACCCTTTGTTTCTCTCCCTCCTCCCAGCTTTTGAAAGTATCTTGTCTCCTCATTGGTCATTCTGGTCAGGTGCCAGCGAGGTTACCTTTAGCTTCTTAACCCTTTACAGGTGAGAGGAGCTTTCCCCTGGCCAGGAGGGATTTCAAAGGGGTTTACCCTTCCCTTTATATTTATGACACTTCTGCATAGTCCTAGTTTTTAGCGCCATTGTCCACTCACCCACGTGAATGAGCCCTCTTCTGAACCCAGAACACCCTAAAGAAATACCCCCTCTTTCTGAGAGGTTCAACAGAGGTTTATCATGTTAAAATTGATAGTTCAGATTTCATTAACCACCCTGGATACAGAAGTAGACAAAACTGGCAAGACTAAATAAGCTAAAAGTGAAAGTAACCTTTATAGACAAACAGCTATGGGGTTTTGGGGAAGCCAGATGAACACATTTAATTCAAAGATAGATCTCTGTTTTAACCAAAATAGAATTATCTTAAATCTGCAAGACTGCTGTAGTGTGCTTTCAAAAGAAAACTGGAAAATAGAACATTGTGATCTTTAGGAGGCAGAGGTTAATAGATAAATAAAATAATTTGTTAAAAATTTATGAGCATCATTATCACTTATGTAAGACATTCCATCGGAAGATTTCGAAATGTTTGAAACAAACAGCCAAACTGTGAACCCCTTACTCAGACTGGGTAGATGGAATTGTGTGTATAATTGCTCACCAAAGTGAGAGGTTTGCAATCTGGCCCTGTTTAAACTTCCCAGCACTCCTGTGAAACTGGGATGGTTAGTATTGTTCCTACTATAGGGCAGGGGGAACTGAGGCATAGAGAGGCTATGTGCTTTGCCTAAGGTCACATAGTCTCAGTGTCAGAGGCATGACTAGCACCCATGTGTCCTCACTCTCTGTGTGAACAGTTGCTGACATTATATTACACAAGTCAACTTTTTTTTTACCACCTTTAGTTATGGGGATCAAAAGTAAAATCAGATCCATACTAAACACTATTATAATTTACCCAATAATAGAAAGTATGATCTCCAAAACATACTAGAAGAAGAATCTGTGAACACTGCATGAAAGAGGTCTGGACTGTGCTTTATAAAATGCGAGAAAGATGTGTGAAGCCAAGTATGAAATAACTATCATTCCCTGACAAGAGTGACCTGATCGTAACAAAGTGCAGCGGCTCATGCCATTGACACGTATGTTATTGGACAGTGGTACTAAAGGACTGTATTTCAGCGTAGCAGCTGTGTTAGTCTGTATCCGTAAAAAGAAAAGGAGTCTCTAAGGTGCCACAAGTACTAACAAATTTATTTGAGTGTAAGCTTTCATGAGCTACAGCTCACTTCATCCAATGTAACCGGATGCATCCAGTGAAATGAGCTGTAGCTCACGAAAGCTTATGCTCTAATAAATTTGTTCATCTCTAAGGTGCCACAAGTACTCCTTTTCTTTTTAAAGGACTATACTGTATCCTGGCGGTTTACCAAGGTTGCAGCAACAGTGGTGGATAAGAATTACCATTTGCTGACTTGGAAGATACCAAAGGCTATTTTGCTAGCTCTTTAGGCAGTTGGAGATCTATGAAAAAGGCCAGGCACAAATTAGGAAGTCTTCTGCTTCCACTGCCATTCTTCCCACCTTCACTGCCAGGATTTGTAACATTATTTCCTTGCTTGTGAAGTCCACAAATTCTAGTTTTCCACAGCTGGGGAAGACTGTGAAGCAGGGGAAATACATGGGTGCTTAAGCTAATCCTTTTTTGCCTCCATGAAACTTCACCACAGTCATTTTGAAAAAGGAAAGAATAGATTAGATCCGCTTTAGCCAGGACACACTCTGGTTTTTCATATCAGTGATGAAGTTTGATAGCGGTTTGACTACACGAGAAGAAACGAAGTCAGAACACACACAGTGATTTTTTTTTAAGTAAATCTTATGAAGTAGCCTTTAAAAGGGCTTTAGAGAAGATAATACTTTATGAAGACAAGACAATCATCTTGTTACCACGACTTCAAGCCCTAAAATACAATAACGAGGCAGAATAAAAATGATAAAAAGCTGTGAGCACTAGCATCCAAGACATAATTGGTAAGGAAATAGAAAACAAAATTAAACACTGTACTTGGAACATGAACAGTTTGTGGAGTTATTTTCCTCCTTCCCTATGACAATTATTTTCAGACAAAACAGAGGCTCCACATTAATCATAAAGCAAAGGGAACAGTAGTCAAGAAAACTAATTCTGGAATGGGATGGGTGCAGAATGGCTTAATCTACGAATTAGAGGAGTCAAAAGGAGCTGAAGAGCACTCAACTTGGACTACACATAATATGGACAGCTGTGAAGGCTAGGAGAATCCAAAAGTTATGCCAGGGAGCTTTCCAGTGCAAGCATGACAGAAGATAAAGAGTTATTACTGGCATCAGTCCAATTAAAAGCAGCATTTGAACTAAATGGAGTAAGTATAATGGCCGTACTGTTAGGAGCAAAAACTATACATATCTTCGTGCAAACTCCAGAAGCTTAAACCTTAAAATAATACTATATTTGGGTTGTCAAAGAATCCACTTATAGTAACTGGTAACTCAGACACATTTAGACAATATAAATCAATAATATTGGGTGGTCTCTGGCTTCACAATATGCAGGAAAGCTAGATTGGGTTTCCAGAAAGAAGGGTTGCAGTCTCTAAAAAAGAACGGATTTTCCTCAGGGAAGATAATCTAGGAGTGGAAACTATTTGGTTACAATTCCAAATGAACAAAATCATTTCTATGCATGTAGAAGCACAATGCAGGGCCCTAATACTAACTAGTAGAATAGTATTTTGAAGCATTCCCCAGGTCAGGAATCATGTAGAATGCTTCCATAATAGCTGACCATTACCCATATGTAATATCTATCTGCAACACAGGCCAAAACAACTGACATTCACAGTAATGTTCACATTATGTTTTAGCCATCTCAGCCCATTTAACTCTTTCAAGGTGGAAGGGAGGTCCACACTCACTGTGCTGGAGTACTACAAGAACTGGACTACATGGGATTCAGATGGAAGCCAGCTCAAACTTAGACTGCTGTTGCAGCAAGATGCACTGAATTCACAGTTTACTGTACTACAGACAGAAAAGTCCCTCTTTTCCACACCTTGGGAGCAACTAAAAAGATCAGCAGGAAGAGCAAAACAGGGGTATCTGTGAGCCCTCATGAGACCCCTGTAGCCCTATAAAAAGGGACATAGGTTTGTACAGTCTTGAAAACCCCTGGTCTGACCTATACGAAAGAAATACTGCTCTAACATTTAATGATGGTTAAAATAGACTGAGTATTGGGAACAGTCCCTGATTTGTAGGCGCATTCACCATTCTTCCTCCTCACTTTCCTTAACCATAACTGATGAAACATTTGTACAGGCTGTTTAGTGAATACCTTTTAACTTTAAAAAGGATGTGTTTGCAAAATACAGCCAGAGAAGCTGTACCATGCACCAATAGGAAAAGCATCGTGGCTCACTCCCCTCACCAGTAACTACACTTGGACAGAATGGTAGCTCATGTGAGCTTCCACTAATGAAAATGTGGATGTTGGGTCTCTAGTGATAAGGGCTAGGAAAGGCAGAGAGAGAAAAACATGGTTAAAAGGCAGCGACCAAAAGAGAGAAAAAAAGCAGTATGAAATTTAATGACTGGCTACACGGGTGGAGGAAAGCAGTGAAGAATTACTCCTAAATGAAGAATACTTCCACTCAATTGAATACATTACTCATAGCAACAGTTTAGTTTATTGATTAAAGCAACCTTAACTAATATTAAATGAAGGGGGTTAGGTTGGTGAATTTCTCTAATAGTTTTAATAGAAAGGAAATCTTTTACATATTTGCTCTTTAAATAATAAAACATATACATTTGTTGTCTTCAATGTATATTTTATTGCCCTTGTTATCTTTGTGAAGCTCCATACTTCTCCACTCAGTGCCATGTTGACCAATATACTGAAAGTAATTAAACTGTTTTCAACCAAAACATGATTTTTCTAATGCAGCTTCAGTTTTACTGCAACTTCTAAATAACTGGGGTTTTTTGATTGCGTACCCAAAAACTGAGTAGGGACTTGGATCTACAGTTTTCCACTTTTTCAAAAATGTAAATACTCAGAAAGCCATAACCCACAATTTATAAGATGCAAATAAACAATATACATGAACTGGAATTTTATGTCTTGTTTTATGTAACCTTTTTTGAAAAACACAACAAACAATTACCCTTTGAAAAGAACCAGTGTAACTTACCCCAGTACAATCTCATCGAAGCTCATCCAGCCCCAGTCTGCTTTCATTACAGAGCCTCCTCTGACTCTTCTCTGTAATAATGTTATGGTGGTCTGGCGCAAATCAGTTACCACAGGCAGCTGTTGCCATGCAAACCGGAGCAGTAGTGTTTCTCCCATGTACACAACTAAACTGAAAGGGCAGAAGTAATAAGTGGCTGATTATTCCTGATGTCACAATGTTAATGCTCAGGCAACAGCAGGGGGCAGCCACTGTCTGTGTTGTGGTGGGGTGGGGGGAGAAATCAGTGTCCTGGTTTTCCAAAATTTCAGAAATAACCAAAAACATACAAACCCAAAATACATGTTGGAGATGATTCCACACACACACTAATAAGTGGCTGAAATTTGATTCAAATTCCCTACAGCAAGTTTACAAAGAAGGGTTCTGGGGGGAAAAAAGTGGGGAGGGGGGGTGAGACTCAGATACAGAGCCTGTAAAACACAACATTCTGGTGCGATGTTAACTATGGGCTCACTATTGCAAGACCATAGTAATATCAACTTTTTTATTCACCTTTCTTAGACAGCTATTAATTCTGACTACAGCAGACACAAATACAGAAGTATTTTATTGGTGAAGTGTTTGAGAGTGGAATAACCTTTTTTTCCAGTCCCCAGGAACTCAGTCCTGCCACACTTTCTCATGTGAGTAGTCTCATTGAAGTCAGTGGGAAGATTTAGGTGAGTAATGACTTCATGAATGAAGTTCTAGTACTGTGCCATGTTTGGTCAACCTGTAGGTACCTGAGGTACATGGTTATGTTACTATTTTGTATTATTATTTTAAACAAGAGGTCTTAGCTGTTCTGTTTGATGAACTAAATTTACTCAGTCATAATTCAGTACAAAATACATAAATAATGTTCTTCATTTTAATGAGTTAATTATGGCCTCATTTTCTCTGTGAGTATGGTAGATTCTGCTTATTAGCAACTCCTCTGTTGTCTCAACTCCTCTGTTGATCAGCTGCCAAAATCTTAACAACGGGTTTCCTCCTCACCCCACGAGGGGGTCATTGCCCACCCCCGCCCCCGGAACTCCTGCCCTATCCAACCCCCCCGCGTTCCTTGATGTCCTCCCCCAGGACCCCTGCCCCATCCTCCCCTGTCCCCTGACTCCCCCCAGAACTGGGCAGGAGGGTCTTGTGAGCCACCATAGTGGGTGCCTACCCCACCCCTAAAAGCCAGAGGCACCTGCCGGGGGGCAAGGTGGGGAGTCCTGGAGGTGCTTACCTGGGGTAGCTCCCAGGAAGCATCTGGCAGGTCCCTCTGGCTCCTAGGGGCAGGGTAGCATAGCTACGGCGGGAGCAGGGGGAGCGGCTGCTCCCCCACTGATCACATCAAAAGTGATGCCTTAGGCACTGACTCCCTGGGTGCTCCGGTGCTGGAGCACCCACAGGGAAAATTTGGTGGGTGCAGAGCACCCACCGGCAGCTCCCTATCCAGCACCTGGCCCCAGCTCACCTCACCTCCGCTCCACCTCCCTCCCTGAACACACCATCCCGCCCTGCTTCTCCGCCTCCCCAGCTTCCCGTGAATCAGCTGTTCAGCGGGAAGCAGCTTCCCGCTCAGGCCGAGGGAGGCAGAGGTGAGCTGAGGTGGGGAGCAGTTCCCCTGTGTGCCCCCCCACGCGGGTTACCTGCTGCGGCATGGGTGGCCCTCCTCGTGCCCCCCCCACCCCAACTCACCTCCGCCTCCCTGGCCCTGAGTGGGAAGCTGCAGCCTGCTTCTCAGCGCCCCAGCTTCCCACGTGAACAGCTGATTCACGGGAAACCGGGGGCGGGGGCGGAGAAGCAGAGCAGGGCGGCGAGTTCAGGGGAGGAGGCGGAGTGAAGGTGAGCAGGGGCCAGGGGTGGGGCGGCGAGCTGCCAGTGGGTGCTCTGCACCCACCAAATTTTCCCCTTGGGTGCTCCAGGGCTGGAGCACCCATGGTGTCGGCACCTAAGGCGCCACTTTAGCGAACCAGTGCAAACCGGCTCCAGCTCACCACTCATGATGATGATATCAGCAAAAAAAGCAAAACTGAGGAAGGAAATAAACCAAAAGGTTATAATTGTAAGATCCCTAGTCAAAGAAATAAGATCAGTGATATTAACCCTGTGAAAGTAGTTGACTGGATTGATAAATGTATAGGGGATACTGTAAGAGTTAGGTGGCTGCGAGGCAGTGGTCTTGTATTTGAACATGAAAACAAAGAGCAAGCTGATAAACTGCTAAAACCTAAAATGCTAGGGAATGTTAAAATAATTTTCTGCTTCCATAGTACTTGACCGAAATACAGGGGACAATATATGAAGTGCCATTAGAGCTGACCAATGATGAGACAACCAAAAGCATATGAGAAGATGGAAGTACCACAGAAATACGAGGATTGTTGGGCATTCGATAGGCAAACTGTAGTGCATGATGTTAGACCTCCATGTGCTGTTCATGTTAAAATGTGGGTGCTGGAGTTGAAAGACAAGGAAAAAATGAAGTCAAAACTTTTAGTCATGGGAAAATTAGTTATGGATGAAATGTCGCATGTTCAAATGTAGCTTTAGCTTTATTTTATAAACTTAAGGGTAAAAAAAGAGACAGTGGGTGTGAAAAATGAAGTGTACCAGCATATACATGAGAAATAAAGTTGGTTTTGTTAAATATATAGGAATGGGTCCAAATAAGAAAAAAACAGGAAGAGTGGGGACAGTATCCTGTGTACCAACATTCAGAATTAGTACACCTAAAATAATATTGGGTTATTTAGCTGTCATGATGGCCGAACTAGTAGCAATAACACCACCATTAAATTGGATCTGGGATGTGTGCCCAGCAGCAAGAGTCATTTTTTTCAGATTCAATCTCAGGCCTTATGGTGATAAAAAAGAGCGTCTCAGAACGCAGAAGTCATTTAATCAATGAAATTATATGTCTAATAACTGCTAGCACAGATGGGGGTACATTTAGCATTAGCTTGGATTCCAGTGCATATTGGGATAACAGGGAAGGGAATGGTGGACAAAGCAGCTAAACACACGGTAAGGAATGGAAGGCTTAATAAAGAAATACCCTTGAACAAACAGGAATTCAAAAGTCTAGTACAGAAAAATTTTCAAAAGGAATGGCAAAAACCGGGATTAATGAAAAAAGGGGAGGAAGATTTTTTGAACTGTGCTCTAGAGTTGAGGAGAATGACGTACATCAAGGCCTGAAAAGGACTAATGTTTTGCTTTTCTTTAGAGTACACTAACTGACCATTGTGGCTTAAACAAAAATCTTTTTCGACGAAATAGACACAAAGATGGACTCTGTATTCTCTGTAAGGTGGAAGAAACAACTGATCACCTTTTATGAGTCGGTGGGGGCTTTGAAAAAAAGGAAAAACTTTTTGAGGTTTTTTTAAAAAGTTACATTGTTATTTAGCAAAAATACTGGGGAAATGGATTATTAAAAAGGCATTGTTACATTACCTGAAAGACACAGAGCAGAGCTAAATACTGAGGAATTAGATAGTTGGTAATGGCTGAGGTTTATTCAGTCAAGTCTGCTTTGCCATAAAAAGAGATAAAATAAGAGAGAAAAAACCAAGAGCATAGGCTGCTCACTGCACATGCCTATGGAGTCTCTGTCTGTCTGTGCTCCCTTCACTCCTAGCCCTGCTGCAGCCTAAACCCTGCCTTGCACCCGGCTATATTCCTGCCTTGCTTGACTCCAGGTAACCCAGTTCTGACCCTCGGCTCTGATCTCTGGCTTTGGCTTGACCCTTAGCTCTGGCATTTGGACTCCTGCTGCGACCACTAGGCCAGCCTCCTGCTCTGACTAGCCAGCCTGCCTATGGCCCAGTCCCCTGACGGCTTCAGGCTATTAACTGGAAGTTGTCAATATCCAGGTTGCTATTAAGCAGAATCGACTGTAATTCAGTTTTGACTTCAGTTCAGATCTTGGCTCCTGGTAAGACCCAATGACATTTCAGGTAAGCGCAAAGATAAACAAAGAATACGTTAACCATACAATCATTTTTTGTACAAGTCACTGGTCTCCTTTCAGAATACTGTAGTTTCAGAACTATTCTGTGTCTGTTGTATCAGGATAATGCCACTCAACAGTAGGACCCAGTCATTAAATCTCTGCAGCACGGTTTATGTATAAAACAGCCAATTAAAGGAAAGCAGCATCTGAACTACAAATATGCATGCAAAGATGATTCAGAATACCCCCAGTTAAAATTCAAAAAAATATAGGTCTTATTAATTCATGAAAGTTGTACCACATGTTATGAAAATGTTCAATAGGCAAGAAATTCTAGAGGAGAGGATGATTGCATGTTCCATTTCTCCTCCATAAGATATGAATTCATGGTGAATGCTATCATTTAAGAGAGCAATTATTTCCAGCTATAGAACTTTTTGAATGAGTCTAGTGAGATGCCAGCATAAATGAGAATTTAATGGCTTTCCACCTGCAGCAGCTGTGCAGTTGAAGAGCCTCGGACAGCTGTGAATATAACAGTTGATCCAGTCAGTGTCCATTTGCAGAATGGCTTCCATCATGCTGATTAAAGCCATAAGGGCCTTTATAGGAAAGTGTTTAGTTTTGTGCAAGAAACTGATATTAACTATATAAATGTATCGGGACTGTTTGCCCTCCTAACTGTTGTAAATGATGGAAAAGTAAGCAACTACTCATAATCATGTCTGATATCCTATGCTGTACGCGCATCCACTGGGAGTGACAGCTTTCTGAAATGACATAGCAACTCTCTAACTGCTAGCTGGAGATGTTGAACAAGAGGTGGCATGGAACCAAACTAATTTAACCACCACCACTATGCTCTGAATAAAGTGAACCCCACTGGTTGTCCTGGATATATTTTGATTTTTCTCTGCTAATAACTTGCAGTATGCATACTCTTTTATGCCATGAGAAATTGATTCTGGTACTTTGTACATACACAATTGACTGAGGAATTATTCTAAAATCACACAATAAGAATATATGGCTGGGGGGACCCTGAAAAAATATCCTGTGGTGTGAGAGGCTGAATGTTAAAGAATCCCAAAGGAGTACCAAAAAAGTCAAGTGCTGTGGTTTTGGGTTTTTTTTAATTACCTGAGTTAGTTTTGAGCAGCTTGCTTAATTCAGTACGGTTCTAGTTTAGATGCATCCTAAATTCCACATGTTTTTAAATCCTTTCAGTTTCTAATAACACCTGTCCTTCTGTTTTTTAAACAATTGCCATTGCCTCTTCACTGCTTCCCAAGATTTTAACATTCCTAAATGGTTTGGATAAGTGGCCATTCTCATCCTGTGCAATGTCTTCATTCTTTGACATGCACTTTGTAATCATAAAAATGTATTGTATTATATCATCATTAGGGCTGTCATGCAATTAAAAAAATTAGTCACGATTAATCGCACTGTTAAACAATAATAGAATACTATTTATTTAAATATTTTTGACTGTTTTCTAAATTTTCAAATATATTGATTTCAATTACAACAATACAAAGTATACAGTGTTCACTTTATATTTATTTCTGATTACAAGTATTTGCATGGTAAGAAAACAAAAGAAATAATATTTTTAAATTCACCTAATACAAGTATTGTAATGCAAACTCTTTATCATGAAAGTTGAACTTACAAATGTAGAATTATGTACAAAAAAACTGCATTCAAAAATAAAACAACATAAAATTTTCCAGCCTTCAAGTCCACTCAGTCTTACAACAAGTTTGCCTCCATTTGCAAGAGATAATGCTGCCTACTTCTTGTTTACAATGTCACCTGAAAGTGAGAACAGGTGTTCTCATGGCACTGTTGTAGCCAGCATCGCAAGATATTTACATGCCAGATCTGCTAAAGATTCATATGTCCTTTCATGCTTCAACCCCCATTCCAGGGGACATGCATCATGGTGATGATGGGATCTGCTCGATAACAATCCAAAGCAGTGAGGACCAACACATGTTCATTTTCATCATCTGAGTCAGATGCCACCAACAGAAGGTTGATTTTCTTTTTTGGTGGTTTGAGTTCTGTAGTTTCTGCATCAGAGTGTTGCTCTTTTAAGACTTCTGAAACCATTCTCCACCCCTCGTCCCTCTCAGATTTTGGAATGCACCTCAGATTCTTAAACCTTGGGTTGAGTGCTGTAGCTCTCTTTAGAAATATCACATTGGTACCTTCTTTGTGTTTTGTCAATTCTGCAGTGCAAATGTTCTTAAAATGAACAACATGTGCTGGGTCATCATCCGAGACTGCTATAACATGAAATAGATGGCAGAATGCAGGTAAAACAGAGCAGGGGACATACAATTCTCTCCCAAGCACTTCAGTCACAAATTTAATTAACGCATTTTTTTTTTTAACAAGCATCATCAGCATGGAAGCATGTCTTCTGGAATGGTGGCCAAAGCATGAAGGGGCATACAAATGTTTAGCATATCTGGCATGTAAATACCTTGCAATGCCAGCTACAAAAGTGCCATGCAAATGCCTGTTCTCACTTTCTGGTGACACTGTAAACAAGAAACGGGTAGCATTAGCTCCTGTAAGTGGAAACAAACTTGTTGGTCTTAGCAATTGGCTGAACAAGAAGTAGGACTGAGTGGACTTTTATGCTTTGAAGTTTTACAGTGTTTTGTTTTTGAGTGCAGTTATGTAACAAAAAAAACCTACATTTGTAAGTTGCATGACAGAGATTGCACTATAGTACTTGTATGAGGTGAACTGAAAAATACTATTTCTTGTATCATTTTTACAGTGCAAATATTTGTAATAAAAATAATATACACTTTGATTTCAATTATAACACAGAATACAATATATATGAACATGAAGAAAAACACCCAAAATATTTAACAAATTTCAATTGGTATTCTATTGTTTAACAGTGTGATTAAAACTGCGATTAATCGTGATTAATTTTTTTGAGTTAATCGCGTGAGTTAACTGTGATTAGTCAACATCCCTAATTATCATTTAACATTTATGTGGTGGTAGAGCCTAAATTGTTCCAGCACCCCTTGACTTCTCCATAGTTAGGCATGTACTGGTGGATCACCAGGAACGTTTCACTGAAATTAACATTGGCTGCTCAGAGGTACATGATGGTCGCCTCTTAGGAATATTGGACTTGTCCAAAAGAGACAATGGAACGTTTTTCCTAGACTGGCACATTCACATTGATGGCATTAAAATGCCAATAAAGATTCTGGGGGTCTCAGCCTTTCCTTTGTTTTCCTGGTTCATGAAACCGTAGAGTAGACACCAGCAAGAAAAGATTTAACTACAGCATGAGTAGGCGCAGAATGACAGCTGTATGCATTTGGTAACTGAAGGGATGCTGGCAATGCTTCAGGACTAGGATAGATCTCAGCGAGGTAAATATTCCTGTTGCTACTGTGTTTTCATAATATTTCTGAAGCAAAGGAGAAAATGTTCCTGGCAGAGTGAAGAGGTGAAGTAGTCAGACTGTCTGCTGCTTTCCTACAGCCAGACACAAAGGCAATCACAGGAGCCCAACCAGGAGCGAAGAAAGGCTTAAAAGGACTACTTTAACACTGTGCCATAATAGTGCAGTATCTTGCTTTTAGGTACTTCTTTGGGAACTTGACTTGAATATGGATTTTAGCTCCTTTTATGAATTTGGTGAGAGGAGTGATGATTTGGGCTGCTACATTTCTGTTTTGTTAGACCCAGTAAATAGATCTTGATTTTTTTTGAAAAAAAAAATTGTATTGAGTGGTAATGAAAAACAAACTAATTACCCACAAACTGAGACTTATCAGCATTTATTAAACCTTCCCTATACTTATTTAAAAAAAAACAAAAACAAAGAGCAATGTACTTGCTGATTGATCTTGCATAAATCACAGGTCAGTGAATGCTTAGTCATAACTGTTCTCCTTGTTTTTCACTGGCGTGGGGTGGTAAGGATAAGATCGAAGACTATACTTACACCTTGCTGGGGAAAAGGGGTGCTGTACATTCCTGTGAACACTGAATGGTCAATGGAGCGCAATGGTTGCTGGGAAGAGCTTTAGGGCAGTTTGCTCCACAATACTATGCAAAATCTGTTTTTATTGCTTGAGGAGCTACATAATGTCATCATGCACATCTCAGTGCATTTCTGAGTCCTTCTGCCTTTCCTCAAGCATGTGGTCCTTCCAATCCTGGTCACTCAGCCTTGTCTCCAGCACGAGGTCCCTCCAAGCCCTATTCTCCAGGTCAGCAGTCTCAGAGAACTGGAGAAGCTCTGAAAACATGTCTTTCTTCTCCTGATCAAGGTCAGTCTTTCAGCAGGTGTTGAGGGGGCACCTCTCTAGGATCCCCCAGCTAAGGACACTGATAAACAAAAGGACAGCGGTATTGGAAAGGAAAAGGAAAATATAAGTCTCAAAACTCTCTAAATTTTTTCCCATAAAGATCTTTCTAAAAATATGCATAGAGTCAGACTTGCTTTGGGAGCACTCTACAGCTCCAGATATGGTGAATAGCACGGGACTGCTGCTGAAATCCTTTAGCCATGGGGTTAGGGTTGCCAACTTTCTACTCGCACAAAACTGAACACACTTGCTCCACCCCCGCCCCACCCCTCCTCCAAGGCCCTGCCCCTTCTCTTTGGCTGGGGGTGCAGGCTCCAGGGTGGGGCCAGAAATGAGGAATTCAGGGTGCGGGAAGGGGGTCCAGGCTGGGGCAGGGCGTTGGGGTGCAGAGGGGTGAGGGCTCTGATGTGGGACTAGGGATGAGGGATTTGGAGTGCCGGAGGGGGCTCCGGGATGGGGCAGCGGTTGGGGTGCAGGGGGAGCGATGGGTCTGTCTGGGGGGATGCAGACTCTGGGGTGGGGCTGGGAATGCGGGGTTTGGGGTGCAAAAGAATGCTGTAGGTGGGACTGAGAGGGGTTGTGGTGCCGGGGGGAGTGAGGGCTCTGGCTGGGGTGCAGGAGGATGCTCTGGGCTGGGTTTGGGATGCAGGAGGGTGCTCTGGGATGGAATCGAGGGGTTCAGAGGACAGGAGGGTGATCAGGGCTGGTCAGGGCAGGAGGGTCCTTCCCCTTTCTCAGTAAGAGTGTTGCCAACCCTCTAGGATTGGCCTGGAGTCTCCAGGAATTAAAGATTAATCTTGTGAAATCTCCAGGAGTACATTGACCCAAAATTGGCAACCCTACTCAATGGGCTTGTCTCTATGCTCATCTGGGTGTTGGTTAGGTATATCTAGTATTGAAGAGCTCCTCACTCTCCCCTCCTTAATAAGCTCATTGTTGCTGAAGCATGGGAGTTTCTTTCCATCCATCCTGTGGGTCTTGATGGGGACACCACTACCACCTCAAATGTGACAGTGGGCACATCACAAGTATGGTATGGAACTCACCATAGAAACAGCAGGTCTGTGGGGTGGTCAGATTTTCTGTCAGCGTCCCTCACCTTCTGTAATGACTACTGCAGCTCCTCCCCCTTCACCCAGCATTGCTTCTAGTCCCTGTCATAGCCCACCCTCCTCTGCAATGTCTATACAGACACCTTTGTTCCTGTGGTTATCTCACAGGAGGGCTTGTACTGCCCTTTTCCCCCACAGGCCAAGAAAATCCAGCACTTTTTTTCCTGGTCCAGGCAAGCGCACAAAGTTTAATTGCAGCTTTATATTTGCACTGAGCCATGCCTCTCAGCTCACAGAGGTAGGTTAATAGGTGTGCTCACAAAGTCAGGCTCCCAGGAAAAAGGGCATTTTCAAAACACTGGGGATTTTACAGGGGGGCAAGCTTCCAGTCATGGTTATCCCTGTAGTGGAGTTTAAAATTGTGACCTGAGTGGATGCTGTTGTTGGCACAGGGTATTGTGGGATTATTGTGGAGGAGTGTTTTTACCAGCACAGCTAATGCAGCACCGATACTTGCATTTTGCTAGCAGAAATATGTTGGCAGAGGACTTACATCGTTCAGGAAGGTGGTTTTATTTTGGTGACAGAAATTCTGGATTTTACCTGCTGGAATCAAATTTGAATGTGGACACACGCAAATCTGTGCCACCAACAGGCAAATTTTGCTGGCAAAACCTGGTCACATAGACCAGGCCTAAGACATTTCTCAAGACCTACAGCAAAGCAGAAAGGTCTGAAGAAATAAGCACAGGCTTGGACGGAAGGAAGTCCTGAGTTCTGCTTTATGCCTTGCAACTGCCTCTGGGTGACCTTGAGCAAAGTCACTTTACTACTTTGCCCCAGTTTACTATTCTGCTACCTCACAAGGATTGTATGGTTTAATTAGCTAATATTTGTAAAATGCTTAGTATTATTGCTGCTGCTACATGAAACACTAGAATTATTTCCAACTCATGAGAAGATAATTACTTGTTTTAGTACAAAGCAAATTGACACATACACATAATGCACTCAAATTCTGGGACGATCCCATTACGTAGCTCCAATCTACAATTAGACTGACGTTGTGTACATAGAATTTGTACTGCCAATACTTAAACTGAGATTAGAGACCACAAGATTTCCACCATATTCTTTAGTGACCTGGATTAATCTGAATAATATTCAATAGGCATAATTTATAAAATGACCACTGCTGGACTAGGTGTTATGCTTTACCTGCATGCTCTAAATGATAGTTACATGTTCCAGAGTATTATGGCAGAGCTAATTGTTTTTTCCCCATCACTGCTTAATCATATTTCACTGTTATAACTCCATGAGACTCAGATCAGTGGCAGTGAGGATGGAATGCTTTTCTACCACTGATTTTTAACAACTGCTATTTTCATCTCTATTTCATCGCTATTCAAATCTATTAATAGATTTTTTTAAGACCAGAAAGGACCATTGTGATCATCTAAGTTGACCTCTTATGTAACAAAGTATTACAAAATGTAACGTGTCATTCCAGCCAGTGAATGAGTCAGCAGAAAACAAGTCCGTCAGCAAAGGTTTCTTCCTCAACTGTTCATATTTCATAGGAAAATAAAGGACGCTATTGTGAAAGGGGTCCAATCCAAGCCCACGGCCTTTGTGGGTGGGATTCTAATTCCCCTAAATCATTTTCACCCTTCTACCTCCCAAATAGCCACCTGTGCACTGGGAGCAAACCCTTTGTGTACAAGGGACCAGATCATAGCCCTTTACTATGTCACAGGCAGGTTTACTTGGTCCTGCCTCAGCACAGGGGGCTGGACTTGACGGCCTCTTGAGGTCCCTTTCAGCCCTACTTTTCTATGATTCAGTTATTTTTCATACAAATAAATGACATAACTATAGTATGTTAATACTGTAAGTGTGAAGTTGTGGTTTCTGTAGTGAGACAGGAGCAGAGAAATATTGGCTACTTCACAACACATAAAGAGGTGGGTCTATACACCTCTGAAGGGTCAAACTCCACAAATAAAGCTTGCAAATCTAGTCATCTCTGTACTGGTATGCACAGAAGAATGTTTATATGGTTTACAGAGTCATTTTGTAAGTAAGGTTAGACAATGCCTGTAGACTAAGATTCATAGCATTCAGTACAGAAAAAAACAATATCTATAAAGATAAAATTACAGGATATTAACACAGAATTTAGAAGCTCTAAGGCAGTTAACACAAAGCTTACGAAGGCCCAGCAAATATCAAGTGGTTATGAAATTCATAGGGAACTTACTAAGAATTATTGCAAAAAAAAGGTTAAATGAGGCAGATGCACCAGCTTTCATTTGGGATCAGTGTGTGAAACAAGTCTGAAGGATTTAGCCTAAGTCATATTTGAGATAGGTGTGAGCAAAAGCCTTTGCAACTATGGAGCTGCTCCATAACAGCATAGTAATATTAAGAGAGAGATATCAAGAAGTAGAGACAGGGAAGAAAAGATGTATCTTCAGATTAGATTTAAACACATTGTTGATGTAGTGGAGAAATATAGGAAGGCTGTTCTGTCAGGCACTACAGAGGAAAAGAGGGTGGTTACAAAAATGTTGAGAGTTGGAGACGGGACAGAGAAGAGGACAATGCTAGACATCTCTGTGATGGAGGATCATAGAGAGACAAAGTCCATGAGGTAGACTGGGCCAAGTTTTAAAACAAAGGGCAGTTTTGCCGTGGATCCTGGCATAAATGGCATAAATGAAAGCACAAAGCAAATATCAGGTATAGAATGCTCTAACAGGCCTCTCACCTCACCAAATGCCATTGGAAATCAGCCTTCATTACGATGCAGTCTCCATCAGATGAGGCCATCATGGTTCAGGGCTTCCTCTCACTTTGCAGAGAGAATTACACATTAAAAGGTGAAGTGAATGGATGTGTGTAAAATGCTGTGTTTTTTCTTATCTGAATTTAATTACACTATCCATAGACCCATGGGCCTGGAGAATTTAATAAAACTGAAGGAGGAAGGAAAGCTTGGTGAGCAGAGAGGCTTACATTGCCCTATTTGGCACACTGATGGCCAGGAACTTCATTTTGCCTCACTTCTGATTTCCACTGGGATTTAAAACACTAATTTGGTTTTAAAATATTATCCTGTAACTAAGAAGATGAATGCACTTTTTCTGTTTTTGATTTTCTCCTTTATATAAAGGAATGGAAATACATTAATAAAGTGCTAACAGAGTAGTTGACAATCCAAACCTATATGCAAATCAGATTCATAACCAAGATTAACATGACAAAGAAAGATGCAGCCCTAGTGGCTTCTAAAATATTCACTTGAAAGGAGGTTGGGACATGGAAAATAACTGCATTGAACTCTGAAATGATTCCGCTTCTTTCAGGATTTGAATGCAGTGCTTTATGAGGAAAAAAATGCCACAGCTGAGTATGAAAAGGCTGCCACACAAAAGTTTCAAAATTATAGGCTGAAATAAAAGGAATATATCAAACGGTAAAAAATCTGTGCCTATCTGAAATTTATTGTTACTATTGTGCATGAAAATGCTTTGAACCTACCTTCAAAAGACAGATGGCAAAACTTAACTGTTGGTTTGGTTTTTCCCTGATTCTGCTATATAGTTAGCTATGGAAATTGTAGTCTTCTTAGTAACAGTGATTATAGCAAAAGAGAAGTAGATAACTGTACAAATATTTTAAACTACTTTTGACTGTTTCGATTTGCTCAGTTTCCTCCATTAATTAAATGTGTGTAACAGTAGCTGCAGTAAACAGTGACTATTAACTCTTGTCACATGATAGGTAAGGATTATAAAACACAGATACCCTCTGTGTCATATGACTGTGCCAGAAAATAAAGATCATTCTCCCCACCATTCATGTGCATCATACCCTTATTAAAGGTTTCAGAGTAACAGCCGTGTTAGTCTGTATTCGCAAAAAGAAAAGGAGTACTTGTGGCACCTTAGAGACTAACCAATTTATTTGAGTGAGCTGTAGCTCACGAAAGCTCATGCTCAAATAAATTGATTAGTCTCTAAGGTGCCACAAGTCCTCCTTTTCTTTTTGCGTATACCCTTATTAAAGTATATTTTAAGTATATGATCCCCATGCTTTTTTCATTTAAATGTAAATTTTGGCTACCAAAATCAGATGTAACACATGTGAGATTAAAGATGCTTGTTCTAGACTTTTGGAGGCAATGCACTTTCAATGACTTTAAAAGCAGTTGTGTATTTCTTGGATTTTTCTCCTTATCATGATTAGAGGGGGGAAAAGCATAGATTATTATTTAAAAGGTTGCATCTAGCTTCACAGCTGATCCAAGATTGACTAACACAGACTTTGAGCTGAAAATACTCCAGCACATCAAAGTGGTACATCATTAGCTCCTACTAGCCAAAAAAAGAAATGTTTTTAAAGGACAATGTTAAATTCTCACATCACTCCTTCAGAGGTTATCGACCTAGCACCTTTGAAACAAGTAAAGAATGGGAATGCAATATTTGCAGTGTTCAATTTAGGAGTGGTGTAATAAGTGCTTATGCCATACACCCTTTTCTCACTGCTCCTGCTTGAAAAATAAAGAAAAAAAGGAGATAAAGCTCAAACGTACTCTGGAGATTAGAGGTTGATGGGAGATAGTCCGACATACCGAAATTAGATATTTCTTAGACCTTAATAGCAAGGAATTTTGTTCAAAACAAAGACAGAGGATTGAATATTTGGGCAAAACTCTCCCAACACAACCTTTTCATTCTGTTGAGGAACATGGTTTATTCATGCCTTAGAACAGCTTTTTCCTCACTTCCACTAATAGTGCAACAACTTACTGCTATCTCTACAGGATGGTTATTTTCCAAAAGACTTTCCCTTTTGGAGGGAAAAAAACCTATGCTGAATGATATTAACTAGGTGAGAAAGGAGGTCTTGAATGGAGGGAATGAAAACTCTGAAGCCTCTAAGATAAGTTTTACCTACAAATTCTCTCTTTACTTATATGTTTAAAAGAAAATGGTGGGGGAGCCTGCACATTGACACCGAAGTATCCAGGCTACAAGAAAGGAGAAACAATAGCACTTCAATATTTTTTTTCAACCTTATATTTAGGAATTTCTTATCAAAAGGGCTCACCTATAGATCAGTTGAATTCAATGGGAGCTGTGGGTGCCAACCATTTTAATATGGAAGAGATCATATGGGACTTTACTTCTAAGTGAGGCAAATGAATGCTGAGAATTGTCTAGCGCAGTTAGTATAAGGTATCCTGTAATGCATTTTTGCAACTTGGTCTACCATGTAATTTACTATGTTTTTGCTAATTGTTTACACTGCTATGATCAAACCTATTATGATGTTAAATGATAGTGAAATTAATATTGGTCTCTTTAAAGCCACCAACAAAATAGAAATTATCTTTGTATTTCCTAAATAAATGCTAGATTATAAGTAGGCAATTTAGCACCTAATATTTACACAAAATTAATAGGTAAGTAGTAATATGAAAAAAAAAAGCCAGTGAGATTTCACTAGGGTTGCCAGGCATCTGGTTTTTTTACTGGAATGCCCAGTCAAAAAGGGACCCCAGCAGCTCTGGTTGGCACTGCCAACCAGGCCATTAACAGTACAGTCAGCAGCGCAGCAGAGGCTCGGGGCTAAGGCAGGCGGCCTGCCTGTCCTGGCTCCGTGCGACTTCTGGAAGTGACTGCCAGGTCCCTGTGGCCCCTAGGTGCCTGGGTGGTGGCCAGAGAGGCTCCACACGCAGCCCCTGCCCTGAGAGCTGGCTCTGCAGCTCCCATTGGCTGGGAACCATGACCAATGGGAGCTGCGGGGGCAGCACCTGTGGGCACAATGGCAGCACACAGAGCATCCCTGACTGCCCATGTGCCTACGGGTTTCACGGACCTGGCAGCCACTTCCTGGGAGCTGTGGTAAGTGCTGCTGGGACCCTGTACCCCCTCCCGCATCCCACCCCGTGCCCCAGCCTAGAGTCTGCCCCCCCCTGCACCCAAACTCCCTCTTGGAAGCCGCACCCCCACATTGCCCCCAAAACCCTGCTCCTGCCCTGAGCCCCCTCCTGCACCCCAAACCCCTCATCGCTGTCCCCACTCAGAGGTCACACCCCCAGCCCAGAGCCTATACACCCCCTGCACCTTAACACCCTGCCCCAGCCTGGAGCCCTCTCCCAAACCCCTCCTTTCTGGCCCCACCCAGAGCCCACATCCCCAGCCCAGCGCCCATATGCCCCCTGCACCTTAACCCCCTGTCCCAGCCCGGAGCCCTCTCCCAAATCCCAAACCCCTCATCCATGGCCCACCCCAAAGCCCGCACCCCCAGCTGGAGCCCCAATCCCCTCCCCCAGCCCAGTGAAAGTGAGTGAGTGGAGGAGAGTGAGCAACGGAGGGAGGTGGGGATGGATCAAGTGGGGGGGGGGCCCTTCGGAGAAGGGGCGGGGCCTCAGGGAAAGTGCAGGGGGGTGTTCAGTTTTGTGCCATTAGAAAGTTGGCAACCCTAGATTTCCCATGGCTATTTCTGAATATTGTTTGCCACTGTTAATTCTTTTCTGATACATAAGGCTGTTTTTTAAAAGATGTGTACATACAGAAGGGCTGTTCTCAGCATGCTGGAAAAACCGTTACAATATCGGAGAGAGCTTCATTATAGAATAAAGAACTAAGCCCAGATGACTGAAGGAACCTTGCCTTGAAACACAATCTTCCCTTTTTTCTTAAAAGCAGCTTCCAGAATCAGTGATAGGCCCCCCAAAAAATATTCTTCATCTTTGGAGATGTTCAAAAACAGGAACCCAGAGCTGAATCCAAATTTGCAAGTTGCACCCATCTTTATAATGGAATAGGCCAGCCCAAATCCTCAGAGCGGCCCACCATCAAACTTTTAAAAGGTAAGAATCCACACTGAGTTCTGATTTTTGCATGGTCAGTTTTTTACTCTCCAAAAGGAGAAGGATGTCCAATGGTTAGGGCACTAGTCTAGGACTTGGGAGACCTAGTCCAATTGCCTTCTCCACCAGACTTCACATGTGACCTTGGACAAGTCACATAGTCTCTCTGTTCCTCAGTTTCCCATCTGTAAAATGGGGATAATAATCCTTCTCTATCTCACAGAGATGGTGTGAGGATAAATATATTAAAGATTGCAAAATGTTCGGATATTATGATAATGGGAACCACATAAAAGTTATCTTTCTATCTATGTTAAGACTTATTCAAAGAATGAAGCAGCTGTAAAGTAGCAGCATTTTCAAATTACAAAGAAGAAATGCCAACAATCAGTGAGTATAATTGTGAGAAATTATCACCACCTGTTGGCCAAATCATAGAACTAAAAATGACTTGCTAATTTAAATAGTACCAAACGAGAGCATGATGGAAGTGACTAAATAATATTCTATGTTTCATCATTCCAAGCTTAGGTGTGTCTACGTGTGAATTTTTGGTTAAATTTTCTTATTTGCTGAGTTTTTAAATAAAAAAACATAGTATGTAAAATACTGGAAAAAGCTAGGTGTTTTCATACACAGACAGGTTATGCTCCAGTAGACAGTGATTCTGCTATGGTATTAATCTTAACCTTCTGAAGTGATTATGGTCAATCACTCTATGGTTCTGCTTGATTATTTCACTATTTGATTCTGTCTGAATTTTTAATTCAATAAAAACTTTGAAGAAGCTCATTATCAGGGCTCCATGAAATGACTGGTAAGGATTACTTCAGTTATTTTGTAACAGTACTGGAGATCAGGGAAAGGAATTGCATTCATAACAGAATACTCAGACAGAGAAAAACAAGATTTGATGAACAGAGGTCACACCTTTAAAAATGTTTAGTTTCCCTTGTAGCTAAATAATATTGCTAAAGCATTCTATGAGTGTTTTGTACTGCTGCCTGAAGTATCTGAGTGTCTTCCATAATAATTAGATTGGCAGTCTAGTAGGTCTCTAGGAGCTTCAGAAGTCTGTGGGTCCTCTCTCATTTTGGATTATAAAATGCTGTTTGTCATAAGGTTTTTTTGGGAAATAAGGGGAATAGTTAGTGTGAATGTAAGTCTGGCTATGGTGGAATGGCTTTATTAACAGTGTGATGAATTGGGGCTCTGTCTGTACACCTTTTGAACTGCGGTAGACGTTGTGAAGTTGTATATAAAAACTGCTGTATCATGAGTGCCTAAGTGTATTTGGCTCCACCATTGCTGACAGGTCCTGTAGCAAGGACACACCAGAGAGGGACAATGGGGAATATTTAAGGTTAACAGTGATACTTTAGCCACATTAAAGTTATGCTAAAAAGCATTTGCACCCTTGGAAAACCAATATTATCTTACCCTTCTGGAAAAAGGGTTAAAGGTAGGAGCAGTGGAAAGTCACCCAAAGGAGAGAATAAAGGAAGCCAGGGAGACTAAAACAGTGAGCCCACACAGGAAGAGAGGGAGATAGAAAGAGAAAGCATGGGACAGAGAAAGCAAGGTCACACAACCTGGGAAAGGAGCTCCATGAGGGAGAAACCACACAGACGTAACAACCCATAGAAGGCAGGTGACACCATCCCTGCCTGCCATCCATGACACAGATGGTCCCTAGGGACTGTCAGGGGAAGGTGAGCTAGAGTGGGGAAGAGTATGTAGTATTTATTGTTTTATATGATCCGTATTCTCCTGTGCTTTACATGATTAAGGAAAAGAGCAAATTGCTTTAGACTCTGGGCAAAGTCTCTCTATATATGTATTAATTGCTTCCCAACTACTGCATGAGAAAGTTAAAGCATTAAACCAGAAGCTTCACACCTTTGGTACAGAGGTCCAGGACAAGGTCTGTTTAACTAACCGGGGTATCTTGTGGGTCAGAGCTGGTTGTGGGTATCTAAAGAAATTAGTTGAAGTTACATTTATGAAAAAGGGAAGCAGACAGATTCAGTGCCCAGAAAATGTGCCAAATACGCCAAGGGAAGAAAACAGAGCTACAGCTTGGTGAGGCTCCAGAAACGTCCCCTCACAGCAGTCTGGGAAGTGGCTAGAAAGGAATAGCCTGGACAAATCTGAGAGATAGAGCAAGCTGGCATTCCCTACGAACTCCTTACATTAAGTACAGGGTAGCATAGGGCCATGGTTCCCAAATTTCTTAGTACTGCAGCTCCCTTAAAGATATTTTAAAACTGTGTGGCTCCCCACAACCAAATATTTACTGACTCAGAACACTAGTTTCAAGAGTTCAGGCACTAGTGTTTGCATGGTATCGCAACGTTATTCAATTACATACTTTCTAAAAATGATATAATCTGATCTAATCTGGGTTTTTAAAACTATAATTTGACAATATGGATTTTTTTTTGGTGTGTTCAGCCACAATCTAAGATTTTGGTGAGAAGAATAAGCCTGTTTTGAATGCATAGTTACACAATGTTGGTTGAATCTGTGATAAGGCCAGATGTAAGTTATTTTCCATGATTAAATCATTTCTATGTCTTTTTTTTTACAGAAATCATTGCTGAAAACTTCACTCTCAGAGATAAGTGGAAGCAAATGGAAGCAGCACTTTCATAGCTTCATCAACGAGTGCTTCATACTCTCCTTTAACAAAAATTCAAAATTCCTAGTTTATTAGAAACCTGGTTTTCAGCATGTGATCACTTGACAATTTTAAGAGATTGGAATGGTTGGAATGAAGTCAGCTGTTACCAAGAATAGGCTTTGAATCCAATCGGTTGGATTCATTAATGTTCAACTCCAGGAAAATACTAAGAAAAATGGAAATACAAGCCAGACATATTTGCTTTTTAATAGTATTTTGATTGCTTTAACTCTGTTCTTTTAAAAAGTCCGGTAACACTGGAAACATCTCGGTAACTCCCTTTTCAATGTAGTATCTCCAAAGACAAAGTTTCTTCATGAATTCCCCCGTTTTCTCTTTTATATATAGTGTATTTGTTTTCCTACCTTGAAGTGTTAGGTTCAGTGCATTCAATTTGCCAAATATATCTACCAAGTAGCCAATATCGTCAAGATTAAATTTCAGAAAGTGATTATATACAGTACTGTATTAAGATATATTTTCATATTAAATATTGTAAAGATTATACCTAGGGATTCTGATTTTTTTGTTTTAAATAATAAGCACTTGGAAAACACCTCTGGATACCAAAAAAAAATCTGTATTTATCCAATAAACACCAGAAATAGTAGTATCTATGGTTATGTTTACACAGGGATTAAAAAAAAGCCCACAGTTAGCCCAGGTCAGTTGAAGCAGGCTCCAGGATTGAAAAATTGCTATATAGACATTCAGGCATGGGCTGGAGCCTCACCCCCTGGGACCCTTCAAGGGCGCAGCTGGAGCCTAAGCCAGAACATCTAATGAACAATTTTTAGCCTTACAGCCCGAGCCCCACAAGTCCAAGTCAGTTGACCCAGGCCAGCTGTGGCTGTGCTTCAGGGCTTTTATCCCCATGTAGACGTACTCTGAGTTTATCTACACAGAGCACGCTACAGAAGTGGGATTTCTAAAGCTCACTAGCATGTTGCAAATGAATTGGTCCATGTAGACCCTGAGGGTGCACACTAAAGGTTCCCCAGTGCACTCTAACACAGTGCTATTTGAAACGGTACTACATTAAAGCACACTAGGGAACATTACAAAGAGAGTGCTCATTAAATCCTGATTTTTGGGCATCTAAGTAGAACTCAAAAATTGCTAAGAATAACCGCCCCCCCCCATGAAATTAATAACCCTGAAAAACGGAATCCCTAGTTATACCTCAGAGTTTCCTGGATACCACTTTTCATTTACAGATCCCAAAACTTTAATTTTTTCTTTTTAAATACGTAATGATATACTCACTCCCATTCTACACACTTGGGAATCTGAGGAAGCAAGAGGTAAAATAAGTTATCCAGAGTCTCACAAGTCAGTGACTGAGCCAGGAATAGAACCCAGGTTTCCTGGCACTTATGCCAGTGCCCTACCCACTGGGCTAGCTTCCCTACCATATCCAAATATCTATCAGGGATTAGCTCCCACACTGCTGAATAGAAGAACTGGGGTTATTTAATTTGACTATCTCACCATCATACCATTCTTTCAGATTATCACGTCCTTTTGTGTAAATGTGTATGCCATTTCTTCTGCATTAATCATCGAAAGAGGAATCTACAGTCTCACGGCTTACAGTATGCACAAAGTTAATTTAGTGTTTAATTAATTCCTCTTTACATAACAATGCTTGTTAATCTAATTAGAATTTCAAACTACGTATATATTTGCATACTTATTCATGATCAAAAAGAAACAATATAATAGGAGGTTTTTAGGTGCATCGTTTCTTCGACTCAATTAAAAAGTGAAGATACAATTGTTGTGATGCTGAACATACTGAACATTATTTATCACACTGAATATATTAATTACTGATAATTTTCATGTCCCATCTTTATGTGAGTAGAATTTGACTACAAACTAGTTACCTTGTAGCATAAACTCTTAACATCTTCACACTTCCTATTTTAGCAGTTCTCAAACAGTGGTCTGTAGAGCACTGATGGGTTTATACAGCTGGCTGGTCTCATGACATTGCCTCTCCTTCTGGTCTCCAGCTGGTAAATCATCTTAAAAGAAGCTAAAAACACATTAACTTTACTAATTTTATTTTTCCGTATAAGCAAGTATTGTGGTTGCCCCAGGGAATCATTAATCTGCTCAGAGATTCCACATGCTACAGAAGCCAGAAAATATTGGAGGTGAACCCAGGCCTATGTGGCTGGTGTGAAGCTGAAGGTTTGGTTTTGTAGAACATTGAGCCATATTCCAGTAGGAGAAGGGGCTGTACAAATGGGATGACCTGCATCTCATACGGAGACAGATTAATCTTCTTGGCTGGAGACTATCTAGAATCATAGAACCATAGGGATTAGAAGGGACCACAAGGGTCATCTAGCCTAACCCCCTGCCAAGATGCAGGATTTGTTGTGTCTAAACCATCCAAGATAGATGACTATCCAGCCTCCTTTTGAAAACCTCTGGTGAAGAAGCTTCCATGACCTCCTGAGGCAGTCTGTTCCGTTGGCCAACTGTTCTTATGGTTAGGAAGCTTTTCCTGAGATTTAACCTGAATCTGCTATGCTGTAGTTTGAACCCATTGCTTCTTGTCCTGCCCTCTATGGCAAAAGAGAATAACTTTTCTCCATCTTTTTTTTGGGGGCAGCCTTTAAAGTATCTGAAGACCGCTATCATAACCCACCTTAATCTCCTCCTTTCCAAACTAAACATACCCAGTTCCTTCAGCCTTTGCTCATATGGCTTGCATTCCATCCCTTTGATCATCTTTGTCGCTTGCCTCTGGATCCTTTCCAGTTTCTCTACATACTTTCTATATATTGGTGACCAGAACTGGACACGGTACTCCAGCTGAGGCCTAAGCAGCACCAAAGTACGGCGGTACTATCAACTCCCATGACTTGCATGCTATGCCTCTGTTAATGCAGCCTAAAATTGCATTTGCTTTTTTTGCAACAGCATCACATTGCTGATTCACGTTGTGGCTGTGATCCACCACCACTCCCAAATCCTTCTCATCAGTGTTGCTGACACACCAGTTTTCCCCCATTCTGTATTTGTGCATTTGATTTTTCTTCCCTAAGTGTAGCACCTTACATTTGCCTTTGTTGAATTTAATTTTGTTGTCTATAGCCTAGTTCTCCAATGTATCAGGATCCCTCTGAATTTAAGCTCTATCCTCCAAAGTACTGGCAACTCCCCCGAGCTTTGTGTCATCTGCAGACTTGATCAGTATGATCTCTATACCTACAACCAGATCATTAATAGAGGTGCTAAACAAAACGGGACCCAGAACAGATCCCCTCTTCAGATCTCTCTCCAATCATTCCATTAATAAATACTCTTTGTTTGCTGTTGTTTAACCAATTATGTATACAGTTAATGATAGTTCTGAGAGCCTGGATTTCTCCAACTTGCTTATCAGAATGTCATGTGGGATTGTGTCAAAATCCTAGCTGAAGTCCAGGTATATTGTGTCCCCCACATTCCCCCATCCACCAAATAGGTTACCCTGTCAAAGAAGGAAATCAAGCTGGTTTGACATGATTTATTCTTGGCTGCTCGTGATTACAAATTTGCAAATTGTTCTAGTGGCTTCCCAGACATTAAAGTCAGGCAGACTGGTCCATAGTTTCCTGGCTCCTCCTGTTTTAGAGATGGGCACTACGTTAGCCCTTCTCCAGTCTTCTGGGATCTCTCCTGTCATCTATCAGTTTGTAAATATTATTGCCAGTGCTCCAAGATTTCTTCAGGTAATTCCTTCAGTACCCTTGAGTGAATAGCATCCAGCCCTGCTGATTTGAATTCATTCAAATTGGTCAGAAGATCTTTGACATTTTATTTACTTATCCTGATCTGCATCCCTTCCCCTTCAGTGTCTATGGTAACTTTGCTAGTCATCCGATCACATTATTTTTTGTGAGAAGACTGAAGCAAAGTAAACATTGAGCAGCATTCCCTTCCTATCATTTTCTGTTACCAGCTCACCTTCTCCACTGAGCAGCAGACCCACACTGTCCTTGATCTTCCTTTTTTGTCTAACATATTTCAAGAACCCCTTCTTGTTGTTTCTAACATTTCTTGCCAGTTGTAACTCATCCTGGAGCAGCCAGGAGGGTATAAAACTAACACTACAAGGGGACGGTGCTAAGGAAGAAAATGCAGTACAAATTCAAACTCTTCACATCAAATGCATTGAACTGAGGTAGCAAAGAATTCAAAGTAATTGGCGTTACTGAAACCTGGTGGGATGTTTGGAATATTAACTTCACTGGTTATGACATGATTAGAAGGATAGAGTTAGGTAAAAGCTGCGTGTGCAGTTGCTGACACTCTACATTAAAAACACCATTACAGACTTTCAGAGTTATTGACAACTCAGGACCATAAGCTCTTTAATGTACATGAATCAATGAGCTAATTAACAATACACAAGAGAGGGTCCTGGGGTGGGGGGTCTGTTAGAGACTACCAAATCAAACCAGAGAACAGAATGAATTGCTCCTTAAGTACCAGTCTGTGTGGAAAGAAAAATTGTGTAGTTACGGGGCACTTGAATTGCTGGAGGTCTCAAGCAGCTGTAGTAAAACATTCTAAACATTATCAATGATAATTTTCTAACACAAGAAGTATTGTACCCAACATGAGAACTATTTTGAACCTCATTATGATGGATAACGGTGAATTAATCACTGGATTGGAAGTTAGTCATTATGTAGGAACCAGTGATCGTGACCTAATTACATTCAAATAGGCAGACAGAGGACTGTCCCACCCCCCCACCCTCAGCTTCTAAGGGAATAATTTCTCAAAGCTGAGGGAAATTATGAGCAAAATTGAATAGGGGCAAAAATTTAGACAGCAAAATGAAACCCTCGCCCACAGTGTCAGCAGAGTCCTGGAGACTGAATTATGCTCTTACTCCTAGTGGTGGAGCATCCGGAACAGGAAAATCAGTACCATTCAGTCCTTGGTCTGTCTCCAGAGGCTTCCAAGAAGGATGCTGTGATAAATGAAGGGGAGAAAGTGGGTAGCTCCCTTTTATGGACACTCAACCAGCCAGTTAGCTACAAAATGCCTGTTAGTAGCTGTTCTCTACTTGCTTTACTTGTAAAGCGTTAAAGAAGCCCATAGGTAAAAGGAAGGGAGTGGGCACCTGACCAAAAGAGCCAATGGGAGGGCTAGAACTTTTTAAAATTGGGAAAAAAAAACTTTCCCTTTGTCTGTCTGCTGTTGTTCTCCGGAGAGAGAAGACACAGAGCAGCAATGCTGTAAGAAGCTTTAAACCAGGTATGAAAAATCAGCAAATCATACCTAGAAACTATTTATCTGAAACCACAGATATGTAAGTAGATCAGGGAATGTCTAGGAAGACATGATTAGGTTTATCTCTTTTATTTCTTTATGGTTGGTGGACTCCTCTGTGCTAACCCCAGGTGCTTTTGTTTTGCTTGAAACCTTTAAGCTGGACCTAAAAAAAACCATTCTTGATGCTTAATTATTCTATTTGCTTTTTTTAAATCTAGGAATAGCCTGAGCTCCAGATGTATTTTCTTTTTGTTTTTAATAAAATTTACCTTTTTTAAGAACAGGAGTGGGTTTTTGTGTCCTAAGAGGTTTGTGCATATGTTGTTTAATTAGCTGGTGGCAACAGCAGATTTCATTTGTTTTCCTTCTCAGCTCTTCCTTAGAGGTGGGTGGGGGCGTAAGGGCTTGAGGGAGGAATTCCCAAGTGCGCCTTCCTTTGGTCCAAAGGGGTGTTTTGTACTGGGGTGTTGGCAGCATCTACCCATCCAAAGTCAGAGAAAAGCTGTAGCCTTGTGAGTTTAATACAAGCCTAGAGTGGCCAGTATTAATTTTTAGAATCCTTGCGGACCCCATCTTCTGCACTCGAAGTGCCAGAGTGGGGAATCAGCCTTGACAGATACCAATTGTGGAGACTTTTGTGACCTGCACACAAGTCTAATAAGAACTGAATTGAAGGTATTAGGTAAAATGTGAAGCAGTTATCCACATGTCGCCCATATCAAATACCCTGAATAACCCATTTCCTTTTATCATAAAATCATATTTAAATGCCAGTATAAAAATGAATACAGAGAGGGCAGTTTAGTGCTTGTAGCAATATTAAATCACCCGTGAAAAATTCTGAAAATAGACTAGTTTTTCGGGTATGGGACTGATTAGTAATTCATAACAGATTGTTTCTTTGTGTATTCTTTCAGAATATTTTGAGTAACAAAACTCAAATTCTACAAAACTCATCCTACTGAGGCTGAAGAGATCAAGATAGAAAATGAATGACAACTTATCAGTAAGGAGGAGACAAAGACTTTCACAAGATTGGAATATCAACTACAATGCTAAATACAGTCTGATCATTCCATGAATCATTTCGAAATGAAAGGCTATTGGCTATTTATCTGTCAATCACTCAGCATGAGTGTAACACAAAGTACTTCATTAAATATGCAAGTTAAAAAAAGATGAAGCCCAGAGAATAGTAAGATGTTTAAGGCCACATTCTGCCCTCATGATGACTATACTCATGTAACAGAGTAGAATTTGCCCTAGCACATCCTGGAACTCTCTAACACATCAAGCACCCCCATATCACTTTCATTTTTCTATGCCAGTTATATCACTGCTGAAGTGTATTAATGCTAATCCTGAAATGAATTGCTTAGTAATGCTAAACTCAATAGCCATGAAGAAAACGAGTACTTGTGGCACCTTAGAGACTAACAAATTTATTTAAGCATAAGCTTTCGTGAGCTACAGCTCACTTCATCGGATGCTGCCAAGGTTCCTTCCCCACTCTGAACTTTAGGGTACAGATGCGGGGACCTGCATGAAAACCTCCTAAGCTTACTTTTACCAGCTTAGGTTAAAACTTCCCCAAGGTACAAATTATTTTACCCTTTGCCCTTGGATTTCCACTGCCACCACCAAACTTTATCTGGGTTCCTGAAAAAACGTAGTTTGGACACGTCTTTCCCCCTAAAATCCTCCCAACCCTTGCACCCCACTTCCTGGACAAGGTTTGGTAAAAAGCCTCACCAATTTGCATAGGTGACCACAGACCCAAACCCTTGGATCTTAAAATAGTGAAAAAGCATTCAGTTTTCTTACAAGAAGACTTTTAATAGAAGTAAAAAGAAATCACCTCTGTAAAATCAGGATGGTAGATACCTTACAGGGTAATTAGATTCAAACATAGAGAATCCCTCTAGGCAAAACCTTAAGTTACAAAAAAGACACACAGACAGAAATATTCATTCTATTCAGCACAGCTATTTTCTCAGCCATTTAAAGAAATCATAATCTAACACATACCTAGCTAGATTACTTACTAAGTTCTAAGACTCCATTCCTGTTCTATCTCCAGCAAAAGCATCACACAGACAGACACAGACCCTTTGTTTCTCTCCCTCCTCCCAGCTTTTGAAAGTATCTTGTCTCCTCATTGGTCATTTTGGTCAGGTGCCAACGAGTTTACCTTTAGCTTCTTAACCCTTTACAGGTGAGAGGATTTTTCCTCTGGCCAGGAGGGATTTTAAATGGGTTTACCCTTCCCTTTATATTTATGACAGATGCATTCAGTGGAAAATAGCCAGGGGGTCACAGATACTCCAATTTACTTCACTATCTTCCATTTGTTTTTAATAAATCCCAAGGTTGTATAATTTCATGCCAAAATGAATAGATTATTTAATCTTAGTCTAACTCCAAAGACTTCAAAACAGTCTCAAAAACTTCTTAAAGACCTTGATTCATCAAGGAGTAGCTCACTTACCTGAGCACACTTTTTATAACTGGTGGCATAGCACACTATTCTTTCAAAGTTTCACAAACAGAGAGAAGCTCTTGAAATCTAGCTATACATTTTATTAGAACATTCTGATTCTAAAGCAATCTGATGGCACACTGCTTTATGATGGCTATTAAATGTAAGCTGAGTTGTACCTTCTTGTATTTAAAAGCATGAAAAATTGAACTAAATTTTGTTGAGTCTTTCCAACCTTCACTATAAAGTGTTCCTTTGAATATTTTGAGTACTGCACTGTTAAGAATCTTACAGCCTAATTCAATAAAAATGTTTGTACTGACACTGACTAGGAATTCCCATAAATTGCATTGAAAATTCTTGTAATAATCTCAGCCATGGCTGGGAAACATCAAAACACCAGAATCTGATCACTGTGTTCATAATCAATTAGGTACTTACCAAAGGACACCAGAACTTTCAAGTGCAGGTTAAATAATCAACCACTTTAGCTGCTTTTGGAAACCAGTGTAGAAAATTAAATAAAAACATTTGGGGTTTTAAATTGGCAAGAGCTAGGATTAAAATAATAAGCAATGTCGCACGAAAAAATGGGACTGGAAGTGAAGAATACTGAAACAGCTAGTGAATCTAAGTGAGCTAACCTATCTACGTAAGCCAGAGGTTGATAAAGATACTGAGAGTATGTCAACACTGCAATGTAAGCTCAGACTCAGACTCCAGCTCCGGCTCAAGCCTAAACTCCCCTTCCATCTTCACACAAATCTGTTTGACTCAGGCCAGTAAATCCTCAGGACCCAAGCCCTAGAACCCAGCATAGGGAACTGGGTCTGAGCCCAACTCCCATGAGGACTCGGGTCAAAACTGTATCATTTCGAAGCATGGACACAACTTGGACCTGGATCCCAAGACTCATGTCCCGAGAGTCAGCCCAAACTATCCCACGGGCCAGAGTTACTTGGCCTTTCTACCCCAGCACTAGCCAATAGACTTCCAGGAAACAGAAGCAACCTGCCAGGTTCAAGTAAAGCTGTTCAGCATTTAACCCTCCCATTTTATTCTGACTGCTGAACTGCAAACAGAGTGAGCCATCTCCTGCATATACTATGGCCAGTGACAAGAAGTTATCCTTTGCCAAACATGCTGTTATCTAGTCTTGGAACCCCAGTTAGGTTTTGATAAACCTCTGGTGCAAGGCAAGCAAGAGATCTAATTTCAGTAAGAGAACCAGAAATGACCATACATACCATGCTGGCAGTATTGGGGTTCACCAAAATGGTGACCAGAGCAGGGAGCAGAGTGAGTGGATCAAAAGTGACTACAGGAAAGCTGAGAATGAGAACTGTACCTCTGGGAACTCCCTGTCATCCTGCCCCTTTTATGAGACCTTTGACCAAGTGCTGGATTCTTCACTGAGCCTTCAGCAGTTCACAATAGACTGATCAGGTGGGATAGATCTTCTGATCCCTCATTCTAGCATAGCACTAGAAGGGAGCCAGCAGCTGCCAGATCAGGCTAGTGAAGTGACTCTTGTGCTCACACTGGTTCCCGAGGAGGCTTTGCTGACGGAGCAGCCGCACCATGTCTTGAGTCCATACTTGATAGAGCTGCTTGATGACGCCCCGCAGGGGCAGTCCACTGTGGAACGAGCAGCAGAAACAGAAGGGGCAGAAGTAACTCCAAAGCCTCGTAAATGATTGGCTCCATGTCTGTTGTTCTTAAACGAATAGGATGAATTTTTGGTTTCTGAACCAATGCAAATTTTATTACAAGCCATGGGTACCAGCATGTCTCTGCTAATGGAGGAATGCATGCCATATCTTGTTGTCATCCCCCAACATACACACATGCTACCACATGGAATTCAAAATGGAGACCAGGAAGTGCAAACAACAGGTAAACAAGTATTTACAATTACATTTTTACCATAAATTCACACCTTCTTACAACGATGTGCTGCAGCGTTAGAAGTAAGAATCTTATATCGCCTTCCCTTTTAGTACATAGCATCACACAAGTCGACCACGCCACAGTGTAACAAGCAGCCTGCAAACAGTAAACTGCACAGGAGGGAGACGGAAACAAAGCACAAGGATGACTAATTCACTGTCTGAAATACGGCAGGGAGGCGTATATGCAATCTAGAAGTGTGCCGGGGAAGAGAGGGTGGGTTGTGCAGTTTTTTGAGACTCTTATCTTGAGTGTTTGCATGTAGTTAGGGCCCTTCATTTTCACTATTTATTTTATTTAATTTTTCCCGGGAATGTATCACTGTTTATTACCACAACAAAAACAGGTCAAAATTAGTGCAAAAAAACTAATAATAATTTTTCAGGGTAATTATCAGGGTTTATTTTGGTGGATGGAAAGACGGGGGGAAATATATTCAATAGAGTAATGCTTTGAATTCTGTTAATCAATGTGATTTGCTGCAAAACTAAAACAGAACTCAAAACACGATGCCACCTCTGAGTTTAAGAAAACAATACATCTCTAAACCCCTAATTAAACTTTTCATTTGAATAGTTTACTGTTATAGACTTAGAATGATTAGCCTATAAATATTTACATTTAATAATTGGGCCACACCATTTGTAGTGCATTCACTCAACTTCATCCTTTTCTCCTCTTTTTATTTTTTAAAACTTTCAAATACTTCCTTGTGTTCTGAATCATATTCTGATACAGATTTTCGTTTTCTTCCCATTTTAGTGTGACGAATCTTTAAACTATTATTTGCTAACAGCTTGAAATGTGTATGTGATTGGTGTGAGATTCATCAGTACATTCAGATGCACACACACTTCAGAGCTTGCATGCATGCCTGTTTGTTTATTGTGTGTATCTCTTCCAGACTAATACATAGCCTTACTTCAACAGGCAGCTTTGCATATACACACAAACTAATGTATTATTGTAATACATATAACTCATGCAATGTATTATATTTTCCTAATAAAACAAGTTATTTTTTATATATTTGAATGATACAAAAGTAGGGTGAAAATCAGAAAAAACTGAATAATACTTTTTGTAAACCCCTGGAATTTTTCGGTAAAAATCAGTTTAAACTGAAAATGAAGGGGCTTACATATAGCCCATAGACAGATGTAGTCAGAACAGGCTGTATCGTAAGCATAGAGAGGCGGTAATACACATGGATGCTAGCACAGAATCCTGTTGATGCCCCTGAATTTTGACCTCATTACAGGTGCTGAAAGCTGCAATCTTTTCCCATAGTAGGAACTCCAGCCAGATAGTCAGTCACACTTGGGAAAGGACATATTTTCCCAGTGCTTCTCTATATGACACCAGGCACCACTATCACTGCACCACATCATATAATGCGTATTTTGAAGAATAAAAAGACAACCATGACAAAACACAACTGGGAAGTTGTATCCAAGTACTGCCTCAATACACCTTTCCAGACTCATCCGTAATGAAAAATACACACTTCATGTCACACAAACCACCATTCCCTCCACATTGTATAAGCAGTCCTCTCATCCATAACTAAAAACTCATGACAATCACATCCTCCCATTTGTAGCATACAGGGATAGTACTGGATTGACTGTTAATGTTGCTGTACAAATACATGCATAAACATAATATCTTCCCTCTTCTGTTGACCCATGCAAGTCCACAGCTTGCACGTAGGCATGCCAGATTCCTGTTGCCTGTGTTCACCTTGCTCCAGCAGCGGCAGGTGCCCTTTCTGGCAATCTGTTGCTGTCGTGGGGGCACTCAGAGCAAATGCCTCACCTTTAGGTTCACAAAGATTGAGAAGAACACAGCAAGCCCCACTATTGTGGACAGCATTGATGACACTGGCATCTAAACTGTTCTATAAACAGCACCGGTGGGATTTCAGTCTGCCAAATGCACATTCAGTCACCATTCTACACCCAAGAGTGTATTTAAACCTGCTTCTGACAGGGCCTCTGAGATCAGGATACAGTTTCATAAGCCAAGGCAAAAGTGGGTACCATGGTGTCCCCTACAGTAACGCTAGGTACAGTTACACCATTTATGACAATATCAGTTGGTGGGAACAGGTGTCCCAGCCTGTCCATGAACGTAGATTCCTGATTGGCAGAAACCCTGGCATCATGAACTTTTCCATGCAGCCCAGGCTAGCATCTATAAATCAACCTCTTTGGTCTACAAGGGCCTACATAACAATGGACTTGTATCCTTTGCAATTTATGTACTCCTGCTCCTTGGGGAAAGCAAACTCTGCGTCCCATCAATCAGGGCCAGCTCCAGCTTTTTTGCTGCCCCAAGCGGCGAAGATTAAAAAAAAAAAACAACAAGCCTGGTTGAGCTGCGGCCGAAGTGCAGCCAAAGAGGAAGAGAGGGACTGCAGGGCCCGCCGCCGAATTGCCACCGAAGACCCAGACGTGCTGCCCCTTTCTATTGGCCGCCCCAGGCACTTACTTCCTTCACTGGTGCCTGGAGCCAGCCCTGCCATCAATGGCCCCATCTGGTAAACCCCATTCTCTCAGAACCAGCAATTACTTCAGCAACATTGTTTATACCCAGCACTTTTAGGTAAATCACACGTCTGACAGCCGCAGGAACCTTCACCACCAGAGACCCACTGTGGACTTGCCAGCATCAAACTGGTCAGCAATGGACCTGTAGCAGTCTGGGGTAGCCAGCTTCCAGAAGGTTGCAGCAATCCTCTTCTGTACTGGCATGGCCTCCCTCATGCATGTATCCTGCATGAGGGTCAGGGCAAGCTGGTCACAAAGCTCTAGAAATGTCGCTTTCTTCATACAAGCATTTTGAAGCCACTGCTGGTCATCCCAGATCCGCATGACGATGTGATCTCACCAGTCTGTGCTCGTGGCCCTGCTCCAGAAGTGCCAGTCTATACCAAGAGTTGTGACCCGCAGCCTCCAGAATGACTCTGCCATATCTGTATCATCATCATTCTCTGACAGGTGTCTTTGGTAAATCAGAAAATGCAGCCAAAATGTCCACCAGTGTCTCATGGATGCTCTGCCTGTTTCCCGACAAGGAGTGAAAGCGCAAGCAAAGCCAAGTTCTTTATATGGTGACTCTTCCATGTTGCTGGCTCCAGCTGCTGGGACCATGCAGACTCAAAAACGGCTCAGCTGAATGTGTTGGGAGGCTGCAACAACTTCCTATAAAGTGTCATGGGACGGACACTCAAGTTTTCCCAAAGTGCACCACAAATAAAGAACTAGAGTACCAAAAGCTGGGGAGGGTGTTTGGAAGCCTGAAATAGGTAAGTTTGACTTGGGTCTGCATAATGCGAATGCCTGAGTTGAAGTGTGATACCCTGGTCCATAATTCTAAATCTAGGATCAATATTCAGCGTGGACGCTTAAGCGTGGGCATCTGAACATTAAGCCTGTGGGACTTAAATCCCACAGACCCAGACTTACACTGCAGAGTAGACATACCCTGAGACCAATACTCTTATTTTGGAAATAATGTAAACTTTAGGTTTCAGAGTAACAGCCGTGTTAGTCTGTATTCGCAAAAAGAAAAGGAGTACTTGTGGCACCTTATAGACTAACCAATTTATTTGAGCATAAGCTTTTGTGAGCTACAGCTCACTTCATCGGATGCATACTGTGGAAAGTTTAGAAGATCTTATATACACACAAAGCATGGGCGGGGGGCGGGTGAGAAAACCTGGATTTGTGCTGGAAATGGCCCAACTTGATTATCATACACATTGTAAGGAGAGTGATCACTTTAGATAAGCTATTACCAGCAGGAGAGTGGGGTGGGAGGAGGTATTTTTTCATGCTTTGTGTGTATATAAGATCTTCTACACTTTCCACAGTATGCATCCGATGAAGTGAGCTGCAGCTCACAAAAGCTTATGCTCAAATAAATTGGTTAGTCTCTAAGGTGCACAAGTACTCCTTTTCTTAATGTAAACTTTAATAGCCACAGGTGGACAGGGGCTTGATTTTACGTCTCAGCATTCCTCAGCAGTGTTTCTATCAAATTGGGGTTTGGTCCAGAGCTGACTGAGAGGGAAGACTACCACCCTCTAAATTACTAACACAATTTCTGACAGCACCTAGGTACTCTTTGAAGGTCTTTCTTCCAAATAGTGATGCAGGCTGGCCCTCCTTTGTTTGAATGATCTGATAGGGTCACATAACAAGGCAAAGCTACACCAGGCAAAGCTTTCTTCTTGTTCAGAAATGTATTTTTGTTTGAGACAAATGGGAAACAATTCACACACTGGTCATCTGATTCTTTTCTTCTCTTCTCTTCTCTTTTCAAGTTTTATAAATCTTTCTCCTCTGCCCCAGGTACATGAAAAATGACACTCAGAGCTGAAGTAGTAATAAATTCATTTTGACTCTGATTCACGTTGGGAGGTTTATATTCTCTCTGACACAGCACCCAGGTGGCCTAATTTCATGTTCAAAAAACCCCACATTTCATCCAGCTCTTCTTAAACTCTGCCACCTTGTATCACCAGTTTCTAACAGTATTACTGCAGCTCTCAGCACTGCAGCCTTCAGTGACTGATTAGGTTACAGTAGACATTCACCACTGCACTGGTCAATGTTCATACAAATCAAATTGCACTACGTGCAACAGAAAGTGAATTGTGCAGAACATAGAGCAGTTTAGACCAAAAAAAGGAGGAAAGGGAGATTGTGAGGAACACAAAGCATGGTACTTTAATACATAAGCCTCACGCACTTCATCTAGTAAAAACAAAATGCTGGGGGGAAATCATAATATCCAGAACAGCAAACATAAAAGGAAATACTTGTGTGCAGCTTTGAGATTAAATTTATTCAGAAACACTGAGTGACAGAGGCAGCAATTAAGTGACTACGTCACACAATACGATGTTGAAATCAGCTTGGTGTGCCGCACCACAGGCAAGTTGCTGTCTGCAGTAGCATTCAGGAAATGCTAATGAAATTGTAGACCCAGGTGTAAAATTAAACACTGGTTTCGCTTCAAAGCCTTGGTGAAGCTTTTTGAATAAAATAAAAACTTAAACCGAAGTTCAGGTATTTACTCACACTGTTTTTTAAGTATTATGCTCATCTGTGATTCCTCATTGGGGCTGAGAGTAGAAACACAGTACCACAGGAAGAGCCTCTCACTGCATTTCTGACTCAGCCCAAAACGGGAAGTCCTGGGAATCGCACAAGCAAGATTTGGCAATACTTCTATCACCACCCATGGTTCAGAGAAGTCTGAATGAAGTTAAGAGGAAACATTTCAATGCTTATTGCAAGTAAACCTCCAGGCCTTCCAAAGTCCCCTTGCCATCACTAGTCTAACATGTGCATATAGCTTCATCTGAGGAGACCGGACATGAACTCAGATTAATCCAGGTCAACTTTATACATGTTTGAAAAAATTGGTTTAACGTATCGAAGTATTATGCAGAATTTTATCATCCCTCTTCCTTAGAGCTCACACAGTCTCTCCTTTTGATTATTTAGGACTTTGTAGCAGTGTTAATGCTGATCAAGTAAAAAGCCTGTCAACTTTCGACTATCATGATGCTTGTAGTTTGGAAAAATGTAGGAGTGGGAATAGTGTAAAGTGCCTTGTGCTCAGTCAGTGTCATACAATTTAGACAGCTTTTCTACACATTGTCCCACCTTGTTTGGTTATGCTTTTCAGAAATGCAGGGCCTCAAAGCATTTGATTAAGCATTCAATCTATTGGATTTGAGACAGAAGTGAACGACACTGAAAAATATCCCCCAACTACAGAACACAGAAAAGATCCCGCAGAATAGCTACTTACTTACAAGCATGCCAAACTGCTTCATTGCACCAATTTCTGCATATGTGTAAAACCTGGGAGTGTGCCTAGTATATATACCGGGAGTTAGACATGCATAACTATATTCATCGCAACACAACAGTGCTTTCAGTGTTGACAGACATACTGATAGGGTTACCAAGTGTCCGGTCTATTTTTCTATTGGAAAGTCCGGTCAAAAAGGGCACCTGGCCGTGTTTGGTCAGAAATACTGACTGGACACTGAAAGTCCGGTTAGGTGATGCATCGGGGGTGGGGAGGCATGCTGACTCCCCCTCCCACAGGAGCTGACCCAGGCAGAGAGTGGAAGGGGCAGGACCAGGGCCTCTTCACGCCATTAGGACAGCTGCCTGGGAGAGAGCCTGCCTGGGGAGGGGTGGCAGCAGCGGGTTGGCCCCTGTCCCTAGAAGCTGAGCCCAGGCAGGGAGCAGGCTGCTGCTACCCCCCACCCCAACCAGGCTCTCTCCCAGGCAGCTGGCTACGCTGCACAGATCAGTGACTGGCAGCGGCTGCGTCCCACTCCCCAACCAGGCCTGGCTGCCAGGGAGGGCGGCTGAAAGTGCCGGGGGGAGCCGGTGCAGAAGGAGGACAGAGCGCCCCTCCTTGCAGGTAACATGGGGTGGTGAGAAGGGCGGGGAGAGGATGGGAGACCTGGGCTGGGGGGAAGGAGAGGTTCCGGCACTCCTGCTGGAGTGTCCAGTTTTAAAATGTTACAAAGTTGGCAACCCTAGTATATTGAAGGGACAGGGTATTCAGGGTATTCACATGGGGAGAAGGAATGTGTCAACAGAAACGAATGTGTCAACAGAAGACATAGGAGTCAAGAACATTGCAAGAATGTTGAGATTTAATGGTGTACCATTCTTTCCTCTTACCCTTCCCAAGATCATGATCAGAAAAGATTGCTTCACCAGCACTTACCGCTTCTCTGGATGGGTCCTTATTCACTCCACAAGTTAACCTTGTGGGAGTGTGTCACAGGGTACTGGGTCCCTCTGAGCAGTCCAGGCCCTGCATCCCTCTTTCAGAGCCGGTGAGCCCAATTAAGTCCCAATTAAAAGGGGGACTACCTTCTCCCTCACACCAGGGGAGACGCTGACAGGAGAAGGAAGCCGGAAAGAGCTGGGACTGGTGGCTTTGGGTGGAGCAGACCAGACAGAGGAAGAGCACCGTGTGGGACAAAGAACCAGGGCTGAGTATGAACTCGTGTGTCATTACTAGAGACTTTATTTTGGAGATTCTGCGGTCGGTTTGAACCTTTCCTGTTATTAAACCAGTCCTGGGTGGGGGTGCTTCTAGCCACAAGAGAGGCTGTGTGGTGTACTTAAGGAGCCCGCAAGACAGAGCCTGCAATGTAACCTTTGGCCACGATGGGATGCTCAGGTGCTGACCACTATGTTACAGGAAGAATTAAGTATATTTAAGTAATAGTCAGTTCCTCCAAGGCATGATATTTCAAACTTTTTTTAAAAAAAGGATCCCTTATTTAAAAAAACAACACTTCTAAAATTAGGTCATTGAAATTTTAAATGCTGTTTCTGGGCTTGTCTACAAAGGGACACTCAGGAAAATTCATCCAAATTAACTAAAGGTGTGAATTTAAAGTGGATTAGTAAAACTGCATTAAACCCGTGTGCACCTTCTCATTCAGAATTAAAGTGGCCTTAATTCGGTTTAGTTTAAGAGTCCTGACTGACAGATGACATTTTTGTTTCTTCTACAGGAAACATGGTATGATGGATTGGCACATTAAGAAATCTGAGAAAAGGAGAGCAGGGTAGATTTTAAAGGGGGTGGCAGGACAAGAGGGGTTTAAATTCCCCTTTTATTTTGAGATTGTCATTTTTCAAATTGGTGGGCTTTACGTCTCTCATTCTTTTTTACCTCGTTAATTTTAAAGGAATTCTGACTATGAATGCACTTGTCAACATCTAAAGAGCAAAAAGAAAAGGAGGACTTGTGGCACCTTAGAGACTAACCAATTTATCTGAGCATAAGTTTTTGTGAGCTACAGCTCACTTCATCGGCTGCATGCCTAAAGAGCAGTTATCACTAAATCCTGATGATAGCTGGTGGGTGTAGTGAAATACTCTGGAATAACCTAATTAAGAACAATTCCAGTGACTTCCAGTGAAGGCATAACAATCAGCACAGAGCCAAGCTGAGGCTAGTACAACACTTGCATAGTCTTATTCTCATTTCATATCCATTTCCCCTGTTTTATTTAAGGGTCATTTAAAAGGTGACAAGAGGATGCAAATCTTCAGGATTTCTATTCGTTTTCTGGAAAGTGAGATGAATTACAAACCAGAAATAAGACCATGCTGCAAGAAGCAGGAAAAGGCAAAATAAAATGTAAACAGCTCAGGCTAGAGAGCATGCAGATTTTAATCTGACATGTTTAACACTGATCCAAGTACTCCTTAAGGACAAACAACTGGATTGCCATCTACAGACCATGTTAGATCACTATTTATATGGTGATTACTTACTTCTGTGTTCCTGCCTTCTCCCCATCTCAGTCATGGGTCTAAAAAATATTAGCAGCTATACATACATTGAGCAGTATGCAATAATTTGCCTATATATCACCTTCCTATTTACATATTTGAAGCATTCTAAAAGTACCATACAATAAATAACCCAGACAGGAAATCTCACACTCACTCAAGCAAACTGATCACATTCACTGGTGGTTGGCAAGCCACCATGAAAAAGTTTCCAACAAGCATGATTTTTAAACCTGTTTCACTCATATCATGGAAATTCCAGCAGTACTAGTCAAAAGAAAATTGAAATGCTTCATTGCTAGTGGACAAAATGGCTGTGCACTTCAGGGCAATGCCACATAGGGCTAGCAAAGAATAAAGTGATCATCGGAGAAACTGCCTTGGAGGGAAAAGCTGCTGAAGGAGACTAGCTGTAATATACCCCCTCCTTCCCTAGATGGATTCTACAAGACACTTGTAGATGTTAGCGCTGAATGCCCAGAAGGGATGTAAAAAGCCAGCCTAGATAAGTGAACAGAAAGATGTGAAACATGACATCTCACCACAGAGTAATATTTTTTCTGAATGGAAGAATATAAGAATCATTTTCCCCACCAGCATTGGAGCCTACACAAACAAAAACAAAATAATCCTATGTCCAAGGATTAGCCTGAATGTCTTTTCTTTACGATATTTTGTTGTATTTAACAAAGTTAAAGTCATCAGACTGATAATCTTAACAGCTAACAAAACCTACCTTCATCACCACACAGGAGAAAATACATCACTATAGCTTTATATTTGATGTGTCAAAATATTACTTACATGTATTATATGCCCTGATATTTCTGAAACAAAATTAGAATGAAGGAAAATTGATGGTGGTACAGTCAAAAATATATTTAAACTAGCTTAACCTTCTTGGACTACAAAAAGATACAAAAGTTAAATAGCCAAATTCTGCCCACAGAAACGCAGTCATGAACAGCTCCCATCGATATCACAACAACAATTTTCCTTCATATAACCTGCCTGTAACACGATGGCAGACTCTAGAAACCTATATAGGGATGCAGGGCTTTTCTGTTTGGGCATTTGGTTACTAGGTGCTTCTACCCAGCATGAAAGTACAGTAGATTTACTGCTGGAGTCACACTATCAGGTGGATTCAGTTAGCCTCAATCAGGTTATAAAAGGAGGAGCAATGGGAACTAGCGAATGGAACAGAAAGTTTTGCCTGCAGAACATAGGAACAAACGAAGCAGGAGGAGAAAGCTAAAAATGAGGCTTATGTCAGGATTTTGTTTCAGACATCAATAAAGCTGAACTCCAGGACAGGTGTTGACTATAAACAGTGTGTGTTTCAGAGCAGTGTGGGAAATCCAACTACTTATGCTGTTTGAATTTTGAAGTTAATTTGAGGAGAATTTAGCTGAAAATAACTAAACAGCACGTGATGCCAGCCTCCATTGCCCACTTGTTAAATTTTCAAATAAGCACTTTCATATTTTCTCCCAGGCCACCCCTCATACTTAACTAACTCATTATCCTCCAAATCCCTCCTCTAAACTCTCCTCTACAGTAATGCCTAAAAAATAAAAATAAAAACAAAAAAACCTACCCTTGACAACAGTTAGGTGGCTGGTCTGCAGAGACCACTGCCTATCATGCTTATCAATATTGTCTCACTGTTTCCTTGCACTACCTCATTTGTCTATATCTCTCTCATCTCTTTTCATATCCTAAGATTGAGTCAGGAACCGTTTTTGTTCCATGTTTGTGCAGCACCTAGCACAACAGGGTTGCAGTCTATGACTGGGCTCCTAGGAGCTGATAATACAAATAATAAACATTTAGAGGTTTATACAATGATGTAAACAGTAAGTTCTACATAAAATACATAGCCTATTGAATGCCCATTTACTTTGACTATACCAGCTATTCTTTATCTATATGTCTGCCTATCTTCTTGAGTGCCTTAAAAATATCCATGGGAAGTATCTTAATGAATTTGGGGAAGTGAATTTTAATATAGATAGTATATTTGGCCATTGGCAAACACCGACTTTTGAATATACCTGGATATGGCTATGTGCCTGCATATAGGCGTTGCATAATTTACCTTGGTATGCACAGGAGAAACCTTATTGTTTTTCCAAAACTGATAATAAGGCGAGTTTGTTAATGTAAGAGAGACCACGCTGTATTTGCCGCAAAGACCACTTGTAAAAAGAAGCTGTGCAGTATTTTTAGAGCTTCAGCCCTAATTATATCTGGCAACTATGTAGCTGGAGAAAAGGTCATATAAAGAGTGCTTTAAGGGTACCCTTTTCACTCATCAGCATTAGATGGTCTCCTTAGTACGTCTGATAGTATGCTTGTTCTGCTATTTTCCATCTATTCACTGCATAACGTATAAAAAGGACACACTGGTTGGCATATTTCAGTTTTCTCAATGGCTAGTAGAAATCAGCACTTGGATATAGCAGAACCCAGTTAAGACTGGAGTATTGCTGCTCAGGAGAGAGGAGTGCTATGGTCTGCTTAAATATCCACAGCAGCAAAATATCCCCATTTCTATCTGTGGCTGGCCAGAACTTTGCAACCCATCCTGTACAGCACAGCAAATCTCACATACACATTCATGATTATGATGGTTCAAATCTAGGAATCAAGCCTCATATGCTGAAAAAGCTAAACAGGCACAAAACATAGCAGCCCATCTGTCATAGGTGGCACATGACTCTTGCGTTTGGGGAGGCTGGGCACAAGTGCTTGAAGCTCCCTAGAAGTGTGGGGGGGCACCGATGCCTGGACTGCGGCCCCACCCCTGCCCGGTCTCCTCCCCACTAGGCCCTGCCTCGCTCCACCCAGAGGCCCCAACCCATCTCCACCTCTTTCCCTGAGCAGAGCTGTCCCTTGGGTACGGCGAATCGGGGGGGACTGCCCCAGGCCCCACGGGTGAGGAAGTGAGGCAGGAGGGCTGAGTAGGCAAAAGGGGAGATCAGAGGCAGGCGGGCGGGGGGGAACCTCCCACTCCCTCCTTGCGCCTTCTGCATGCTGCAGATCAGATGTTTTGCAGCATCAGGAGGCACTGGGAGGGAAGGGGGAGGAGCTAAGGTGCAGCGCACTCAGGGGTGGAACTGGGTGGGAAAGAGGTGGGGCAGGGACAGGGACAGAAGAAGCAGGGTGGGGGTGGGGCAGATAGGCACTGAGTTTCTAATGTCCTGGGCCCCACACCCCCTTAGGGACAGCCCTGACCCTGAGGCCCCCTCCCTCAAGGTGCCCCCGCCCGCTGCTCTTCACCCACTAAGATACCAATGATAGACACATATTCAATAACTAGAATATGAAAGAAGTGTTGAAATATGCTAAAAATAGCCTCCCCCCAAACACACACACCTCTTCAAAAGCACCCACTGGCAAAAACAAAAGTCAGTGCCTGTGACCTCACTCCTAAGAAGCTAAATACAAAATTAATTTCTTCAACTTCATTCCCCTCAGTAGACACATAAGTACAACACAAAGGATATATCCAATAGATATAATAAGAACCAGTGGCTGGAAATCAAAGCTAGATAAATTCAGTCTGGAAAAAAGGTGTAAATTAACTATTGGAATAGTTTACAAAGGTTTGTAATAGACTCTTTATTGCTGGCGATTTTTAAATCAAGGCTGGTTGTTTTTCTAAAAGACATGCTCTAGTTCGAACAGAAATTAATTCAGGGAAGTTCTATAGCCTGTATTTTGCAGGTCAGACTAGATAATCACAGTGGTCCCTTCTAGCCGTAAAAACTATAAAATCTGTAACTAGAGAAAAATCAATGTGTCGCGTGTGTCTAACCATTTAAATACACACCAACTGAGCATTCTATGCCAAAGATTTATCAAATAGCAGACAAAGAAGCATCCTTTGCAATCAATATTTAGATATATTATTAAATTTATCATTTTCTTGTATACACTTTCATCCCTTTGTGACATGTTTGCTTCACTATTTGTGCAACATTACTAGCATGCAATACTTTGGTATGTTCTCTGGTTATTTTATCTGCATCTCTGAAGTAGTTTGAGACCTTTTTATGAAAGATGCTGGAGAAAATGATTGTTGTAAATGTCTCACTGAGTGTGACTTGTACTATGCAACAAAACACACTGATAGTAAGCCATTTATACATAGAAAGTGCCATGTACAGGAAACAAATATAAGCCACTGATAGATTTTATCTCATTTAGTACAGATTTCATTGTTTCATCTGTTGATGTATGGATTTATATTGGTTTCTCCTGTTATTTCCTAGTTTTAAACCTTTCCGATGTGTGATGCCCTTTCTCAAGTTATGAAGGGATCTGTCCTCTTTACATAAGAAAGCTAGCTGAAAATTCTGTATTATAAGCTTAAATTGGCATTGGAATACTTGATATTTTGTGTATTAACATTCTTTGAAATGTGCTTGAACAGGTTGTTTTTAGATTATAATCTGTATGTCTGTGCTTTTTAGTGCATATCAGATGCCGAGGATAAGGTACAAATACACATAGCAAAGAGTTTAATGTAGCTTGTGAGCACAATAGTTTTATGCTCCTTGAAAAATAAGCATTTAAAACAAGGGCATCATTTTTAAAACACAGATGGAAATGGACTTGACTTTCAAAGTTGGAGGGCGGGGGGGACCACCATTAGCATCAACTGGCTAAGAGCTGTGTAGACTTCCACATCCCAATGTACTGTTAATGACTTGCATGCACCATCTCTGCTCTTCATTCCTGATCAGCTGTGGAGCAGAGGCTGCTCTCATTATGTCTAGCTCAAGCCAATGTCACTTAAAAATCCAAGTATGAACAGCCTCATGGACACTACATAGCTGCCCTTAGGACAGGTACTAAAGAATATTAGCATGTATAATTAACTGCTTTACACAAACCATTTTACCACAGCAGCCATTCTCTAATATGAGGGGTTTCAGTTTCCGACACTGAGAAAATCATATCATTAATTCAGCTAAAGTTGCTTAACTAATGCTGAATAGAAGACAACCTCGTAAAACAAAGTGTCAGTCTCAGACATCTTCAGCAATTTGACTATGGTCCATGCACTTGTCGTCTTCTGCTATCATCCTTTGCTGAAATAGTAACTATGGATTAAGGAAGGGGGAAAAAACCACTTCCCACACAGAGATTCAAGAGAGTCTTACTGTATATATGGTAGCAAAAAATACTTCCTGGGAATCAGTTTTTTCACCTGTTTATTGCAATGAAAAAGGTCAATCAATGTATAATTAAAGCTGCAGCCTAATCAGAAAGAATCCTCTCTCTTTTCATCCAACGATACCACTGTAACACAAAAGAAGAGCCTACAAACGTAGCAGGTAGGTTGGCCAACTCTCACAATATTTTTGTGCGTTTGGTGTTCCTAAACTAGACTACTGGATTGAATGTGACACATTAGCTGAGACCATCTCTCTCAAGTTAGAAATATGGATCAGGAACACTTTTTAGATTTCTTATTCATGGGTATGTTTGTCTATAAAATTGACAAACACAGATTCGCCTTCATCCCCATCCTAAGTTATTTATGTTATGGAATACGCTGAGTCTTTCTTTCTTTCCCCACCTTTGCTGCTCTCTTTCTGCTACTGGTTCTCTTTCCTCTACAATGCCTTCCCATCATGGTATTTTTCTGTACTTCATTCACAGAATAGAGGATAACTACTTTCCTGTTAGTCTCACTGTTTTATTGTTTAGCTTGGAAATTATAGTCTAAGTATTGTATCTGGTACCTCAAGAGCAACTCCAGATTGTTCTTCTGGATTCATCTCTATCCATTTTGTAATATACCTAGCTTTCAGCAGAAAGCAGGAATTTCCTCACTTAGCAACTATTTCTTCTTCTGCCATTATGCTGGCCCTCAAAAGAATGATTTCACAAAGGGGAGGTTGACTACTGTGAAGCCTTTGGTGTTGTGAGATAGACATTTTCAGCACTCCACTGCTTTTCAGCTAAAAAGCTCTCATGCAGCATTAATTATAACCATGTAGCTTCATCTTACCCAATCAGCAGATTCCTGTAACTGCTGAGCAAAAGTCATTGCAGAGTCGGAGAGTGAACGCAAAAGACTAAACATTTAACTTTGGTTTGTGTAGTGACTCAAAGCAAATGATATATAAAGAAATTTACAACAAAAATGATTAGGGGACTGGAACACATGAGTTATGAGGAGAGGCTGAGGGAGCTGGGATTGTTTAGCCTGCAGAAGAGAAGAATGAGGGGGGATTTGATAGCTGCTTTCAACTACCTGAAAGGGGGTTCCAAAGAGGATGGCTCTAGACTGTTCTCAATGGCAGCAGATGACAGAACGAGGAGTAATGGTCTCAAGTTGCAGTGGGGGAGGTTTAGATTGGATATTAGGAAAAACTTTTTCACTAAGAGGGTGGTGAAACACTGGAATGCGTTACCTAGGGAGGTGGTAGAATCTCCTTCCTTAGAGGTTTTTAAGGTCAGGCTTGACAAAGCCCTGGCTGGGATGATTTAACTGGGAATTGGTCCTGCTTTGAGCAGGGGGTTGGACTAGATGACCTTCTGGGGTCCCTTCCAACCCTGATATTCTATGATTCTATGATTCTATGAAATTCCAAATCAATGTGAAATACAGAGCTTTCATTTCTTCCACCTAATAGCAAGCTGTTGTAGCAACAGGTGTTAGTGGTACTGACAACAGTACAGAAGCACGTATACATATTATTTAAATATGAGAATATGTCCCTGTGGTAACAAGGTAACTAACTCACTTAACCCCTTGGTTTCTACCTCTCATTGTAAGGGCAGCAGCTGAGAGGAAGGCATTATTCTCCTTAAGTCTGTTATGATTACTATACAGTTGCAAGTCTTGACTTGACTTGCTTTGCAAGTAAATAAAAGTAACAATCTTTCAAGTACACAAAGGAAATTATTAAACAGTAGATCAAATATACAATGCAATTGCAATGCCCCTCCTGATTCAGGACTTGAACCAGGCCTTTTTCCAACACTGCATATTTTAATATTCCATTATCTTTAACACAGCTATAAACCTTTCAAACCTGCAGCATGAACACCTAATTAGTATAATAAATGGCCTGTACTGAAAGACACTGAGCATTTGCATTTAATTGGCAAATGGTAATTAATAGTAAATTTCTCTAAATGGCAGATAACCTGAATGTGGTGATGTGCTGCAAAGTTCAAAGAGCTTTCTTGTCTACCGAAAGATATGCAGACTATATGTAAAAAATGAAACTGACCTCAAGTCAACAGCTTCTTTAAGATGTTTACAGGAGGCCATAATAAACCACCAAATACACCAATTGCAAAAACAAAATCTTCACATTCTTCGGCATTTTAAACATCAGACTTAAGCAGTATGAAAGAACTAAAGACAATGGAAAACAGTGATGCAGGAAGGAAGTATCAGCACATTTTAATGATTTAATTTTCTTTATAATTGATATAGAAATATGTATTTTGTAAGAACTACACAAGTTTTATTTAAATAAAGTTACAATATGAGAAAATTATGATTCAAACTTTTATTGAGGAACAGAGAAAGACAGTGTTAAACAGATTTATATCAGGTTTTTGTATCTGCAACAATCAAGGAAACATATTAGCAGTAAAGTGAATCAGAACATAGACAATAAGAAATTTGTATAAAGATTCAAGCTCTGTTTCTGAAATGACAGCCAATCCTGTTCTTCTTAGGGGCCACTGAAGTAGGCCATCTAGCAGTTCAGAGTTTGGCATAGTCTTTAAGAATCATCTCCAGCTTCTGGCTCAGCATGATGTTACCTTTCACTTTTAGTTTACCAGAAAAAAATGCCTATAGGAAACAGGGGGGGGAGGGAATCATTTTCTGCAAATGTTTGCCCACTTCTCAAAGGTCTTATTTTAAAAAAAAAATGAACTACACTAGTAAATTGAGGTTTAGTTTAGACATGTCTTAGAGGACAAACCTCACCAGGAAATGTCCATTAGCTATGAACAGAAGACATTTTAAGCCTCATTGTATATAACACCAAGAATCACAAACACCAAGCTTCTTGAGGAGTACAGGGATGGAGAAGGGTAGCGGTGAATGGAGAAGTGGAGGTGGTTGAGCCATTTCCCCATGCTTACCGGAGGGCTCAGCAGCATGGGAGGCGTGCTGGTAAAAGCTGAGCTTCTCCAGTCTCCAATGCCAGACATTAACAACTATGCAGAGGCAAGGCCCCAATCCTGTCTTACCATACCCTCTTGAGTTCAGTGGGTGTTAATATCACCCCACTGTTACAGGTGAGGAGGATAGGAAAAGGATGACTGAACCCTACTCAAACTCACACATGGCCAGCCAGGATCTCCATTTTTAAATGGGTAAAAAAATCTGTCAGTTTACTTTTTTCTTAACACATTTAAAATGGGGAGCACTCACTCATGCAACCAGAATAATCAGTCTTGGAGTGTTTTCACTGAAATTCCAGTATTGCATATTTTTAGTTCTGCTCCTGATTTGATACCCAATTTACATGGGGATCATAATTTTTAAGACATTTTAAAAACTGTGTTTATTTAATCAATATTGCTGTACTTTGGTTTTGCAATTTGAAGGTCATATGAAAGCAAACAAAATTCTGGAATAGCACACTTCTCCATATTCCTATTTACATAAAGATAAATTCAAATAAGAAACTGATGGAGCCAATAGTCCAAAATATAAATTGGTATCATGAGCATCTTCACCTGGAAAGCCCCTCCTCTCCACAGAAACTCACAGGTGATACTGATGTCTAACAGCAAATATTGTGCATGAAATGCAATCACTTTAATCCTTAGAATACAGAAATGCACAGATTGTCATAATCTTGTTTGTTTAGACCTTGTGCCTGCTATATAGCAAGGTCACAAAATATTTTTACTATATATATTCCTACTGCTCATGCAGTATATAGGAATTATATACTGATCAACACTGTTAGCTCCAAATTTTAAATTCAGAGTTCCTGTTAATTTCAGTCCTGTTGACTGGGATCAAAGAAGAGCTCTCAATATATTATGATGAGCTAATTAAGAATATCCATTTAGCTAGGCTATAAACTGATTTATGTTAAATTTGAAACACTTAACTTGTATAACGTGTTTTTAATAATGAGTAGTTTTAAGCACTTAAGGAGGAACATTTGCAGATGCTCAAATGCAGACTCCATAGTATGTCCCTTTCTTTAACCTCCTCCCCTAAGTGATTTGCCCTATTTAGGAGGATTTATGCCTAATTTTATTAGATTTGTGTCTCATTATAATGCAACAGAAATCCACAGGCCCATGACAACAGTAATGGGCCTTCTTCTTTATTACATTCTTAATGTATAAAAAAAGTGGGTAATAATCTTGCAAGTCAGAATATTATTACATGCACAAGGTTGATATGAGTTGCTCAGCTAAGATTTGCAAAATGATATGTGAGATCTCACTTACAATAAGAAAGTGCAGTATCTCATACACCAGTGTGTGCCATTTTAGGAATGAGCACTGTACTCTATATAGCAGCACCTTTCACAGAGACTCAGTATTTCAGTCAGATTACTGGCCTACAAGACAGTCTTTTCTTCTAAATAAGCTGCACACTAGAAATTGTGCTATTTTAAGAATGTCTCCGAGTTAAACGAGTAATATTTCACCATGCGACTGACCATCTCTGTTCACAGTGCTTTTACCTTTTGTGGATTAATCTTGCCTAGGACCACCTCCATGAAGTCTTGATCCGAAAGGGTGAAAGTGGTGTCAGCAGAACCCTGTGCTGGCCCTTGATACACCTCACCAGAACCATTCTTTAAGTCAATAGCTGAGGAAAGGAAGTAAAGTTAGTTTTGTTTTTAAAAGAAGATAAAAACACATTTCAGTAGAAAGAGCCACGCACTGTAATTGATTCAGCTTCCAAGACCAAAAGAAACCACTGTAATCACCTAGTCTGACCTCCTTTAGAACATGGGCCATAGAACTTCCCCAAAATGAACTAGAGTATATCTTTTCAGAAAAAAAATCCAATCTTGATTTAAATATAGCCACCTTATTTCCAGTCTCAATTTGTCTAGCTTCATCATTCAGCCATTGGATCATGTTATACCTTTCTCTGCTAGACTGAAGAGCCCATTTTCAAATATTAGTTCCCCATGTATGTACTTTTAGACTGTGATCAAGTTATCCCTTGATGTTCTCTTTGTTAAGCTAAATAGATTGCACAATTTGAGTCTGTCGCTATAAGACATGTTTTCTAATCCTTTAAGCATTCTCCTAGCTTTTCTTTGAACCCTCTCCAGTTTATCAATATCCTTCTTGAATTGTGGGCACCAGAACTGGATACAGTATTCCAGGTTACACTCAGTTTACCAGGTGATCCAATTGCTCTGAATCAGTGACCTGTTCTATTGTTTACCAATCCTTAAAATTTTTTTGTCATCTGCAAACTTTATCAGTGATGATTTTATGTTTACTTGCAGGTAATTGATAAAAATGTTAAATAGTGTAGGACCAAGAACCAACCCCTGAGAGACCCCCCTGGAAAAACACACACACTGAATGATGAGTTCCTGTTTCCATTTTGAGACATATCAGTTAGCCAGATTTTAATCCATTTAATTTTTAATAAAAATGATTAATTACTATTACACGCCTATGTCTGTGTCTAAGTTTTGTGTTACCAGTCTTTTGGGAAAAAGAGAGTTACCTTTTCCGTAACTGGTGTTCTTTGAGATGTGTTGCTCATGTCTATTCCACAATAGGTGTGCGTGCTCGCCATGTGCACTGGTGCCGGAAGCTTTTCCCCTAGCAGTACCCGTAGGGGAGCGCCCCTAGTGACCCCTGGAGTGGCGCCATGCGCTCCCCCACCCTCAGTTCCTTCTTGCCAGACAATTCCAATGGAAGGGAAGGAGATTGGGATGTGGAATAGACATGAGCAACACATCTTGAAGAACACCAGCTACAGAAAAGGTAACGGTCTTTTCTTCTTCGAGTGATTGCTCATGTGTACTCCAAAGTAGGTGATTCCAAGCTATATCTGTTGGAGGTGGGTAGGAGTTCACAGACTCTTGTGACGGAGGATGGCCCTGCTGAACCCGGGGTCCTCCCTGGTTTGGGAGACAACTGCATAATGCGAGGTAAATGTGTGAACTGAAGATCAAGTGGCAGCCCTACAAATGTCCTGAATGGGACATGGGTCAAAAAGGCAGTCGACGAGGCCTGTGCCCTAGTCGAGTGTGCCCTCACAATTGGTGGGTGGCAGAGGGATTCCCGCCAGGTCATAACAGGTACAGATGCACAAGGTGATCCAGTTGGAGAGCCGCTAAGTGGAGATCGGCCAACTTTTCATGCGTTCAGCTGAGACGATGAAGAGCTGCAAGGACTTCTTGAATGGCTTAGTCCGTTCCAGGTAAAAAAACAGAGCCCGTCTCACATCCAGCATGTGGAGGAGGTGCTCCTCACTGGATGCAGGGGGCTTGGAGCAGAGGACCAATAGAAAAATGTCCTGACCCATGTGACAGGCGGAGACCACCTTCGGGAGGAACAAGGGGTGTGGGTGGAGCTGGACTTTATCTTTATGAAACACAGCGCATGGGGGCTCGGAGGTCAGGGCCGTGAGTTCTGAGATCCGCCTAGCTGATGTGATCGCCACCAGGAAAGCTACCTTCCACAAGAGGCGCAACCAGGAGCACGCAGCTAGCAGCTCAAATGGGGGGCCCGTGAGGCGGGCCAGCACCAGGTTCAGGTCCCACTGGGGGACGAATATAGGGGAAGAGATGATCCAACCCCTTAAGGAATCGGCCAGTCATAGCATGGGAGAATACCGTGTGGCCCTGCACCGGCAGATGGAAGGCCAAGATGGCCGCCAGGTGCACCTTGACTGATGAGGGCGCCAGGCCCTGGGCTCTAAGGTGAAGGAGGTAGTCCAGAATAAGCTGGATTGGGTCGGCCATGGGGAGACTCCCCGCTTGTCTGCCCATCTGGAAAACCGAGACCACTTTGCCAAGTAGGCTCGGCATGTGGAGGGCTGCCTGCTTTCCAGGAGGACGTCCTAAACCCCTTCCGAGCAGGTCCTTTCCTCCCTACCTAACCATTGAGCAGCCACACAGTGAGATGGAGTGCCGCTAGGTTGGGGTGAAGGAGGCGGCCCTGGTCCTGGGATAGCAGGTCTGGGCGGGCAGGCAACAGCCATGGCAGGGCGACTGCCAGGACCGTGAGGGTCCCATACCAATGCTGCCTGGGCCATGCTGGGGCAATCAGGAGGACCCGGGCCTTGTCCGTCTTTGTCTTTATCTTTTCCAGTACCCTGCTGATCAGCGGGAACACGGGGAAGGCATAGAAAAACTGGCCTGACCAGGACAGAAGAAAGGCATTGGAGATAGCGCCCCGTCCCAGCCCATCCCAGAGCAGAACCGAGAACTGCGACGGTTCTGCTGAGTCGCAAACAGGTCCACCTGGGGAATCACAGAATCTCAGGGTTGGAAGGGACCTCAGGAGGTCATCTAGTCCAACCCCCTGCTCAAAGCAGGACCAATCCCCAACTAAATCATCCCAGTCAGGGCTTTGTCAAGCCTGACCTTGAAAACTTCTAAGGAAGGAGATTCCACCACCTCCCTAGATAACGCATTCCAGTATTTCGCCACCCTCCCAGTGAAAAAGTTTTTCCTAACATCCAACCTAAACCTCCCCTACTGCAACTTGAGACCATTACTCCTCATTCTGTCATCTGCTACCACTGAGAACAGTCTAGATCCATCTTCTTTGGAACCTCCTTTCAGGTAGTTGAAAGCAGCTATCAAATCCCCCCTCATTCTTCACTTCCGCAGACTAAACAATCCCAGTTCCCTCAGCCTCTCCTCATAAGTCATGTGTTCCAGTCCCCTAATCATTGTTGTTGCCCTCCGCAGGACGTTTTCCAACGTTTTCCATCTTCCAGATCATTAATGAAGATAGGGGGAGGGATAGCTCAGTGGTTTGAGCATTGGCCTGCTAACCCCAGGGTTGTGAATTCAATCCTTGAGGGGGCCATTTAGGGATCTGGGGCAAAAATTGGGGATTGATCCTGCTTTGAGCAGGGGGTTGGACTAGATGATCTCCTGAGGTCCCTTCCAACCCTGATATTCTATGGTTCTATGATATTGAACAAAACCGGCCCCAGGACCGACCCTTGGGGCACTCCGTTTGATACCGGCTGCCAACTAGACATGGAACCATTGAGCACTACCCGTTGAGCCCGATAATCTAGCCAACTTTCTATCCACCTTATAGTCCATTCATCCAGTCCATACTACTTTAACTTGCTGGCAAGAATACTGTGGGAAAAGTATGTGCACCACCTGTGCGTGGAGACACCACTCGTGCTGAGAGGACAACTCCTTGCTCAAGCGATCTGCCCGCGCGTTCCAGGCACCCGGCAGATGGAAGGCCTGTAGGCAGATGTCGTGGGCTATACAAAAGTCTTACAGCCTGAGGGCTTCACGGCAGAGGGCGGAGGATCTGGCCCCGCCCTGCCTGTTGATGTAGAACATGGAGGCCGTGTTTTCTGTGAGGACCCTGACCACCCAGCCCTCCAGGTGAGAGCGGAAGGCCATGCATGCCAGCCGTACCACCCTGAGCTCCTTAACATTTATGTGTAGGGTCAAATCCTGAGCTGACCACAGACCTTGGGTCTGAACACTCCCCACATGGGCCCTCATCCCAGGTCCGACGCGACGGACACCAGTTCCACCAATAGGGCCCTGTCCCTGAATGGGACCTCCTAGAGCACATTTTTCAGGGAGGACCACTACTTTAGGGAGGCGAGCACTGGCGCGGGCACAGAGAGGACTTTGTCCAGCCTGTCCCTGGCCTGGGAGAACTCCGAAGTCAACCAGAGCTGGAGGGGCCTCATCCTGAGTCTGGCGTGACAGACCACATACGTGCATGCCATGTGACCCAAGAGCAAGAGGCACGCTCTGGCTCTTGTCACCGGAAACCTTGTGACTGCGTTGATAAGCCCTTTCAGGATCTTGGACCTGTCCGGTGGGAGGGAAGCTCTGACCGACAAGGTGTCCAGGACCATCCCGATAAACTCTATGCGTTGTACCAGGACTAATGCAGACTTGGTGTTGTTTACCAATGGGCCCAGAGTGGTGCATGTGGACAGGAGTGCCACGTGATCCCGCACTTGTGACTGGGAGCTGCCCTTGACCAACCAGTCATGCAGACAGGGGAAGATCTGGACCCCCTGGCGTCTGAGGTAGGCCGCCACCACCGACATACATTTAATGAATACCCTGGGGGCAGTGGACAGGCCAAATGGGAGGACCATAAATTGGTAGTGTTCCTGCAGCCCCGTGAAACGGAGGAAGCGTCTGTGCCCCTCGAATATATGAATATGGAAGTACGCGTCCTGCAGATCAAGTCCCAAGTCCTAGCGTACCAGTCCGAATCCAGGGAGGGGACGATGGAGGCTAGGGAGACCATACGGAACTTGAGCGTCACCATGTATTGGTTCAGGCCTCGCAGGTACAAGATGGGCCTGAGCTCCCCTTTGGCCTTCGGGATAAGGAAACAGCGGAAGTAGTACCCCTTGCCTTTGAACTCCCTCAGTACCACTTCCACCACCCCAAGGCCCAGGAGCCCCCCCCACCTCCTGCTTGAGCAGAGCCTCGTGCAAGGGGCCCCCTAGGAAGGACAGGGGCGGGGGGTGGTTGGGCGGGGTAGAAGTAAACTGGAGGGCGTAGCCCCGGGAGATGGTACTGAGGACCCATCGGTCCAAGGTCAGCCACGACCACTCTGGGAGGAAAGCACACAACCGATTGGAGGGGAAGCTTCATTGAGGGTAGATCCCTGATGAGACCTGGCAGGGTGCCTCCAGGCGTCCCATCAAAACCACCTCTTCCCCGCCTGCTTGCCCTTGGAGGACCCAGGCTGAGGGGCAGGCTGAGACTGCCTCTGCAGGTGCCTCTTACAGTCCCATGACTTCTTATAAGAAGACTAGTATTTCAAATGGGTGGCCGGAGCGGAAGTCTGCTGTGGCTTGAACTTAGGTTTAGCCAGAGCCAGAACATAGAGACCCAGAGTCTGGAGGGTCGTGCGGGAGTCTTTCAGGCCATGCAGCCTTGTATCCGTTTGTTCCGCAAACAGAGCTTTGTCATCAAACGGAAGGTCCTGCAGGGAGGTCTCCGCCTCGCTGGACAGCCCAGAGAGCAGGAGCCATGACGCCTGTCTCATGGATACCACGGAGGCCATGGACCACGCAACCGTATCCGCTGCATCCAAAGCTGCCTGCAGGGTTGCCCTGGCAGCTTCTGTGCCCTCCTCCACCAGCGCTTCAAACTCCTTCCTGTCGCACTCCTATTGAACTTGGGCAGGGAGCCCCACAGATTGAACTCATACCGGCCCAGGAGAGCCTGGTGGTTCACCACCCATAACTGGAAGCTCGAGGACAAATACATTTTCCTTCCAAATGAGTCCAAAAGACTCCTTGAATCTTTATTTTTCGGGGTAGGGGCTGGCTGGCCCTGCCGTTCCCTGTGGTTGATCAACTCGACCACAAGGGAGTTAGGAGCAGGATGGGTGTATAAGTATTCATGCCCGTTGGCGGGTACAAAATACTTGCATTCCACTCTCTTAGAGATGGGGGCCAATGAGGCCGGGGTTTGCCTCAGAGCATTTGAAATTTTTGCCACCCCTTCGTGGAGAGGCAAGGCCACCCTGCCTGGTACCGAGGAGGACAGCACATTAAACAGGGAGTCCGAGGGCTCCTCCATCTCCTCTGCTGGGAGGTGGAGGCTCAATGCCACCCTTTTTAAGAGTTCTTGGTGGGCCCTAAAGTCCTCCTGCGGGACGGAGGGGCCATAATCGCCTCATCCAGGGAGGGTGAGGAGGCCGGCATGGTACTTTGTGTGTCCACCTACACCCGAGGGTCCACTACCTGGTCAGTCTCCGGGCACGGTGCCGAGGATGTACATCCCATCAACTCCTTCCTCGGGGGTCTGAAGAGGGAGGCCACCGGGGGCGGCGTCAGGGGCCACGGTGCCCACTGGTACCATTGGGCTGGCCACGGGGCCCGGTGCTACTGCACCTGCTGTGGCACCGGGGGAAATGTCTGCTTGGTCTGGCTGGCCTGGCCCATTGATGGATGACTACAAAGGAAGGACGGGCTGACATACGACCACGGCTGTCCCTGGTCTGGGAGGAGCGGTGGCGCCGGGAACGGTGCTGACCACAGGACCGCAATCCCAACGTGGAGAACCAGTACCATCGGTAACAGCTGCTCTGCAATCAGCTCTGACAGGTGGACCCACGACAGCGAGATGCTGGCGATCGAGGCCTGGGGCTGCGGAGGCAGTGCTGAGGCGGGGTCCTGGAGCGGGACGACGAACGGGAACGACGTTGACACCCGTGCCGTGACAGGCTGCGATAGCCCCTCCTAAAATACTATTGCCATTAGAATACAAGTGTAAGAAACATTAACATTGTTTTGTAGAAGCTTCCCTCGCATCTCTTTGGATCTTGGCCAAAAACACTGCAAAGTCCTTTTTGATCCACAACCTCTGCTGAAAAATTATAAGCACCATAAGGAAGCCAACTACTGACCGCATAGGCTGTGAAGGTGGAACATACAAAATTTCAGTGAGTCAGGAAATGTGGATTTCACAGGAGTTACAAGCTCCTCAGGTTATGCTGACAAAGCTTACTTTCATGCATTCTTAAATATGGTTCTGCTCATGCTCCAGAGAAGTGAAGGAAATGATGAATGCTGCCAAAATAGCAAAACTAATGGAGTTTGTAAGACACAGGGCTTTTTTCTCTCGTCACAAACTTGGGAAAATTAAATAGATAAAAAAAAAAGATATGACAACTAAAAATCCTTAACTTTCTAATGTTTTTCTTTACCTTCTCAATTAATTATGAAGGGTCAGTTTATTTGTCAATAGATTTTTTCTGAACAGATCTAATGTCTTCTGCTGAGACTGGGAGTTACTTAACTGATTAGGTACATCAACTTCTCTCTTTTTTGACAATTCTATGTTGAATAACTCATGTTTGTGTGTGTGTTTCAGTATAATCTTATTTTTAAAGGAAAGAAATAAACTGAACTTCCATGGCCTGAATTTAAGATCATCTATTTCACACAGCTTTGGAATTTATAGTCTACATGCTGAATTAAAATGAATGAAGTAGTAAAGGTTATTGCTGGTTAAATAGACTGGTGCTACTAACACTGGAGTTGCCATTGAGAATTCTTGCTGCAGTGAGAAATACTAGAGTCCACATACCCCATCCACTTAATGAGTGATGCCCAAACAGAAACCTTGTCCTGATGTGTAGTGATAAAACGCACAAGTCATTTAAATACAGCAATACAAAAAAAAAAAATGGGTGCTTGAAAGTTTAAGGAAGAATAAAATTATTGGTTGTGTCAGAACAGAATTTCAAATGGTTCCTCCCAAAGCCACTGATTTCTTTCATTTTTCCCCTGACACTAGGCTCAAGGACATTAGCTGGAGATGCTGGAGCCACAGTCATCACCCAAGACAGCAATAAGCTGCAGGGTCCAGATTGTTTCCTGCACTGTCAACTGCTGCAGATTGCACAACAGCACAAAGCTATGCAAAAGTGACAAGATTAAACGACAGGCAGCACAGCTGAGTAACAAATTTAATAATGGAAGGAAGCCCAGCAGGTAGGCCAGGAGAACAGTAAACACTGTCAGTAAAGGCCCGGGAGACTTAATTTGATTGTGGGCTTTGGCAACAGAAGCCTGAAGAAAAGCTAAAGAAACAATCAGGACTCCAACGTTGTTGGTGTAAACCAAAGGCTTGTGACAAAGATGAGAATATTTCTGTTGTCTCCGTGAAAATATGTCAACAATTTTAAACGTAATTGAGACAAAGTATTCAATATTAATTCATAAAAACCAACTTCTAATTCAAGTTATTTCCCTGACAATTTCCTGTCTCCTCATTCCATAGCCAAGTTACTGTAGCCACCTTTTTAAAAGGCAATTTTAGGATGATACTAAAGGGGAGGCAAGGGGGATTCTTACCAAGTTACATTAAATTAGCAGATTATAATGGCAAAAGCTTAACATTAGTTAAATACAGCAGGTCATCATTAAATATTTATTGTGAAAAATACTGGGTCAAATTCAGACCTAAGGTGTGGAAATGCATTGACTTCAATGGTCTGAACTGACTTCAATGGTCTGAATTTGCTCAACAGTATTGATACACAACAATTAAATCAAGTTACGCCAGGGACATCGGGATAAAAATTGAACATTATGCTCTTTATTACATACAAAAAAACCTCTGGTACAGGAACATTAGGTTGCAGGAAATGGTAAAATTAAGATTACCTATGCAACTATAATTTGGCCTCTTTGTTCATATGTATTATAACAGTCTTGCCTGTCATCATATAAGGAATGCCACAAACAGGAATAGAACCAAGTTTTCCTGGTTCCCAGTCCAGTTCTTAATCACGAGAACATTCTCTCTCCTTTTTTAAAAAAAGGAAAGGATACAGCAACTCTCTGCCTGCTTCACTGTCCACTTTGTGAAATGAATTCGGCAAGGAACCTGTAGAACAACTGGCATATGATGATGTATTTGCAGACTATGTCATAATGAATATGAACAAGCAGGCAGAAGGTGGCATTGGCTATCTAACTTTTGAGTGCTTGACTTTGCTACCTTGAGCCTCTTAATTTTTAAGAAATGTTGTATACCATAAAAAAAAAAACTCAACAAAGAAATCCCATCAGGCATACCCATACTGCCTGGGTCATCAATTTTAAATATTATATTATGAACAAAAAGGATCCTGACAGTGGTGTTGATCCATTACTAGATAGAAATGGTACAATGATTAATAATAATGCAAAAAAGGCAGAAGCGTTAGATAAATATTTCTGGTCTGTATTTTGGGGAAAAACAGATGCTGTAGTCTCATCATATGGTGACAACACACTTTTCCATTCCACTAATATCTCTGGAGGGTGTTAAACAGAAGCTACTAAAACTAGACATTTGTAAGTCAGCAGGATGCATGCAAGATGCCACACAACTTTTTGGTTAAACTAGAACACTATAAAATTAACATGGCACACATTAAATTGATTAAAAACTGCCTAGCTGATAGATCTTGTTCAGCCCTCTTAGTTACTCCCTCCTCCAGAAAATAGGGGTAAAATAAAATCTGTGAAGAATACAGAATTATTAATACCAGTAATGGAGGATGTGGGATTAGAATTCATGCTCTCCTGGTTCCCAGGCCAACATTTCTTTTCCTAGGCCAAAAGAATAGTAGCAGCTGCTGCTCCTGCAGTGCCTGTTGCTCTCTGGAGTTCACAACCTGTAGATCTTGGGAGCACGCTCAGCACAGATTAAAATTTCAGAGATTTTAGAAACAAACCCCTAACAAGCTCTACTAAGAATGTGTAAATAGCAATTTTTAGAGATGTACTACTCAGTCAAAATTGAGTGGATTTTGATGGGGATAGCAAAAGGCACAACTTGACTTCAGAATTAGCTCCTTGCCAAATGTTAAGTTCCTGCTGCAATCCATGGAAGCACTAGTGCTCTTCAAAGAAGTGGTTAGAAAATGTTAACATTAGCAAAATTACTGATTTTCTTTATCCTTCGCAGAAACAGCTGAACTGTTTGCACTGAAACTATTAAAAAAGTCAATGTGAGGCACAGACCATGCATGGAAAATTTCAGCTCAAATGGTTGAGGGGATTTATAATGGAGAATTGTCAGCAAACTTTATGTGTTTACCCCAGTTCTGCCTACAATGAGTCCTGGTATTTGTGGGGTAAAAAATACTGAAAAAATGGGAGTCTCTCACACAGAGTCCAGGGTGTTTTGATATCACTGCTTCTGTGGCCTAATCCAAACCCCACTGAAGTTAGAGAGACTCTTTCCATTGACTTTGGTGGGCTCTGAATCAAGCCCCTAGTCCTGGTCAGCACCAGGAAGTAAGTGAAAATTAAAAACAGAAGCAAAACCTGCTAAAACATTTTCAAACCCCAAAGAAATGGCCTGATTCTCTCTGGTAGCTGGGATCACCTGGTGCAGAAGAGGTGGAGGTTATGATTAAAGGACCAGTTATGTTCCCTTGTTAGTAAGGGATATCTCCACAAGACCACAAAGCATGGTGGTTCAGAAATTAAGAAGGGATTATAATAAATTGGTGACTTTGAATAAACTTTTAAATCATCTTCTGAGTAAGACGGCAAAAGCCACTTAATTTTTCAGATAGGGTAATAAGAGTGAAAAATCACTAACTGTGACTGTTAACATTCTGTCACTCAGCCTTACTAATTTAGCTTCAGTTTCTTATGCTCCTAGTGTCCTTTGTAGTAAGACCATACTTTATGGATGCCACATACTCAATGCAGCCAAGACCCCTATTCTTCTTTGCATATGCGCAATGTGCCTCAGGTGGCATGTGACCAGGATTCATCACTGAAGGTCCGCTGGTTGGATCATTAGCTTCCCCAACCCAGGCCAGGGACTGACAGGGAGTACGAGGTGAATGCTGCCCAAGAGCCTGAACACACAGCATGATACAGAGGCTTCCACGTGAAGTGTTTTGCTGTTTGACACTGGTATTTTTAATAGGTATCATTAAAGGATACAAGCGTTAATACAGTAAAGCAGTGCTTTTAAATCTCACGTTGCTTTTTGGAACACAGCCATAATTTGATAAATTGAATTCATATAAGGGTGCAAAAGTAGGAAATTGTTGGAGATTGGAGGAGTGATCAAGAGTGACAAATACAAAATCATTAAAACGTAGCACTGGAAGGGACCTCAACAGGTCATCTAGTCTGATCCCCTGCACTGAAGCAGAACTAAGTATTATCTAGACAATCCCTGACAGGTGTTTGTCTAACCTGTTCTTAAACACCTCCAGTGACGGAGATTCCACACCTTCCCTAGGCAATTTGTTCCAGTACTTAATTACCCTTACAGTTAAGACATTTTTCCTAATGTCTAACCTAAATCTCCCTTGCTGAATTTAAGCCCACTACTTCTTGTCCTATCCTCAGTGGATAAGGAGAACAATTTATCACCTTCCTTTTTATAGGAATCTTTTACATACTTGAAGACTTATTTCCCCTCTCAGTCTTCTCTTCTCCAGACTAAACATACACAGTTTTTCCAATCTTTCATCATAGGTCATTTCATCATTTTTGTTGCTCTCCCCTGAACTTCCTCCAATTTGTCCACATCTTCCCTGAAGTGTGGTGTCCAGAACTTTTACCTGAGGACTTATCAGTGCTGAGTAGATTGATTCATATTTAGTTTGTGATTCAGTATAACTCCAAAATCCTTTTCTGAAATTCTCCTTCCTAGGCAATCACTTCCCATTTTGTATTTGTGCATTCGATTATTCCTTTCTAAGTGTAGTATGTGGCATTTGTCCTTATTGAATTTCATCCTATTTATTTCAGATCATTTCTCCAATTTGATTCTTTGTAGGCAGGAAGTCCTCAAGGTTGAACCTTGTAAAATCTGCCTTCCTCCTATTTTGATTTAAAGAAAGATTTTTGGCTTCTGGAGAACTTAATGTAATCTATTTAGGTACAGTAGAACCCCATTTATCCGAGCCTCCGTTTATCTGGCTCTCCGTATTAACCGAATCAAGGTTGACAACCTAAGCCCCACTGACAGGGCTGAAGCTCTTTGCCCATTCTCCGGGTTATCTGAATATTTGATTATCTGATCTTGCCCTGGTCCCAATTAGATTGGATAAATGGTGTTCCACTGTATTTTTAATGCATTTATCACCACTGTTATCTCAGTGCAGCTTATTCATCTTCTCCAAGGACAGCTCGCTATGCCAGAAAGGTAAAAAACAGCTGTCAAGCCACACTGGTTCAATATTCAGCATGATGTCTGCCCACTAGCAGAAGCCTTGTTAGTCAGAATCTCAAATGCAAAGAACTGGGAAGAGGGGAAGGGAAATTACAAAAGTAACTACACCTTTCTCCCTGCAAATCAGAGAGACGGAATAGTTTCTTAAATAATTTAGAGAAAGAGCTGATTTATGGAGGGCTCTTAAAGCCTCCCAGAATTACTGTTAGATAAAAATGGTGATATGTGATCAAAATGAAGCCCAATGACCAAATATAACCCAAAAAACTCCACCAGCCTCCCTCAACTTGAGATGGTATAGCACACACAGACTACAGAATGTGAAGAAATAAGAAGCGATGGAATGGATAAGACAGAGTCCATCTGGGCAAAGATCACATTGGGGAAGAAAACTACTAGAGCCCCCCCTGTGATAGTGCTTGGGGTGTGCTATAGACCGCCAGGATCTAATTTGGGTATGGATAGAGCCCTCTTTAATGTTTTGAATGAAGTAAATACTAATGGAAACTGCGTGATCATGGGAGACTAACTTCCCAGATATAGACTGGAGGACAAGTGCTAGTAATAATAATAGGGCTCAGATTTTCCTAGATGCGATAGCTGATGGATTCCTTCATCAAGTAGTTGCTGAACCGACTAGAGGGGATGCCATTTTAGATTTGGTTTTGGTGAGTAGTGAGGACCTCATAGAAGAAATTGTTGTAGGGGACAACCTTGGTTCAAGTGATCATGAGCTAATTCAGTTCAAACTGAACGGAAGGATAAACAAAAATAAATCTACGACAAGGGTTTTTGATTTCAAAAGGGCTGACTCTCAAAAATTAAGGAAATTAGTCAGGGAAGTGGATTGGGCTGAAGAATGTATGGATCTAAAGGCGGAGGAGGCCTGGGATTACTTCAAATCAAAGCTGCAGAAGCTATCAGAAGCTTGTATCCCAAGAAAGGGGAAAAGATTCATAGGTAGGAGTTGTAGACCAAGCTGGATGAGCAAGCATCTCAGAGAAGTGATTAAGAAAAAACAGAAAGCATACAGGGAGTGGAAGATGGGAGGGATCAGCAAGGAAAGCTACCTGATTGAGGTCAGAACATGTAGGAATAAAGTGAGAAAGGCTAAAAGTCAAGTAGAGTTGGACCCTGCAAAGGGAATTAAAACCAATAGTAAAAGGTTCTAATGCCATATAAATAAGAAGAAAATAAAGAAAGAAGAAGTGGGACCGCTAAACACTGAGGATAGAGTAGAGGTTAAGGATAATCTAGGCATGGCCCAATATCTAAACAAACACTTGGCCTCAGTCTTTAATAAGGCTAAAGAGGATCTTAAGGGATAATGGTAGCATGACAAATGGGAATGAGGATATGGAGGTAGATATTACCATATCTGAGGTAGAAGTGAAACTCAAACAGCTTAATGGGACTAAATCGGGGGGCCCAGACAATCTTCATCCAAGAATATTAAAGGAATTGGCACATGAAATTTCAAGCCCATTAGCAGGAATTTGTATTGAATCTGTAAACTCGGGGGTTGTACCGTATGACTGGAGAATTGCTAATATAGTTCCTATTTTTAAGAAAGGAAAAAAAAGTGATTCGGGTAACTACAGGCCTGTTAGTTTGACATCTGTAGTATGCAAGCTCTTGGAAAAAAATTTGAAGGAGAAAGCAGGTAAGGACATTGAGGTCAATGGTAAATGGGACAAAATACAATGTGGTTTTACAAAAGGTAGATCGTGCCAAACCAACCTGATCTCCTTCTTTGAGAAAGTAACAGATTTTTTAGACAAAGGAAACGCAGTGGATCTAATTTACCTCAATTTCAGTAAGGCGTTTGATACGGTGCCACATGGGGAATTATTAGTTAAACTGGAAAAGATGGGGATCAATATGAAAATTGAAAGGTGGATAAGGAATTGGTTAAAGGGGAGACTACAGCAGGTCATACTGAAAGGTGAACTGTCAGGCTGGAGGGAGGTTACCAGTGGAGTTCCTCAGGGATTGGTTTTGGGACCAATCTTATTTAATCTTTTTTTACAGACCTCAGCACAAAAAGTGGGAGTGTACTAATAAAGTTTGTGGATGATACAAAGCTGGGAGGTATTGCCAATTTAGAGAAGGACCGGGATATCATACAGGAGGATCTGGATGACCTTGTAAACTGGAGTAATAGTAATAGGATGAAATTTAATAGTGAGAAGTGCAAGGTCACCCATTTAGGGATTAATAACAAGAATTTTAATTATAAACTGGAGACACATCAGTTAGAAGTAACGGAAGAGGAGAAGGACCTTGGAGTATTGGTTGACCACAGGATGACTATGAGCCGCCAATGTGATATGGCCGTGAAAAAAGCTAATGCGGTCTTGGGATGTGTCAGGCGAGGTATTTCCGGTAGAGATAAGGAGGTGTCAGTACCATTATACAAGGCACTGGTGAGACCTCACCTGGAATACTGTGTGCAGTTCTGGTCTCCCATGTTTAAGAAGGATGAATTCAAACTGGAACAGGTACAGAGAAGGGCTACTAGGATGATCCGAGGAATGGAAAATCTGTCTTATGAAAGGAGACTTAAGGAGGTTGGCTTGTTTAGCCTAACCAAAAGAAGGCTGAGGGGAGATATGATTGCTCTCTATAAATATATCGGAGGGATAAATACCAGAGAGTGAGAGGAATTAATTAAGCTCAGTACCAATGTGGACACAAGAACAAATGGATATAAACTGGCCATCAGGAAGTTTAGACTTGAAATTAGAAGGTTTCTAACCATCAGAGTAGTGAAGTTCTGGAACAGCCTTCCAAGGGAAGCAGTGGGGGCAAAAGACCTATCTGGCTTCAAGATTAAACTCGATAAATTTATGGAGGAGAAGGTATAGTGGGATAACATGACTTTGGAAATTAATTGATCTTTAACTATTCATGGTAAATAGGCCCAAAGGCCTGTGATGGAATGTTAGATGGGGTGGGATCTGAGTTACTACAGAGAATTCTTTCCTGAGTATCTGGCTGGGGAATCTTGCCCACATGCTCAGGGTTCAGCTGATCACCATATTTGGGGTCAAGAAGGAATTTTCCTCCAGGGCAGATTGGAAGAGGCCCTGGGGGTTTTTCGCCTTCCTCTGCAGCACTGGGTACGGGTCACTTGCTGGAGGATTCTCTGCACCTTGAAGTCTTTAAACCATGATTTGAGGACTTCAATAGCTCAGACATAGGTGAGAGGTTTATTGCAGGAGTGGATGGGTGAGATTCAGTGGCCTGCATTGTGCAGGAGGTTAGACTAGGTGATGATAATGGTCCCTTCTGACCTTAATATCTATGAATCTATGAATACAGTTCCCACTGTGCAAGCTTTCATTTTGCTCCAAGTGCCCAGGCAAATTAAGATGAAGCATTACAAACTGAGGATTGTAGGCTCTGAGAGTTGCACATCCACATAAAAAAGTGTGGGAAATTAATCTACTTAATTAAATCTACTTAATTTTATGCATATTATGTATGACTGTGGGGCTTCTGGTAAACTGCCAGTGTGGCCTTGGGACAAAATTTTGTATCCCTCTAACAGACCATCCTAGACAAGGAGGCAAAATAAACAGTAATTCCACAGATCCCTGACATTCATTCATCTGAGTAAGAAAAAGATTTTACGTTTTACAGAAATATGTATCCTTGAAAACAGAACATCAGAGAAAGAGAAAAACAAAAAAAACAACCAAAGAAAAGTGAGAAATTTATTTAAAAACCCTGTAGAAACATAGATTTTCCTTATCTAACTATCCAAATTAACATTTTAGAGTAACAGCTGTGTTAAGACTGTATCCGCAAAAAGAACAGGAGTACTTGTGGCACCTTAGAGACTAACAAATTTATTAGAGCAAATTTGTTAGTCTCTAAGATGCCAAAAGTACTCCTGTTCTTTTTATCCAAATTAAAGATCTTAAAGCACAAAGTTGTTGCAATTAAAAGCTTTGGCATCCATAAAGCAATCTAGACATTTTCTTGAGAAGAGGTAAAAATGCGTAAAACTTTAGCAAACTTTAATCCCACAGACTCTGAATCGGAAAGACTTGGTTAAAACGGTACATTGTTCCAAAGAAAATACATGAGTGGAAACATCTTAAGAACAAATGTTTATAGGACAACTTGTCTCTACATACACCCAAATAGGCAAGGTATATAGCTAAGTTTTTAGAAGGGTTATTAACTACTATTATGGAACATTATCCCACCCATTCGCAAAAACTGTCACTTGTGCAATACACATTTGCATTTTCAAGCCCTAATGAGTGCTCCCATCTATTACTTCTGCTTACCTTTAAAATAGCAGGTCTTAACTGGCGGGAGTATAACTCACCTCACTTCATTAAAAAAATGCATCAGGGCATTATATAAACAAGCCTATGACTCACTCCATTGTGCTGCTGTCTCTCCACCTTTAGTGATGTCCCACTGGAATATGGCATTTACTTTCTTTACCAGCTGATTTCCAACCTCTTTGATGCGGCGACCAATTTCTTCAAACACAAGATCACTCTGCAGCCCTGACGCCTATAAAATAAAGTACATACAGTTTTAAATGGAAAGGTACATTAAAAGGTAATAAAAGTATAACTACAGTTCAAACACAGCATCCAGAGAAGTCTATTCTGCAAAGTGATTACAATACAGTAACTCCTCACTTGACATCCTCCCGGTTAACGTCGTTTCACCCTTAGGTCGCTGACCTATTAGAGAACATACTCCTTTAAAGTCCCGCAATGTTCCCTTATAACTAGAACCCTGCGCTGACACACAAATGTGTATTGGCATCCCATGCGCTATCCGCAAAAAATTATCTGCAGATATCCGCAGATTTGCGGGGCTCTACACTGAGGGCCAGGCTGAGGCTCCGATGCACCTCCCTGCTGGAGACCAGCCAGAGAGACCCACATGGGCAGCCCACATGCAGTCGTGGACCCGCCACCTGCCCTTGGCCAGGCAGGGAGCCTGGGGGGCGGGGACAAAATCAGGGGCTGTTCTCAGCCACCCCACCACCTCCCTCGGGCAAACTCTTACCATGGCCAGGCTGTGGCTCTGAACCGCCCACCTCCCCGGCCAGAGCCAGGATGGGGAGAGCCACGTTGGTAGATGTAGGAAGCCGGCAGACCCTCCACCTACCCTGGGCTGGGGACGTGAGCCGCCCCCGTCCCAGCCCCCCCCGCCCAAGGCAGGTGGAGAGACCCAGGCTCCCCGCAGCTAACAGCGCGGCTCTCCCAGACCCAGCTCTGGTGGGGGAGGAGGGGTGGCAGGGCAGCTCAGAGCTGCAGCCTGGCCACTATAACAGCCGGGCGGGCAGCTGTGGGGAGCCGTGCAGATACTCCACCTGCCCTGGGTGTGGGGCCCAAGCAGCCCCCGCCCAGCGTCCCTGCCCCCCTGGCCTTGCACTGCAGTTCCTCACAGCTGCCTACCCAAGTCTTACCATCAGAGCCCTGCGTGGATACAAAATTTGTATCTGCATCAGTGCTGCTATCCACAGAAATGGTTCACAGATATCCGCGAATATAAAGCAGATACCCGTGGATTAATTTATAATTTTGTTTGGTGCAGGGGCTTGCCTGCCCCCCAGCTTGAATGTTGGGCAGATAGAGCAGGACAAGTCCTTGCGCCCCAACCCCGCTCCTTAGCATGAGCCAGGGCGGAACAGGGCAAGCCCCCACACCTCCACCTCGTTCCCCAGGAGGAGTGCTGGGTGGGCCGAACAGGGCAAGCCCCTGCGCCTCCACCCTGCTCCCTAGCTGGAATGCCCAGTGGGTGAAGCGGAGCAAGCCCCTCTGCCCCCACACAGCAGGAGAAGCGGGGCAAGCCCCTGTGCCCTGAGCCCACTACACCCCTGCCTCAACCAAGCTTCACAATCCTCATTGGTATTAAAGTAATTGTTTAAAATTATGTAAAACTTTTACTATACATGTATATAATGTCTTTTGTCTGGTGAAAAAAATTACCCTGGAACCTAACCCCCCTAATTTACATTCATTCTTATGGGGAAATTGGATTCGCTTAAAGTTCCATTTTTCAATAACATAACTAGGATGTTAAGTGAGGAGTTACTGTATAATAGAGATATGTCTCCTTCCACACACAATAATCACATCCAGCACGTCTACTTTAGATGGTAAATTCTACCTGAAAAAAACATTTTTTTTTGTGGAATTGTTCCTGAGAACGATTTCACAAATTACCTCTATAGTTCTTGCGATTTATCTTTGTAATTTAAATAATCCTGAAGTGAAAGCATATATTTAAGCCTTATAAATTACCTTTCAATTTACCTGAAGTGTAATCATGGCTTCTGCCCCACAATGCATTATGTACACTAGTTATAGAATAAGGCATCATCTAAAAAATGGGTTGCCTTTATTTTCAACATATTAACTTTCAAAAAATAGATTGATTTATAAGGTTTCAGTGTATTCATTTCGCCGTGGACAGTCAAAGATATAGCATATATTCAGTATTTTTGGTGTCAAACTGTTTGACTAATGGTAAATTTAAGCTATTATGTAACTACTGCAAATCCTACCTTGACGCCACAACGTGGCTGTTCGACAGCGATGGTAGCAGAGTATATTCTCCGGCAGGTCTAACCATGCTATCAAGGTGTCGGGACTGTCAGCCCAGCGAGGGGGTTGTTTCCTCTGTGGAGAGGTGTATAATCCCTCTTCCTAAGGCTGTAAACTAGCTAAATTGAGGAGGTAAATGCCCCGCTGACAGCCCAGCCAGCCTGTGGCCGAAAACAATGGCTAGAACAACATGGAAAACCAAGTCTCCGTTCTCTGCATGTTCCTCAATCCCCACTTCGGAGGCAGTGAGGCATTCGAATGACAAGAGGCTGCAAAAAATCTCAGGTGCCAGGTCGCCAAAAGGAAACCGAACAACTCTCTCAGTGTGCACTTACAACTGCAGAACACTGACGAGGGAGGAATCGATAAACCATCTCATGGAGGAAAAGGCAAAAACAGCCTGCGATGTGCTGGGTCTTTGCGAAACATGACAAAAGAAGGAGATGGAGGTCAGCTGGAGGGATGGAAGCATGGTCATTCTAGGAAAAGGAGAAGGCATGAGGACAGCTAGAGAAGTCGGATTCATCATAAACAAGAAACGGTCTTTGAAAATTGTCTCAAGCCATTTGAAGTCATCGCGTATTGGGGTGCTTTACCTCCGACTGAACCAAAATAGTACCCTCAAAATCATCGAGATCTATACTCCTCTAAGTGCATGCGAAGATGATGATGTAGAAGAATTTTATCAGGAACTGGGGGAAACCCTCGCTCGGAGTTCCACATTATACGATTGTGATGGGAGATTTTAACGCCAAGGTTGGAAGATGGAGAGAGGGTGTAAAGTTCATAGGAAGGTATGGTATCAGAGAATGACTAGCTATATTGGCAGAAATGAGGAAAATGTTCATTGGTAACACCTGGTACCAAAAGGAGGCCAACAGAAGATGGACCTGGATTGCACCAAACACGAAGACAAAAAATGAAATTGATTACTTTCTGATTGATAGACGACACGTTGTGCAGGATATTTCAGTAGTGCCATCATTCAATATCGGTAGCGACCATCACCTACTGACAGCCTGACTCTCATTCACTGTGTGAATGTGGAGAAAAAGGCGCTGTGTATGGAGAACAGAAGGCACGAAATGGTAGCTTTCAATGAGGCAATCCCGAAGGAAAACATTTCTAGGAAAGACTGGAGCCTCCTGGACAACTGCGACGACGATTATGAGAACTTTAGTAAGAGACTGAAATGGTGTGTGAAATCAGCTGAGCGTGAAAGACCAAGAAGAGCTTGCGGAAGAATCTCGGAGAGGACAAAGACTTTATGGAGAAGAGGAGGACAATGAAAAGAAATGGCAGCGACAGGCTTGAGTTCTCCCTTCTCTGCAAGCTCATACGAATGAAGTTGAAGGAAGACTTCGAGAAATTTCGAACCGAAAAGCTCCTAAAGGCTGCTGAAGATCCTAAAAGTCTCAAAAAATGCAAACGGGAACTGGCATTGTACAGGTCATCATTATCTGTTTTGAAGGACAGAGAAGCAGCAGGATACGGACCCTGGACTTCAGGAAAGCAGACTTCGACTCCCTCAGGGAACGGATGGCCAGGATCCCCTGGGGGACTAACTTGAAGGGGAAAGGAGTCCAGGAGAGCTGGCTGTATTTCAAGGAATCCCTGTTGAGGTTACAGGGACAAACCATCCCGATGAGTCGAAAAAATAGTAAATATGGCAGGCGACCAGCTTGGCTTAATGGTGAAATCCTAGCGGATCTTAAACATAAAAAAGAAGCTTACAAGAAGTGGAAGGTTGGACATATGACCAGGGAAGAGTATAAAAATATTGCTCGGGCATGTAGGAATGTTATCACGAGGGCCAAATCGCACCTGGAGCTGCAGCTAGCCAGAGATGTCAAGAGTAACAAGAAGGGTTTCTTCAGGTATGTTGGCAACAAGAAGAAAGCCAAGGAATGTGTGGGCCCCTTACTGAATGAGGGAGGCAACCTAGTGACAGAGGATGTGGAAAAAGCTAATGTACTCAATGCTTTTTTTGCCTCTGTTTTCACTAACAAGGTCAGCTCCCAGACTGCTGCGCTGGGCATCACAAAATGCGGAAGAGATGGCCAGCCCTCTGTGGAGATAGAGGCGGTTAGGGACTATTTAGAAAAGCTGGACGTGCACAAGTCCATGGGGCCGGACGAGTTGCATCCGAGAGTGCTGAAGGAATTGGCGGCTGTGATTGCAGAGCCACTGGCCATTATCTTTGAAAACTCGTGGCGAACCGGGGAAGTCCCGGATGACTGGAAAAAGGCTAATGTAGTGCCAATCTTTAAAAAAGGGAAGAAGGAAGATCCTGGGAACTACAGGCCAGTCAGCCTCACCTCAGTCCCTGGAAAAATCATGGAGCAGGTCCTCAAAGAATCAATCCTGAAGCACTTGCATGAGAGGAAAGTGATCAGGAACAGCCAGCATGGATTCACCAAGGGAAGGTCATGCCTGACTAATCTAATCGCCTTTTATGATGAGATTACTGGTTCTGTGGATGAAGGGAAAGCAGTGGATGTATTGTTTCTTGACTTTAGCAAAGCTTTTGACACGGTCTCCCATAGTATTCTTGTCAGCAAGTTAAGGAAGTATGGGCTGGATGAATGCACTATAAGGTGGGTAGAAAGCTGGCTAAATTGTCGGGCTCAACGGGTAGTGATCAATGGCTCCATGTCTAGTTGGCAGCCGGTATCAAGTGGAGTGCCCCAAGGGTCGGTCCTGGGGCCGGTTTTATTCAATATCTTCATAAATGATCTGGAGGATGGTGTGGATTGCACTCTCAGCAAATTTGCGGATGATACTAAACTGGGAGGAGTGGTAGATACGCTGGAGGGGAGGGATAGGATACAGAAGGACCTAGACCAATTGGAAGATTGGGCCAAAAGGAATCTGATGAGGTTCAATAAGGATAAGTGCAGGGTCCTGCACTTAGGACGGAAGAACCCAATGCACAGCTACAGACTAGGGACCGAATGGCTAGGCAGCAGTTCTGCAGAAAAGGACCTAGGGGTGACAGTGGACGAGAAGCTGGATATGAGTCAGCAGTGTGCCCTTGTTGCCAAGAAGGCCAATGGCATTTTGGGATGTATAAGTAGGGGCATAGCAAGCAGATCGAGGGACGTGATCGTTCCCCTCTATTCGACATTGGTGAGGCCTCATCTGGAGTACTGTGTCCAGTTTTGGGCCCCACACTTCAAGAAGGATGTGGATAAATTGGAGAGAGTCCAGCGAAGGGCAACAAAAATGATTAGGGGACTGGAACACATGAGTTATGAGGAGAGGCTGAGGGAGCTGGGATTGTTTAGCCTGCAGAAGAGAAGAATGAGGGGGGATTTGATAGCTGCTTTCAACTACCTGAAAGGGGGTTCCAAAGAGGATGGCTCTAGACTGTTCTCAATGGTAGCAGATGACAGAACGAGGAGTAATGGTCTCAAGTTGCAGTGGGGGAGGTTTAGATTGGATATTAGGAAAAACTTTTTCACTAAGAGGGTGGTGAAACACTGGAATGCGTTACCTAGGGAGGTGGTAGAATCTCCTTCCTTAGAGGTTTTTAAGGTCAGGCTTGACAAAGCCCTGGCTGGGATGATTTAACTGGGAATTGGTCCTGCTTTGAGCAGGGGGTTGGACTAGATGACCTTCTGGGGTCCCTTCCAACCCTGATATTCTATGATTCTATGATTCTATGAATCAGTAAACGATCAAACAGAGATGGAGGCGATCTGCAGCGATTTCTATACCCAGCTGTTTGCATCCCGTATAGACGTCCCAATGCCATCACTTCAACAAACTGATGAACACATACCCCCTGTTCTCATCAGCGAAGTCTGTCACGCAGTCCATCAAATGAAAGAGGGGAAGGCTTCAGGCAAGGACGGTCTGATAGCAGAAGTGCTTAAGGCGGGAGGTCAGGAACTTTGGAAAGCTCTCGCCCAAAGGTTCAGCTGCTACCTGGAAATCCAAAAGATCCCGTCCAGTTGGACGGGGTCCAATACCATCTTGCTGCATAAGAAAGGCGATAGAGAAAATCTAAAGAACTATCGCCCAATCTGCCTGCTTTCACATATCTCCAAGTTGTTCACTAAAATAATAACAAATCAACTGTCATGAAACCTGGATGAACAGCAACATAGAGAGCAGGCTGGCTTTTGAAGGAATTACAGCATGACAGACCACATCTTCACTCTAAACCAACTACTAGAGCGTTCAAGGGAATACAAGTTCCTTTTGTGCATTGCCTTCGTGGACTACAAGAAGGTGTTCCTCAGCGTAGAGACTAACGCCATTCTTGAAGCTCTTTCAGAACAGGGCATCAGCATGAAATATATCACATTACTAAAGGAAGCGAACTCTGGCTGCAGCACGGACATATCACTGTTCGATACTCCCCTCCGAATCCCCATCAAGAAAGGAGTGAAACAAGAAGATACAGTTTCACCAAAATTATTCACAGTCTGTCTTGAACTGGTTTTTCGATGAGCAGACTTGAAAGGCAGGATTAATATCAACGGCGAGCGGATAAACCATCTCAGGTTCGTAGATTATATCATACTGATAGCTGAAAATACAGCCCAGCTTGAGAGAACGCTTAAAGAACTGAACATGAAAAGTAGTCAAGTCGGATTAAAAATGAACTGGTCGAAAACGAAATATATGAGATCAAATGGTCTGCCAAGAACCCAAACATCACTTGGAGGAGAGCAGATCCAAGAGGTTGATAAATACGTTTATTTGGGCCAGGAAGTCAAAATGCACCTCGATCAGAAAGGCGAACTATCGCGCAGAAAAAAAGCTGGATGGTGCACATTCAATGACATCAAGGACATCCTCCAAGGAAAGATCAGCAAAACAACTCGTGCAAATCTTTTTAACTTGACTGTGCTTCCAGCGATGTTATATGGCAGCGAAACATGGTCGCTGACAAAGACTGAAGAACATCAACTGTCACACAGAGGGAGATGGAACGAACATTTCTGGGCATTTTGCTCCGCAATCACATCCCCAACGAAATAATTTGGCAGCTGTCTGGAGTGAGAGACATTGTTGAAAGCAGGCTCAGCAAAGTGCGGTGGGTGGGACATGTGGCCCGACTCAGCAACAACATTTCTATCTGAGTGGTATCCATGAGAACAAAAATGGCCATGCGATCAGCCTCCAAAGAGGTGGGATGATTTCCTCACAAGGAGATATGGACAAGCGTGACGAAGGATTGGAAGACATGTTGTGATCAGCTCAGTCTCAGCTGATGAAAGACCGACAGTCTACGCATGTAACTAAATTTAAATATTTACATTTTGCATCCAGTTAGTCATTTGTAAGCCTTTGTCGCTTTTGAAAAGATACATGGTTTAATGGATAAGTTTTTACATTTTAGGAAGCTGCTCCAATATTAACATTTTTATCTATTACATTTCATCCTACAGTCCAGTTATCAAACTAAGGCAGAGTTAAAGGTGCCATGATATCTTTTATTCACCTTACTGTACCTAGGTGTACATAGCACACAGGATATTGTAAGCGTTGCAATGAGCATTGCCTAAAATTAAGATTGCCTGACACATTTCATTATAACACATCATTTTCAATTGCTTATAACTTTTTCAAACTTCAATCATTTAGGCTGAAGTTTTCCATGATGGCTGTCTAGCTCAGGCTGAAATATTTTGGAAAATTTGAGCAAAAATGCTTCAGCCATTTCTCAGAATAAGGTCAGAGAAATGTAAGCAGTTTTGCCTATGTTAAAAAATTATTACAACCACTTCACTGAGAAGCTCTAGCAACTCCACACACTGGAGCAGGGACTAGAAATTTGGCACAGAAATCCCTCTGGTCAAAGAGCTGTGCCTTTTGTCATCCCTTTGAAAATCTGTCCAAATTTAGCCAAGATACAAGCCTCTGAAACCCAGTTTGCGGACATTGTTTAGAGACGTGTTAAAGTTTGACAGTTACATTCTCTGAACATTCCATCTGTTCTGAGCCTGATCTAGCCCTGGACTGCAGAGGATAAGCAGGATTTTCCCTGAAATTGCTCCCCATAAAAATGGGGGTGCTATGTAGCACTAGGCACCAGAACTAAGAGCAGGGAGGTGGCACAGGCAAGCTTAATTCTGGCATTTCCTAACTTCTGAGTACTTGATTTTGTAGCTTTAATATTCTTTTCATATCATTCTTGTACATAATATAGGATATATGCTATAATGGAACTTTAGCAATACTTTGGCATGAAATACAAGGTAGAATGTCATTGCTATGATCATCAAATTCTAAGCCTACCATATTTTATTGTACTCTTTTATACATTTTGGGGATAGATTGGCGTTATTGTCAGATAAAAGACAAATCTGATAAGGAGTAGAAATACTGTACTTTTAAGGGACAACTATACAAAAAAACAACCCTTGCCAACCTTAAAGACAAACTAAGACGTCTACAATGGGTTACATCTCCAAAGGATTTTTGCTGACAGTATACAATTGCCAAAGGTATGCGCATTGCAGATGTGGACTGGAATGGGTTGATGGGGGGTGATTAGATGCAAATGTGAGGCAGACAAATGGAAACAAACTATTTAGCCACAGTAGTACTGAAGACAATCTGGATGAATCTGGGAACAGACACCAAGGAACACCACTATGGGGGACAAGATTGTCTATGCCTGGCTTATTATCATGCCATTAAAGAAATCTAAAACAGGAAGGATGAGACTCTCCAATATGCCACATGACTTAAAGGCTGAGAAGGTGTAAGGAGAAAGAGTTTTCTAGGAACTTGTCTTAAGTATTATATAATTCCATTTCCGTAGTATCTGAGCACCTCACAATCTTTAATGCATTTGTCCTCAGAACCCCCATGAGGTAGTGAAGTACTATCACCACTCTACAGATGGCGAACAGAGGCACAGAAAATAAATTACTTGTCCAAGGTCACACAGGAATATGATTGTGAAGCAGGAAATTGAACCCAGGTCTTCAGAGGCCTAGACTAGCACCCCAACTCTCCCATCCACAATCTGGTCTGTGCCCCACCCTGACAATCATAACATCTAGGTCAGAGGCAGGCAAACTTTTTGGTCTGAGGCTGTGCCTCCCCAAACAGCCAGCCGTGGTCCAGCCCCCGCCCCAGATCCCCCCACCCCCCGCTTCTCGCCTCCTGATGTCCCCCCGCCAGACTCCTGCCCCATCAACCCCCCCGTTCCCTGAAAGCCCCCCCAGAACCCCCGCCCCATCCACACACCCCCCCCGACTGCCCCCTGCCAACCCATCCAACCCCTCCTCTCCTTCCTGACTGCCCCCCCTCCCCCCAGGTCCCCTGCCACATCCAACCCCCGCTTCTCCCTGTCCCCTGACTGCCTCCAGAACCCTGCCCGACTGCCCCCCGCCGCCCCATCCAACCCCCCCTCCTTCTGGACTGCCCCCCCCCGGGATCCCTACCCCCATTCAACCCCCCTGTTCCCCGTCCTCTGACCACTCTGACCCCTGTCCATGCCCCCCCGTCCCAACTCCCCTGCCCTCTTTCCAACCCCGCTGCTTCCTGCCCCCTTACCGCGCTGCCTGAAGCACTGGTGGCTGGAGCCTGGCTGGAGCCAGCCACGCCACCGCGCAGCACAGAGCACCGGGTCAGGCTGGGCTCTGCAGCTGCGCTGCCCCAGAAGCTCACTGCCCCAAGCATTGTGCCAGCAGCATGGCGAGGTGAGGCTGTTGGGGAGGGGGAGACAACCGGGGAGGGGCTGGGGACGAGACAACCGGGCCAGGAGCTCAGGGGCCGGGCAGGAGGGTCCCGCAGGCTGGATGTGGCCCGCAGGCCGTAGTTTGCCCACCTCTGTTCTAGGTACATCAAAGCAAATGCCTATACACACATAGCAGGAGCTAGATTGTGAACCCCTTACTCACCTTGGTGAGAGTTATTCACTTGAGTAGCCTCCAACCCTTTTCTACAAAATAAACATTTCTCAGTACTTTTTATTTGTATTCTTTTTAATTTGCCCCTTCCACCTTTCTCCTCCTCTATTGTATATCTTGACTTTAACTCTTCCTCTGTCTTTCTGTCCATTTTCCCCTCAATCTATAAAAGGTGACTCATTTCTAAATGTACACAGTATTTTTTCTCCAAAGTCTTGTCTACACCAGAAAAACAGGTCCCCATATTGTAGACACAGCCATTAATAGTGCAACTGAGTTTGAGCTCAGCCACCAGGTGCTCATATCTGTGGATCTTACACAACCATCCAGTTCACTTTCTAGTGTGTTCTTAGTAGCTTCTTTTGTATAAGATGTGGTGATTCACAACCGAATAGCTAAGATTGCTGCCAAGCACTTCAAAACTGGAACACCCATACAGGACATTTTCTCAAATAGATCAATGAACCTAGAAGTTTAAATAACTCTTACCTGTGTATTACTGTATTACTTTACTCATCTCATATCACTTGTGAGACTGCTACAAAATTCTAGTATTTTGTACATTCTTTCAAAAGTAAAACAGAAGTATGCTTCTCCACAAGTTGATCCATCTAAGTGTCTTTTTCCCCTACCTTAATGGGGTCTTTAGCTGAAGGTTTATCAAGGATTGATGTCAGATCTACATATGCTCCTGCAATGGCAACTTCTCCAGTTTCTTTGACCTGTTAAAAGAAAATTCATATTCTGAGTGGATCATGCCAAGTAAAGAAAGAGGAGTTATAATGACCAAAACAGCTACATTTTAAAGCGACCAAGCAATCTTCCTCATGTCTTGCATCACAGATTAGAAAACAAAACTTAAAAAGCTCCAGCAAAGAGAAAAACAAAGGAAAATCATGTTTGAAGTAAATTAGAAATTATTGCTTTTACAAACAGTCCTAAAAAAGAACAATGATGTTTGTTTTGATGCATAAAGAAAGCCCAAATATTATTATTATGATGTTTTTTTATTAAAACTACCACCACAGATTTTCTGGATAAGGCCATGATAGCAGGACACAAATAAAATAGCTCTTATATAGCGCTTTTCTTCAGTAGATCTCAGAGTGCTTTAAAAAGGATAAACTTTTACAAACTGAGGCACAGAGGTGATGTGATTTCCCTAGGTTCACTGAACAGGCCAGTGGCAGAGCTGGGAATGGAACCCAGATAGTTCTTTTGAGTGCCGGTCCAGTGCTCTATCCACTAGAGAGCACTACATCTTCAATTATCAGTTCAAATTATTTCAAGTACGTAGCCTCAATGCTAGGACATTCTACCTACAAATAGACTATCTGTTCAAATGAGCACTAAGAGCATGCTACTACAGTATCTAACAAGCATGGCTAGAGCGATTTAATTCTATTTCTCTTCTAAGGAATTTTTAAGCTTTACTTTTTTGGATATGGAAAGATATTTCTCCTTGGCCTAAAAAGACACCATCAACTTAAAAATCATGCTTCTATTTGAAAATGTACTTCTGTTGTTCAAACGACAGCTAAGGTTACTTGTTTACATAAATAATCAGTTCACAGCAAGCTGGGACATGAATCTACCCTGCACTAGCCTACTATGGACTAGCTGTCTCTATGGACACCACTGATGCACATTAACACTTCCTTGATGCACTCTGATTTAGTCCTGTTTCAAAGAAGACTCGATCAAAGCGCATTATCAAATTGTTAATACACATCAGCAGGCTCCACAAGGACAGGCTAGATTCACACCCCAGCTTACCATGAAACAAATGTTTGTGTAAACAAGCCCTGAAATAGTTCAAAGAGAAAAGATCTTGCTCTATTTTTCCATTTATTTACTTTATGCATATATGCTTTTGACAGCATTTTGTGTGTAGTCAGTTTCACTGTTCCCCTCCTTTTGTGGGTCTTTAAGGCAGCAACAGGGAAGAATTAAAATATTTTGATAGGAAAATAGATTCGTTGTTGTGAAGTGATAAAAAAATGACAGAACTCCTTTTTTCTAAGGACTGGATTTCAACTTGACATTGCCTCTTTAAAGAGAAGCTACAGATTCATTTAAATAGTATTTGTTCGAATATGTTGTGCACAAGCCTGTTGTTGTTGAATAACTGCAGAATCTGACTGACAAGACTCCATTCTTCCCCCTTCTTTTGTTGTTTCCTTCAAGGCATTCCATGTGAAAGCATAAGCTCTTTGGGACAGGGACTATGTGTAATTTATACTATCAGGTACCTAAGCTACCTCTTGCTACAAAATAAAATAGATAGGGGAAACTAAGCAGAGATCACAAATATTTAGACAGAGGCTTCATGTATTCCAATTGGCCCAGTAATCACAAATCCTGACCTGGAACCTTTTCACACAGATGATTTAATAAATCCAATATTAAGTAACTGACCATTAAGGTTAAGATTTTGTCACAGTTATTTTTAGTAAAAATCACAGACAGCTCACAGAAATTCACGGGAGCTCATGACCTATCTGTGACTTGACTAAAAATAACCAGGGGGGGGGGGGGGACCAGGACTGGGTGGGAGGTGGAGGAATGACAGCTGGAGTCACCCCACCACTGTGGGGGTGGAGGGACCCAGACCCAGACCCAGCTCCAGTTGCCGCAGCCACGAGCAGGGCTGGGGAGAGTGAGTGTTGGGGTACACAGCACTAGCTCTAGAGCTGGCCGCAACTGCTGGGCAGGGGCACACGGTCCCAGCTCCAATCCCGGCCACAGCCAAGGGTGCAGAGCCCCAGCTATAGCCACAGGGGGGTGTTCACAGCTACGGCTGAAACTGTGGGATAGGGGTGCACGGTCCCGGCTGTGGTCCTGGGAAGTTGTGGGGCAGAGATGCACGGCCCTGTATGGCTCCAGCCAAGGGTGCACTGACACAGCCATGGTGGAAGCCGTGGGGGGAAGGGGGCCCACACAGTCCTGGCTCCAGCCCCAGGTGTGGGGCAGGGGAGCATAGCCCCACCTCCAGCCACACCAGGGGAAGGGGGTGGGGACAGAGGGGCACGGTCCCAGGTGAAGCAGAAGACGACACGGAGGTATGGTAAAGTTACAGAATCAGTGACTTCTGTGACCTCCGTGACTAAACTGTATCCTTACTGATGGTTTGTAAAACCTATAACAGGATGGCCTATACACAACGTTTTAGAATACATTACTATTTGCATTGGTGCTTTGCTGAAATTTAAGACTAATGTATAAGTATTCTTTGTTGAAACTTTTGAAAATAATTAAAGGTGAGATAATGCAAGTCTGGGATGCCAACTGCTGCTTGTTCCTGAAAGCCTATGAACTTTAATCCAGCAATCTACATGTGTGTGAACAAAATGTATGCATGGTTCCTTTTCTCTTCCCCAGGAGTTTTGTATCTCTTTGAGATAAGCCCATCTGCTGGTCAGAACATAAGATCCTTGAAAAAGTTGGTAGGGTCTTTTTCCCTAATATGTGCACAGTGGTGAGCACACTCTGGTCATCATGAACAATTATAGTATTTTATTAAGGCATCCAAAGACTCCCAGCCTAAGCACCAAAAAACCTAAGTGTACTATACTTAACAGCTTAGCCTTTTTAAAATAATATATTAAATTACAGAGAAATTACAAGAAACCTTCAACAGACATGCACAACAAACACATATTTGATTTGATAAAGTAGCTTAATATTACAGCACTGCTTCCCCTTGCAAGATGTTCAAGGGGTAGAGAAAGAAAAGCAAATCTACACTGCCTGATAAGATGAGATGGAGAGGAGGAAGAAGGGAACTGACTCAGACACAACAGGTTTGGGAAGAGAGATAAAAAGCTTGAAGATGTAAGTGACAAGAATACCCAAGAAATAGGCAGTTTCATTTATTGTGTTGATTAAATCAGCCAAGGAAAAACTACAAACCAAAAATTATTCAAATCATGTCTAGGGGCTTGTCTATGCACATAGAGGTACCAGTTTAACTTACGGCATGATTTTAAACTGATTTAGTTAAACCAGTACACAAGATTCTGGGGATACTCTTATTTTGGTTTAAACCAGGTTTATTAAGGCTTAGTTTAAATTAGTTTAAGTTAAATTGGTGCAGCTTTTCTGTATAGAAAAGACCTTTGGTACAGGTTCAAGCTAAACCATAACAAGACAGCGTCTACTTACAGGTTTGCACCAGTTCAGCTAAACAGGTACAAATTTGTGTGTTGACAAGGCCTAAGATAGAGACATTGAAGATAACCACTTGCAGTTTTCACATTTTTCCATCATTAAATATATATATAAACCTCAAAAGCTATATTTACAAAAACAGTACAATGCACTTAATTTGGAATCTTAATGCTATAAAAATCCCTAAATTAAGGGAGTTCTTATAGACAATGTTATTTCTAGCAACTGTGTATGCAATCTCAATGACAGCAGAAAACTATTATTATTAGATGGAGAAATGAGGTGAAGTGATAAAGACTTCTTTTCTTCAGAGCCATGATTGAAGAACCATTTTGTTCCCCCACAGGAAAAAAAAAACCAACAACTTTTAACATCCTTTGCTAAAGCCCATAGCCTGAGTCTCGCTGTTCTGACCTTGGTTTGAATGTGAATTCTGTTTCCCTCCTTCCACATCTCTGTTTGCAGAGTTTGTCCTGGAAAGACTGGTTTTACAAAACGGACCTGCAAAAAGAAAGAGTTCAGATTGCCTTATTTATTTCTAAATAAAAACATTCAGCAGTAGTACTGATTTGCATGTAAACAAATATGCAATCTAGAGCATAAAATCAATTGAAATAGAAAAAACTGTTCAGAAAACATGTAATTGTCAAAGCAGATTATCTAACAATTAGGGCTGTCAAACGATTAAAAAAATTAATCGCGATTAATCGCACAGTTAAACAATAACAGAATACCATTTATATAAATATTTTTGGATATTTTACACATTTTCAAATATATTGATTTCAGTTACAACACAGAACACAAAGTGTACAGTGCTCACTTTGTATTTATTTTGTATTATAAATACTTGCACTATAAAAATAAAAGAGAGTATTTTTCAATTCACTTAAGTACTGTAGTGCAATCTCTTTATCATGAAAGTTAAACTTACAAATGCAGAACTATGTACAAAAAATAACTGCATTAAAAAATAAAACAATGTAAAACTTTAGAGCATACAAGTCCACTCAGTCCTACTTCTTGTTCAGCCAATCGCTCAAACAAATTTGTTTACATTTACAGCAGATAATGCTGCCCACTTCTTGTTTACGATGTCACCTGAAAGTGAGAACAAGCATTCACATGGCACTGTTGTAGCCGGCATTGCAAGTGCCAGATGCACTAAAGATTCATATGTCCCTTCGTTCTTCAACCATCATTCCAGAGGACATGCATCATGCTGATGATGGGTTCTGCTTGATAATGATCCAAAGCAGTGCAGACCAACATATGTTCATTTTCATCGTCTGAGTCAGATGCCACCAGCAGAAGGTTGATTTTTTTTTGGTGGTTCTAGTTCTGTAGTTTCCACATCGGAGTGTTGCTTTTCTAAGACTTCTGAAAGCATGCTTTACACCCCGTCTCTCTCAGATTTTGGAAGGCACTTCAGATTCTGAAACCTTGGGTTGAGTGCTGTAGCTATCTTTACAAACCTCAAATTGGTACCTTCTTTGAGTTTTGTCAAATCTGCAGTGAAAGTGTTCTTAAAATGAACAACATGCTGGGTCATCATCCAAGACTACAATAATATGAAACATATGGCAGAAAACGGGTAAAACACAGAGCAGGAGACATACAGTTCTCCCCCAAGGAGTTCAGTCACAAGTTTAATTAACGCATTATTTTTTTTAACAAGCGTCATCAGCATGGAAGCATGTACTCTGGAATGGTGGCCAAAGCATGAAGGGACATACGAATGCTTAGCATATCTGGCACGTAAATACCTTGCAACGCTAGCTACAGAAGTGCCATGTTCTCTTCTTTCTGTTCTCACTTTCAGGTGACATTGTAAATAAGAAGTGGGCAGCATTATCTCCCATAAATGTAAACAAACTAGTTTCTCTTAGTGATTGGCTGAACAAGACGTAGGACTGAGTGGACTTGTAGGCTCTAAAGTTTTACATTGTTTTGTTTTTTGAGTGCAGTTATGTAACAAAACAAATCTACATTTGTAAGTTGCACTTTCACAATAAAGAGATTGCACTACGGTACTTGTATGAGGTGAATTGAAAAATAGTATTTATTTTGTTTGTCATTTTTACAGTGCAAATATTTGTAATAAAAATAATATAAAGTGAGCACTTGTATTCTGTGTTGTAACTGAAATCAATATATTTGAAAAGGTAGAAAAACATCCAAAATATTTAATAAATTTCAATTGGTATTCTATTGTTTAACAGTGCGATTAAATTGTGATTAATTTGTTTAATCACAATTAATTTTTTGAGTTAATTGCATGAGTTAACTGCTATTAATCGACAGCCCTACTAGCAATATTTATAGAAACATACTAGCTACAGCCATGAAAATACACAGAGTATTAAGTAAAAGCAAAGTGAGTACTCTGTCATTGAGGCAGAATGATTTAATATAAGTTTGCACAGACAAATCTAAAGTCCGTTTCCACCTTAGGAAATGTAATGAACAGGAACTACTCCTTAATAGCTGAATAATCAAGGAAGAGAAATTAACTGCCAAGAACAGACCTTAATTGCCTTGAATCTGGTCACATCATTATTTGCAAAGTGCTTCAAAACATGCCTGGCAGCAAAACCAAATGAACATAGTCCATGCAGTATGGGTTTCTGAAATCCTATTTAAAAAAAAAAAAAGAACAATTTTTTGTTTTAATGTACATGTTTTGCTCTCCTTTTTTAAGGGCCTATATTTTTATATGCATCTTTATACTCAAATTATAGAAATGTAGGGCTGGAAGGGGCTTCAAAGTGTCATCAAGTCCAGTCCTCTATGCTGAGGCAGGACCAAGTAAACCTAGACCAGCCTTGTCCAACCTGTTTTTAACAACCTCCAATGATGGGGATTCCACAACCTCACTTGGAAGCCTTTTCCAGAGCTTAACTACCCTTATAGCTAGAAAGGTTTTCCTAATATCTAACCTAAATCTCCCTGGCTGCATATTAAAACCATTAATTCTTGTCATACTTCAGTGGACATGATCACAGACCTCTTTATCACAGCCCTTAACACACTGGAAGACTGGTTATCAGTCTTCTTTTCTCAAGACTAAACATACCCAGTTTTTAAAACCTTTCCTCATAGGTCAGGTTTTCTAAACCTGTCACCATTTTTGTTGCTCTCCTCTGGACTCTCTCCAATTTGTTCACATCTTTCCTAAAGTGTGGCATCCAGAACTGGACAGAGTACTCCAGCTGAGGCCTCAACAGTGCCATGAAGAGCATGACAATTACTTCCCTGGTCTTACATTCAATGCTCCTGTTAATGCACCCCAGAATGGTATTAGCCGTTTTCGCAACTGCATCACATTGTTGACTCGTATTCAATTTGTAATCCACTATAACCCCCAGATGCTTTTCAGTAGTACTACTACCTAGCCACTTATTCCCCATTTTGCAGTAGTGCATTTGATTGGCCCTTCCTAACGGAAATACTTTGCATTTGTCTTTACTCAATTTCAACATGTTAATTTCAGATTCTTCAATTTGTCAAGGCTGTTTTGAATTCTAATCCTGTCCTCCAAAGTGCTTGCGACCCGTCCCAGCTTCGGGTCATCCATAGGTTTTATAAGCAAAACTGTGCACTCCATTATCCAAGTAATTAATGAAAATATTGAATAGTACCAGACCCAGGACTGAGCCCTGTGGAACACCGATTGATATACCCTCTGAGTTCAATGTGAACCATTGTTAACTACTCTTTGAGTAAGATCTCTCGAGCAGTTGTGCACCCACTTTATAGTAATTTCATCTAGACAGTATTTCCCTGGTTTGCTTATGAGAATGTCCTGTAGGACTGTGTCAAAAGCCTTACTAAAAATCAAGACTTATCACATCTGCTGCTTCCCCACTCTCCACTAGGCAAGTAACTCTGTCAAAGTAGTAAATTAGGTTGGTTTGCCATGATTTGTTCTTGACAAATCCATGCTGGCTTTTCCTTATAACCATGTTATCCCCTAGGTGCTTACCAATTTATAGTTTAATAATTTGTTCCAGTATTTTTCCAGGTATTGAAGTTAGGCTGACTGCCCTATAATTTCCTGGGTCCTCTTTGTTCCCCTTTTCATAGATATGTATTACATTTGCCCTTCTCCAGTCCTCTGGGACCTCACTCATCCTCCATGAGTTCTTGAATTGCTAACAATTCCAAGATTATATCAGCTAATTCCCTATGTACCCCAGGATGAATTTCATGGGGCCCTGGCAACTTGAATACAACTCTAACTCAACAGGTTAAATTAAATTTATATATATTTCCCTATTTTGGCTTTCATTCTTTCCACTTGTTGTTAATATTTATTATTTATTAATATTAGTTCACATTAAATAGAGAGTTGGAGAGCATCCCATTGAAATAGCCTTTGTTATAATTTATTATTTATATTACAGTAACACAAGTTCCAATCAGAACTGTGGCCTATTATGGTAGATGCTATGCAAGACACAGAAGTAGACACGATTCCTGTCCTGAAGAGCTACAATCTATGGAAGCGAGGAGACATTCAAATATAGACTATTTTTCGTAATGAATATATAGCTTCTATGATTATATACATATATTTAAATATGAATGGAGATTATAGGTGGGGCTAGTTACGCTTCCTATTGAGGTTGCCTAGCACTTCCCATTGTAAGAGGCTGTTTTCAGGTGCTTACAGCTTTACCAACTTTAACAGTTTGGGCTGAAATTCTCTATGCTGGATGTCTGCCTCAAAATGAATTTTTTAGGAAAATTTCTGCCAAAACAGTTCAGCCATTTTGAGAACAAGGCTAGGGAAAAATACGATCTATTATCTACATTAAAAAAACACTGACAACCTTTTTTGGAACAGAAACTACCAGCCATATGTGCTAGGGTTGTCAACTTTCTAATCACATAAAACCGAACACCCTAGCCTCACCCTTGAGGCCATGCCTCCCCACTCACTACATTCCCCCTCCCTCAGTGGCTTGCTCTACCCCACCCTCACTCACTTTCACTGGGCTGAGGCAGAAGTTTGGGATGCGGAAAGGGGTATGGGCTCCGGGATGGGGCATGAGGGGTTTGAGGTGTAGGAGGGGGCTCCAGGCTAGGAGGGGTGGGGCTGAGGGATTCATCGAGTGGGAGAGGGCTGCAGGTTGAGACAGGGAGTTGGGGTGTGGGAAGGGGTGAAGGCTCTGGACTGGGGGTGCAGTCCCTGTGGTGGGGCCGGGGATGAGGGGTTTGGGGTGCAGGCAGGGGCTCCAGACTGGAGCCGAGGGATTCAGAGTGCAGGAGGGGATGAGGGCTCTGGGGTGGGGCTGTAAGGGGAGATTTTAGCAAACCAGTGAAGTGCCTAAAACCACTATTGTTTATTGCTAATAGTAGTCAAGTTAGCAGGCCGTACTGAACCACTCTGGCTTATTGCTAAAAGTAGCTAAGCCAGCAGGTTGTAAATTGGTCATGCAGCGGCCTCAGCATAACCAAGGCAGGAGGGGAGGGGGTTTTGGGTGCCACAGACAGGGCAGCTTGACCCCGTGTCCTTTCTGCTAAGAATGTTGAAATTGCTGATCTATGTATTTTAGAAAAACAGGAAGGCTATCTATATGTGCCCCCCAGGAATGTTTGTCAGGGCTCCAGGGCATGGACACACTGAAAAAAAAAAAAACTGGTAAATCGATGACCATAAGAAAATCTCTTGCTTGATTTTTAAAAACTGCTTGCTTAGCAAGTTTTCTTTAAGGGATATGTAATTATGTTACTCATGTATAAATAAGGGAGAAAAGTTTCAGGTAACCGGACTTCTCAGAAGGGGCTCTTCAGGGACGCTCCCTCTGGATGCATATTGCGGTCCCCACTGGCAGACGGAAACTTGGCCAGTGGAAACCTGTCATGATGCCACTCAAAGGCCACATTCAGCTTCGGTAATTATCGAGGGTTGAAGATGTTTTACTAACCTGTTGTGGACGTGTGTAAGTGCTTGAGACTAAAGTAAAGTTTAGCTTTAAGTGAAAGCATTGCACTTGTGCCAGAAGCGGGCAGCAGGTCCAGTGGTAGTAGGTGGGGCTGGGGGCAGGAGACTCTGTGCACATTGCTCTTGCCCGCAGGCACCGCTCCCCCCAGCTCCCATTGGCCTAGGAGCCAGACCTACATGGTCAGAAGAAGCAGCCTATCCTATCCCAAAAAACACCATCCTGGCCACTATGGATGTAAAAGCCCTCTAAACCAACATTCCACACAAAGATGGACGACAAGCTACCAGGAACAGTATCCCCGATACTGTCACAGCAAACCTGGTGGCTGACCTTTGTGATTTTGTCCTCACCCACAATTATTTCACATTTGGGGACAATATATACCTTCAAATCAGTGACACTTCTATGGGTACCCGCATGGCCCCACAGTATGCCAACATTTTTACGGCTGACTTAGGACAACGCTTCCTAAGCTCTCGTCCCCTAACGCCCCCACTCTACTTGCACTACATTGACGACATCATCATCTGGAACCATGGAAAAGAAGCCCTTGAGGAATTCCACCATGATTTCAACAATTTCCATCCCACCATCAACCTCAGCCCAGACCAATCCACACAAGCAGTCCATTTCCTGGACACTAATGTGCTAATAAGCGATGGTCACATAACCACCCTAACTAGAAATCTACTGACCGCTATACTTACCTACATGCCTCCAGCTTCCATCCAGGACACACCACACGATCCATTGTCTACAGGTGAAAGACACTATAGACAAAGCCAAGCTCTACGATACAACCGCATTTGCTCCAATCCCTCAGACAGAGACAAACACCTACAAGACCTCTATCTAGCATTCTTAAAACTACAATGCTCACCTGCTGAAATGAAAAAACAGATTGACAGAGCCAGAAGAGTACCCAGAAGTCACCTACTGCAGGACAGGCCCGACAAAGAAAATAACAGAACACCACTAGCTGCCACCTTCAGCCCCCAACTAAAACCACTCCAGCGTATCATCAAAGATTTACAACCTATCCTGAAAAATGATCCCTCACTCTCACAGATCTTGGGAGACAGACCAGTCCTCGCTTACAGACAGCCCCCCCAACCTGAAGCAAATACTCTCCAGCAACCACACACCAAAAACACTAACCCAGGAACCTATCCTTGCAACAAAGCCCGATGCCAACTCTGTCCACATATTTATTCAAGTGACACCATCATAGGACCTAATCACATTAGCCACACCATCAGGGGCTCGTTCACCTGCACATCTACCAATGTGATATATGCCATCATGTGTCAGCAGTACCCCTCTACCATGTACATTGGCCAAACTGGACAGTCTCTACGCAAAAGAATAAATGGACACAAATCTAACATCAGGAATCGTAACATTCAAAAACAGGAAGGAGAACACTTCAACCTCTCTGGTCACTCAGTAACAGACTTAAAGGTGGCAATTTTGCAACAGAAAAGCTTCAAAAACAGAGTCCAATGAGAAACTGCTGAGCTTGAATTAATATGCAAACTAGATACCATTAACTTCGGTTTGAATAGAGATGGGGAGTGGCTGGGTCATTACACATATTGAAGCTATTTCACACCTTCTTGTCAACTGTCCAAAATGGATTATCACTACAAAAAATTTTTTTCTGCTGCTGCTAATAGCTCATCTTAATTAATTAGCCTCTTACAGTTGGTATGGCTACTTCCACCTTTTCATGTTCTCTGTATGTGTGTGTGTCTGTATATACACACACAGAGAGAGAACATGAAAAGGTGGAAGTATATATATATCTTCTTACTATATGTTCCTATACTATATATATATAAAAATAATCTTCTTACTATATGTTCCATTCTATGCATCCGATGAAGAGAGCCGTAGCCCACGAAAGCTTATGCTCAAATAAATTTGTTAGTCTCTAAGGTGCCACAGGTACTCCTGTTCTTTTTGCAGATACAGATTAACATGGCTGCTACTCTGAAACCTATCCTATTAGACACTGATTTTGACCTTTAGGCTTGATTATCACAATTCATACTTGCAAGGTCACAGGGAGTGGGAGCCAGTGTGGCCAACAGAGGGAGGAATGAAGTTCCATGTCCTGAAAACATTCCAGCTGGTACAAAATGCAGAAGCCTGTTTGCTTAGTGATACAGGTTAGTGTGAACCTTGATGCTTCTCCCTCTAAACTGACTCCCCACTCAAGTGTCCAATTTGAGGTCTTGGTCCTGCAATACATAATCATAACCTCTCATGCCAGCAATGTTGTACTGGAACAGTGAATCAGTCATTCAACATGAGGCAGCTCCTGGGTGCAGGATACAGAACTTTCACAAGAGCTCAACTTAAACTGTGGAACTCATTTATGCAAGAGAGAAACCACTTTCATTTCTTCAGTTTTGCTTCCCTTCATTGCTTTCTTCACAAACACACCAATACTAACAAGCACTCAATAACCTAGAAAACAATCAAGCTATTTCTCCTACAGACTAGAATAAAAGTGAGGAAGCACGAGAGATCAGTATTATTTCGATTTTTGAATACTTGGGAGTTGCTCAGATGGTACCGTTATGGGGACCACACACATGCATAAATATTATATAAAAATACCCCTTCTGTGACAATATTTGTGAGTTTCAAATTCATTATCCTCAAATGCCTAAGCACATGAGCTTAACATTTGCTTTCTGTATGCATTTGTGAAAGAAAAACTTGATCATTTAAAGTGCTCATGGAAAGCTAAAACAAAAAGGATGTGAGCTTGTCCAAAGCAAATTCATTGTAAAATTTAAGAGAACACTAGTTGAAAATCTGTTCAAGTATTTGTTCCATACATTTCTATTTAATTTACACACATGGGTAAGGAACTGACCAAGTCCTTGTCTCAGATGCAATGTGGCTGTTCTTTAGGTTCTGTCAAGTGAACAGATATTCTCAGCTACCATGTTAATTTGGCTTTTCAAAAGACTACTTGCACTATGTGCAACTCTGAGTTTGTGGCAGCAAAGGAGTAGAGCAATCTGTGATTTCTCTTCTTTTGTAAGGATGTTTTCTTAATATTGGGCCCTTAACATGTTAACATAGGCGGTTACTCACAGAGAAAACAGTCTCTCCCCAAGGCCACTCTGAGTGGAACTGTAGGATTCTATTTAAATATCCAACCTGCACTATCATCAGCTGCTGAGCAACACAAACCCCACAATTAAGTGGATCAGTACAATCTCCTCATGGACTGTAGTGAAATTTAATAAACAAATAATAAACCAATAAAGGTAAACTACCAACGATCAGTGCAGTGCTGTACAAAACACAACAACAAAAGTCCCTGCCCCCTGAGACGCTTATTGTCTAAAAGTGAGACACAGCTATAGCAAGATGAACAGGGAGACTCAGAGGTAACTTAAATGTCTCCTTTTTTCGTTGTTGAGGTGGAGAGAATACTAACATGCACTAGTGTTTTTGAAAGCAGCGAGTCTTTAGGAGGGATCTGAATTGAGGAGAATGAGGAGAGGCTGGGAATCTGGTGTATTAACACTTGGAGGGGATTACAGGACTCTCGTGCTAATATGTCTCAATATCCATACAAATATTATTTTACAGAGAGACAGAAAGGGAGGGGGCCTTGTACACACTATCACTTGGGTCGGTATAATTTATGTCGCTCAGGGGTGTGAATAAGCCACCCCCTGACTCAAACTCTTATCTCTTTGAGCAAAGGCACTGCTGTACTACCAGTAAGGTGTTTGTAAAAACTTATAGTTCTTAGGTAATTAGATTACATTCCACCCCAGGCAATATCATCAACAATAACTCCTGGTGTTACTTAGTTTGGCATGCCAAATTCTCAAGCTGACCAACTCTATGGGAAAATGGCAGTTCTCTGAACGGTTTCGTAGAAGTGACTTCAAAAGGGTATCACCTCAACTTTTTCAACTAAGATGGTAAACTGCAGATTATAGACTTTAAATTAAGAGGAAACTAGGGAGAGTGGCAGAATGGGACGCAAGGGAATTCCAGCTGAAAGATGGAAGACCAGCTTTCCTTCAGGGGAAAAAAAAAGATTGTACATAAACTGTAGCCAAAAGCAGCAATGCTTAATAAGTGTAGTGCTACACATTAAATGTTCCCTTTGTTAGTCAAAATAATGTTAAGCTTTAAGAGGAGACATTAAAAAGGTTGTGGGGTATGTTTGTTTTTTTTACAAAATCCCTCAAATGTGTTGACTAAACGACAAACTTAAAAATATTATTTTCACCTAATACTAAATCATTCCCAACCCTAGCACTATTTAAAAAAAAAAAAAAAAAAAAGAGTAGTGTTCCTCGAAGCTCACCTCCAAGAGCAGCAAAACCAGGATCAATGTGTAAAGGATTCCAATCCCCACTGAGCCTATACAAGGCAGCCTGTGGAAACAGAAAACCAAAACTGGAAAATTAGTCCGGGTTGGTAAAAAATCTAGCACAAGCCACATGCAACCTGTGATTGTGGGAGGAATTCATCACAATCTGCTTAGCTGGTGTTCTGATACTTGCAATCTATAACAAGGAAAAATATAAATTACATGTTTCATGCTATTTTCAATACCTGCCACTGTACAGAAAAAAACTGTCAAAGATGCAGGGAAGAGGGCCAAGAACTGCATCTGGACTTGGTACGTCACTGAATAGTATCAGCTAAGAAAATAAATAACTCTTCCTTGAGATTAAATATATGGGGAAGCATTCTGCCTCGAGGTAGCCATTTCACCTCTGTATGCATGAGCAAGGAATGGTGCTCTGTATCCACTTCCTCACAAAGTGCGGCAAAACACCTGGAGTTTGTTGCTCTGGATTTAATAAAATTAACGAGTGTTACTGTTGTGTTCAGAACACTGTGAAGATCTGGTTCAATATCTTTTGCAGCAAGCGGCTCTCAGTGTAAAAACAAACAGTGTGTCCAAATAGCGTAAATAACACCGGAATGCTTTCCGGTCATTGCTGCAGCTCCATCAGTGCAGACCCTGATGCAATTAGTCCAGCTAATCTGCTAATTTGCAAAACAAAAAGTCTTCCTTTATTTCCTTATTCCACACACACCGAACATAGGCAAGTAAATGGGACATTTATGAAATGTCTGTGGATTCAGCTAATTGAATAGCAAATTCATTGACACTCAGATGATCAATACACTGTGAAACTATGTCTTCTGACACAGAAGTGATCCATCATTTGACAGTCATTTGGTATTATTGTCAATACCTTGGCCTTCTTCTACCCAAACACTTCATTATTTCAATAACACATGGCATTATCAAAGTCCCAGCAATCGTATGTAATTTTTTTGTTTGAGCAATTTTATGAGCCACTATGTAGGATGACCTTAAAAGCTTTACAGTAGTTGTGAATTTCATTACTCCTTTAGAATCAAGCAGTTCCTTGGCCTTTCGCTCAAAAAATGAACGATGCTTATCCTTATGCATGTCATGCTTTGTCATTACGTGTCTCTATAATTGGGAGGATTTCAAACATTCACTGGTCAGTACTTGTGCACAAACTACACACTGTGGTTGAGGTATATCTCCACTTCCAGAACAAAGAAAACTGAAATTCAAATAGTTATCTTCATATTTCCTAAATTTTGCAAGGTTAATAACGGCTTTATGTTTCTTACTCTCATCACCTCCTTGGTCTTTTTCACCCCTTACAGTGGTTGAACTTGTTTAAGGAAATTCGGTATCATCGCTCCGTGGGTTTTGTTGTTTTCATAGAATATCAGGGTTGGAAGGGACCTCAGGAGGTCATCTAGTCCAACCCCCTGCTCAATCCCCAACGAAATCAAGGACCAATCCCTAACTAAATCAAGCTGATTGTCGAATTCAATTTGAAGCTGATAGTCTAATTCAAAATGTAACCATATCTGATATATACTGTTTATGATTACAACAGTTTTCCCTGTGCTGTGTAACTTGTCCTATTCCCGCTGAAACTGCTCCTTTACATCCTGTGATAAATGAAGGGGGGAGGGGTAGCTCCCTTTTATGGACACCCAGCCAGCCAGTTAGCTATAAAATCCCTCTTAGTAGCTGTTCTCTACTTGCTTTACCTGTAAGGGGTTAAAAGTCTCACTGCTATGCATAGGTAAAAGGAAGTGAGTGGGCTCCTGACCAAAAAAGCCAATGGGAAGGCTAGAACTTTTTAAAATTGGGGAAAAAACTTCCCCTTTGTCTGTCTGTGGTTGTTCTCCCAGGGAGAAGGGGACAGGGCAGCAGTTATGTTGTAAGAAGCTTGGGCCAGGTATGAAAACCCATCAGTATCATACCTAGAACTACTCATTTGAAATCCCAGATATGTAAGTGGATCAGGAAATGTCTAGGAAGACGCGATGAGATTTATCTCTTATTTCTTTATGGCTTGTGGATTCCTGTGTGCTAACCCTAGGTGCTTTTTGTTTTCCTTGTAACCTTTAAGCTGGACCTCAAGAAAGCTATTCTTGATGCTTAATTCTTGTACGCTTTTTTTTTTTAAATCTAGCAAATGCCCAAGTTCCCAGATGCATTTTCTTTCTCTCTTTTTTTTAATTAAAAAAATTACCTTTTTTTATTAACAGAATTGGATTTGTGTGTCTTAAGAGGTTTGTGCACATGTTGTTTAATTAGCTGGTGGCAAAAACTGATTTCTTCCCCCCCACCTCTTTTTTAGCTCTTCCCCGGAGCAGGGGTGAAAAGGTACCCCACAGGAAGGAATTCCCAAATTTGCCGTCCTGGGATCTCAAAGGGGTTCTGCGCTCGGGTGGTGGCAGCATGTACCATCCAAGGTCAGAGAGAAGCTGTAACCTTGGGAGTTTAATACAAGCCTGGAGTGGCCAGTATTAATTTTTAGAATCCTTGCGGGCCTCCACCTTCAGCCCTTGAAGTGCCAGAGTGGGGAATCAGCCTTGACACACCCAGCAAATGGAGCTACATAAATGGCAAGGATGGCATCAGACTCAGAAACCAAGGAGTGAGCCCTCACATGCAAGGTCTCCAGTGGCAGAGCCAGCGCTGGGCCAGAAGGCATTTAGGCTGAGTGGCCCCCACCCCAGGTGCTGACCCAGAAGCCTGAGCCCCACCTCTTGGGGATGAAGCTGGAGTATGGGCTTGGGCTACAGCCCCGCTGGGGAGCAGGGCTTCAGACCACACGGGGCACCTGAGCTGAGGGCTTCAGTCCCTGGCTCCTACATGGCGGCTCTCTGCTTTAGCCTTGTAGGGGAACCAGGGCTTGGGGCTCCAGGATTCAGCCCTGCAGCTCCCAGCTTTAGCTCCATGGGGGCAACCATATTCATGGGTCCAGGCTTCAGCCCTGCAGCAGCCCCTCTGCGCTCCCATCCGAGACCCAAACCCGAAGTCCAGCCAGCTGCCATGCTCCCGGCAGGAAGCCAGGACCCCGTGGGGCAGTAGGGCCCCCAGTGGGGATGGGGAGCCCAGGTGGCAGCCCAAGCTGGGAGTCTGGGTGGCAGCCCGGCTTGGAGTGAAGACCCGGCAGCAATGATAGCCAACAGCCGATGTAAGGAACGCAGTGTCTACATAGACACCATGTGGCCCTAACTACATCAACATAAGCCTTATGCCTCTTGTCAAAGTGGATTTATTATGTCGGCATAGCAGGGGAGTTACATCGATGGAAGGAGCATTCCTGGGTGTTCACCTCCACTGTTTTGTCTACAACAGCTGACTTTTGTCAACAAAACTGTGTAGCGTAGACAAGGCCTAATAGTCAAATGTACAAACACACAACTGTCAAGTTTTTACTACACTAAGCTCTACAAATGAGAAGGCAGGACTAACTTGCTGCGGGGACAGGAGAGGAGAATTTGGACCACACTGTCCGTAAGAGGCTGGTATATCTGGTTCTGTGAGATGAGCAAAGTCAAGCTGTGTTGATGGCACCCCCTACTGCCAGGAAGTAGAGAGGAGCAATGTGAGAAGCAGATTAGCTGAAACAGTGTGTGTCTTTATTAGGAGTAATCTGTAGCCTGGATGCCATTGTGATCAAAGGCAGATGGCAGTCATTTTGAAAGAGAGCAGCATGCGGCCTCAGTCACATTAACAACCTTAGATTACAGCCGTTTTGAAAAAGAGCAGTGCTTCATGGAATTCTCTGAATTTGAAATTATTCTCCATTACAAAAGAGGCTGAAGAATAATAGCAAAAAAATACCCTTAATCCTAAAATGTTCACATGTGGCCTGTGTAAAAGAATTCAATGAGTTATAACTAAATGGGAAGTTTCAGTATCTTTGCTATTCTGCTACTTTTCTGCTAAATTTCTTAAAGGACCTATTTTTAATTACTTTTAAATCAAACTAATTAACAGATTTACTTGTAAATTATTGGAAAAATCATTATATACTCAAAAAATAATTTGGGGGAGCCTATATTTTATTTTTCATACATAACAAGAACATTAAATGCCTGCAAAACTTGACTCAAATTTAGCTATGTAGCTGCAACCAGTACCTCCATATGAAGTGGTGCTTGAGTTGAGGAGAAAAGTGGGAGAGAATTTTTATAATCCGCACTTTAAAAAAAAAAAAAAAAAAGCAACTAAAGTCAAAACATGACATGTTTACTTCTTATAAAAACTACCAAGTAATGTTTAGAAATAACTAGGTTCAGAACATTAAATGCAATCAATACATTTGATCAAAAATCAAAAGCATTAAAGTGTTTTACCTTTTCTTCAACATTCATCTTAATAGAAACATTCTCAAAAAGCGTAAGACATAACTAGATAAAACACAGTTGAGGTTTAATGCAGCCAAGTTAGACCTGTCAACAATTTCTTTTCACTGAAAGCAGTCTTTTGTATTACTTCATTATATGAATAGTATTCCTAAACAAAAGCAGATTTAAACAAAACCCGTTATCTTCGCTTTCTACGTCCCGACAATGATGACAGCATTTCCTGAAGTCTCCAGTGATAACATAAAAAAAGTGATCCATCCTTGGAGTTTGACAAGAGTCAGTTGATTTGGGGTATTAGATTGAAGTCAGTCATAACATGGTTAGATTGTTCTCCAATTAATAATAAACTGTCAAGTCTCATTTCCTAACAATGTAGGAGTTCTGCCAGATCACAAAAGGAAAGGCGATATTCGATCTGTTCGTGCCAATTTTTCAATCTTGCCTGCAGACTACAATAAAGGTCACCGGTAAAGCTAACAGAAAAGGAAACCAACTATACATTTATACATTCTCCCTTCTGTCTGGAAAGAAGAGTTTTGTCTGAGAGGATGTAACTTTTTCTTTGCCTAAAAAGTACACATGCCCAAAATCACAGTTTTGTTAATGAATAGCAGCAGTCAAAAATCCTCATGCAGGAAAAAAGCTGATCACTAGAACAAGCCTCTGGATCTATGTATTTCCAGATGTTGTGTTCTGCCACAAGGGTACTACAGAGCTCTCTCTTACCTATGCCACCAAAATGTTTCTAGTTCAACTAATAGTACCGATATAGGCTCTGATCTAGAGAAGTCATTAAGTATGTGCTTAAGTGCCTAGATGAATAGGGATGGGCTTAAGCATATGCTTAAATTTAAGCATATCCATTTAAGTACTTTGCTGAACCAGGGCCTTAAGCATTCAAAGTTATGTTAATCACCTATTTTTGCAAGGTAGGTAATGGGAGGGAGGAATGGGTTGATGATACAAACCAGTACAAATATAAGTTTTTTTTAATGTACTTTGCAGATAATAAATCTTTCTATTCACCTTAGAGGAGGAGATATATGTGAAACAACTATTTTATAAATCAGTATAAGCAGCTTATAACTGGTTTCCAAGAGCCTGAATATTTTTGTGAAAATCCAGTGAACAAAATTATTCAGTTCTTTGAGGAGATACTCACTACAGGAAATCTCAATCTATACTTAGCCAAATAACATTTACTTTTCAACACTGGTCCCCATGCATGGAATGCTATTCCAAGTCTGCTCCACCAAGACACTAAAGTCTTCATTGAACTTTCTCCTTGACTTATGTTTTTCATGCCCTTAACAATTATTGTTTAAAAAAATGTTTGTACCACCTAGACATGGATAAGACAAAATGAATTAACTACATGATTTATTACAGTACCCTGGCCCTACCTCACCCACTCCATCCCTTCTTTCCCATTTATCCCACGATACGTCTGTTAGATCTAAAATTAGATTGTAAACACTTTGGGACCAGGACCAAGTCTGTGAGCTGAGTGGTTTTAGATAACTTTTTGTCACTTAAAAACACGAACGCTGCCAGCACCACAAGCAACATACAAAAATTCTTCTCTACTTGAATATCAGTTAAACAGAAAAGTTAACCCAAGTTTGTGAACCTTTACTAAAAGTGGAATAAATATTTGTACATACTTTGATAATACATACTGAATACATGAAGGGGAGGATTGGTGGAGATGAAAGAGGTCTGTATGTAAATGAAATGGCCAGTAGCACAATATATTCTTCCACCATTCACCATCTTATAATACAGCAAAAATCCTAGTGTACTCCAAATTCACAATCATCTTTATGCCTCCGAACTCAGAAAATTATATTTCTAGCTGCCCAACAAGGATAAATCCAGGAAATGTAAAAATCTCACATCTTGAAAGTGGTATAATCAAATTTAATAAATTTTCTTAGTAATTTGATATTAGGTGCTCGCTTACTTCACAATTTCAGAGAATTAACAGTGCAACATTCTCTGACTACTAAAGCCTCCAGACAAGTTAAGAAAACATCACATCCTTGCAGTGGCCTCACTCCTCTCTGCTCTGCCTGTACTGTCTTTTGTTTTTAAGCAAATCTTCTTGGCATACTCTCAGAATTTGTGAGCCAACAGTAGCATTTCATTCTCTCCGTCATGAAACAAATTATTCATGCTACAAACAACAAGAGTCACCTGCGGCTTCCAGGAGGCTTTCTTGTGCTGTCCTCTGAAGTTAGTGTAAATGTACATGTTTTCAGGGAATGCTGCACAGCACTCTTCACAGAGTAAGGCATTCTGCTCTTTTCAGAATCTTCTCTTTTATATGGCTGTATCTTCACATCCTCCCAAATGGCGGTACCAACTGTTACATACCAGCCTCTGAAAAATTCCTTCCACTTTTGTACGCCTTATTGATTTGTTTTATTTAAAATAAAGAAAGGGCTATCAAAGGAATGAAGCGCCATGTACAAATAATTACTACATATTCTAATTAAAGAAAATACCTTTATTTTTGCTTTTTCTTTGGGGATCTAATCACTATTTCATACTAACCGGGCTTGAAAAAATTAACCAGTCATCTACTAGCAAGAGGTACAGTACCAATGACGAAGGAATCCGAGGGGGAATGGAGCCTACAGTGAGGTCCAAGGGCAATGCCGTGGCGATAACTCTTCTCAGCATCACATGAGCCTAAAGAGTTCCAAATATAAAATACTGAAACTGTTACACCATTTAAGGCTGCTGGTCCATCTAGACCAGTATCTGTTGGTATCAGAGAAAGCCTCAATAAGTCCCATTTCAGACAATTCTAGAATAACCCACTCAGAGGGCAAAATTCTTTATAACCTATTTCAGTATTTGGTTGTTACTCCCCTACTGCAGTGGTTCTCAACGAGGGGTACATGTACCCATGGGGATATGCACAGCTCTTCCAGTGGGTACATCAACTCATCTAGATATTTGCCTAGTTTTACAACAGGCTACATAAAAAGCACTAGCGAAGTCAGTATAAACTAAAATTCATACAGATGACTTGTTTATATATTTCAGTGTATAGTATATAGAGCAGAAAGTACAATATTTATAATTATATGGTAAATATGAGAGAATAAGCAATTTTTCAGTAGTAGTGTGCTGTGATGTTCTGTATTGTTATGTCTGATTTTGTAAGCAAGTAGTTTTTCAATGAGGTGTTAACTTGGGGGTAACGCAAGACAAATCAGACTCCTGAAAGGGGTACAATAGTCTGGAAAGGTTGAGAGTCATGGCCTCACTGTGTCCATCCTTGAGTGGGATTTGTCCAGCACAGGATGGACAGGCTTTGAAGACCACAAGTTTCAAGTCTACCATGATAAGGAGCCCTGTGCAGAGAGGTTATACAGATGAATCAAAACAGTAGAGTTTGGTCCAGATGAGTTGGATAATTCACAGCTGTTGAATACAGCAGATTGCTCCGAGCTGGTTCTGGAGACTTTGGGGGGGTCTTGAAGAAGACAGACAGAGCTAAGAACCAGCAGGTTCGATACTTGCCAGATTCCGTCTCACCATCATGAGTGGTAAGAGGGAGGATCGTGACACCCAGCCCTTTATGCCCTTGTTCAGGAGTATGAGGCAGCATGGGGCACATGCACAGCCCTGACAGATACTGATATTAAAAAAAACCTTCCAGTTCTCACACACTGAGGACCTACAGTGAGGTCCATACTGACACACGCTAAAAAAAGAATCTGTTATCCTTCTCATGAGCCTGCCACTAGAGTAGAGGCTCTCAAACTTCAGTGCACCGTGACCCCCTTCTGACAACAAAAATTACTACATGACCCCAGAAGTGGGGACTGAAGCCTGAACCCACCCAAGTCCCACTGCCCTGGAGTGGGAGGCAAAGCTGAAACCTGAGCCCCACCACCGCAGGCAAGGGGACCAAAGCACAAGGGCTTCATCCCCAGGTAGGGGGCCTGTAACATGAGCCCAGAGCCCAGGCCTGAAGCCAAAGCCTTAGTCCCAGCCAGTGGCACTCAGGCTTCGGGCCCGGGCCCAGGCCCCAGCCAGTCTAATGCCAGCCCAGGCGACTCCATTAAAACGGGGTCACAACCCACTTTGGGGCCTGAACCACAGTTTGAGAACCGCTGCACGAGAGGGTAATAGGACGTATCCTGGGCCAGTGGGTTTCAGAGTTACTAGCTTGACAGCAATCAAATGCTGCGTCTCAGGAATGACCATTTCAAATACAAATGCTGGATTTCAAAACTGTTTTGCTCTACTCCCCTAGTATGCCCTCTCACCCCAGCATGTGTCCCCTTGCTGCTATACCCATTTCCCACCCATTTCTATCCTCCTGTCACAACTCAAAATGCTCTTGTTGCTGTGCCCCTCTGGCTCCCTACCTAATCTTGGCCTCTACCTCCATCCTTCCCCAGCCCCTCACTGCTATCAATTTAGGCTGCTTGCTCCTCCTTCTCCAGACTGCCTGGATATGAGAAGGGGGACAGTCTCCCTGTCCACAGTCACTGTGGTCCCCAGCAGCAGAAATTGCATGCAAAGTCCTGCTCAGCCCTGAGATGGAGTCTCCGGAGAATTTAGCTGCCAAATTAACAAGCCTTGACTGAGCATGCACAAACTATGATTTTCGGAGAGTTATAGCTCTGCCAGATTTGGGTCGAATTTCATAAGCAGAGCAACAGACATGTACCTCACCCCAGGGCAATCCCCTGTCAAATTACAAGTTCCTGTTTAAAAGTATAGAGGTGCTAAAGCTTCTCAAGAAAACAGCTGTATGATTTTTTTTAATATAGTCCAAACAAATGTGTTTGTCCCAAATCTCATTCTGAGAAACAGCTTAACCATTTTTGCTGAAGCGTTCCAAAAATTAATTCAGTCTGAAGCAGACACTCATCCTGAAAAATTTCAGCACAAATAACTAAAGTTTGGCATAATTATAAGAAACTGAAAACAGGGTCTTATAATGGGAAGTGTCAGGCAACTTTTAGGCATGCTAAAGCATAAAAATTAGCATGAAAATCTCAATACCCGTGTGACATAAGTATTATCATTTCACAGATAGATAAACTGAGGCACAGAAGAGGTTAAGGGCTTGTCCCCACTAGGTGCAGTGTAGATTCTAATGCCCACCAGCGTGCTGTGTGCTAGCTGGCCCATGTGGACCCTGCTAGAGGGCACTAAAATTTCCATAATGCACATTAATGTAGTACTATTTGAAACAGGACTACAGTAACGTGCCTTAGGGAACTTTTTGCATGCACCAACAAGGTCCATGTGACCCAGAGAGTGCACAATACACTGGTGTGCACTAGCATTTACATCCCAGACAGCAAGGACTAAGACACTCTGTAAACAAGCCCTTAGTGACTTGCCCAAGTTCTCACAGTGAGCTGGTGGTAGGGCTGAGACTAGAATCAAGGTCTGACTCTCAGTCCTGTGCTTTAAACCATAAGACTCTTCCATTGAACATAAGAACATAAGAATGGCCATACTGGGTCAGACAATAGGTCCATCCAGCCCAGTACCCTGTCTACCGACAGTGGCCAATGCCAGGTGCCCCAGAGAGAGTGAACCTAACAGGTGTGATCTCTCTCCTGCCATCCAGCTCCACCCTCTGACAAACAGAGACTAGGGACACCATTCCTTACCCATCCTGGCTAATAGCCATTAATGGACTTAACCTCCATGAATGTATCTAGTTCTCTTTTAAAACCCTGTTATAGTCCTAGCCTTCACAACCTCCTCAGGCAAGGAGTTCCACGGGTTGACTGTGCACTGAATGAAGAAGAACTTCCTTTTATTTATTTTAAACCTGCTGCCCATTCATTTCATTTCATGGCCCCTAGTTCTTATATTATGGGAACAAGTAAATAACTTTTCCTTATTTACTTTCTCCACACCACTCATGATTTTATATACCTCTATCATATCCCCCCCTTGTCTCCTCTTTTCCAAGCTGAAAAGTCCTAGCCTCTTTCATCTCTCCTCATATGGGACCCGTTCCAAACCTCTAATCATTTTAGTTGCCCTTCTCTGAACCTTTTCTAATGCCAGTATATCTTTATTGAGATGAGGGGACCACATCTGTTCACAGTATTCAAGATGTGGGCGTACCATGGATTTATATAAGGGCAATAAGATATTCTCCATCTTATTCTCTATCCCTTTTTTAACGATTCCTAACATTCCGTTTGCTTTTTTGACTGCCGCTGCACACTGCGTGACGTCCTCAGAGAACTATCCACAATGACTCCAAGATCTTTCTCCTGATTAGTTGTAGCTAAATTAGCCCCCATCATATTGTATGTATAGTTGGGGTTATTTTTTCCAATGTGCATTACTTTACATTTATCCACATTAAATTTCATTTGCCATTTTGTTGCCCAATCACTTAGTTTGGTGAGATCTTTTTGAAGTTCTTCACAGTCCGCTTTGGTCTTAACTATCGTGAGCAGTTTAGTATCATCTGCAAACTTTGCCACCTCACTGTTTACCCCTTTCTCCAGATCATTTATGAGTAAGTTGAATAGGATTGGTCCTAGGACCAACCCTTGGGGCACACCACTAGTTACCCCTCTCCATTCTGAAATTTACCATTTATTCCTACCCTTTGTTCCCTGTCTTTTAACCAGTCCTCAATCCATGAAAGGATCTTCCCTCTTATCCCATGACAACTTAATTTACATAAGAGCCTTTGTTGAGGGACTTTGTCAAAGGCTTTCTGGAAATCTAAGTACACTATGTCCACTGGACCCCCTCAAAGAACTCTTATAGGTTAGTAAGTCACGATCTCCCTTTACAGAAGCCATGTTGACTTTTGCGCAACAATTTATGTGTCTGACAATTTTATTCTTTACTATTGTCTCAACTAACTTGCCCGGTAGTCTTACTGGTCTAACTTAAACGGTTAGTCTTACTGGTCTGTAATTGCCAGGATCACTTCTAGAGGCCTTCTTAAATATTGGCGTTACATTAACTATCTTCCAGTCATTGGGTACAGTAGCTGATTTAAAGGACAGGTTACAAACCATGGTTAATAGTTCCGCAATTTCACATTTGAGTTCTTTCAGAACTCTTGGGTGAATGCCATCTGGTCCTGGTGACTTGTTACTGTTAAGTTACTCAGTTAATTCCAAAACCTCCTCTAGTGACACTTCAATCTGTGACAATTCCTCAGATTTGTCACCTACAAAAGATGGCTCAGCTTTGGGAATCTCCCTAACATCCTCAGCCGTGAAGACTGAAGCAAAGAATTCATTCAGTTTCTCCCCGATGACTTTATCATCTTTAAGTGCTCCTTTTGTATCTCAATCGTTCAGGGGCCCCAATGGTTGTTTAGCAGGCTTCCTGCTTCTGATGTAGTTAAAAACCATTTTGTTGTTACCTTTTGAGTTTTTGGCTAGCTGTTCTTCAAAGCCCATTTTGGCTTTTCTTATTATATTTTTACATTTAATTTGGCAGTGTTTATGCTCCTTTCTATTTACCTCACTAGGATTTGACTTCCACTTTTTAAAAGATGCCTTTTTATCTCTCAGTGCTTCTTTTACAGGGTTGTTAAGCCATGGTGGCTCTTTTTTAGTTCTTTTACTATGTTTTTTAATTTGGGGTATACATTTAAGTTGGACCTCTATTATGGTGTCTTTGAAAAGTGTCCATGCAGCTTGCAGGGATTTCACTCTAGTCACTGTACCTTTTAATTTCTGTTTAACTAACCGTCTCATTTTTGCATAGTTCCCCTTTCTGAAATTAAATGCCACAGTGTTGGGCTGCTGAGGTGTTCTGCCCACCACAGGAATGTTAAATGTTGTTATATTATGGTCACTATTTCCAAGCGGTCCTGTTATAGTTACCTCTTGAGCCAGATCCTGCGTTCCACTCAGGACTAGATTGAGAGTTGCCTCTCCCCTTGTGGGTTCCTGTACCAGCTGCTCCAAGAAGCAGTCATTTAAAGTATCGAGAAATTGTGTCTCTGCATTTTGTCCTGAGGTGACATGTACCCAGTCAATATGGGGATAATTAAAATTCCCCACTATTATTGAGTTTTTTATTTTGATAGCCATACACAGCCACCACCAAAATCCAGGAGAATTCCACGGACAGAGAGAGCACCCACAGAATATTCATAGCCAAAACCCCTCATGGGGAACTACAGAGCTCATGCCCAATGTATCTAATACTACTATTACAAAGAGAAAAGAATTCTGCAGCTGACTGATATAATATCAGATATTTTATTGAAGATATACAAGTGATTATTTGACACCACACAGTACTTCAACCTCTGCTTGTAGTTGGGTAGGTGTCTCATTTAAATGTGCACCATCAATGACGGTGGAGGAAAAGAAAACAAGTTGCATATAAAGGAGAGAGAAAATTACAATTGTTGAAGATGTGTTCTTGAAAAATCTTTTCCATTTTTATTATTGACCAGCCTCACCTCCAGCATTGTAAATTCGGAACATTATATCCACTACCAAAGTTAATTAAAAGCTCATTTCACTCCAACTTTGTTTTCCCAGGAAAAAAAGAATCATAGATCATATCTGAAGCAGACACACGACACACATGGGGGGGTTACAAACACCTTCTTATTGTGTTACTTAGAAAGCTATGAAGAGCAGCATCTGACCAAGTCCATTTTTCTGCATAATTTTCTACTCATTGCTATTTATTTTGTGTAAGTACCTCACCAATGAAAGATGTTTCTAAGAAGCTAAAAATATGTTTTGGAGAAGGGTAAAAAGGAGCAAGTCTAACAAGATGTCTATCACAGGTTGCATATTTTAATTGCCTGATTAATCATTTAGTGGAATCTATTTCCATTCACTGATTTAAAATATCAGCTTGACAACTGACAGGACAAGAGTAACTAGATGATACTGCAGGCTCTATAACTACATTAAGTGTCCCCTATGGGGCTGAAATTGAATGATTCATCTCATGTTAAACTACTAATAGTCAAACACTTTTTGGACTTTTTTGATCTCTTTTTTGATCTCAGTGAATGCAGTAAACCATTGCTCAGATTACAGATTGAGGAGCCCAGAAAACTGCTACAGCACGTGCATGTTTGTACATATTAATATAATAGGACAGACAGAAAAATACTGATACAAAAGCAATGAGCTCTTTGTGGTATGGTCCCACTGTATAGGGTGTTGTAGGGTTCCATTCTGTCATCCATTCTGTTCAATATGCACACAAAGAGAAAGAGTAAGATGATGGCTGGAGCAGCATTAGCACTCTAACCGCACTCAGTTCCAAGGTTCTCTTTCCCTGGTTTGGAGAGCAAAGTAGCATTTTATCTGCATCTGCATATAGGTAAAAGTTGCAACCTCTCTCCATCTTGTGCAGGGACAGGATTTTATATTTGTACAATAAGAATTGATGTAAACTTTGAATTAATTCTACCAGCCACCTTTTTGAATAACAGAATGACCATCTGAGACTGGGATCTTGTTTCCTATATGCATTGTAAACTTCCCTCTAGTCATTTCTTTGGTTTAAGGTTTAGTGAGTAAAAGACAGGATCTTGTATTGTGTCTATGTTAATTAGATTAAAGGAATGTTAAAGGCCTGAGCCACAATGTAAACGGTTTGGACCACAAGATTTACTGAAGTTTAATTTACAATGTATTCTGCTGAATATAAAATACTGCTGTCTTCTCTGCGAGAGATTGTTTGTGTGAATGAGGAATGCAGCCATCATGAAAAGATAAGGTGTGAAAGCCATCACAAATATCCAGATGGTCAAGAAAAAGTGAGAGACTTGGAAACACCAGGAGACAATCAGAAAACATCCATTGTATCCGATGCTAAACATGTTAACAGCATTGACAGCCTCAGAGGTGAGTCAACCACCCCCGAAGGCAAGACAACAAATATACAATAACCATCAAATGATAACATTTGGAAAATCCCAAGATTACCACCACTTAAGGACTAATGATTACAGGATGACATTGCAAAATGCATGGACTCAAATGGGAATTTACAAGTATAAAGCTGGGGTGTTTTGCCATGAAACTCTGGGTTTAGTCCTGCCAAAACCTCGGAGCATTGGATCGCAACCGACAGAGCCCAGCTCCCTACTCGTGTTCAATCTGACTGGCTATTAGATTGACTTGAGCTACAACAGACTGGTAACTATAAAAACATCAACTGGCAGGACTGTGTGCATGATGTGTATGTGTGTGTGACTGAAAAGCATATGCTAACTGTTGTATTTTGAATAAATATGGCGTATTTGCTTTCTCTCTTATAAAAGATCCCGTGTGCTTTGTATAGTGTAACACTTAGACATGGACTTTGCCAAAGTTATTTGTCTCTTTGTTGTCTAGAGAACAACCCTTGAAGTCTTCTCAATGTTCAATACTGAGTAGTTACCAATTTAGGACCTAATGCAACTCCCACTGAAGATATTCAGAGTCTATTGACTTCAATAAAAGTTCAAATGGGTCCTTGTGAGAGATGTGCATCTGTTCTGTAATAATTTATTAAAACGTATATCAACTCAGTTATTATTACGTTTACTGTATGCTATACTAGGCTAAATCAGCAAGCTTATTGGGAAACAAATGGGAAAGCCAAACAATGACTTCAACACACACCTGAGGGCTATTACAGGACAATGGGAGAGCCACTGGCCCTGAAGAGACTGACTCAACTTAATACTGGGCCCACCAAGCTGGTTGTTGATTGGCAGAACCAAAACATCTGGGAACTGAGAAGAAAAAAGAACTCTGCTGGATAAAAAGCAACACACTCAGTCTAGGGGAAAGGATGTTATCTGGGAGCTGGACCAACTGTCACACTGGCTGGGGATTTCTGAAGAAGCTAGGCCTGCCTGGATCACCATCACAAGATGGTGGGCATATATGTCAGACAGACATGTATGAACTATTTATTGTTCTCAAATCCTTTTTTCTCTTATGTCATGTTTTGTTCCTACTGTTTCGGTGAAACCATGCTTTGATTTATGAAGGCTATTGGGTGACTCTATTCACCACTAGTCATAGACTCCTGACAGGGAATACCACAGGTGCCAAACTAAGTCAGACAGTTTGGGTAAGCATGGTTGAGACACAGGGCACTATAGCTCAGGGCCCAGACTAGGAGTGGGAAAATAAAGGTATTCCACCCCAGAAGAGGTAAGGACATGAGGTCTGACGCCTGAGGGAGTGAATTCAGAAACCAGAAAACAGAAGCATCTAGCCCTACAATTGTGACAGTTCTCACTTAACAGGACCCATTACCAGAGTGCTGAATGCCACATCAATTCTTGGAAAATGGAGCTGGCTTGCAGTTGCCTTCTGAGCGTACTTCAAGGTGTTTATATTAAGCCATACATAGTCTGAATCCTAACTTGCAGAAAATGCCTCCCTCCCTTGGCTCCAGCATGATGGCTGAGTAGCAAGATCAGCTGGGGTCTTTTTGCTAACAGTCCCTAACGTTAAACATTTAGAAAAAAACAGGTAAAATTTTCAAACGCATTGAAGCCACTTAAGAGCTTGCTCCCATTTTCAAAAACTAACATAAGCACTTAGGAGCCAGCGTTCTATTGATAGTCAATGGAACTTCGGCTCCAAAAGGGATTAAAAGTACTTAGACACTTTTGATAATTTCACCCAAAGCTCTCTTGATGGACTGCTGGTAGCTTCTGAATTTGTTTTATTAACTGTTGACCTTAAAAAAATGATGTAAGACTCATCTATTTATTCAGGCTTTTGCTGTGGGGGAAGTGATTGTACTTGAAGAATTAAAAGTGTGGATCTTGGCAGAGGGAAGTGGAACTGGACTGACATTTGTCAGCATGTAAGGCTCACTGTTTTTGTTTTTAATTTCTACATATGCAACCAGAGGTTAAAATGAGTGTATGTTTTATAAAACATTAATAACATTTTGACTGCGTCACTCAGCACCGCTGTGTTCTGAACCACCACTGTTACTTTGTTCCATATCTTGTCATGCACGGGCACTGTTACAAGTTTTCAAAAGTTCCTATTCTAATTAAAATTATTTTTCACAAATGCAACATGACATGCTAATCATTTTAGCCTCCTTCCCATTATATAGCATTTTTACATTAGAAAAACCTGATAAGATTATAAGGCTTACAAAAGCAAAGAACATCATACATAAAAGTTTAAATACAACAGTTATGATATTCCAAAGCAGAACACTTAATAAACTTTATTTTAGTGAAAATAGAGAATTTATTAAAAATAAGGAGGACGGGGCTAGGAGATTTCCCCAAGTAAATCTGATAAAGAAACTTTCCTTCCTTAAAAAAGTAAAACTTTACCTGATCAACTGTAGTGACATCAGAAAGTACAGCATCAGGTGTTCTATTAGGTGGGTTCACTGTTACCTGAATGGAAAAATGGAACAATATTTAAATGCAAAAGAATCACTCTCCTTTACCCACCCTAAAACCATAATCAGACATGTTTAAAGAGAACTAAAAACAATGATTTCCCAGGGGTGGGGGTTAAAACGTGTTTAAGGATAAGGAGAAAAAATTTCCAACAAGCTCAAAAACGTTTGCATCAAGATTCTCTTTAAACATACAACATCAATACATTTTTGCCACAAATTTGTCACTGCAAAACAACACTGCTCTTTTAACATTGTACATTCCAGGGTCTTGCATCATTTTACGAAAGCCAATAAGAATAACTGACAATCACTCCATTAGGACAAACATCTGCTCTAACAACAATTTTAAGGCAACACACAGCAAGCTATAAAGCGATTATTGATCCTGAAGCATTAAATCTGGTTTACACTCATACAGCAGACCATTTTAAAGACATTTCTTCCAAACTAAATTAAAAAAAAATAAAGCTCAAGAAAGAAGGTTATTAGTTTCTCTACAAACTAACACTTTCCCCGGTTTGTTCCAACTTTGAAACCTATCAAAACCAAGGTTAATATTTTGGACCATAAATTGAATCCAAACCAAAAAAAAAAAAGTATTTAAATACTGCCTTATAACAAAAGCTTAACCAACATTTGAAAAAATATGCTATATGAATGACTCTGGACCTTATCTTAGTCTTTCAAAGCCTCTGACCTTTTATTCTTTATCCTCCCAATTACAAGCTGCATTTTGAACCCTATCACTTGAAACAAGCTTTGGTTTTTTGATTATATAAACTGTAAACTCAACATGACAGTCTGTCAGACTCCATCTTAAACGGCTGATCTGTATGGAGCAAAAATATAGCAACCAGTTGAAAACTATTCAAGCAGCTGAAATTTATTCTTGAAAACCCACAAAAAGAAAGTATTTACAATGGTAGATTTAATTTCTGATTTTTACCAATAGCAAGTCAGTTCTACAGTATATCATTGCACTAAAGAGAATGAATGCTAGTTTAACCCATTAGATGGTATGAAGTTACCTGCTCACTTTCCACAGCAGATATCCTAATTAGTGCTAGCTTGTGTATATTATCCCAGGAAGGAATGGGAGATACACTGAATTAAAGTGTTGACACAGTAGCACAGTATGCAATGTTTTGCCTTGCTTCGATTCAGAAGCCTAGATAAGAAAGTGAGACTCCCACCGCTAGGCTAATGGGGAATTCATTGGCAAACACTGGTGAAACATTTGGTGTGGGAACGAGCAAGACATATTTATTTACCATTGTAAGAAGCACTATGGCTGGATGGATTCTGGCCTTGATCCTAAATCTGCTCATCCCCCAACAGAAGCAGAATTAAAAGAAAATGCTTTAATAAAAATTGCAAAATACTGAAAATCACATTTGAAGTTTGATCTGATGTTCAAATGCTAGTAATACTAGCTACAGTGTACTGAGCCTGTACAGGAAGCAATTAAGACAGAGGATTCTTTGCCACCAAAACATCTACAAAATCTCAAACAGCAAAGAGTCTGTGCTATGGACAACCTGCTTTATCTGTGCTCTCCTCTCCCATGAACTGATTCAAGCGCTCCTTCACCCTTAAGGAAGAAACAGTGTGATTATGGAGGGGGAAATTCCTCCAATTCATATAGAGCTTTCCACTCCCATGGAAGAGCAAGATCTTGGACTTAACTTCTGTACTCCCTTCTGTTTGAGTTTAGGCTGGCACTAATCCCTAAGGATCTGGGTGTGCTAGAAGAACTTCTCCTGGCTAAAGACTAGGTAGCCTAACAATATTAGAACTATTAGTTTCTAACTGAATAAATAGTAATGTTACCACCTAGCACTTACATGGTCCTCATCTGTAGACCTCAAAGTGCTTTACAGGAGCTCAGCATCTTCCCAATTTCACATATGGGGAAACTGAAGCACAGAGATTAAAGTGACTTGTTTAAAATCACCGGCAGGCTAGTGGCAGAACAGGGACTATAACACAGGTCTCCTAACTCCCAGCCAATTGTGCTGTCCACTAGGCTACATAGAATAAGTGTTATTTACTTGCTTTCAGACCTGAGAGGAAAGAGATAAGGCAGAAGACAGTTTTGGGTAATTGCTTTTCTGTCCCAAGCGCTGGCTTCTCTTTCTGTTAATGTGTACATAGGGTCAATGCAGGGTTTGTGAGGTGCCATGGGATTAAGTATTTTCAGTATGCTGGTAACACATATATTGCATGAGCCATAGCAAGAGGCTGAGTATAGGGTAGTGATTGGGGCATGGATGAGAGCTAGCTGTTTGAGACTGTTAACAAGTCAGTAGGGGCAATTGGAGGAAATGGCAAAGATCATCTCAGCCCCATCTGACAGAGGAAACACCTTAGCTGCGTGTCAGAAGAGTTCAAAATTCAGGGGTCTTATATTCCCAGCTGCTGCTAAACAATCATATAGCAATGAACAGAGTGACTTTCCTCAGTTTGTGTCTGCACAAAAGTTTGTGATCCCATTTCTCGGGCACAGGCCTTACTAGAATCATCCACACCTTTGCCACTTCAGAACACGACAATGGAGCTACTTCTTAAATTAACTCAGAAACTGAAGATGGCACAGGAAGGGGTGGCCACTTGATAAACACAGTGAATTTTGCTATGAATACTTGATAGCACTGCTCCAGAATTTGCATGGCCTGTCTGTGGATTTCCATCTAGAGGTAAAGATACTAGTTCTGTCTTATTAAGCCTTAACTGGCTTGAGACCTGCGAAAGACCTCACCACTCCGACCATTCAACACTGCTTTAGATGAAAGGAGGTGCTCAAGCTCCAGCTCCTTTAATACATGGCAGAAGGAGTTGCTCGCAATGTGTTCTGAATGAAGACCCCTAACTTAGAAATTCACTACCATCTCTGGTCTGAAACTGCCTGAAATTTGTGGGCAACCTAAGGGATACACTGTCAAGCCCTTCTATTTGGACAGGGCTAATGTTTAGGGAGATTAAGTTGTAGATTTTAATTTGGGAGGGATTCATATTTTTTAGGAACTGAAGTGGGGAAGTATATGATTTGGGACTGGAGTCTTGTGTGTCGAGAAAGGCTGTTTGATTTACTATTCCTGTTTGTGTCTCAACATAAAAATACAATAGAATTAACTATCACTGGAGTACCTAGAATCTGGAATAAGCATTCTTTTCATGTTTTATATAGGTTAAAAATTAAATCAAATCACTTATCACACTCTAGGTCTAAGCATATACCACACATTACAATCAAAAACTCTGTGCTAGATATTATAATACTGATTTTAGAGTACTGAGGTACAGCGATTGAAAGACTTGACAAAAATTACAGTAAATCCAGAGGCAGAGTTTAGAACAGAACTCATGAGTCAGTCTCTCAGTACTCTGCTATAATCCTGCACATCCTACCTTTATATCTAGATCACCAATAGCTGAGACTACGTTTAACATTATTGCGTTACCAGACATTTTCCTACAATTTTCATATTTGGCAACTCCCCGATATCTTGTAGGACATGGTGTTTGTAGCAAATACATAGCCCTATAAGGAATTAGATAAAAAATTAAAAACCATCCAGGCAATCCAAGTTATATTCTATCCTCATCTGGATTTCCCTGTATGTTAAAAAGCCTCAAGGAGAAAGGATTTATTTCTTCATTTAGTGAAACTAAGGACAACAATTTATTAATTTGTTGCGATGTATGAGGATCACATACAGACAAGACTACATCAGTGTGACATTAACAAAGAAAAATTTTCTCAATGTTAACATAAGAAAACTAAATACCACCACTACTTCCTAAAAAACTATCAGTACTATATGATTTTAGTCGATAATTTTTGTCCCAGAAGGTTTTCAATTTATTATCTCATTTCTAATGGGCCTGTGTGTTTGTTATAAGTCCCATGTTAGACAAAAAAGTCCACGAATGTTGAGCTGGGCCACTAATACCACCACTACTGATTTTAGTAACAGCTCTTTTGGGCTGCTGTGTTTATACAGATAGTCTCATTGAAATCAGCTTTATGATGATAAAGTGTTCTGTTAAATTTGTCAAGCAGACATTGAAGAGTTGTGCCCCTATGTAAAACAAGAGTGATTCATCAATTTTCTCTTTATAAGCATATGATATATTTGGAGAAAGCCTCACTCCAGATCTTCTGTGGTTGGGTATACCTCAAGATTTGAGGTTAAGAAATCTGAACACAGTGGATAGAGATTTAAGTGCACATCTAAAAACAAAAAGCTTTTTTTAGCTGGTCAATTTACGTCTTTGAAGTTGAACTAATATCTCAGAAAGCAGTCCACATGGGACTATGGATGTACAAGCATAGGCGCTCCATCACAAACTGAAAATAAATTATCTTATATGGTGCTGTGCCTACAACATGACAAAGCCCACAAGATTATTATGTATTATTACTTGTCTTACAGTACTGCCTAAAGGCCCCGATCTGGAGAAGAGTCCTATTGTGCTAACTGTCCTCCTTACCATTTCCTATTTACATGCCGTGTTTTTCCTCTCATTTAGGTGAATAGCTGCTTTATGCATTTGGACTTGCATTTAGGGCACATATACAATAAACCTCACTATGCCATTATATGTCACTTGCCAACTACCGCCCAAGATGCTAGAGTTTCACTCTAGATAATAATCCAGGGAGTGAGTAGAGAAAGCCAATATTATTTCTTTCTTTTTCTGCTTCTGCTTCTGAAATCACACACACACAACTGCATCAGTTTAGAAACAGAGCTACATCTAGAGGTTTTTTCCATGAACAGCATGTTCCACAAGCCATTTTAAACAGGAGGAACACCACTTGTTTGAAAGCTCCTCAGCTGGGAATTTCATTTTTCACTAAACATGCACACATTAAAAACATTCAGAATATAATTACATAAGAAATCACGTACTGTGGGGCAAAGATCATATGAAGTCAAGATTACATTAATCAAAATCAACATTTATTGTTTTGTATTCTCCCTGCCCACAACTGATTCTGTGTCCATGCAAAACTACACTGAAGGCCATTAAAGTCTAGATTTTTGTCATTACAATTACAAGAAGAAAGATTCAAAATACTTCCTTTAACTGAAAGAATTTGTGAAGTATATGGTACCAAGTATACACTAAAGGGATAAATCTGTAAAGTCTTAAGCACATGAGTAACAATGGGACTACTCCTATGGGGGTAGTTAATTGTGTGGTATTACCATCTGCATTCAAAAAATGGCTCAATTTTTTTCCTGTAGTAAATAAAAGCATTTGAAAGTGGAACATAGGTATATATTCAAGTGATAGGATGATAAAATGACAAAGCATAAATTTTGCACAGGACATAAAACAACCAGGACCCCCCTGATTCAAGGAGATTCTGTATAAACCAACAATAAAGGAAAGAACCGTGAAAAAGCCTCTGGAGGCATCTAAATCTCTGTGCTACTTGTAAAAAGAGAAAAAATTAGTAGCCAGAAATCCTGCTCTTCAAGCTGGTCTACAGGAGAGGTTGAGCTCTCAGAATCTAATACAAAGAGACTAAAAAAAAAAAAAAAAAGATCTTCACACAGGATTGACTTTAGATGTTCTGCAAGGCTTTTGCTGCCCTAGATATTAATACAGAGACTTCAGAAATTTCCAAAGAGTTGACAGATCAAAAGGAAAGTACGTAAACAAATAAACATTTTCCTTCAGCTTCTAGCAAAGAACTCTGCACCCCTCCTTCTAGTTAGGGAGAATGTAATCAAGTCACATGGGGGCAACCAAACAAAATATGTGAGGCAATCACAAAAGTGCTACACAATGTTTAAATTAAGATCGGCTGACACCAGAGGTTCTCAAACTGAGGGGTTGTGGAATGTAATCTGGGGGGTGGGTGTGAGAAGCTTCAGGGAAAAAAAATCCACTGTGCACATTTTACTCACAGCAATGAATAACTAGCAAAACTGATTCCTTCAGACAGATCAGTAGGGGGGCATCTACTTAAATTATGGACAAATCACACATTTTTTTGTGGGTTGGTCAAGGCATAAAGAGCAAACTTTGCAGATGTGTTCATACAGTTGCATATTCCATGCCACCCTTACTTCTGCATTGCTGCTGGCAACAGCGCTGTCTTCAGAGCTAGGCACCCAGCCAGCAGCCACCACTGTCCAGCCACTCAACTCTGAAAGTAGTGCAGAGGTAAGTGTGACAATACTGTGACCCCCTATAATAGGCTTGTGACCCCCCCCCCTTTTGAGTGGGACCCCAAGGTGAGAAACGTTGTGCACTTTCGTATAATTTTACCCTATATACTTAAATGGCTCTGTTTGAATCAATGCCTTACTGTTTTCAATATTTAGGGAGAGTTGCATGTTGATTTATGATTACTGGTGTATGAACTTGTGTGGCGGGGGGCAGGGGAGCATAAACTACTACAGACATAAAGAAGGGGGGCACAATCAAATAAGTTTGAGACCCACTGACCTACATCATACTCTGAGGTCCACATAACTGTTGCCAGCTTGGCTAGTGAACAGATGATTCCCTCAGAAGATGACCTGCAGCCTAAGTTCACAGACCTCAAAGTAAAGATCAGCTTAGATTGCAACTATGAAACAGCTTCTCCCACTCTAATCAGCCACCTCAGCCTGTTCTGCTCAGGCAATTCCGTCCTGGAAGACTGTTCAGAATCTGCTTGTGTCTGTCTTCTGCTGTGTCATTCTCAAGCTAACTGATCATCCCTAATCAATATACTAATTATTTTTCTTATATTATATTCAGTGAAAGACAATAGTTATTTCATTTGAAAATACATTTAAAATTTACCTTCGCCTTTTCTGATGTTCGTTTTCCACCAAATCCTCCAGCTCCAACAATAAACAGAGAGAATTGATTATAGCACAACAGATCCTTTCCACAGTAGGTATGAACTGGAAGACAATATAAAATGAGAGGTTATATTCTCTTTTTTGAATACTGCTAACACTGACCCCTCTCAGAGCCAATGGATACTGAATAGCTTTGTTTTATATATGCTAGTATTCATCTTCACAAGTTAGGGGACAATGTCCTCACTTTTGAATAGCACTGTCATAAATAATTTCCTAACAAGTGAAGATTAATGTCCTGTTTAAAACTATGCTATTACAGATGCTCTTTACACAAAAGTATTAAAATGAAAAAACGAGCTATCAAAATACTGATGACATACCAAGTGCTAAAAAAATGGTTGACAACACACAAAGTGCTAAAATTAATGTTTATTTCAACATTTCACACATCATTAGCCATTTATTTAAATACTATAGAACTATGCCATAAAAAGTGATTTATTAGAAGCCATTAACAATCCCTGGTACAAAAACACATTCACAACCTCATACACAACAAAGCAGCACTAATACTGTATGTGGAAAAAGCAGCCCCAAAGGAAGATTTAATTTAAGGTCACTTGGTTTTCTTTTTGTTAAAGTCACTTTTGATTTTGTTGAACTTGAAGTATTTATAGTTACTGAGGTGAAACAGAAATCTCTCTATTTCCAATTTATTATCACTTATTATTCCATTAGGACACAGACAGGCATTCATACTTAAACTTATTGCCAGTAGGGCACCACATCCACTTATACTGGGCGCCTAGTTTCTCCCATAAGCAGCTAACCTTTAATAACCTACACCAGAACCTTTAGGTCTGTTACAGAAATAGACAGACTGGTTTGGATAAACTTCTAATGGGCCCAAACCTTGGCTTTTCAATTGTTCCTATGTGGAAGTAAAGAAAAGCTAGAAAGATTAAGTTGGAGAGCAGTTAGCTTTTCGCCAGACTGAGCCATTAACTGGTAAGAAACAGGAAGGGCAGAGCTCAGGAGTTAGTAGTATTATTTGGAGGTTTTGAGGAAACAGTAGGGAAAAATTTTAAAGGGTTCATGGAGAAATCTAAACAGTACACTACCTCAAAAAATTTGGTGGTTCATTCCCTATTAGTCTCATTCTAAAACTTGAACAGTCATGTTATACCATAACCATGTCACTAGAAATCAAGACCCATATATTTTGTGAAAGAAAAAAACAAGTTATGGACTCCTTGGGCCCACTAAATTAATGCAAAAACAGAAAAAAAAATTAACAAAAGAGAATAAAAACATTTCAGGACATATAACTTAAAGGATGTCCTTTCATAAAATTCAAGTTGACAGTCAATTTAATTAGATGTTGGGTTTCTCACACACACACACACAGCTTTTTAAGAGAAACAGTTCAAGCTAACCAACTTCAGATAATACTATGTATTAGAAGTAATAGCTTTGTTCTGTTTGTGTATTCAGCACCGTCTCTCTGCTCAGGAACACTACTGAATCTTCTGTCAACGTTCTCTCAAAAAGGATATTCTTAATTTCAGTACCCTATCTATTCCAAAGAACAGGACAACATGCATGTGATTGCGAATTAGTACATTTCTCAGCAGTCACTGGACCACGTGGCACAGACCCTAAGAATTTAAACTGATTTTAGGCTCAGAGTTATTGTTAGCATAGGTTAAATTTTGAGACTGTCCGCTTTGATTGTCTCTCTTTAATAAATTACAATATGGTTACCATCTAAGAGAATAAGTGCTCCTGAGCCTTTGTCAAGGATATCAGCAATAGTTGATTCTGAAGTTAGCAGTCCTGAAAGAGAGAGATAAGGAAAACACATATCTTATAATACGAAGGTCTGAAATTACAATACAACATGAATTTTGCAGGAGTATTTTAGCAAAGCTCATGACAAATATTTCCAGCTTTGTAATCTACACAAGCCAAGTTTTAGAACATATACATTATAAGTAATTTATTTGTAATACATTAATACAACGCAGGTGAGGTTTTTATTTAAAATGTTCATTCACAGTTAACAGTAAACAGATATATGTTTAGACCCCAATCCTGTAACTGACTCCTGTGTCCACTCAGAGCCCCACTGAGTCTGAGAGGCATCTGCCTGGATGGAGACAGTTGCCAGACTGAGGCTTTAAGGCTTACTTAAATGGTGAGTTAGCTTGTGGCAAACTAGGATGTGAACCTACAATGTACTAATTTGCCATATAAACCATGCTATCACGCACTAAAAGTTCCATAGTGCACTCTGACATACTTCTATTTCAAGCAGCAATACATCAAAGTGCACTAAGAAACTTTTAGTGCGCAGTAACAGAGTCCACATGGCAAAGCTAGCACACGATACATTCACATCCTGGCTTCCTGTGCACTAACTCATCATGTAGACAAGCCATAAGTGTCTACCAGAAGTTAAGGTGCCATCATGTCTGGAATATTTATGAACCTCTCAAGGTTGAGACTGGCTCATTAATTTCACAATAACTGTGTGACTGTTGAAGCTTATTCATATGTCTTTTCCCAGTAGAACCCTTAGACGCATCCTGCCAAAAACAAGAGATCTGGCTAGGTGTGCCAAGGAAGAGAAACAGGCATATACTGCAAAGGACTATTGTGAGGCTTACTATGCCCCATTGAAAACCATGCTTTGGTCTAAAAATATTTCACCTCTTATTTTTAACAATAAAGGTTAAAATTATAATTGATAGAGAGAAACAATTTAACTGCTTTTTTCTATTTTTCTTCTTGATGCATTTTGTGTAAAGTTAATTAAATTGTTTCCCCATATTACGAATACTTTTCTTTCCTCTGAGTTTCACACATAAACAGAACGGGAGGGAAAACAAATTATGTTTTGTGAAAGATAAGAAAATTTAATTATAAAACCACAGAAACTGGCAGGTCACTGAGGAGCAAAAATAGCACCTGAAACCACTGCCAACACCTGTTTCGAAATGAAATAGGTTGCAAGTTGATTGACTGACCTTTAAGGCAAAGCATGCTGATGAAGCACATATAGATTGTAGGTGCCATATAAGTGCAAAATATAGTGGATCAAAAGTAGACACTTCTGAATACACACAAAATATACTGTTTCTCTAAGCCCCTACTGCAGGTCCACTTCCCAAAAGGAACTATTTACAAAACTTGAAAAATTAATGGCTCTCTATAGTCTTAAAGTTTTGTACTTCATATTAAATCTCCCACTACTTCTCTTTAATTTGCAAAAAGTCTTCTCCTAGAGAATGTCGACCAGTTGTATCACATATACTAATTATTTGGTGCAGAAAACGCAGAGTATTTATTTAGCCATTTCTTATGTCCTCTTTCTTTATCCAGAATGCTAACACTACACGTGGACCAATATTACCTATCATATTCCACGACAACTAGTAACGCTGAATGTCAAATAGCAGGAAAGTGTTCGGTTTGCTGTCTTCTCGTGTCACTGAATATAATTATAAAATACAATTAAAAGAGCTTCTGAATCAGCAACACCACCCTAACTATCAAGTATTACAAAAAGTTCTAGTTAAAATGTTTAGCCTTTACCAGGCTAGGGGCTTTTTTCCCCCCAGTAAACCCTTTTAACACAGTCCATTTTCAATTATTAAACCCAAAATGTTCAAAGAATTGGGCTCTTAACCATCACAAGCTTTCTTATCACTCAAAGTTATAAAATACAAGATTTTCAGCACAACTTTGAATATTGAAGCCAAGCTTCTCTCAAACAAATGTCTCTGGTGTTCTTATCCTGAATATTTTACACTTTGAGACCTCTAGGGAGACAAATGAAAATTCTTCCTTTTCAACAATAAAAAATATATATCTATTTTTACATACAGGTCTATGCCATAATATGCATTATTAAAGGTCAGGAATGAGGTATGAGGAATGAGGAATTGCCTTCTGAAAGTTCTTAAGACATCTTCAAACCAACAGCAAGTCATGGAGAAAATCCAAGAGAGGAATTGGTGGCCAGTATCCTATGCAATATGATATTCTATTTTTTGTTATTGTTTTAAATCGGTTGACAGATCTGCAAACAACTTAAATATCAGCCTGAACAATATGATCTTATTCACAGATTCCTGTCAATTAATGGAAAGCATGCCATCTTTCTTGCAAGCAATAAAGAGCTCAGGTGTTTCCTTTCACTCTCAGAAGAAAAGAACTAGTTTTTCCATGGTTTATTTGGTTTCTTCCCCACTTGCTCTCATCTCTTTCTCTGAAGAATTTCTCAAAACCACTTTACAAATAAATTCACATATATTCTGGCAACCAGTACTGGAATTGAAAAAGGTACAATGAAGGGCAACAAAAATGATTAGGGGTATGGAACAACTTCCATATGGAATATGATAGAGGGCTATAAAACCATGAATAGTGTGGAGAAAGTGAATAAG